>NC_136325.1:937696-1665196 GCF_964198595.1 Lampetra fluviatilis | reverse complement strand
CGCACACACACACCCGCACATACACACCCGCACATACACACACACACCCGCACATACACACCCACAACCAAAAAACAAAAATCCCGAAATATGTCGATGAAATATGATCTGATGATAGTGAGACACACATACTCATAGCGCAGTGCACTAACCACTATGCTACCACTTCCCACATACAAAGATCTTCCATATAGCCTCAACAGAATGTTGGGGCAAGTGCTGTTAGCGAGCACCTACAAGGGAGCCGGTGGCCACCACCCCCCGGTCGCCTTTGTCCCCCTAGTGGCGATGTTTACACACCGCACCAAGTACTCATTTGAGGCTGAGCTAACCTAGGCGAGGCCCATGACCAGTTCAGATAATCGTCACCGGTGTTGGCCGTGAGCAGGAATCGAACTCAGGTCGCCGGGTTCGTAGCGCAGCGCGCTAACCGCTACATATACACACACCCACATACACACCCGCGTTCACAGTCACTTACACACAGACAATAATACTGCCATGCACGTGGAAACTCAGAGACACATGCAGTGACATTCGTCATGATAATATCGACTTGTAACGCGCCTCCACCGCCGTGCAGTATTCGCTCTCTCGCATTGGTACTTGCGAACAGCGCTCTGCCCCAACGTCTGTGTAGGCTATGCAGGGGACCTTTTTGTCATGACGTTTGTCTGTGTGTGTGTGCATTGTATCCACGCCCCGCTGCCCGCGTGCAGAGGAGAGGGGCTATGACTCCCAGTGCCGCGAGATGGCGAGCAGCCTGGACGCCGTCGTCATCTCGGTCGAGTGAGCACCTCATCCCTCCTTCCTCCTCCACCCTCCTCCCTTCTCCACCATCTTCCACCCTCCCTCTTCCTCCCCCTCCCTCTTCCACCCTCCTCCACCCTCCTCCTCCCTCCTCCACCCTCCCAGCCGTTCTCCCCTTGCCGTCCCCTCCCACACGACCCACGGTCTCCCGTGGGCGCGAGGGTCGTCACGACAGCGGGGACCGGCGACCGACCGAATCCTCCCGGCGGCTCTGGCCACGTTTTACCGGCCGCACTATCGTGGTCGATTATCCGGGCCCACGCTCGCCTCCTGAAGGCTGAAAACCCCCTCGCAAGCCACGCCCAGCGCGACACCACTGATGACGCTGGGGCATGACGGCGTCTTTAACGTCCACCGCGGAGCCGGCTGCGCGTACCCGAATCGGCGACGCACTGCGCAGTATTAATGGGGGCGGCCGCCGGATTAGAACCGCGAGTCTCCGTGGCAAGCGGTCGAGGGCGCACGCCGCTAGTCTACGTCGCCGCCAGCCGACGACGGACGCGGCGGTTGCCGAAGTGAGTTGCCGGCGGGATGCCGTTGCCACGCGAAGGCAACCGCCTCCTCCTCCTTCACGCCGTGACCCCCACCGCGTACCCCCCCCCCCCCCAACCGCAGTTACCGCCTGGTGCCGCAGCACCGCTTCCCCGTGCCGCTGGAGGACTGCCTGCGCGCCGCCCGGCACTTCCTGCGGCACGACACGCTGGCGGCCTTCTCCGTGGACCCCACGCGCGTCGCCATCTCGGGGGACAGCGCCGGTGGAAACCTCGCGGTGGCCGTGGCTCTGCAGGTGTGGCCGCTCTCCCTCACAGCGCAGGGCTCTCTGTGTGTGTGTCTCTGTCTGTGTGTGTCTCTCTGTCTGTGTGTCTATCTGTCTGTGGGTCTCTCTGACGGTGGGTCTCCCTGCGGCTGTCTCTGTGTCTCTCTGTCTGTCTTTATCGCTTTGTCTATCTGTGAGTGTGGCTCTCTCTCATCTTTATCCTTGTGCCTGCGTCTATCAACCTGTCGTTCTCTGTATCTGTATCCCTGTATTTATGTGTGTGTATGTGGGTCTCTCTCTGTCTCTATCACTGTGTCTATCACTGTATCTATCTGTGTGTGTCTCTCGTCTCTATCCCTGTGCCTGCCTCCGTCGCTCAGTGTCTCTCTCTGTCTCGTGCTTGCGTGAACCGCAGCTGGCGCGGGAGCCCGAGGAGGGCTCGGCGAGCCTCAAGCTTCAGGCGCTCATCTACCCGGTGCTGCAGGCTCTCGACTTCCAGACGCCATCGTACCGAGAGAGCGCGTACGTGCCCATCCTCTACGGGCGCACCATGGTGCGCTTCTGGCTCCAGTACCTGGGTGAGTGGCCGGCGGCCATCGCGGCGGCCGATTCGCGACCGGCGCCGCCCGGCTTGGACATTCCGCGGGAGCGGTGGGCAGCGCCTGACCAGATCCGCCACTGCCCACCCACGGTAGGGAGGACCCGAGCCGGAACGTCCGGAACGTTAAAATCCCACCGGGTCTGCTCCGTGGGGGCGGTAGTTCACGAGTTCACGAGTTCACGAGTTGCTCAGATATGTTTTGCCCTCTTTTGCCCTGCCTCCCCTTCTCTCTCCCTCCTCCCCACCGGTTTCACCACTTCCTCTCCTCTCCCCTGTCCCTTTCTTTTTCCCATTACGTTCGTTATCTTCCCCCTTACCCTTCCTCCCCCCCACCCCTCGTATAAACCTTCATGTCCCCGTTAGTGATCCCCAAACACCAAACTGAAACCTTTTACAAGGAATCATGTCTGCATTAACTACAATACTTGTGGTCAAAATGCAAACAAAAAACATACTCTGATAATATATGCATTGTCCTTGAAACTGATTGGTCCACACCAGAGACAAAAGGCGTCCTCTGGTCTAACACCGTTTGAGACGAGGCTCAAAAGAAAGCTGTCTCTGGACAATGCACATATTATCAGAGTATGTTTTTTGTTTGCATTCTGACCACAAGTATTGTGGTTAATGCAGACATGATTCCTTGTAAAAGGTTTCAGTTTGGTGTTTTAACATCTTAACACAACTGTTTTGTTAATTTTAGAACTTTCGTGACTGCAGGAATTATTATTTGGTTCTTTCGGTTAAGTCACGTCTAAAGATAAAATAATAAATTAAATTAAATAATAGAATACGACGTTTCGATTGCAACACAAGCAATCATCATCAGGTATAATGAAATAGCGACATAAAATCTAACCACAAAACTATAAACAGACATTAGCAGACAGATATCACCAAGATACATAGAGAGAGCAACACAGGTAACAGAGAGAGGTGATCGTCTCTGTGGGGTGGCCTTAAATAGACAGAGGAGGGCGGACGCAGAGAGAGGGAGGGGGGTTAGAGAAAAAATTAGCATATCAATGAGTGGACAACAAAACGTGGTGCTGCAAGTGTGATGACACGGCAAGCAAGCCTGAAAATCAGGAGAAGGACACACTAAAATTAAGTAACCTAGCAAAATATCGAAATGTAATGTAATACAACACAGAGGGTCGGTCAACACACAATTAACGCATAGCCTGGTTGATTACGTATTTCAAAGATTGCTAAGTTAGAATTTAAGTGTGAACATTCCAAAGAGAGGACAACAAAACGTGGTGCTGCAAGTGCGATGACACGGCAAGCAAGCCTGAAAATCAGGAGAAGGACACACTAAAATTAAATAACCTAGAAAAATATCGAAATGTAATGTAATACAACACAGAGGGTCGGTCAACACACAATTAACGCATAGCCTGGTTGATTACGTATTTCAAAGATTGTGTTGTATTACATTACATTTCGATATTTTGCTAGGTTATTTAATTTTAGTGTGTCCTTCTCCTGATTTTCAGGCTTGCTTGCCGTGTCATCGCACTTGCAGCACCACGTTTTGTTGTGCACTCATTGATATGCTAATTTTTTCTCTAACCCCCCTCCCTCTCTCTGCGTCCGCCCTCCTCTGTCTATTTAAGGCCACCCCACAGAGACGATCACCTCTCTCTGTTACCTGTGTTGCTCTCTCTATGTATCTTGGTGATATCTGTCTGCTAATATGTCTGTTTATAGTTTTCTGGTTAGATTTTATGTCGCTATTTCATTATACCTGATGATGATTGCTTGTGTTGCAATCGAAACGTCGTATTCTATTATTTAATTTAATTTATTATTTTATCTTTAGACGTGACTTAACCGAAAGAACCAAATAATAACTGTTTTGTTGCCAGAAAAAAGGGAAAACCTATTCTCATATTTTGGTACTGGCAAAGGAGGTCCCATGATGTAACAACAATCCTCTGAGGCTCACCGAGGCTCACCATGAGAGCCAGACTAAGGCTGAAACGACCCACGCCGACTCCTCCCGCCGCTGCCGGCTCACCGCAGCGCCGTGTGCGTGGTGCAGGCGGGGACGTGGCACTGACAGACGCGCTGCTGGATAACGCGCACTCGCGCCACGTGCTGCTCGACCCCAGCGGCCCCGGCGCCTTCGTCGACTGGCGCTCGCTGCTGCTGCCGCCGCCCCTCCAGCCAGGGCCCGTGCCGGGCCCCCCCGTGGGCCCCGCGCGCCCCGACATCCTGGCCCAGATCCCGGCGCTGCTCGATCCCAGGGCCACGCCACTCCTGGCCGGTGAGTGCGTCCACACGCTAATGACAGAGATCCCCCCGTATAGCCTCAGCAGGCTGGCGAGGCAGTGCCGTTAAGACAGACACGGGACGCGATGGGTCGGTGGCCAGCACCACGCCTGACCGCCTTCATTCCCCGTGGCGGTGCTTACTGACCGCATGGAGTACTAATTTTAAGGTTGATTTGACCTCGGGAAGGCCCAAGACCGGTTCTGATATCACTTGCCACTGATGGTGTAAGCCACGAGCAGGAATTGAACTTGGTGGTACAGGTTCGTAGCGCAGTGCACTAAGCAGCGTACCTTCCTCGTATGGCTGATGTTGATACGGAGCAGCAGATTTAATTTCACATTTGAGGTGGTCGAGCCAAAATTATTGCATCGGGAGTCACAGCGGTTCATCGCTGTGATGACGCCGCCTTCGCGTCTGCGAATCGTTAAAAGTTCCACGGTTCTCTTCTGTGTGGTGGCCACGGTCCCCGCACACACCGGTTTAAGACTTTTTCGTGTTCCCACCCCTGCACCGCCCGCTCCCTCGTGCCCTGACTCGCATCTTGCATCCACCGCGGGGCACACGGCACGGCCACAAGAGGGCAGCAGCGCACATGCATGGCGCTCGCGCCGCGGTGTTGAGTCGCGGTGCTGGGTCACGTGACTGTGTTGGTTTGCCGCGGCAATGCCACGGTTATTCCTCAGTCGAACCGTTATTGTGCCGCAGTACTTCCGCGGTTGTGTCGTGGTGGTGCCATGGATGTGCCGCGGTTGTTCCTTGGTGGTACCGCGGTCGTACCACGGTGGGGCTGCATCTCCTTTCGATGCGTTTTCACGTTGTGCCGCGCGTCGTTCGGCACCATGTCCGACGTTTCACGCCACGCGCCTGGGAGTCATTGAGTTTTCAAAGAGCGTGAGAGTCGACTGGTCGAGTTCAGGAAGTTGATGAGTCGAGTTAGATGTTTGTGCTGTTGAGCCTTGGTGTTGAGTGGTTAAGCGGTGATGTTGAGTGTTGTGAATTATGAGGGCGAGTGGTTGATAGTGAGGCTGCGGATTTGACCCCAAGTCGCCCACCCCGCCCCTTGCCCCCCTCCCCCCACCCCCACGCTCCCCCCACCACAGACGACGATTGGCTGCGCACGCTGCCGCTCACCTACGTGCTGACGTGTGAGCACGACGTTCTGCGCGACGATGGCGCCATGTTGGTGGCGCGTCTGGGCGCGCTGGGGGTCCCCGTGCACCGCGCCCACCTGGACGACGCCTTCCACGGGGTCATGCAGTTCATGCAGCAGCCGCTGGCGTTCGCCGTCGGGCGGAGGGCGCTCGACGGCTACCTGGCCTGGCTCGATGCTAACCTGTGACCCTTGACCCTGCCGGCTGCCCGTCGCACCGGCGCTGTGGGTGGCCGCGGCGGTGGCGCGAAGCGTAAGCGAGTAAGCCAAAGTTTAGGGATCCCGAGCAACTCGAGGGCGGCTCCCAGGATTCGTGAAAAGTCAGAGGCGTCCGCCAAATATCAGCTGGAGCTCTCACCGTCTCTCAGAGCCCTCCCCAGTCTAACAGCCCCATCTCTTAAGTCCTGACGCTTACCATTGTCCTACATGACCTCAATTATAATAACAGTACTAAAATTAAATGTTACTTCTAAATAGTCGATTCACGTAATTGTTTTGCACAGCTGCTGCAATTTAACGAATTGGGTTTGGCCATTATTTATTGTTGGTGGTTTATTCTACCTCTTCTTGCGCGCGATGGCAGCAGCAGCGATGTGGTTCAGGAGCTCGATGTCAACCAATGTCGAGTTCTGCTACCGCTGTTGCTGGCCACGACGAGAGGGCTTCAGGGGAGAGAGGGCTCGTGTAGTAGTTTTGCTGTTCCTCCTCCTGCGTTGAACGAGTGCAGACTACAGTGTTCTTTACCGTGTGGTCCACAGGGACATTGGTCATTTTAATTTCTGCTTACGCCCCCCAATGGAGTAGCACCACCACTACCCCACCTACTGCCCCCCCTCACCACTACCCCCCCCCCACCACTGCCCCCTCCCCTGCCCCCACCCCCCACTGCTGTTTGCGTTCGTTCACTCGCCTGCACCACCGCGCCACAAGAGCATTAGCAGTGCTCTCTCAGGACGTTCCCCAAATGGCAGTGTGTTCGGAGTGCACGGCGGAACACGTAGAAGACGCTGGATTAACGGTCCGTCTCTCTCAGGGTGCAAAGCTGTTCTGAGGATGCCGGGTGGCTCGGAGATCAGAGCACTGAGCCGGTACAACTGAGATCCTGGGTTCCAGTTTCGAGGTTTTAGCCGCCTTGGGATTAAACTTGATTAGTAGTTGGTGTTTTCAGGCCGGTTACCAATGACATCACAAAACCTTCGCATTAAGTTTTATTCCATGCTGAATTTGGCAGTAAAAAATGTGGCTTACCTCACGCGACAAAAATTAACCGCACGAATGGGAAGGACTGCCGTATACCACTATGTGGGCAGAAGTGATCTCTTCGGTAGCCCTGTGATATTCTCTTCCGTGGACCATTCTCTTAACACGAAGGATTGCACTGCTCAGCCAAAGATCCGATATCTTCATCTCATTACATGTCGCCGATAGCAGAATCAGGATAACATTTGAGGAAAAGTTTTTTTTAAGTCTAAAGAAAAATATACCATCTGATGATTGCTAAACACGTACTACATCATGTATGCAGAGAGCGCCAATTCAAATAGAGATCATGCAAATCACCAATATCGCGATATGACTCACCGAGACTGCGTTGAGCAATCAGGCACATGTCGCGTAATCACTTGACGGCTTCTTCGAGGAGGAGATTGGTGAATCGGGAAAGACGTCTCTCCCGGCGGGTCGTCAGGACCGGCGCTCGGGAATCTCGCGTCTACTCGGTAGAAACTGCGTGCGCTCGAAGCAACGTGCACACAACTGCATGCACGCGACTTTTGGGTTGTGCCCAGTGTTGTTTTGTCGGTCGGTACGATGTCTGCCGTTTGTTAGATGTTTTTTAAACGTGAATGAAAAAAAACATTGAGTCGCTGACGAAGCTCCCGGTGTAGCCACGCGCGGCATTCAGCGATGGCAACGCGACTGGAGAGCCACGCAGCTCCGCCGTGAAATCCTACGCCGCAGCGGCAGGCGTGCGCTGCCGCAGCGTCTTCCTGGCCTCGGAGGCCCAATAGGTTCCCACGCACGCCGTGTGTGGTATTACGCGCCTCGCCGTGTGTCGTTTGGGGTTCGTGGCACTGGGGGAGAGAGGTGTTAACTCGACGCTCTGGATAAGGTTACTCCGTTGTGCCTGACGACTGCGTTTGCACCTGTGCACGCTTGGCATTTTCAAATTCAGCCGTGACGCCGCCACGCTCCATGATGGTGTCGAGCACCGGCTGCTGTGAACGCAGTCTGGTGACCGCACAGAGAGTGAAAAAGGAGCCCTTTTTTGGTTTTTACACGTGACAACTTACGCTGCGACGTGACCCAAAATGCCGCTCAGGAATCCAAATGAAAAATGCGTGAGACTTCACCAACGTGTAAACGACGGACACCCCTGGTTGGCGCTGCGTAGTGGGTTTGTGACACCACTGGCGTTGTTTGCGTCCGAACTTTCACACCGCGGTGTTTGCGTTAAACGCGTCGATGTCACGAGAGGTGACCGCGAGATTGAAGCTGCCCCGCGGGGGGGAGTACGCGTGGGCGCTTAGTCCCCCATCTGCACTGTGCCCGGGCATCCGTCCGGGCATCGTCATCTCAGTCCCCACACTCCAGGACTCGAGGACCATACGCTGCCGACGCATGCACCCACACCAGCTCAGGCGGCACAAGCATTCTGAGCGAGACTTGAGAGAGTGTGCAATTTTTTGAATGTCAATGCAAATGCTCGTGACTCTCCGTAGCACGGCAAATAAAAGTGACCACTGGATCTCGTGAGACCGTGCACTTTATCCTCATCACACGCGCTTCGTTCGGGCATCTCCTGTGTGTAAGGCTGCATGGAGTGGCGAGTGGTGGCGCAGTGGTTAGCACGCTGTACTACGAACCCGGCCACCCGAGTTCAATTCCCACTCACATCCAACGCCAGTGGCAATGATCTGAACCGGTTGCGGACCTCCCCTGGGTTTATTAGATCTAGAGGAGGACCCCAGAGCCTGGATCCCAGATGTCAGGCCCCGGACCCTGAACCACAAACCCCAGACCCCACACCACGGATCCCGGACCCGAGAAATTAACACTGAACCATATGGGAGCCTTAGACTTGCTCTGTGAACCCCAGTGATTAACACTGAACCCTACGGGAGCCTTAGACTGGCTCTGTGAACCCCAGTGATTAACACTGAACCCTACGGGAGCCTTAGACTGGCTCTGTGAACCCCAGTGATTAACACTGAACCATATGGGAGCCTTGGTCTGGCTCTGTGAGCCCCAGTGATCAACACTGAACCCTACGGGAGCCTTAGTCTGGCTCAGGAATTAACAGAGGCCCATCTACTGAGCTTATTCACACAGAAAGAGCCGCAAGCTCAACCATACACGCACATGCGCATGCAGACAACCGCAGACTGGTGTCGTTTGATCTAACTTTGCCCTTGGCAAAACTATTTCGCAATGGCTGTCACGGAAGCCCGTGAATGCGTGAACACAGACACAAGGGCAGACGAGTTTCAGCAAACAGCTCCTCTCTCCCCCAATCCGTACATCTCTCCCCGTCCCCCGGGCCCCAACCCCCGTATCTCTCGCTCTGGTGAAATATTAATCCAAACGAAATATGTGGATGAAACATTATCTGATGACAGTATTTCGCAGAGACACACAGACTCATAGCGCAGTGCGCTAACCACTGTGCCACCAATCCCCACATGCAAAGGTAAAGATCCTCCCTATAGCCTTAATAGACTTGGAGCAAGTGCTGTTAGCGAGCACCTATTAAGGTCGGCACGGCACCCGATGGGGTCGGTGGCTAACACCACTCCCGGCCGCCTTTGTCCCCCAGCGGTGATGTTTACACACACCAGCTACTCATTTAAGGCTGAGTCGACCTAGAACAGTACAACAATCGGCATTCGTCACTAAGTGGCGGTGACGTCACCACGGCGCCTGTGCCAGGCGAGGTGCATTTTAAGGCCACGTGAAGTGTCGAACTCCCGCTGGAAGTTCTAGATTTGAAGCTTTCGTGACTGCAAGGATTCATATTCTTAGTTTTTTCGGTAAAGCCACGGAGGTAAAAAAATGAAATAAAAATAAAATAATAATCACGACGTTTCGGGGGCAACACAAGTCTCCGTCATCAGGTGGAACCGTCACAGCCAGATTTGCTGTATCAAGTGAGCCTCACTTGATACAGCAAATCTGGCTGTGACTTTACCGAAAAAACTAAGAATATGAATCCCGCTGGAAGGTCACAGGACATACCCAGGTGATATGGGTCGACTGACTGAGATGACTGACAGATGCACCACCTGTGCTTCCTACTGTGCCAACTTGCTGTGTTTTACCCGCCCGGTGCTCCGCTCGTTGTTGTGAGCGTCGCTCCTCCCCCCTCTGTTGTTGCTGGAGGACGACTGCCTCCAACTGCCCAGCAGCGTCCTTCACGAGCCTCCTCCGGTATTGGCAAGTCAAGTCAGCTCCATATCCTCTTGCACCACATCATTCCATCTCTTTTCTAGCTCGTACCGTGTCCGCTTAGCCCACTCTATTCAGCCGAACAAAAGCTATTTGGACATGCGGTGGCTGGGCATGCGGGCTACCTGGCCCAGCCAACGCAGCAGCCTTGTCTGCCGGAGGAGCTCACCGATGGGACTGTCCTCAGATATTTCAAGGATTTGTGAGCTCCTCACACAATCCAGGCTGGTTAGACCCAGGATGGATCGTACGCAGGCCAGCCTGAATGTGTTTAACTGGTGAAGATGTTTCATTAGGAGAATCCACGTTTCGCAAGCATAGAGAAAGGGGGGTCATAACCCGAAGCTTCGTGTGGAGCAACAGACTATGTAGCTTCCACACAGCGTTACGCAGCCGTTGGAAATATAATGCCGGTCTACTGATTCGGAGTGAGACCTCAGCTGTCAAACCATAGCTGTTCATAAGCACACTGCCCAGGTCGGGAGACCTCTCCACTCTCTCCAAAACAGTCCCGATAACAGTACACACGCATAGACGCGCACAAGTCTGTTTGATAAACTGTGCATGTTGCGCCACTGCTGCCAACGCAGCAGCAGCATCACCACATCGTTTGTTTCAACTTTATTGGATTTCGACATTGCAGTGTCCCATCAGTAGAAGTCAGGCTTGCTTAAATATGTAGCGCTTCCGAACAGTTCGGTGGCTGCACATTCATTACTTCAGAGTGAGTTCGTAAGTGAATTCGGGGGTTGACATGTACTTTCGCCGATAATTCACTGTGTAACAAAAAAAATACATATTTTTTTTGTGTAGTAAGTGTTATTTTCTAATTGCTTATGCCTCAAAAGTGCATAAAATGGCTATTATTCCCCACAAACTTTGCTTTTGTGACCAGGACAGTGATATTGTGTACCTATTTTCAATGAGAAAACGTGGCGTGTATTTTTGTGTCATTCCTTCACATAAAGTCCTGGTCACAAAAGCATAGTTTGTGGGGAATAACAGCCATTTTCTATACTTTTGAGGCATAACCAATTAGAAAATAACACTTACTACCCAGGAACAAAAATCCTGTTAATATATCATCAGTGTGAAGGCCGGCACACATTTGAAACCATTTAGTTTGATTGCATGATGGGGTGTTTTCACATTTGTCTCCGGCCCACCGAGCTAAATAGCTATGTTTCAGAAGCGACCTGGCCAACAAATGATAGCTCAACGAAGTGGCTTATCATCATGTGGAATTTTATAGCAGCCAGCTACTCCAAACACACGTTTCTAAATGTGTAGGGAAAAACCGGAGGACCTGGAGAAAAATCCACACGACCACGAGGAGAACACGCAAACTCCAAATATACCAGCGTCTGGGTCGGGTTAGAACCCACGACCTCCTGCATTCCAGGCGAGGTAGTTACCATCTTGGCTCCGTGTCGCCATGTGGGTGCCGCACAAGGCCCGTGGGCCCTGCAATGAAGAACACTGCATTAGGCAGCAGGAACGCGCGGTCAGGCGAGGCAGGGGAGGCAGTGCCTCACCTGCCATACTCCAATGAAAATAGCTGTTTTACGAAAAGTTAAATAATATAAAATAAATATTAAGATTTTTCCACTGATCTGTGTTATAAATGTAATTTCTATACGATTCCAATCATTTTTTCTAGTCAAAATCGCCAAATTTGCGGACCTTCGCTGTAAATACAGGAAGAGACGAGAGGTGAGGCAGCGACGCGCTCAGCCTCCCCTCTGATTGCGTAACCCCTCAGAAACCGGATGGAGCGCGGGCAATAAGCACGTGCCTGTTACTATCTCTCTGTATGTCACCAATGTAATGTTTGTAGACCCCTTCATTTCATGTCTTCGCCTTCCATACTCCAGGTAACTTATTTCACGTATGTGTATAAAGATATTTAGGCTCGCTGGTCTCGTCATAAAACTGCAATGAAAAAGCACCAGGGGAGGCAGCTATCACATCTGCCTCACTGAGGGGGGCGTGTTCTTAGCCAGTGCCTCCCCAGCCATTGACCTCACCGCACGTCACTGTTAGACAGACGATGCGAGCCCGATCTGGGCAGTTTAAACAGGCGTACTAGACTCGCACAAGGACCCATAGACTATCATAGAGACACGCACACGTGGATAGAGATAGATTCACACAGATACGACAAGCATGCTTAGTTTTACGGAGAAATACAGACCCACTTAGATTCACACACAGATGCAGACATACGTACAGACACAGAGACAAAGATCCCCCGTATCGACGGAACAGTCTGGTGGGGCAAATGCTGTTCGCGAGCACCTATGAAGACACCCATGAAGGCCGTGTCGGCCTTCAGAGGTGTCAACCCCTTATAAGTGCCTATCTTATTACAGACAAATTCAGACATTATTTCACCCCGTATCCCTTATAAATCTCAACGTTCATCCTACAAAGTCCCATCACAAGGGGGACACACAAACAAATATAAATGTTTCTGCCCGTATTGATATGGCTGTACGCTGTATAGACCTGAAAACTAAATTTCTCTTTACAATAATATGGGGTGAACCGTATGAGTTCACATCCATGCACACGAGGGTGTGTGGGTGGTCAGCACCACGCCCGGCTGGGCTTTGTCTCCCGAGTGACGATGTTTACACATCGCACCAGGCAGTACCGGATTATCCTTGCAGCAAAAGTCGCTACAAATGCTACGGGCCCCGCACTTTCAAGGGCCCCGCGCTAAACGCTTTCAAGCTATCAATTCCGGTTCAGTGATTCTGCACTTGCTCTATCACTATAGTACTATACTGCCTTCAACTTTTATGAACGACTCGGTGTTTAAGGTTAGCGATTTGTCGGATTTTCTGGCTATATAGAAAATGAAAAAATGCAATTACTTTACTATGCAAGTAAACTTATTTTAATATATATTTGTGTTTTTAAAATTTAGGGCCCCTTGATAACATATGCTATAGGCCCCGCACTACCTTAATCCGGGGAAGCCCAAGACCGGTTCAGATAATCGTCACCGGTGGTGACCACGAGTGATTATAACAAGGCCGTAATTATAATATATATTGGGGGGGGACACATATGATAGTTTATGGGTCCTTGTGCTCAAAATGCCCCCCAATACATTGCTATAAAAAATAATTGCTATGCTATATAAATAAAAACAACAATTTGCTAAACCTTGGCCACAATATGTGGAGTTGTCTTCATATAAATCAATGCATAGATTTATGTTTATATGATTGTGTTTATGGTTGTATTTTATGAATCCCTAATCTCTGCCATTACATACAATGACACAAGAAATGGTAAAAAAAGTAAAAACAGAGCAATGTAATACAATACACTATTAGACATAATTTTCAAAAATAAATAAAAAGTCCATCCCATGTGTTAGTTAAATTTTTTTTTATTTTAAGTAGGAAATTAGTTTTCAAATGTAGATATTTTTCTGGGTTGGGACCCCCAGACCCCCTGGAAGATTTGGCCCCCCACAATGTTGACTCCATGGCTACGGCCTTGGATTATAATCGAACCCGGGCGGCCGGGTTGGAAGCGCGGCGCGCTGACCACTTACACGACGGCTCCCCACACTCAGAGGTCCCCACAAAGATCCATTGACAAACGCAGAGAAGCTTAAGACTCACACAGTAACCCACATTATTTAAATCCTGTATATCTACGCAAGTCAATGAGCATATTCGTGTCACTACGAATTGTAAAAAATACGTTTTAAAAAAAAATCCATGAATGTAATAAATAAATAATAAACGCGTGACTTCACTCTTGACTCAGCATTTAATTTAACTATTAATTTACAGTGCCATTCTCACAATGACTTTGCAAAATAACCGCCGGCTAAAGTGAACGTGGATTCGGCCACGTAGACACAGCGATAACCATAACAACCATAGACTCTCACCCACATCAGGTCACACCCGCAATATTGCGACATCCCTCCTCCCCACGGCCGTCTTTGTATCCCCCAGATGCCCTCTCGCTCGACCAGTCACAGACGAGGGGTGGTGCTCAGCTGGGTGTGGTTTTGCAAACACGCAGAGACACAGACACCCATAAACTCAACGCTGTGTGCTTATGCATAAGGTCCTTTGCCCGAAACGTCGCCTATTATATGTTCCTTTTTAAGGCCACGGTGTTATTGACGAATGCCTGTCACGATTGCTGTTGCTGTTTGTGCACCAGCAATCAGCATCGGCAGTTAGTCTGTCAATCATTCGATAAGCCCCACCCACTCCCAAATTAGCACGGAAACGGCCCCGCCCATTGCCACGCAAGCCCCGCCCATTCGCAAGCCCCTGATTGGTCAGCTCCAACCATCGCCCGGCATGGCTCCGCCCCCTGCCACTGGGCTATATAAAGCGCGAGCGAAGCTCTGCTCCCCTCAGTCAGGTTCGCGGTTCTTGCTTCAACAGTGTTTGAACGGAGCCACGGCGCCCTGTGTCCTGCACCTGCTCGTCGTTTCACCGCTGCTTAAATATCCAGCTTGAGAAAGTTCACCGTGACACTTGATTATCTTCGAGTCTCTCTCGACAACCGAAAGCAGACACAATGACGTCCCAGGTTCGTCAGAACTACAGCCAGGAGGTGGAGGCGGCCATCAACCGCCAGGTCAACCAGGAGCTGTACGCCTCCTACGTCTACCTCTCCCTGGTGAGTGGGCGAGTGGTGGGTGAATGGTGGGTGAATGGTGGGCGAGTGGATGAATGATGGATGAATGATGGATGAATGGTGGGTGAATGGTGGGTGAATTGTGGGTGACCTGTGGGTGAATGGTGGGCGAGTGGAAAAAACAACTCTGCACGTTTGGCAATAACACTGCAATAAAATTAAGGATATAAGGCGACGTTTTAGGCCATGGCCCTCAATGGCATGGATGTCGGTGGGTGAGCACGTGGGTGTTACACTACCGAGTGTGTAGTTGGTGGATGAGTGGACACGGTTCTGTGTATTCTAGTGGAGACCACGGATAGGTGAACAACACGCATGGTGTCAGATGCACCTAGCCTGGCACGGGACGATTACACGGGATGTCTGGCTATAGCGAACTGCCGCTGCGACATCGGCGGCTTGAGAGTTGATAACCGAATGGGTCCGAGGCATCTCCCCTCGCAGGCGAGGTCGTCTCAAGTGAGTAGTGTCTGGAGCGGCGTGTGTCTACGGCGTCGAGCATGGGGGAGACAAAGGCGGGCGGGCGGGCGTGGTCCTGGCAACAACCACCCCCGCAGTCGCCCTTGCCCCAGCAGCCCTTGCCCCAGCAGCCCTGCGGGGCTACACGGGGCATCTTTGTTTAGTGTTGAGTGGGCGGGTGATCACGTGGTGTGAAGGGGGAGGGGCGCGCGCGCCAAGTTTGTAAACAACTGGTCACGTGGTTTTTGTTGGGTGAGGGGGGGGCGAGTTGGTGACGCAACGCTGTCAACTGGCGCGTGACCCGGTGGATCACGTGATGGGATGGATGGTGGGGGCTTTTGGCAAGTGGGAGGGGCTGCTGGCGAGGTGGGGGAGGGGCATGCGGGGAGGGGCATGCGGGGAGGGGCATGCGGGGAGGGGCATGCGGGGAGGGGCATGCGGGGAGGGGGACACTACGCGGGGTGGGGTGGGTGGGGAGGGGTGGGTGGGGAGGGGCGGGTGGGGAGGGGTGGGTGGGGAGGGGCGGGGAGGGAGGGGTGGGGAGGGTGGGGGTGGGTGGGGAGGGGCGGGGGGGGAGGGGTGGGTGGGGAGGGGTGGGTGGGGAGGGGCGGGGTGGGTGGGGAGGGGAGGGGCGGGGTGGGTGGGGCGGGGTGGGGAGGGGCGCCCCCCTGTGGGGACGTTGGGGGTGGCGTTAAGAACCCCACCCATCATTATTACACTTTTAGTAATGAAAGGCCCTTCCGAGAATGTGTTTACCAGGAAAGAATGAATTGACTGGGCATTGATCCAAGTCTTGTAACCACATGCGGCCCAATAATTATGTTAGTTTATTTATTTATTACTATTCCACTTGTTTATCAAGGAGAGCCTCCCTTCGGCTCAATAGAATTTTTCGGGTCCTGCCAGGTGTTCGCAGTAGGGGCGATGTCACTGCCCCGTGTGATGCCAATCGGGTATTTTTCAGCATTGGGATGCTTGAGCCAACAGTGGTGACATCCAGAATTATTTTGAATTCGGTGGCAGTGGTGGTGGTTTCGTGGTGATTGTGTGACATGCTCCAGCACTAACGCGTTCACTGCCGCGCCCGCAATATTACTGCTCTGTGGGTTTACCATATAATAATGCCCGCCATCTGTTTTACTCGGTGGACCTTAAATAGCCTGTGATGTCATTTGGCATTGTGTGCTCGCGTCACCAGATGTGAAAAAATTACTCTACGAATTACTTGATTATAATTATACAGCAGCCACATTGCTCCCCACTACGAAAGCTTGACAGTTACCCTCCTGAAACAGATTGAGTATTTCCTGGGTAAGGAGGCCTAGTCATCTATTAGTGCTGCACGCACACTCCCGCCCCTTCCAATACCCCCGACCGCCACCCAAACAAGCCCAACTCCTTGTGTCCAGAGGCTAGGGGCGGGGACAAAAGAGGAAGGGGGAGGGCATAAAGAGGAAGAGGCGGGGCTTACCTAGACTTAACATCCCTTGTTGATTTTGCGGTAATGAAAATAGTAAAAAGTGCAGCAGACAAGCCATCCCTTTTAGTG
Source organism: Lampetra fluviatilis (assembly GCF_964198595.1). NCBI lineage: Eukaryota > Metazoa > Chordata > Hyperoartia > Petromyzontiformes > Petromyzontidae > Lampetra > Lampetra fluviatilis. The sequence goes on along the minus strand of NC_136325.1, from coordinate 1,648,464 downwards.
CCACAAATGCAGTCACAGGCCAACTTGGTGGTCATTAATTGTAATGGTGATTGCATTGCGAGTAAGTGATGGTGGTTGTGATGGCGGTAATGATGTTAACGGTGATGGTGATGCTGTGTCCACGGCAACAGGCGTCCTACTTTGATCGCGACGATGTGGCCCTGAAGAACTTCCACAAGTTCTTCAAGGAGTTGTCCGAGGAGGAGCGCGAGCACGCCGAGAAGCTGCTCGCGTACCAGAACAAGCGCGGCGGCCGTGTGCTGCTGCAGGACGTCAAGGTACAAGGAGATGGAACCGCGAAATCAGAATTGCTAATCCCTGTGGGCAACTAAGAGAGATGGGGTGGGGGTGTTAATGAAATGTATGGGGATTTTACCCAGGGTTTCTCTTTCTTGGATACGGCCATTTTGGAACCCCCTGAGAAAGACACGGCCATTATAAAACTGAGACTGCCATTATGAACCTCCTGAGTGACACCCAGAGTTTTAACCCAGGATCTCCAGTTCTCTGGCTAACATGGCCATTATTTATTTTTCTGAGAGAAAGAGGTAGTGATATTAATATTTTAAAAAGTGGCTTGAGTCTGTTCTGCATTTTTCTCCATCCGTGTATGTGTATCTGTGTTTATGACTGTTTCTGTGTGTGTGTCTAAGAATCTGTGTATGTATCCGTGGATCTCTGTCTTCATATCCCTCTTGTATATCTCTATGTAGAAGCCGGAGCGTGATGAGTGGGGAAATGGTTTGGAGGCCATGCAGGCTGCTCTGCAGCTGGAGAAGAACGTCAACCAATCTCTCCTGGATCTACATGGGCTGGCCACCGAGAAGAAAGACCCACAGGTGAGGTACAGGCGACCCCCGCACCTACGACCTAATTGGTTCCAGGACAGCGGTCGCAAGTCGAGCCGTCGTAAGTCGATCCCGCGTCTCCCATCGCCGCAATGTTGTACATTGGGGTTCCGTTCCTGGAAACCCATTAAGTACCATAAATATACCCAGTTTGACCACGAAAATAATGGAAATAATCGTAACAAACATTTAATTGTAACTTAACATAACTTTTACAAACGTTTATTAAGTAAAAACAAACACTTAAAATTAAAAATCCATTTAGTACTTTTCTGCATGTACATCGCATTTCCTCTTCTCAGATGTAGTGAAAAGCTAAACATTTTTAAAATTTGAAGAAAATTTACAAAAAAATGAAGAGCGTTTCTAAATAGACAATGCCTTCGCTCTAGGCCCAACTGCAGACTGTCAGACTATACTGTACATACTCATACAGCGGAAGAGCAAAGCAGCGCCATCTAGCGACGAGTCTGCGCATGTCATGTGCGAACTCGTTGCCAATCGCCTCGGCGTCGTTAGGCGGTCGAAGATAGGAGTTTTGGTCGTTACTGTGGGGGTCTTACGATAAGAAAGGTCATAAAAGCGGGGGAGGGGGGTTGCAAGTTGAGCCGGCATAAGTTGGGGGTCACCTGTAAACAGACTTGTGCACACAGACGAGAGTTGGGGAGACTTAACATGGAGACACACAGACAGTACTTGTACAGACACTGATTTAACCATCCACTCTCTCTCTCCCCTCTCACCAATTCCTCCACCACATGTTCTCTCTAATTCCCCTCTCCCCTCACCTCTCAGCTGTGCGACTTCCTGGAGGACTTCCTGGAGGAGCAGGTGGAGTCTATCAAGAAGTTGGGCGACCACGTCACCAATCTGAAGCGCTTGGGCGTTCCCCAGTCTGGCATGGGCGAGTACCTCTTTGAGAGACTCACTCTGGGTGACAGCAGCTAGGCGCTCTCTCACTCACACTGCTCTCCCACTCAACCAGTCACTCACACACACGTTCACTTACTCTCACATGCGACACTCATTCATTGACATACGCATTCATTTCCTGACATTAGCTCACTCATCCTCCTATACGACACATTCATTTACCTACACACTCACCCACGCACTCAGCCACTCGTACACACACACACACGAGCACTCGCCCGCCTGCTCACTCACACCGAGCCGTGTCTCTCTCAATCTGTAGTTGCTTCATGAGGACAGCCGGTGTGTGATGGTGATGATAGTACTCCTATTACTGCTGCCGCTGTTATGTTAAATTATCTTGTAAAAGATAATTGCCTGTACTGCTTTGAAGATATGGTACCTTTGGTTGATGGTGGTTGTGGTTGATTGACTGGTTGAGTTAGTGGTGGTTAAAATGGTTGTGATCATGGTTTGGGATGTGTAGTGGTTGTTGACAGTCAAGATGTGTTTGATCTCATGGTGGTAGTGGAGATGGTTGAGGTGGTGGTTTATTGGCCTATTCTCTTATCCTCTGGCTTCTGGGTTCGCTGATACAAGTCGGACCTCCTAGTGAGAAATAAAGATTCTACGAGCATCATTCCTGTCTGTGGTGTGTGATTTATTATATTGTTGCTTCAAGGGATTTTGATCTTCAGGCAGTCTAAACTAATATTAAACTACCAGGTAAGGCCCACTAAGCTATATAACTCCTTAGCTCTTTTTTTCAGAAGCAACCTGGCCACACTTGATAGCTCAAAGAAGCAGCTTGTGGACATTTATAGCAGCCAATACTCTGAAACGCAGGTTTCTAAATGTGGAGGGGAAAAACCGGAGGACCTGGAGAAAAATCACAGGGAGAACATGAAACTCAAAATATCCAGGCGTCAGGGTCGGGATCAACCCATGACCTGCATATCAGGCAAGGTAGTTAACATCTCTCCACAGCAGGCACCCCTGTTGTCCCCACCCACCACTGCCGACAGATTGCATGCACACTCCCTGCCCAAATTTCCCCCCCACCACTGCAACCCCAACAGGCCCAACCCCATGTCCAAAGGAAGGGGTGGTGACAAAGGACTGGAGCCTGCTCTGGAAGACATGGGTCCTCAGGAGCCTAACAGCCTGTAGAGCTTAAACTTTCTTGTTGATTTAAGAAAATAAAGGCATGGAATCAAGTGTATGCAGTTATACATTTAGTATTGCGGATGTAGCCACAGGCAAACTTGCTGACAAGTTAGAAATCACTTGGAGGCCAGGGATAATGCTAATATATTGTGTTCCAAGCCATGGGTCTGGATATCTCATTGGTTTCATAATGGCCGTGTCGGATCCCAAAATGTTGGGTTAATGCTGTGGTTCTGGATATCAGTTTCATAATGGCTGTTAAATTCAAAATCTTAAGGCTCATTATTGTAAGCCTTGCTTCATTACCTTCTATTGTTGGAGGGCGACTGTCTCCAACTGCCCAATAGTACCCTTCACCTGTATCACAGTCCATCTCTTTAACCTGTGCTGCACCCGTTTAGCCCCTTCTATCTGGCCACGCAAAAGCTGTTTGGGGAAGTAGTGGCTGGACACATGATTACATGACCTAGCCAATGCAGCCTTGCTTGCCGGAGGAGCTCGTTGCTGGGACTGTCCAGGTCTTCCAAGGATTTGAGCTAAATCCAGCCCGTTTAAACTCAGATGGATCGTAGGCAGGCCAACCGGAATATTTCTAACCGGTTGCATATGTTCCATTCAGGGAAGACCCGAATCTTCGTGCAGAGCAACAAACTAGATAGGTTCTACACTTACGCAGCTGATGAAAGTAGGATGCTGCCCGACTGATTGGGAGTTAAACTTCCACTGTCAAACCACAGCTGGTCATAAGTAGACTGCCTATGTATGGGAAAACTCTCCATTTTCTCCACAACTGCTCTATTGCCAACTGGGAGTTGAGGGGGGTGGAATGTTTGATGGAGCAAAATACCCAGGCAGGTGATTTGTTTGGTGGGGCTGATGGTAGGACCCCACCAGGTTCAGTAGCAGTGCCCCAAACTCCTCTGTGCAGCAATCACCAGATCACCATAATGCATAACATCGTTAACCAAAACAGAGTCATCCCTCGACCACACTCGTGCATCGATCAGCCTTCCATTGTATCTGTAGCGGATGAAAATTCCTCCAGTACAGCAACGGAGCTTTTAAAACTGTGGTCAAAGATGATGTGAAATAATGTGGGAGCCAGAGGACATCCCTTTCATACTCCAAGGTGAACAGGGAATCGCTCTGGCTCTTGGCCACATAGCTTTACCCAGGCCTGCCCACCATCATGAAAGTCCTTGTGTTCATGGAGTCGGGGACTCCGAAAGTGTGAAGAACAGCCCAGAGCCCTGGCCTGTTGACTGTATCATTGGCCTTGACCAGGTCAATAAAGCAGAGATCTTGCGACCTATGCTGTAGCAGGACCACTACAGCCCTGGCCTGAAACCACATTGGGGCTCCGCAAGCCTTTCCTCAGGGTGCCTGGCAAGCCGATGTTGAATGAGCCTTGCTAGGATTTTTCCCGGTACATTGAAGAGCGAGATGCCCCTGTAGTTGTTGAAGTCTGTGCGGTCCTTAAAGAGGGGGAACCACCAGAGCATCCTTCCAATCCAGCGGAACTTGCCCTGTGGTCCATACAGTTGAGATGTCATGTAGGGCATCCTGCACACAGATGCCACCCTCCCTCAGAATTTCGCTTGGGAGATCATCTCTGCCCAGTGCTTTTCCTGGTCTCAGACGCTGGATCGCTCCTCCGTACTTCCTCTACAGATGGTAACCCCAGCCAACCACTCGGAAGGGGTAACTACTTATGCCAATATTTGAGGCACAGTAGCCCCAGCAGGATCGTCCCCATCTTGCCCGATAATGTTTTCTGGGCTAAGGAATTTCCCCTCCGCCAAGATCTCAGAAATGCTCTGCAAAACCTTCAGACACACGACAACGATCCCCCTTAACAGGCTGTTGGGGCAAGTGCTGTTAGCAAGCAGCGCCGATGAAGGTCGGCACAGCACACGAGGGGGTGAGTGGCCAGAACCACGCCCGGCCGCCTTTGTCTCCCCAGTGGCGATGCTTAGACATTGAGGCTGAGAAGACCAGGGAGACCCAGGAGCCTTTCAGATAATCGTCACTTGTTGACTATGAGCGGGTTGTCAGGTTGGTAGCACAACGCGCTAACCATTGCATTACCGCTCCCCACACACACACATACAAATGTCCCCTGTAACAGACTGTTGGGGCAAGTGCTGTTAGCAAGCACCTATGAATGCCGGCACAGCACACGAGGGGGTGAGTGGCCAACACCACGCTCGGCCGCCTTTGTCTCCCCAGTGGCAATGTTTACAAATCGCACTATGTACTCATTTTGAGGCTGAGTTGACCTAGGGGAGACCCAGGACCGGTTGAGATAATCGTCACTGGTGTTGGCCGTGAGCGGGAATCGAACCCGGGTTGCCAGGTTCGTAGCGCAACAAAATAGTTCCACGGTTCAGTCTGCAAGTGCGAGTTCGCGTTTTGAGAAGATGTTACAAAAAGATGCGTGGAAGCTGGTTCGTAAATGTGGGGGTGTTCGTAAGTCGGTGTTAGTCGAGGCCTGCCTGTCCCGTCATAAAATACTTCGCAATCGCAACCCATGTTCCTCTATCTGTCTACAGGGGGCACTGGTGCTCTATGTTCCCGTGTCTGGCCAGAAATGTGTCCCTGTTATGTAAAAATACTCAACACATTCCATAAACAACACTAGCCCTAATTGGGGGACAGGTACACAACGATACGAGTAGCCACACTTCACCCCGCCACTCGCGACCTGCCGATGGAGTCATTGTGGACGCTGTGTATTGTCTTGATTTGAAGCTTTCGTGACTGCAGGAATCCATACTCTTTGGTTCTTTCGGTAAAGTCACGTAGGTAGAAATAAAATAAAACAAATCACGACGTTTCGATTGCAACACAAGCAATCATCATCAGGTGAGAAAACCACAGCAATAAAAAATTGCTGAAGTGGGAGAGAGAGCTGCCGTGGCAAGAGGTTATATAGGTAGGAGAGGGAGGAGGGCCAAGGGAGGAGAGAGAGAGGGGGGGTAGGGGGAGGGGAGCGCTGTGGGAGCACTAGGGTAGGCTTCGGCAAGGTAAGGTAAAAGTTAAAAGGTAAAACAACGAGCCTACCTTTACCTTACCTTTTACCTTACCACAATACAATCACTCTACCCTACCTTTTACCCTTCAGCAGGTAAGGTAAAAGGTAAAAAGCAACGAGCCTACCTTTTACCCTACCTTTTACCCTTACCCCATACAAATTACCCGATTACAGGGTAATTACTAGGGAACTACACATCAACAAGGTTTATAACGATAAATTGTAGGTAGAGCACTTTATTAATATAGAATACTCTCGATGATTCCAATTTTACACGATTTCTATGAACTCACTCAGTCTGTTGTTGTTGTCGTCGTCGTATCCTCAAATCTTGCAACTGAATTTTTACCCACTTCCTAATGTGGCATCGACTGCAAACTTTGTATACTTATATCATACTGATGACAATACTATATTATATAATTAAACAAATATATATTTCTTAACATTATTTTTATATGCTATGTTTCGGCTTGGGTCTAATTGTCCACGCTCAACTGACGTTGGCTGTAAATCACCACGGCCCCTTACGTTATGGCAAGCCTAGGGGCCACTTCCTGGAGTCGTGGAGTTCTGCCATTACTAGTACATTTAACAAAAGCGTGTTTTTTAATTAAGTTTGTTTTAATATTACTTATTAAATGGAGGCCACGGACTGCGCCACGGAGCTTTTAGCGGTAAACAAGGTACCGTATTTACTGGGTAATACTTCACGCTACCTTTACCCTACCGGGTAATTCTTCCGAGCTACCTTTACCCTACCCTCTACCTTACCCCTTGGCATGTCGACACCTTTACCTTTACCCTTTTACCCGGTAAAAAGGGTAAATTACCTTACCTTGCCGAGCACTACGCTCGGGGGAGCGAGGCCGTGAGGCTGGGGGGGGGAAGTGGGCGGAGCTGGAAGTGGGAGGCCGAGAGAGCTGGGGATGCGTGGGGGGGAATTAACTCGGAAAAAATTAACCCGTAAAAACAAAGTTTTTCACTATAAATCCTTTATATGCGTGGCGGCTAGAGTCCTCTAGTCCTCTGGCTTGAGATGGCTGCCACCTATGGGTCAGATGATTGCCTGCCACCATTAAGCAATTGGTAATTAAATATAATATTTTTTTTCCTAAAAAGTGTAAAGTTATGGAAAAAAATTTCACGAAAATAAATTGTCACGCACAACGAGTCTGTGTGCAAAATGTCAGCTCGATTGGATCACGGGAAGTGCGTTAAAAAACGACCGAAAGATTTGCACGGTCGTAAGCGCGCAAGCAAGCAAGTCAACTTAATATAAAGGATTTAAAAATAGACTAGTACCCAGCAGATATGATAGACAACAACCATAAAGCAGTTAATGTTTTACCTGGTTAATAACATCCTTCCAGTGATTGCTTAATTTGTATCCATCTTCTCGGTTGAAGTTATGTCTATGTTTATATATCTGAATGGCTTCATGAACAAACCTTTGATAGTAGCCCGACGGTTTGTAGAGTACCTTGGTCTCTGAAAAAACAATATCGTGTGAACCGACCGCGTTAAAACAGTGATCAGCCACGGCAGAGGTATTGGTTCTGCCGTGTTTCAGATCTGCCTTGTGTTCGCGGACACGGTCCGAGACATGCTGTTTCGTTTCCCCAATGTAACTGCTACCGCAGGTACAACTTAGTTTGTAAACTCCAGTATATTGCTGTGTATTGTGTCCGCATGTTGAAAACTGTATGTAGGCAAGACGACTCAATGAGTGTTCCAAGGTTTTACAGGATTGGTGGTTGCTGGCTGGGATGTTTAAGTACTTTTTTTCCCCCCGTGTGTCAGGAAACCAAACCGAGGAGAACATCCAAACTCATTCATGAGGAGTCCGCAACACACTTATTGCACTTGGCGTTTTGTCTATTTATATTGTCTCAAATCTTTTACGCTTAATATCTTCGGATCTTCGAAGCCTACCAAGTTAAAATGTTGTACACAGACTCGTCTCGCGTGACAATTCAAGATTTTATTTTATTTAAAAAAAGCGGTCCGGGTCCCGGAGACCCTGGAACTATTCGTGCTTTTAACTTAATTAATACTCTTTGGTTCTAATTAAACTCAAACACCCCCCCCCCCATTTCCAATCACGAATGGTCGCGCCCAGCTACACGTGGAAACGTATTGTCCAATCAAAGCAACTTTTGTTGGGAGCCTCTGGCCAATGAGAGGCGCGCTTACATCGCCCCTCGTTATGATGCCGGAGCGGCCGCTTTAGTTCCCTTAGAAGCGAGACCAAGAATTAGAATATTGACAATAATTACCACTATTTCTATTCTTAACATCATAGTAACAATAGTAATAAATAGCATTCTCATTTCCTTTGCCACGGCCGTTCCGACGGGCTGAGGCCAACATGCTTATGCTGAAGTTTAGCGAGCAGGTGAGAACTGTGATCATGATTTAAAACTAAATGTCCTCATATTCTTAGGTTTTTTCGGTAAAGTCACGTAGGTAAAAATTAAAATTAATGAAAGTAAAATAAAATAAAAATCACGACGTTTCGGAGGCAACACAAGCTTCCGTCTTCAGGTGGAACCGTCACAGCCACGACAGCTGTATCAAGTAAATGAGAGATTACAAGAGCTATACGTAGTGGTAGCTCTTGTAACACCAGAATGAATAACATTTGACGTGATGAATAAAAGTGGTTGGCTTCCTTTTGATTTTTGTAATGCAATCCACCCACTTTTATTCAGCACAACAAATTTGATTAATTCTGTGGTAAGAAAGAAACAATTCTACTTTGGAGTTCAAATAAAAGTGTGAAAATATTTTTTTACATTATTTTTTAATCTTGACTTAAAGCTCTCGTGACTGCAGGAATTCATTCTCTTGGGTCTTTCGGTAAAGTCACGTAGATGGAAAAAAAAATCACGACGTTTCGATCGCAACACAAGCAGTCGTCTTCAGGTGAAAAAATACAGCAGGTGAAAAAATACAGCAGGCGAACTGCTGAGGTAGGCGGAATATAGTGGCAGAGCTGCTGCAGCAAGAGGTTATATAGGTTTGAGATGGGTGCAACCCAAAGGTAAGTGGGTGGAGCTAGAGATGGAATTTGCATGTAAATGACATGTTTGTCATCTGGCCACATGGCCTGCCAGCACTGAACCAATTCTTCAACCACAACAATACCATACACCCAGCCATCAAATTCACCATGAAGGTGGAAAAGGATGGCAAGTTACCATTCTTGGATGTTTTAATCGAAAAGAGACCAGATGGCTCATTAGGACACTGTCTACAGGAAACCCACCACTATCCAGCCCAGAAGAATTCTCTCATCAAAACTCTACACCATAGAGCTCGTTGCATTTCCGACCATCACCACCTAGACAGTGAACTGGAGCACGTAGACCAAGCCCTCAAGTTGAATGGATATTCGGGCTGCACACTTCGTAAAGCTGTCACCCCAACCGTTGGGAGAGAACCATCTGAGGACCCAATTAAAACCATCACCTTGCCATGCATAGGGGTCACCAAAAAGATTTCCAAAATCATGAGCAAACACAAGATCCAGGTTCTATTCAACACAGTACATTACGTTTGTGATCTGATCCCATCTGTGAAGGATGTGATCCCTGACATGCAATACCGAGGTGTCGACAAACTAAGTCGTGTCTGCAGCAGTAGTTACATTGGGGAAACTCAGCGACATGTCTCAGACCGTGTTCGTGAACACAAGGTCGATCTGAAACACGGTAGGACCAGTACCTCGGCCGTGGCTGATCATTGTTTTTACGCTGTGGGCACACATGAAATTGATTTCTTCAAGACGAAGGTACTCTGCAAACCTACTGGCGATGAACAAAGATTTGTTCATGAAGTCATCCAGATATATAAACACAGACACAATTTCAACTGAGAAGATGGGTACAAACTGAGCAATCATTGGAAGGATGTTATTAACCAGGTAAAGTCATAACTGGCTGTGATGCTTCCATCCTACCAGCCGATGTTAGTTATTTTCGACTCTCCTGAGTTACATTACCTTTCGATTTAAAGCTTTCGTGACTGCAGGGATTCATCTTCTTGGTTCTTTCGGTAAAGTCATGTAGAAGGGAAATAATAAAATAATAAAACTAATAAAATAATTCTCACGACGTTTCGGCCACAATGCAAGCAGCCGTCCTCAGGTGAAGAACAGGTCTGTCGGAAAGACAGCGTCTGAATGAACACCACGCTTGGCAGCGTATATTTAAGCTGGGTTGGAGGGGTAAGAGTGCCTCGACAAAGGAATTTGCATATCAAGAGGAATTTAGCATATTTATGGGAAATGCAGATATGGGATTAGTCACTACTTGTGGAATGCGTAGGAGGTGGGCGGGGGTTTTCAAAGTCATATTATGCCCGTGCAGTATGCAGGATTAGCAGCAACAAAGGGAGGGAGTAGGGTTAGCATTAATAAAGGGAAGGAATGTTAATAGTATGGAGCTGCAAGTCATATTATGCACGGGCATAATATGACTTTGAAACCCCCCGCCCACCTACGCATTCCACAAGTAGTGACTAATCCCATATCTGCATTTCCCATAAATATGCTAAATTCTTATTGATATGCAAATTCCTTCGTCAAGGCGCTCTTCCCCCTCCAACCCAGCTTAAATATACGCTGCCAAGCGTGGTGGTGTTCATTCAGACGCTGCCTTTCCGACAGACCTGTTCTTCACCTTCTACGTGACTTTACCGAAAGAACCAAGAAGATGGTTACATTACCTTGTTAAATGTGTTTACATTAACAAGCTAAATGTCTCACTATCATAGCCGCTGCTCCTTTTTACTCAATGTGGCGGTGGCTCTCATTTAATCGGCTGAATGTCTCACTGGCAGGGCCACCGTTGCGGTGGTTCTCTTGCGTTGACATGCTGGTCTCTCAGTGCAGCGGCCAACGCCGCAGCTTTTTGTTGCCCACGAGGTGGCGTTGTGCACGGTTCTCTGACACTGACATGCCAATCTTCTCATAAACACAGCCGCTCCTGGGGAGCTGTCTCACATTGACATGCTTTTCTCTAATCCCTCGGTTTATCAGGCTCTCCGATCTTACATTTACATGCAAATTCCATCTCTAGCCCCGCCTACTTACCTTTGGGTTGCACCCATCTCAAACCTATATAACCTCTTGCTGCAGCAGCTCTGCCACTCTATTTCTCCTGCCTCAGCAGTTCGCCTGCTGTATTTTTCACCTGAATACGATTGCTTGTGTTGCGATCGAAACGTGATTTTTATTTTTTCTATCTACGTGACTTTATCGAAAGACCCAAGAGTACAAATTTATAAAAAAAAATTTTTAGTTTACTTATGGATAGACCCCTAGAATGACAGACCCACAGACGAGCACAGAGATCCAGACACAACAACAATAACCGCCATTCGCCACGAAGTGGCGGTAACGTCACGACGGCGCTTGTTCCATGCTCTTTGCACCTTAAGGAGTTAAGGCCATGTGGCAAACTCCCGCTGGCAGGGGGTCATGGGACAGACCCAGGTGCCATGGGTTGACTGAGATGACTGGCAGATGCACCACCTTTGCCCTCTACTGTGCCAACTTGCTGTATTTTAGCCACCCAAGATGTTGGGTTAAAGCCATTGTTCTGGATATCTCATTGGATTCATAATGGTTGTGTCAAATTCATAATTTGAATGCTTGTTGTTTTCAACGTTGCTCCTCTGCCCTCTTGTTGCTGGAGGGCGACTACATCAAACTGCCCAATAGCATCCTTCATGAGCTTTCTCCACAGAGGCCAATCTTGACACTGCTGGTACCAGTCATCAGCAAGTCAATTCTGCTCCATATTGTTTCATACAGCGTGATTCCATCTCTTCTCTCGCCTGTGCCATGCCCGTTTAGACCCCTCTATCCGGCAGAACAAAAGCTGTTTGACCATGTCGTGGCTGGGTATGCAGGCTACATGACCTAGTCAACGCAACCTTGCCTGCTGGAGGAGCTCACCGATGGGACCTTGTCCAGACCAGATAGTTTCCACACAGCATTACGCAACCAATGAGAATATAATGCCGCTCGACTGATTCGGAGTGAGGACCTCTGCTGTCAAACAGGAGCTGGTCATAAGCACTCTCTTCATAACTGCCCCATCACCGATGGGGAGTTCAAGAGTGATGATTTAATGCTTTCGTGACTGCAGGGATTCATATTCTTGGTTCTTTCGGTAAAGTCACGTAGAAGGGAAACAATAAAATAATACAAATAAAACAATAAAAATTCTCACGACGTTTCGGCCACAACGCCAGCAGCCGTCCTTCACGTGAGGACGGCTGCTTGCGTTGTGGCCGAAACGTCGTGAGAGGCGTGGGAACAGTGCTTTGCCACCCGCCTCTGCCACAGAGAGTGATGTTCATCCCATGCCCTTTGGACCGGGATTCTTAAATAAAGTGCAAAACTAAAAATGAATGTGCGGGTCAGTGGCGCAGTAACGACATTACAGTATCAGCTCGGGGGGGTGTGGCAATCGGTCAGGTGGAGCCCCAATATTTAATTTGTTTCATAAAGTTGTGCCTCGGCTATTTTATATCACGGCTCCTGTTGCCCTAATCGCATTATCGTTATCCTCATGGTCTCAAACGTTTAACTCTGTAGGGGCGCTCCGTTTTAAATAACTTTTGTTCTTTTACACTTGTTGGAAACGTACCTCATGGTGGTTGTCAAGGGCGCCCCAACTCTTAGCTTTGGCCACCAGGGGGGTGGGACAAGGTACCCTCTGCCTCCCACGTTCGTTACATTACTGCTGCGGGTATTTTTTTGTGTGCAGTCATTAATAACCGAGCCGAAACCAGGATCTCCGTAGTTAGTGCCAACTTAGTGCTCTGACCATGAGGCCATCCGGCACCTTCTCTGTACATATATTGTTTATCTCTCGCTATAAAACCATGGTCTTGTCTTTTACTGTATTTAATTTTAGGGTGACCCCTGGCTTTACCCTCCACTTCCTCTGCCATACAAGCCGGGGACTCCCCACCTGCGTGGTAAACATATGCCTCCCCTTTTTACTCCTCATACACAGCCCCCCCCCTCCCCCATGTTACAAAAAAAGGAATGTTCTACCGGCACCATTCTCCCATGTAAACGAAGCAGTAGTTTCTCTCACCCCCCCCCCTGTCTTCCCCCCCCCCCATCAACCAGGACGCGTTGGGTATATGTGGCCTGGCGGATATTCGCGTGCGTTTTTTTTGTCGCCCAACGTTCTGAAGCGGCACTTTGTTCTTGTGTACAGCAAAATCTTATTTTTAAACAGCCTTGTTGAAAACGCATCGTCGATCTGTGTGTGGAAAGGATGCTGGGGGGTGTTTTTTAATTACTCACTTTTATTTAACTTGCCCTGTTGTCTGTTTATATTCTTTCAAATATTTGACGCTTAATATCTTCGGATCTACGGAGCCTAACGAGCTGAAATGTTGCACACAGACTTGTCTCGCGTGCCATTTCAAGATTTGATTTAAAGATCCCGTCCTGTTCCCGCCGATCCGGGGCATCTTCGTGTTTTTTGACTCAAATTTGTATTGCACTATTTCAAATACATGATAATTATCCAGACAATAATGAACTATTGTTATTATCTGGATTGAGATCTAAGAATGAATATGTACATATACTGCTCATTTTTTCAATTTTAATACCAGAATAAAAACTCTTAAACTATAAATGAAGAATTTTTTTATTTTATTTTAAAGTGTTTCACAAATCTAATATGGTTAATTCTGATGTCAAGGTAATTTAGATGCAATTGATTTTACAGATATTGGAATTCAAAGCATTCAACCATTTACCGTTAAATCTGATATTAATTTTGGATATGGATCAATTGAAAGACGAAGGCTACTTTTTTTTCTGGACTTCAATATTACGTAACCTTACTGTATGAAAATGACCAGAACTTACGTTCAAGTCGTATTTAAGTAAATGAAAATGAGACTAAAACGTAAACAAAATTGCAAACACTTTTATTTTCAGTCAAAAGTCAAAAGTAAATTATTTTGACCCCTGCATTAATCCAATTTTATGTGGTGAATAAAGTGTGTGGCTTCCATGATGAAAATTAAACATATCGAAAGGAAACCATCCAATTTTATTGAGCACATCAAATTTGATTAATTCTGTGGTCAAAATAATGTATTTTATACTTTTGAGTGCAAATAAAATATGTGCATTGAAAAACTTGCGTTTTTTCCTTTTTTTGGGCCACACGTCGAATCAGGAAGAGGTCGGACAAGCACCCCTCGTGACGTGTGAGACTTCGTGTTGTGAAGCGGCGTCTCTGTGACATGCACAAGTGGTGGATGTGCACGAGTAGCGACCTCTTGCTGGGGGGGTTATCTAACCGTAACATCATCCCGCTGGTCAGTGCGGATTGATGACAGGTGGGAGGTGAGTGGTGGGTGGTGGGGGTACATGGCTGGTTCAGATATCACCGCTCTGATAAGCCAAGGTCAGGAAATCGAACCCCGGTTGCCTGCTTTGTAGTTCAAGGGCACTTACCACTGCGCTACCGCTCCACCGTTCTACGCCCATTGACACGGATGAAATCAAATTGATGGGTGACCGGTGCTGTTATAGATTTTGGGACATCCCCCGTTGTATCTACAGTTCCTTGCCTTCACTTTTATTATTTTTAAACATGATGTACTGTTACGCTACATTTAAGTTGAAACGAACAAAACCATTTGAATTTAGGAATGCAGCTGGAAGTATAAAACACACACAGCGATGCTATGACTTGCAGTATTACCTTTAGTTTTCGATCGTACTGCACAATCACTGCAAGTTAACCATTATAAAGCACTCGGAGTGCTTTTTTGGGGACCCTTAACATCCAAAGGCCCTGGGCTGCAGCCTCTCGAGCCCACGGCCTTGTTGATGTGGCTGCCTTGTCCATGGAACTCGTTCCTGGATACAAAGAACTTGTGTTTGTTGATAACCATGTGTCCTTACAAGGACACTATATATAACATGTGACATTCGGGGAAATAGTTTCCTTTAAGGTCACACACACACGGTGTTATTAATGAATGTGTTGAGTGTTGATGTTTATGCTTGTGTATCACTGCCAATGCAACAGAAGCATCATAACCAAATACACGTCGTTGCTGTATATATGTGTATTGAACATATTTCACACCGTACGTAGCCAACCGTGATAATAGTGCGGGACTATGGTTGTTGTTGCTGCTGCTGTTATGTAAACATTACAATGGGTTGAAGATGCCAGGTTGACGTGATGGTCATTGTGGTTACGTCTGTGCTGGGTTCTCCTTTTTCATTGTTAATGTTTTCTTATCTCCATGAAAAACATGATATTTCCACACAAGTGTAGTGAGCGACTTCCGAGACACGATGTGTAGAGGGCTCCTTGTTTATTTCTCACACTTTACAGGTGCAATCACTTCACGAAATATATACTGGGCTACATATAGCTGATCCACTCATACAGCCCCATTGCCGGCGTCTAACTATATAGCTGGCTGACTTATACAGCAACAACGATGATGGGAGCCGTACAGCGGATTGGCCATACGACCGGACGATGAAGAAGAGATGACAGCGAAGACAGCGACGGCAGCCAGGATCCGAACCCCCACAATAGCCCCGAAACTCCGGTCACGTCCCTCCGCCTCTGGCCATGCCCCCTTCTAGAACTCTCGTGCAGGTTCCCGGAGCTTCCCAACTGATCCCCGCCTCTGACCTTTAGCCCAGTTACGCCCCTCCGTATGGTTAGCTATTATATGGTGCACCCATACCCGTAATTATCCCTCCTGGTCAACAGATGGCACCCTGTCACTACATCACCCCCCTCCCATGTTTAAAAGATAGTTAATACGAGCAAAAGTAATACACGTCAGGCAGAAAAATTCCGCAATAAAGAACAGTCTAAAAAAACGAAGATAATGTTTTTTTAGGGCGGAACAATCCGCGACCGAAAAGGCAGACCCAAGAACAACAAGGAAGGAATCGCAACTTTCCACGACTCGGGAAGGTAGAGGTAGGGAGAGGAGAGAAGAGAGAGAGAAGAAAAAAATGTCCCCCCCGCGTATCGCGTGCACCGCGTCCCCAAGCCCCCCTCATACACATACACGCAGGGAGATTCCTATTAGCGGAATATAGCACATTTAGACCGGGCCCTCGATACCGGTCCATCCTTGGGGGCAAACTTCGTCTTCTTTCCATCCCCAACTTCTTAGATGTTGTGGGCCGGGTTGTAGCCGGTGGTCCTTCACATTCGGCATGATCTCGTGACTCCCCAACCTTCAGGGGCTCGGAAACTGTGGGCGGCACAACACAATCCTTCTGACGCACACTCTCCGTGGTCGATTCCCCCGGCTCATCGGACACATCAGGCACTAGCCGTATAATGTTTGGAGATGAGGTGTCAGTTTGGAGAGGAACATATGGTTTCAACCATGACGGATGGACAAACCAACGGCGACGGCCCACCTGTATACGTACGCACTGTGACCGTTTGACCTCCACTACCTCCATGGAACCCTGCCATGGCCGATGCAATTTAGGGACATTCCCAGGGGCACCTGCTGGCAGTGCAACCATGCCCGGTCCCATATGGCCCATGACAGCACACGGTCATGCCGCCCCGCATTCTTCTCATTAGCCGCCTCCGCTCTGGCGGTGTTTACTTTGGCCGCTTCGCGTAATGCCGACATGCGATTTAGTGTAACTTGCAGGGGCGTAGGCAAGGTCGTTTTCCTTTGCCCTCTGACAAGCTCAATTGAACCTTCATGGGGGGTTAATTTTCCCTCCCATACATGAGAAAAAATGGCGAAAATCCCATGGAAGTGGGTGGAGCCATCTTGTATGCCGCCAGGACTCCTGGAACATGCAGATCCCAATCAGTTTGAGCCCCACTAACTGCCTGACAGAGCATGGATGTCAGGATTATATGCAGGCATTCCACCATACTATCCGTTGGGGGATAGTATGGTGACCTAATTGTCTTAGTGCCTAGCACGTCACTTACTTCGCGCAGCAGCTTTGATTAGAAATTCCGCCCCTGATCCGTGAAAATCTGCTCGGGGGTGCCCTTATCCATTACGTAGCCGTGCTCAAACGGAAGCGGCCGATTGGTTGGGAAACGGCCAGGCCATCGGCCACCGAGATAAGTATTCGACCCATACCAGGAGAAATGTATTCCCTCTCTGCTTGGCCGGGAAGGGTCCCAGAATGTCGAGCGTGACCAACTCGTTAATCCGGGACACTGAGATGGACTGCAACGGAGGCTGGGACTTCCTCAGTGGCTGCTTCTTGTGTGCGCAGTCCGTACAACCCTTAATCAAGTGGTGCACATCGCTCGACATTCCCAGCCAATAAAAGTTGCGCTGCAACGTCAACAACGTCTTCCGCACCCTGATGTGTAACAATTTATCCCCGTGCACCACCCATGTCAATTTGCCCCACAGGGCGGTGGGAACCACAATGCTGTGACGGTGCCCCTCATCCCACCTCATGAAAAGTCCGTCCCGAACAACTGATCGCGGGGCATCCGTAGGAGCAGATTCTTTGTGCCCCAGCTCTGTGCGACGCTGTCCCCTGGCGTGACCACCTTGGCGGGCTCCCCCTCATCGAGCGCCGCTATGATAGCCAGAGACCCCGCCGCCGGAGGTTTACATCGGCCCGTGCCTGACGAGCAGGCACAACGCACCCTCGAGGGCAGGCGGGATAACGCGTTATCGTTACAATGTCGCACCCCTTTACGGTATGTCACACGGAACGAGTACTGAAGAATTTACAGCCAGCGTGAGAGTTGGCCGGAAGGTTGGTCCACTCGCAGGGAGTACTGAAGAGCCGCATGATCCATGCGAACAACAAAATCCCTGCCATACAGATAAGGCCTGTACTGTTGTACAAAGTATACCATGACCAAGAGTTCCCTGCGGGTGACACAGTACTGCTGTTCCGTGGCGGACAAGACATGGCTGTCATACGCAACTACCCTCTCCACTCCATTCTTAACCTGGGAGAGGACGGCTCCTATACTTGTGTCGCTAGTGTCCGTGTCCAGAACAAACAGCAGGGAGAAATCTGGGTAGTCGAGGTGGGGCGCTTTATAAAGGCGATCACGAATGGCTATGGACACAGCCTCCTCCTCTACCCCCCACTTTAGCCACCGTGATAAACTGCGGCACAAATCTACAATCATACAACGTGAACCCAAGGAAACTGCGCACCTCACTCATGGACTTAGGGGTCGGCCAATCTCGTACACACGCCATTTTCTCAGGGTCCATGGCTATTCCGTCTGAACTAACTATGTGACCCAAGTAACGCACGGAGGTTTGCAGAAAATTACATTTAGCGGGTTAAAATTTTAGATTTGCTGATCGCATCCTAGAGAACATAGATCGCAACTGCTGAAAGTGCTCTTCTAAAGTGCGACTGAACACAATGATATCATCCAAGTAGGTGAGGTAGGAGCCCTACTGGAGGCCAGCCAAGAAGAGTTCCATAAGCCGCTGAAAAGTGGCCGGGGCCGAGTGCAATCCCATCGGGAGACAATTGAACTGGAACAGTTCCTGGTGCGTGCGGAACACAGTTTTAGGTTTTGACGACTCCTCGAGGGGAAGTTGCTAAAACCCCGATAAGTCCAGCTTTGAAAAAAAAGCGCACCTGACAATGCATCCAGGGAGTCATCTATTTGCGGGAGTGGGTACGCATCGGCCACCGAGATCTTATTTAATTTACGAAAATCCACACGGAACCTTAAACTGCCATCATGCTTTTTAACAAGCACCACAGGCGCTCCCCAAGGGCTGGTAGAAGGAGAAATGATATTGGTGGCTAACATCTCCTCTACCGCCTGCTGCATATGTTCTTTCTCCCGTGGGCCCAACCGATACGAGTTCTGATGAATTGGGGCAGCCCCCTGCCCACCTATAAATGCGGTGTTACAACAGGGAGGTTCGCCGATATCAAACTTGCTCTTAATGAACACATCCGAAAACTCACCCAGCAGTGACCGTAACTCTCCCCGCTGCGCCGGTGACAACAGTGGGTTTTCCTGACACAACGTCTTTGCCCACGTCCCGTCCGATCCAACACCTTTGTCCACCGTGCCCACAATCCTGTTGGGCGCAAGCCCAGCACCCTCGCAACACGCGGCCGTCGCATGAGCCAGCAACATTCCCGCCTGAACCACAGACATTCCCGGCCCCACATTAAGGACCTGTAAAAACGGCTCCTGGTTCAGGCAAAGGATCGTCTGTGCGCCAACCAGCGCCAGGCCACGGGTTGCCATATTAGACGGAGTCAAGAGCATGCCCGCCTCCGGGTCAGCAATTTGCAATTGTTTGCGATAGCATAATGGCCACAACATTTGCGAGCTCGGCGGGATCTCCACCGAGTCCCTGGTAAGGGCCTGGACCGTGACACCCACCATCGCACGTTTGTGTGGAGACTGCAAAAAAACAGTAGACGGCCCGACGGCATCTCCATGCAGCCCTGATCATTCAGGATCTTGAAGGGCATCCTACTTAAAAAATCAGTGCCCAAGAGGCAGAGCACCGCCAGCGTCCCCGAGATAAAAACAGGCCTGGCCACGGCAATCTCGCCAATCTCGACGCGGTCCTCTGTCTGCCCTACGATCCCCATACTCCCTCCTGGCTTAACACGCTGGTTCCTCAATGGGAACAAATAAAACATTACGTCGGAGATAATGGTGGCGGAAGCACTTGTGTCCACTTGGACACGTACTTCGATACCCTGGATGGAACCCGTCACCGCCGAGGAACCAGCTGCAGCCGCGATCACCCATCACACCTACTCCCTCCACTGTGTGCCTGAGCTAGGCCACCTTTTTGCAGCTAACCCCTGCCGCTCAATGGCACTATTGGCGAGAGGTGGGGTGGAGATGACCTGCGGAACTCCAGATGCCTGAGATGGTGATATGGGCAAGGTGTCTGGTGTCTCGCGACTCGCTTGGCGGGGCTGGGATGTGGCCATCGGCAGGGCGGAGGATGTCGGAGCCGTCGTCAGTGGTCGAGCATGGTTCTGGCACCCCCGCGCGAAATGTTCCAGCTGGCCACAATGGAAGCCAGTAACAGCGGGCCTCCGCAACAGGCGATCTCCCTCTTTTGATCTCCAGCCCCTGGGTCGTCGTGAATTGCAGCCGCAGACTGTACCCCAATGCCCCGCGGGGACCAGTTAGCCGGGTCGTCCTCTCGTCCAGGTTCCTCCATCCACGCCGCTATCTGGGACCACCGGCGCAGGTTCTCGTGGGCCTGCAAGTACTGGCGGCCCAACAGGACATCTGTGCATCCTCGTCGACCACTGGCAGGACAACCCCCATCTCCTGTGCCAGTCCCAACAACCGACGAGAGCGTCGAGGGCCGTTGGATCTACCGCGGGGTACGCCGCTACTCCCAAAGCAAACAGCACACTGCAGTAGGCGAGAGGCGTCTCGGCCTCCCCTCGCCTCCACTGTAGGAATTTCTTGCGTGTATTGTCTCGTACACGGCGCAATCTTGGTATACGCACTTTCAAGAGTGGCCTTTTTCTCGGCGGGAATTTGATGTGGTGAATAAAAGTGGGTGGCTTCCATGAAGAAAATTAAACATATCGAAAGGAATACATACTATCTTAATTTAGGAGCTTCCGTGACTGCAGGAATTATTCTTTGGTTCTTTTCGGTTAAGTCACGTCTAAAAATAAAATAATAAATTAAAATAACATATTACGACGTTTCGATTGCAACACAAGCAATCATCATCAGGTATAAAAGAAATAGCAACAAAAAATCTAACTAGAAAACTATAGACAGACATACAAGCAGACAGACATCACAACGGCACACAGAGAGAGGACACACATCGGCACAAAGAGAGGGGTTGTCTCTATGACGGTCCCTTAAATATAGAGAGGGGGGGCGAGAACGGAGAGAGGGAGGGGGCAGAGAGAATTAGCATATCAATGAGTGTACGCCAACGTACTGCTGCTGCTGCAAGTAAGATGACAATGTGGAACGCGCACGCAAAATTGAAAACTAGGAGACAGGCACACGAAAATTAAATAACCCAGCAAAATATCGAAATGTGATGTAATACAACACAGAGAGTCGGTTAACACACAATTAACGCATAGCCTGGTTGATTACGTGTTTCAAAATTTGCTAAGTTAGAATTTTAAGTGTGAAAATTCCAAAGAGAGGACACAGGCAGAGAGAACAAATAGCCAGAAAGAAAAAGGATAAGCTTAAAACTTCCCCGTAGAAGTGGTTCAATCTTAATTTAGGAGCTTTCATGACTGCAGGAATTATTCTTTGGTTCTTTTCGGTTAAGTCACGTCTAAAAATAAAATAATAAATTATAATAACATATTACGACGTTTCGATTGCAACACAAGCAATCATCATCAGGTATAAAAGAAATAGCAACAAAAAATCTAACTAGAAAACTATAGACAGACATACAAGCAGACAGACATCACAACGGCACACAGAGAGAGGACACACATCGGCACAAAGAGAGGGGTTGTCTCTATGACGGTCCCTTAAATATAGAGATGGGGGGCGAGAACGGAGAGAGGGAGGGGGCAGAGAGAATTAGCATATCAATGAGTGTACGCCAACGTACTGCTGCTGCTGCTGCAAGTAAGATGACAATGTGGAACGCGCACGCAAAATTGAAAACTAGGAGACAGGCACACGAAAATTAAATAACCCAGCAAAATATCGAAATGTGATGTAATACAACACAGAGAGTCGGTTAACACACAATTAACGCATAGCCTGGTTGATTACGTGTTTCTAACTTAGCAAATTTTGAAACACGTAATCAACCAGGCTATGCGTTAATTGTGTGTTAACCGACTCTCTGTGTTGTATTACATCACATTTCGATATTTTGCTGGGTTATTTAATTTTCGTGTGCCTGTCTCCTAGTTTTCAATTTTGCGTGCGCGTTCCACATTGTCATCTTACTTGCAGCAGCAGCAGTACGTTGGCGTACACTCATTGATATGCTAATTCTCTCTGCCCCCTCCCTCTCTCCGTTCTCGCCCCCCCTCTCTATATTTAAGGGACCGTCATAGAGACAACCCCTCTCTTTGTGCCGATGTGTGTCCTCTCTCTGTGTGCCGTTGTGATGTCTGTCTGCTTGTATGTCTGTCTATAGTTTTCTAGTTAGATTTTTTGTTGCTATTTCTTTTATACCTGATGATGATTGCTTGTGTTGCAATCGAAACGTCGTAATATGTTATTTTAATTTATTATTTTATTTTTAGACGTGACTTAACCGAAAAGAACCAAAGAGGAATACATACTCTTTGGTTCTTTCGGTAAAGTCACGTAGGTAGAAAAAAGAAAATATCACGACGTTTTGATCGCCACACAAGCAACAGTCTTCGGGTGGGAGAGCTGCTGTTTCAGAGAAACAGGCTGCTGTTTCATAGAAACAGGCTGCTGTTTCAGCAGCTGTTTCTCACTCCCACCTGAAGACGGTTGCTTGTGTGGCGATCGAAACGTCGTGATCTATTTTTTTTCTACCTACGTGGCTTTACCGAAAGAACCAGAGAGTATGGATTCCTGCAGTCACGAAAGCTTCAAATCAAGATATCGAAAGGAAACCATTCACTTTTATTGAGCACATCACATTTTATTAATTCTGGGGTCCAAATTATTTATTTTCTACTGAAGAGTGCAAATAAAAGTTTGTGCATTTAAAAACTTGCTTTTTTACTTTATTTTGGTTAAATCAGATACACGTGTTACTTCACTGGGCCACACGCGTCGAATCAGGAAGAGGTCGGACAAGCACGCCTCGTGACGCGTGAGACTTCATGTTAAAAAAATACGGCGCCCGTGTGCTTCGAGTTAAGAAGCGGCATCTCCGTGACGTGCACAAGTGGTGGATGTGCACGAGTAGCGACCTCTCGCTGGGGGGGTTATCTAACCGTAACATCATCCCGCTGGTCAGTGCGAATTGGTGACAGGTGGGAGGTGAGTGGTGGGTGGTGGGGGTACATGGCTGGTTCAGATATCACCGTTCTGATAAGCCAAGGTCAGAGAATCGAACCCCGGTTGCCTGCTTTGTAGTTCAAGGGCACTTACCACTGCGCTACCGCTCCACCGTTCTACGCCCATTGACACGGATGAAATCAAATTGATGGGTGACCGGTGCTGTTATAGATTTTGGGACATCCCCCGTTGTATCTACAGTTCCTTGCCTTCACTTTTATTATTTTTAAACGTGATGTACTGTTCCGCTACATTTAAGTTGAAACAAACAAAACCATTTGAATTTAGGAATGCAGCTGGAAGTATAAAACACACACAGCGATGCTATGACTTGCAGTATTACCTTTAGTTTTCGATCGTACTGCACAATCACTGCAAGTTAACCATTATAAAGCACTCGGAGTGCTTTTTTGGGGACCCTTAACATCCAAAGGCCCTGGGCTGCAGCCTCTCGAGCCCACGGCCTTGTTGATGTGGCTGCCTTGTCCATGGAACTCGTTCCTGGATACAAAGAACTTGTGTTTGTTGATAACCATGTGTCCTTACAAGGACACTATATATAACATGTGACATTCGGGGAAATAGTTTCCTTTAAGGTCACACACACACGGTGTTATTAATGAATGTGTTGAATGTTGATGTTTATGCTTGTGTATCACTGCCAATGCAACAGAAGCATCATAACCAAATACACGTCGTTGCTGTATATATGTGTATTAAACATATTTCACACCGTACGTAGCCAACCGTGATAATAGTGCGGGACTATGGTTGTTGTTGCTGCTGCTGTTATGTAAACATTACAATGGGTTGAAGATGCCAGGTTGACGTGATGGTCATTGTGGTTACGTCTGTGCTGGGTTCTCCTTTTTCATTGTTAATGTTTTCTTATCTCCATGAAAAACATGATATTTCCACACAAGTGTAGTGAGCGACTTCCGAGACACGATGTGTAGAGGGCTCCTTGTTTATTTCTCACACTTTACAGGTGCAATCACTTCACGACATATATACTGGGCTACATATAGCTGATCCACTCATACAGCCCCATCGCCGGCGTCTAACTGTATAGCTGGCTGACTTATACAGCAACAACGATGATGGGAGCCGTACAGCGGATTGGCCATACGACCGGACGATGAAGAAGACAGCGACGGCAGCCAGGATCCGAACCCCAACAATAGCCCCGAAACTCCGGTCACGTCCCCTTTATATACTCCTCGGCGTGGCCAACCTCCGCCCCTGGCCATGCCCCCTTCTAGAACTCTCGTGCAGGTTCCCGGAGCTTCCCAACTGATCCCCGCCTCTGACCTTTAGCCCAGTTACGCCCTCCGTATGGTTAGCTATTATATGGTGCACCCATACCCGTAATTATCCCTCCTGGTCAACAGATGGCACCCTGTCACTACATCACCCCCCTCCCATGTTTAAAAGATAGTTAATACGAGCAAAAGTAATACACGTCAGGCAGAAAAATTCCGCAATAAAGAACAGTCTAAAAAAACGAAGATAATGTTTTTTTAGGGCGGAACAATCCGCGACCGAAAAGGCAGACCCAAGAACAACAAGGAAGGAATCGCAACTTTCCACGACTCGGGAAGGTAGAGGTAGGGAGAGGAGAGAAGAGAGAGAGAAGAAAAAAATGTCCCCCCCGCGTATCGCGTGCACCGCGTCCCCAAGCCCCCCTCATACACATACACGCAGGGAGATTCCTATTAGCGGAATATAGCACATTTAGACCGGGCCCTCGATACCGGTCCATCCTTGGGGGCAAACTTCGTCTTCTTTCCATCCCCAACTTCTTAGATGTTGTGGGCCGGGTTGTAGCCGGTGGTCCTTCACATTCGGCATGATCTCGTGACTCCCCAACCTTCAGGGGCTCGGAAACTGTGGGCGGCACAACACAATCCTTCTGACGCACACTCTCCGTGGTCGATTCCCCCGGCTCATCGGACACATCAGGCACTAGCCGTATAATGTTTGGAGATGAGGTGTCAGTTTGGAGAGGAACATATGGTTTCAACCATGACGGATGGACAAACCAACGGCGACGGCCCACCTGTATACGTACGCACTGTGACCGTTTGACCTCCACTACCTCCATGGAACCCTGCCATGGCCGATGCAATTTAGGGACATTCCCAGGGGCACCTGCTGGCAGTGCAACCATGCCCGGTCCCATATGGCCCATGACAGCACACGGTCATGCCGCCCCGCATTCTTCTCATTAGCCGCCTCCGCTCTGGCGGTGTTTACTTTGGCCGCTTCGCGTAATGCCGACATGCGATTTAGTGTAACTTGCAGGGGCGTAGGCAAGGTCGTTTTCCTTTGCCCTCTGACAGGCTCAATTGAACCTTCATGGGGGGTTAATTTTCCCTCCCATACATGAGAAAAAATGGCGAAAATCCCATGGAAGTGGGTGGAGCCATCTTGTATGCCGCCAGGACTCCTGGAACATGCAGATCCCAATCAGTTTGAGCCCCACTAACTGCCTGACAGAGCATGGATGTCAGGATTATATGCAGGCATTCCACCATACTATCCGTTGGGGGATAGTATGGTGACCTAATTGTCTTAGTGCCTAGCACGTCACTTACTTCGCGCAGCAGCTTTGATTAGAAATTCCGCCCCTGATCCGTGAAAATCTGCTCGGGGGTCCCCTTATCCATTACGTAGCCGTGCTCAAACGGAAGCGGCCGATTGGTTGGGAAACGGCCAGGCCATCGGCCACCGAGATAAGTATTCGACCCATACCAGGAAAAATGTATTCCCTCTCTGCTTGGCCGGGAAGGGTCCCAGAATGTCGAGCGTGACCAACTCGTTAATCCGGGACACTGAGATGGACTGCAACGGAGGCTGGGACTTCCTCAGTGGCTGCTTCTTGTGTGCGCAGTCCGTACAACCCTTAATCAAGTGGTGCACATCGCTCGACATTCCCAGCCAATAAAAGTCGCGCTGCAACGTCAACAACGTCTTCCGCACCCTGATGTGTAACAATTTATCCCCGTGCACCACCCATGTCAATTTGCCCCACAGGGCGGTGGGAATCACAATGCTGTGACGGTGCCCCTCATCCCACCTCATGAAAAGTCCGTCCCGAACAACTGATTGCGGGGCATCCGTAGGAGCAGATTCTTTGTGCCCCAGCTCTGTGCGACGCTGTCCCCTGGCGTGACCACCTTGGCGGGCTCCCCCTCATCGAGCGCCGCTATAATAGCCAGAGACCCCGCCGCCGGAGGTTTACATCGGCCCGTGCCTGACGAGCAGGCACAACACACCCCCGAGGGCAGGCGGGATAACGCGTTAGCGTTACAATGTCGCACCCCTTTACGGTATGTCACACGGAACGAGTACTGAAGAATTTACAGCCAGCGTGAGAGCTGGCCGGAAGGTTGGTCCACTCGCAGGGAGTACTGAAGAGCCGCATGATCCATGCGAACAACAAAATCCCTGCCATAGAGATAAGGCCTGTACTGTTGTACAAAGTATACCATGACCAAGAGTTCCCTGCGGGTGACACAGTACTGCTGTTCCGCGGCGGACAAGACATGGCTGTCATACGCAACTACCCTCTCCACTCCATTCTTAACCTGAGAGAGGACGGCTCCTATACTTGTGTCGCTAGTGTCCGTGTCCAGAACAAACAGCAGGGAGAAATCTGGGTAGTCGAGGTGGGGCGCTTTAGAAAGGCGATCACGAATGGCTATGAACGCAGCCTCCTCCTATACCCCCCACTTTAGCCACCGTGATAAACTGCGGCACAAATCTACAATCATACAACGCGAACCCAAGGAAACTGCGCACCTCACTCATGGACTTAGGGGTCGGCCAATCTCGTACACACGCCATTTTCTCAGGGTCCATGGCTATTCCGTCTGAACTAACTATGTGACCCAAGTAACGCACGGAGGTTTGCAGCAAATTACATTTAGCGGGTTAAAATTTTTGATTTGCTGATCGCATCCTAGAAAACATAGATCAAATTACATTTAGCGGGTTAAAATTTTTTATTTGCTGATCGCATCCTAGAGAACATAGATCGCAACTGCTGAAAGTGCTCTTCTAAAGTGCGACTGAACACAATGATATCATCCAAGTAGGTGAGGTAGGAGCCCTACTGGAGGCCAGCCAAGAAGAGTTCCATAAGCCGCTGAAAAGTGGCCGGGGCCGAGTGCAATCCCATCGGGAGACAATTGAACTGGAACAGTTCCTGGTGCGTGCGGAACACAGTTTTAGGTTTTGACGACTCCTCGAGGGGAAGTTGCTAAAACCCCGATAAGTCCAGCTTTGAAAAAAAAGCGCACCTGACAATGCATCCAGGGAGTCATCTATTTGCGGGAGTGGGTACGCATCGGCCACCGAGATCTTATTTAATTTACGAAAATCCACACGGAACCTTAAACTGCCATCATGCTTTTTAACAAGCACCACAGGCGCTCCCCAAGGGCTGGTAGAAGGAGAAATGATATTGGTGGCTAACATCTCCTCTACCGCCTGCTGCACATGTTCTTTCTCCCGTGGGCCCAACCGATACGAGTTCTGATGAATTGGGGCAGCCCCCTGCCCACCTATAAATGCGGTGTTACAACAGGGAGGTTCGCCGATATCAAACTTGCTCTTAATGAACACATCCGAAAACTCACCCAGCAGTGACCGTAACTCTCCCCGCTGCGCCGGTGACAACAGTGGGTTTTCCTGACACAACGTCTTTGCCCACGTCCCGTCCGATCCAACACCTTTGTCCACCGTGCCCACAATCCTGTTGGGCGCAAGCCCAGCACCCTCGCAACACGCGGCCGTCGCATGAGCCAGCAACATTCCCGCCTGAACTACAGACATTCCCGGCCCCACATTAAGGACCTGTAAAAACGGCTCCTGGTTCAGGCAAAGGATCGTCTGTGCGCCAACCAGCGCCAGGCCACGGGTTGCCATATTAGACGGAGTCAAGAGCACGCCCGCCTCCAGGTCAGCAATTTGCAATTGTTTGCGATAGCATCATGGCCACAACATTTGCGAGCTCGGCGGGATCTCCACCGAGTCCCTGGTAAGGGCCTGGACCGTGACACCCACCATCGCACGTTTGTGTGGAGACTGCAAAAAAAACAGTCGACGGCCCGACGGCATCTCCATGCAGCCCTGATCATTCAGGATCTTGAAGGGCATCCTACTTAAAAAATCAGTGCCCAAGAGGCAGGGCACCGCCAGCGTCCCCGAGATAAAAACAGGCCTGGCCACCGCAATCTCGCCAATCTCGACGCGGTCCTCTGTCTGCCCTACGATCCCCATACTCCCTCCTGGCTTAACACGCTGGTTCCTCAATGGGAACAAATAAAACATTACGTCGGAGATAATGGTGGCGGAAGCACTTGTGTCCACTTGGACACGTATTTCGATACCCTGGATGGAACCCGTCACCGCCGAGGAACCAGCTGCAGCCGCGATCACCCATCACACCTACTCCCTCCACTGTGTGCCTGAGCTAGGCCACCTTTTTGCAGCTAACCCCTGCCGCTCAATGGCACTATTGGCGAGAGGTGGGGTGGAGATGACCTGCGGAACTCCAGATGCCTGAGATGGTGATATGGGCAAGGTGTCTGGTGTGTCGCGACTCGCTTGGCGGGGCTGGGATGTGGCCATCGGCAGGGCGGAGGATGTCGGAGCCGTCGTCAGTGGTCGACCATGGTTCTGGCACCCCCGCGCGAAATGTTCCAGCTGGCCACAATGGAAGCCAGTAACAGCGGGCCTCTGCAACAGGCGATCTCCCTCTTTTGATCTCCAGCCCCTGGGTCGTCGTGAATTGCAGCCGCAGACTGTACCCCAATGCCCCGCGGGGACCAGTTAGCCGGGTCGTCCTCTCGTCCAGGTTCCTCCATCCACGCCGCTATCTGGGACCACCGGCGCAGGTTCTCGTGGGCCTGCAAGTACTGGCGGCCCAACAGGACATCTGTGCATCCTCGTCGACCACTGGCAGGACAACCCCCATCTCCTGTGCCAGTCCCAACAACCTCTCCATGACGAGAGCGTCGAGGGCCGTTGGATCTACTGCGGGGTACGCCGCTACTCCCAAAGCAAACAGCACACTGCAGTAGGCGAGAGGTGTCTCGGCTTCCCCTCACCTCCACTGTAGGAATTTCTTGCGTGTATTGTCTCGTACACGGCGCAATCTTGGTATACGCACTTTCAAGAGTGGCCTTTTTCTCGGCGGGAATTTGATGTGGTGAATAAAAGTGGGTGGCTTCCATGAAGAAAATTAAACATATCGAAAGGAATACATACTCTTTGGTTCTTTCGGTAAAGTCACGTAGGTAGAAAAAAGAAAATATCACGACGTTTTGATCGCCACACAAGCAACAGTCTTCGGGTGGGAGAGAAACAGGCTGCTGTTTCAGAGAAACAGGCTGCTGTTTCATAGAAACAGGCTGCTGTTTCAGCAGCTGTTTCTCACTCCCACCTGAAGACGGTTGCTTGTGTGGCGATCGAAACGTCGTGATCTATTTTTTTTCTACCTACGTGGCTTTACCGAAAGAACCAGAGAGTATGGATTCCTGCAGTCACGAAAGCTTCAAATCAAGATATCGAAAGGAAACCATTCACTTTTATTGAGCACATCACATTTTATTAATTCTGGCGTCCAAATTATTTATTTTCTACTGAAGAGTGCAAATAAAAGTTTGTGCATTTAAAAACTTGCTTTTTTACTTTATTTTGGTTAAATCAGATACACGTGTTACTTCACTGGGCCACACGCGTCGAATCAGGAAGAGGTCGGACAAGCACGCCTCGTGACGCGTGAGACTTCGTGTTAAAAAAATACGGCGCCCGTGTGCTTCGAGTTAAGAAGCGGCATCTCCGTGACGTGCACAAGTGGTGGATGTGCACTAGTAGCGACCTCTCGCTGGGGGGGTTATCTAACCGTAACATCATCCCGCTGGTCAGTGCGAATTGGTGACAGGTGGGAGGTGAGTGGTGGGTGGTGGGGGTACATGGCTGGTTCAGATATCACCGTTCTGATAAGCCAAGGTCAGAGAATCGAACCCCGGTTGCCTGCTTTGTAGTTCAAGGGCACTTACCACTGCGCTACCGCTCCACCGTTCTACGCCCATTGACACGGATGAAATCAAATTGATGGGTGACCGGCGCGGCTATAGATGTTGGAACATCCCTCGTATCTACAATTCCTTGCCTTCACTTTTATTATTTTTAAACGTGATGTACTGTTACGCTCCATTTAAGTTGAAACAAACAAAACCACTTAAATTTAGGAATGCAACTGGAAATATAAAACATACAGCGATGCTATGACTTGCAGTATTACCTTTAGTTTTCGATCGTACTGCACAATCACTGCACGTTAACCATTATAAAGCGTTCGGAGTGATTTTTTGGTGACCCTTAACATCCAAAGGCCCTGGGCTCAGTGGCGTCACAGGGGGGTGCGGACTGCACCGGGTGACACCATCAGAGGGGGTGACACCAAAATGACTGTCTATACCATTTTTGTGCAGTGTTTCAGCATACATTTATTATTTTTTAAATAAAAAAAATCCCTGTAGTTAGTCATAACAAAAAAAAGATGTTTGTTGTCATAACTAAGCCCAGCTTACATGTACAATACATGGCTGAAACTATATACTAATTGACTTTTTTAACCTAATGCGCTCCGATCAGAGCTGTCATTGTTACCCAATTACAATGACTCGTCGAGTCACGTGGTTTCGTCTGCACGTGCTACAAGCACCCGCTGTTGTTTTCGTTTTTTTTATAGTCGCTGATTTTGTCAAATTTTCTGGTGTTTTAGCTACAATATCGTGGTAATTAGTAATTGCTTTTATAGCTTGCTTCCATACTCGCATTTCCAGTTTTTGCAGCATCCCCCCAGGCCCACGCCGGCACTGTGTCTCACCAGCCGTTTCCTGCCGTAATACGGTAATATCCTAATTGCTTCGGGGCTTCAGAAAAACGACAACAGCTTAACCCCCGCCCCCGACTCCACAACCCGCCCTCCTGCATCTCTCCTCCTTGGCTCCTCCCCCCCTCTTACCCGATACTGTATACTGGTAGGAACCTCCTGGTTACACCAGCCCACAGGGGATTATTGTGTCCGTCGTGCAGGGAGGGGCTCGGTGGGGAGGGAGGGGCTGGGTGGGAAGGGGAGGGGCTGGGTGGGGAGGGTGGGGTGGGGAGGGTGGAGCTGGGTGGGGCTGGGTGGTGAGGAGCTGGTCACCCCGTGGTGCCCTTATAAAACTCAACGTTTAACCTACTCACGCCGGCTTGTGCCCGCCCTCACAGTCGGGCATATTTGAGGAATACACCACGCCACCGTTGACCCTGGCCATTGACCGAGGCCATTGACCGAGCAACCCAACGCTCCTACCAGCTCCCTCCGCAGGAATGTGTTAATCGCTTGTCACTAACAGCTCTCTTTGTCCAATACAGTAATTTTGTTTTTTGCTGTGGTTGTCCCACCTGATGACAGAAGCTTGTGTTGCTTCCGAAACGTCGTGATTTAATTTAGTTATTTTTATTCTTTATTTTTATTCTAATTTTTTTTTTGACCTACGTGACTTTACCGAAATAACCAAGAGTATGGATCCTTGCAGTCACGAAAACTTCAAATCTAGAAGTATTTGTGAACCTATATCAATAACTTTTTGAGAATGAAGTAGTAATTAAAGGATATATTGTAATTTAAAGCTGTAAATTTAATTTTGCCAGTTTTTGTCACTACTATTGCCATTACATTCAGTGATATACGGGAAATCTGATTTACGAGTAACGTTAGTAGAAAAAAACATTACTAAGGATTCTGTATGGTATGGTCATGAGGGGTGACACCAACCATGAGTTACCGCACTGGGTGACACCAATCCTGCCTGGGCTGCAGCCTCTCGAGCCCACGGCCTTGTTGATGCGGCTGCCTTGTCCACGGGACTCGTTCCTGGATAACCCTGTGTCCTTACAAGGACACTATATATAACAGGTGACATTCGGGGAAATAGTTTCTTTTAAGGTCACACACAGTTATTAATGAATATTTTGAGTGTTGATATTTATGCTTGTGCATCACTGCCAACGCAACAGAAGCATCATAACCAAATACACGTCGTTGCTGTATGTATGTGTATTGAACTTCTTTCACACCGTACGTAGCCAACCATGATAATAGTGCGGGACTATGGTTGTTGTTGTTGCTGCTGTTATGCAAACATTGCAATGGGTTGAAGATGCCAGATTGACGTGATGGTCATTGTGGTTACGTTTGTTAATGTTTTCTTATCTCTATGAAGACACATATTTCCACACAAGTTTGCCTTCCATGCTATGCGAGTTCCCATGCAGAGATTTCTTATTGTCACGTTCCGGGTTGTTAATCGGTGATTTTCTATTCCACGTGACACGGGTCCGATATATAGTATAGAAGTCGTTTATTCACACATTCACGTTCAAGTGAGTCAGAGCAGCTGACACTCCATGGCTGTGTACATAATTTCAGGAAAGGTGGAAAGGGCTGCAACATGTCGCCAAAGGAGGGAAACAGAAGGAGGGGGGGGGGTCAGATAGTGCTGATCTAAACAATAAAATGCAAACATCAATGGGTGTAGCCACAATCAAGAAATCGAGATTACTAACAATGAAAATAAAGCATATGAACTATGAAGAGCTGGTCTCCTAGTAGAGACGTATTGTGTTGTCATGCATGGTCTTGCGGCTGCAAGCGCAAGTGATAATATGTTATTTTGATTTTAGGGAGGAGAAATGGGTGTAGAACACGGTGATGGTTAGATAGAATAACGGGTGAAGAGGGACCAATCAGCGACTAGGTGCACAGAACCCCGCTCTTTTGCTGTGGCGCAGAACTGACTCAAGCCGATCATGCTCAGCTGCGTTGGTAAATCCCCACTATGCTGGAGAGCCGTAGCTCATCTTAGCAATAATGGTTGAGGCGTAAACAGTATAAATGCAGCTTTGCGGCATTCCATGCACTCGGAATATGCGTTAGGCATAAAAAGTACGAGCACAGGACGCAAGTACAGAGGCAAAATGGGGGGGGGGGCATTGAAAAGTTACTGGTGATGACCACATCCAAATTTTTCATCACCGCCTCTTGATAAATTGAAGGAGAGGTGGATCAGGGGTGTGGTTGATGCTGCAGGGGTGCCTTGTCTACCCTTTGGCCTGAAGATCAATTATGTGGACTTGATTGGGTGTGATGTCATTACAAGTGGCCCACTTCTGAATGTGGTCGATTTCTTCGGAAGGTGGTGCAAAAATTGGATCCTGGAATAATTAAATAGATTGTCACGTGGGAATTTAACGAGTACATCGCCAGTGGTTCTCGGTTGTAGGTCAGTGGCAGTGACGATAAAGCCTGCCTGCAGGGCCAAGCGCTGACCCCTGGATTACACTGGCATTGATCGCAGCATACTCAGAAGTCTCATTCACAAACTTGGTGCAATGAGAATGGTTATTTAGAAATGAAACTGCTCCGTTATAGATGTTGTCCGGAACGTTAACGATTAAGAGTTTCTCAAGTTAACAAAGCATGACGGACAGTGTCAAAGGCTTTTTTGAAGTCCAGGCAGATGACTCGAACGTACTCAATTGTGGTGAGCATGACAGCAACGGTCTAGAGCAGTGGTTTTTAACCTTGTTGGAGGTACTGAACCCCACCAGTTTCATAGGCGCATTCACCGAACCCTTCTTAATTGGAAAAATAAAATATGATTTTTTCAAATTCAAAACATAGGTATATGTTTTACTGGTGCACAAAATGAACCGTGCATCAACATCACTGTGTTCAAAGAACAAAACCAGCAAAACATGATTTTCACACAAAAACAAAAACATAATAATGAATACTTACTGCAAATCAGTGTGACTTCTGCTGTTGCCTTTCAGAGACCAGTTCAGAAATGCGCGGCTTCACCTTGGCAAGTGCCACTCTCATGTTATTTTCGCAACAAAGTTTGTTCCTTTTCTTCGTTTTTATGTCCAGCATCCTCGAAAAGGATTGCTCGTAAAGATATGTTGTAACAAACGGTATGAAAATCTCCAGGGCTTTCTTAGCAATAACAGGGTACGTTACCATTTGTTGACACCAAAACGTTGAGAGCGTTGTTGTTCTGAAGAGTTGCTGTTGAACCTGGCTCTGCTGAATTTCAATGATTTCGTCGAGGTATTCATCATTGACATCTGCTGTCTCAACACTAAACGTGAACGGCTGTCTCACCCATGCTGGATATGACTCTCTTGTAGGGAAGTTTGCTTGCTTCAGTTCCGCGGGTACAGAAATGTCTCCGATTCCAGATACATCTTCGATCTTACTTACATAGTCGTCCAGCAGGGGAAAATTTGCGAAGTTATCGTTCTCTGTTCGTCGTTTCCATAACGGTAGCTTTTTTTGAAAAGCCTTCAGGTTTTCTTCCGCTTCAATGATGTTGACTCCACCGCCCTGCATCTGCTGATTGAGATTATTGAGAGCTGCAAAGAAATCAGCCATGTACGCTAAGATGAGAATGAACTTAGAATTTTGAAGCAATCTGCATGACAATGTTGGTGCTCTTGCAAAAACAGGGCTAATTCCACACGCATGGCAAAAACACGATTCAGCACCTGTCCCCGGGATAACCACCGAACGTTAGAATGGTACAGAAGTACCTCGAATTCAGAGCCCATTTCTTTACACAGCTCACTGAAGATGCGGTGCCTCAGAGCACTATTTCGCACATAGTTCACGCATTTCACTACAATTTTTTATACTTCTGTCAATTTTGTTGCCAACGCATGCCTGTGCAGAATACAATGTGTAACAATGATGTGTGGTGCATCGGCTTTCACTAGCGCACCAAAACCAGATTTTCTTCCCAGCATGACTGGAGCTCCGTCCGAACAAACTGCAGAAACCATATCCCACGAAAGATTGTTGTCTTTGAAGAAGTCATCCATAAGTTTCTTCACATCGGCTGCCTTAGTTGTTGTTGTAAGAGGCTTACAAAATAAAAAAATCTTCCTTTATCACGTCGTCTTTCACATAGCGCACGAATACAGCAAGCTGGCTTAGATTGGAAACGTCTGTGGTCTCGTCGAGTTGCAGGCTGAATTTTGCCGGGCTTGAAATCAGATCTGCAACTACTTGAGCCAAGATGTCTTTGCTCATGTCCTCTATTCTGTCGCTGATGGTGTCATTTGAAAGAGGAATTTGGGATAACTTAACTTCAGCCGCTTTTCCCAGCACAGCTGGTTTTTTTAGTGTTTCACCAATGGTGTGTGGTTTGTCCTGCTTTGCGATCAGGTAAGCAACTTCGTACGATGCTGTGAGGATCGGTTTGTTGATGGGTACAAAGCCGAGAACAGGCAGAGTAGCCTTTTCATCGAATCTGGCTCTCTTCACCTTGAATTCAGCGAGCGTTGTGTTCTTGTATTCCCCATCTCCATGCAGCTTAAGGAAGTGTTCCCTTAGTTTTGCCGGTGCTAGACTAGAATTGCTCAACTTGGCATTGCAAATTATGCAGTTAGGACGCTGACTCCCATCACGTTCCGTTATACATGTGAATCCATATTGTACATATTCGTCCGACCACTTTCTTTTTTTGCTCGACATAGTTAGTATGAAGGGATTAAACTATTAAGAAAGATATCACATGACGTACCATCACGACAGTCACAAGTCGACTACCGAGCGCACCAAATTCCCTGCAGCACAGATAGGCCAAGCGATGTAGCGTGATCACTTGCAGCCAATGATGGCCAAGCCGGACGTGTCATCACGAATCATATGAGTCGGGTGTGTGTCTTAACCTCCGCCGAACCCCTGAGACTGACTCACCGAACCCCTGGGGTTCGATCGAACCCAGGTTAAGAACCACTGGTCTAGAGTATATTGATGAGGGCAGAAGTGGTGGAGCCTAAAGGGCGGAAGGAAAATTGATCGCAGAAAGTCAAGGATGGTGGTGGATTTATGCAGAATGGGATAGATGAATGCCCTTACAACAATCCTTTCAAGCATCCTGGATAAAACAGAAGTGATGGATATTGGTCTGAAGTCGAACGGCTGACAGGGGTGGACATCTTAGGTATAGGATTTTTTTAGGTTCGCTTCCACTGCTCAGGAACAGTCGAGGAGGAGAGAAAAAAATGAAATAGCTGGGCAATGGGCCGGCAACATATCGAGATACCAACACGGATAAACCAGGCTAGTAGGTTGTCAGGGCCAGTGGCTGTGTGGTGGAGTCTGTCCAGAATGGTGAATATCTCACGCTTAGAGATGTGGTGTTTTCAGTTGGCAGCTGAAGCTGTGGGCTTCCTACTGGTGGTAGTATATGATTGATCATGGGAAACAGTGGTATAATGGGCATTTGAATTCACGTTTGTGCGTTGTGCCCTGAACGATAATCAGGGCCTGTATTTCACCCTTGTTTATAGACCACCTGGAAGCAAAGGTGATTTTACATCTCAGCTGTCTGAGGTAATCTCCCCCTTGTTCCTGGAATTCCCTAGCAGAACTGTGATGGGAGATTTCAACACATGGATGTATGACCCATCTGACAGTTTGGCTACAGATCTTTTGGATACCATGGGTTCCATGGGATTTATTCAGGGCCCAACCCATGATTACGGCCACATGATCAACATAGTATTCGCCCAGAGGGTCTCAGTTTGGGCCATACAATTTTCGTCTGCACTATGGATTGATCAGAGGATGATACTTGCTGAGACCAGCAATTATCATCCTGTGATCAGTCTTATCTCCCCTTTTATTCAATGTCTATTTTAGGCCACTAGGAGCTATCATCTGGAGGCACGGGTTACAGTACCATCAGTATGCCGATAACACCCAGATATATGTATCCTTCTCAGGTGACCTAGATGCAGCTCTCACCTGCTTAATAGACTGTCCGGTTGAGGTAGCTTGATGGATGCAGCAGAACTGGCTAAGGCTGAATCCTGATAAGACGGAGCTAATGATTCTAGGGTCAGAGTCAGCTGAGGATAGGACAGGGGGAGCTTGAGCCTCAGTGGAGTATGCCCTCTCCCTGTAACAGTGGTGCACAACCTAGGTAGACTGTTCGATCGTAGCTTGACCATGCGCCCTCAGGTTGTAGATGTGGCCAAAGTGGGGTTTTATCACCTAAAAGTGCTCCAAGGGCTGTCGGCCCTCGTATCCGCGAGTGATCTTGAAACACTGCTTCATTATTTTGTGTCAACGCTTCTGAATTA
The DNA here is from genome assembly GCF_964198595.1 of Lampetra fluviatilis. NCBI lineage: Eukaryota > Metazoa > Chordata > Hyperoartia > Petromyzontiformes > Petromyzontidae > Lampetra > Lampetra fluviatilis. The sequence goes on along the minus strand of NC_136325.1, from coordinate 1,611,301 downwards.
TGGAAATTCTTTGTAATTCTGAGCTGCTTCATTCAGATTTACTGAGCACTTCTGTGAGGTCTTGGGGGAGGGAAAATACTTCAGCCTAGAAAACATCATGGGGCAACGTGGGAATGAAACTGCTGAGGCTGCGGTGCTTCACATATGGAATAAGTAGTCACCCCTGTGAGTGGCTGGCTGAGGAAGTACAAAAGGCAATTTAGGGTCTGAGATGAGGAAAAGCACCAGGCAGAGATGATTTCCACAGCGAACTGCTAAGGGAGGGTGGAGTTTGTGTGCATACTGCCTAATATGACATAATAATAATAATAGTCTGGACCACGGGATAGATTCCGCAGGGTTGGAAGGATGCCCTGGTGGTCTCCCTCTTTAAGAAGGGGGACTGCACAGACCGTAACAACTGCAGGGACATCTCCCTCAGTGTGCCGGGAAAGATCCTGGCAAGGATTATTCAACATTGCCTTGCCAGGTACGCTGAGGAGAGGCTTGCGGAGCCCCAATTTGGTTTCAGGCCGGGGTGGTCCTGCATATCAACTTTATTCACCTGGCCAAGGCCTATGCTATCATCAATAAGCCTGGGCTCTGGGTTGTTATTCATGCTTTCGGAGTCCCTGACTTCCTGCTCACAGTCCTCTTGCGCCTACATTATTGAACATCTTTTTTGACCACAGTTTGAGAAGCCTTCGATGGCTGTACTGGAGGCACCTCCATCTGGTACAATTACAATGGGAGGCTGATCAATGCCTGGGTGTGGTCGAGGGATGGCTCCCTATTGGTCAACCATGTTATGTATGCTGATGATCTGGTGATTGCTGCTCACTCAGAGGAGGAGTTGGAGGCACTGCTGCTGAACCTGGAGCGTGCCACTAAGAGGTGGGGTCTTGCCACCAGCGCCTCCAAAACTAAGAACCTGCCTGGGTATTTTCTGTTATCAAACACTCCACCCATTCAACTCCCCATTGGCGATTGAGCAGTTGTGGAGTGAGTGGAGAGTTATCCGTACCTGGACGGTGTGCTTTTGACCAGCTCTGGTTTGACAGCCATAGTCTTGCTCTAAATCAATTGACCAGCATTATCTTTCATCGGCTACATAATGCTGCGTGGAAGCAACCTGGTCTATCAATCCACACAAAGATTCGAGTCTTCTCAGCCACAGGCATGACCTTCCTTCTCTATGCTTGCAAAACGTGGACCCTTCCTCATGGAACATTTTCGCCGGTTACACACATTCAAGCTGGCCTGCAAACGATCCATCCTGGGGGTTTAACCAGGCTGGATTGTGTGAGGAGCTCACAAATCCTTAAAAGATTTGGACACAGTCCCATCGGTGAGCTTCTCTGGCAGGCAAGGCTGCATTGACTGGGTCATGTAGTATGCCCAAACAGCTTTTTTCATCATGATAAAGGGGGCTTAATGGACACGGCAAGGGCTAGAGAAGACATGGAATGATGTCTGAGAGAATATGTAGCTGAGTGAACTTGCCACTGACTGATACTAGCAGTGTCAAAATCGGCCTCTGTGGAGGATGCTTGTGAAGAACGCTAATGGGCCGTTGGAGGCAGTCACCCTCCAACAACAACAGAGGGCAGAGGAGCGATTATCGCAACAATGAGCAGAGTGTCGGGTGGCTAAACACAACAAGTTAGCACGGTAGGGGACACAGGTGGTGTATTTTCCAATCATCTCAATTAGTCAACTCATGGCATTTCCATCCTGAGGTTTTTAAGCTCCATCAGCTTCCTCTGTTTATCTTCTTTATCAAACTTCTTTATTTCAAAGGCCAGTCTAATGACCTATTTTTCCTTCTCACACTCTCTTCTCGCAACCCTTTCGGGAAGGGTTGGGTAGAGAATGTATCAAAACTAAACATATTCAAAATAACATACATGCACCGAGTGAACTTGTGAGTGTATATCCCCTGCGGCAGGGACTACCTCATGCTTCTCCATGGAATGGTATATCAAGAGTGTGTCCCCTCCCAACCATGTGCATTACACTTCCTAATTTGACTAAATTTGCTTTCTACCATGCTCGATTATGGGTCCATTCTCTCCTCCGGCCGCTATGGGCAGTAATTCCACACAACGCTCCGTGCTTGTTTGTTTAGAAGTCCAGTGTCCAGCTCGTCCATCCCCCTATGGGCAGGAAATCCACACAACTCCCCCTCTGCCCCACCCCCCTCTCTCTATCTCTATTTAAGGCCTTGACACAGAGACGTTGTCTTTCTGTGTGCCTATGTGTGCGTCTCTCTCTGCTTGCGTGTCTGTCTGTGTGTCTCTGTGTCTATGTTTTGTCTCTCTCTCGAATTTAGCAATCTTTGGAAGAACGTAATAAAACAGGTGCGGTGTTGACTTTTTTGTTGGCTGACTCTCTGTGTTGTATTGAAATAATATTTCCAAGTTTACTATGTATGTTTTCTCATTCATTTGTACCTGATGACGGTTGCTTGTGTTGCAATCGAAACGTCGTATTCCATGATTATTTAATTTAATTTCTTTCTACGTGACTTTACCGAAAGAACCAAAGAGTAATTTCATTGCTCGATTACTGCTTAATAAACATATAGACACATATTCAAAATATCAAAGCTTGATTGCTTTTCGATTACTGCTTCATTGCATAGATACATGTGTAATGTAGGACTCCGGAGACAATAACTTTAGAGGCACCTTTATTTATAGTACTCGTACTCACACTACACGACTCACTGAGCACATAATGTAACGCTGACCGTCAAGCTCGACGGCGCTGACTGAATAGCTGGCTGACTATCCAGCGTTGGCGACGTCGAGCGATGGACGGCAATGACGAAGAGGACTTCTACAGCAAGACGACCCTGATTCCCACGGACAGCCCAGAGCTCCCTCTCTCACCCCCTTTTATGCCTCCAGCAGGGCCAGGCCCCGCCCTGGCCATGCCCCCCTTCTTGAACCTTCTAGCTGGTTCTGGGAGCTCCAAGATGGATCTTTCCATGACCCTTGGCCCAGTTCTTATCCCTTCCATAACCCTTGCCCCAGTTCTTCCCCTTGTGGACTTTCCCATGTATACTGTCTCCCCTTGGGTAGGTACACCCGCTATTGTTACTTCTGGCCTCCATTCGGCGCTGCTACACCACGCGTATAAAAAATGTCATAGCTCGATGACTGCTTGATTCTATAGACACATGTTTTCAAAATGTCATAGCTCAAATACTGCTCGATCACTTCTCGATCACACATAAACATGAGTTTAAAATATCATAGCTCGACCGGAGCTCGATTAGAGCAGTGTGCTAACCGCTACACTACCACTTTCCACACTCGTAGTTTCACATAGATCCCTAGACAAGTTTAGAGAAACTTAAGACTCACAGAGACCCACGTTATTCAATGTATCTATGCGAGTCCGTGAGTCTCTTAGTGTAACTATGAATTGGCAAGAATATTTAATTTATTTATAATATGAATGTGAAATAACACGCCATACGTTGTTACTCGGAACCTTTTATTGGACATAGCACCAACACTAGGCCCAGGCTTCGTTCTTGATGCTTGAAACTCGTTATCTCCTCGAACGTCCCCTCCCCTTGTGCTGTCCCCTTTTATACTTCGCGAGGCCTCTTTCTGGAAGCTTCGCTCAGCCCACTTTCTTCAATTACTTTTCGTCCTCCTGCTGTAACAGTTGTCAACCGTCGCCCCTACTGTTTTCTCTCGCTTCCTGCCTTTTACGTTCAAATCTGTCCTCCAATCCTTTTGAACCTTGCCTCACCAACCGGAGGTCTTGTTGACTTTTTGACTGTCCATCTGCACGTACGCTTGTTTTAGGTAAGTGGTCTGTTGTCTCGGTCATCACAGATGTATTAATTAAGAATAAACGCGTGATGTTATTCTTGACTCAGCATTTAATTTTCATTATCGTTTAAACATTTTCTCAACGACTTTGCAAAATAACCACTGGCGAAGTGAAAGTGTATTCGGGCACATATACAGTATGTACAGTGAGGGGAAAAAGTATTTGATCCCCTACTGATTTTGTACGTTTTCCCACTGACAAAGAAATGATCAGTCTATAATTTTAATGGTAGGCTTATTTGAACAGTGAGAGACAGAATAACAACAACAAAATCCAGAAAAACGCATGTCAAAAATGTTATAAATTGATTTGCATTTTAATGAGGGAAATAAGTATTTGACCCCCTCTCAATCAGAGAGATTTCTGGCTCCCAGGTGTCTTTATACAGGTGTAGGGGTGTTAGAGAGAGAGCCGTTATGCATGGCAGCTTATGGGAAACAAACACAGTGGGCGGGGCTACGTGAGTGCACGGGGGGGGGTGCTCTCAACGACGTCCGCACCAGGCAGCCTGGGGCCCCACCCCTCAGCGGGGGTTGAGTATAAAGGGGGATGTGTCAGAGGGCTCGGGGCAGAATGTTAAAGCTAAACCAGTGAAGACCGAAGATCGTCTAGCTAGAGCCCTGGACTCCCCTGGGACGCCGCCCTTGTCAGGGCCGCGCAGGACCGAGCCAGCGGCGTGGTCCCGAGAACCAGAGCTAGTGCTCTGGGACTCCGGGTACCGTAGCCCGACTTACCAGTGTCGGGCCAGACAGCCTCCCCTAGCCCGTTAGTGGAGGACTAGGAGGTAGGTCAGAGATAGCTAGCAGTGTATTCCCAGCTAGCCGGGTGAGGGGGCCGATACCCCCTCCAGTATTGTATGTCCGCGGTTGTGACAACTGTTGCGGAATAAATACGTGTGCCTCAACCCCGGGTGTCCAAGAGTCCTCAACGGTATTACATCTGGTGTCAGAAGTAAAAATCTATGAACATGGACACGCGCCGGTCAGCTCGGGTCAGGATACCGGGGGCGGAGGACACCGCTGCAGTCGGAGAGCCCGGGACGGGTGAAGAGAGCACGGAGCAGTCGGGGCCAGATACGGCTACGCCGCAGCAACAGGAGGGTGGAGAGGTGTCGGCAGAGGGGCTGAGGCAGGCGCACGCCAAGCTTATGGAGCTGCTGCACGCCGCTGCCAGCATGCTGGACCACATCACTCAGCTGGGGGCTGCTGGACCGCCACGGGGCGACGAAAGCCGACGACCACAGCGCCTTCCCGCCATTTCGGCGGAACACCAATTTGAAAATCCCGCCATCACCGCAGCTGCAGTTGAGGGCGTGGCCGGCCTGAGCATCGCGTCCAACGGCGGGCATACAGTACCTGCCGCGTCATCGCCAACGGACGGGACGTCACCACGGGTGCAACCGGCGATGCCATCGGTCGTGCGCGCCGAAGCAGAGCCGGGTGAGGGGGACGAGGGAGGGCGACCTTCTGCGGCAGCCGCTGCGCTACATCAGCAACTGCCTCCACTCAAAGAATTTGTGGGCGAGGAAGGCGACTGGGGCGGCTTCCAGCAGCGCTTCCTCGCTCACCAGGAGATGGCGAAGTGGACGGACGCCGAGGCTCTCCGCGCGCTGCCAGCACTCCTCGACTGTGACGCCCTCGCCACTTTAACATCGGCACCGAAGGAGAGGCGCTCTACGCTGCAGACGGCGATGCAGGTGCTGGCTGCAGTTTACGGTCCGCCGTCAGACTGTCGCCAACTCTTCTACGATCGCCAGCGGGGGGGCAAAGGAGTCGCCTCTGGCGTACCGCACAAGCCTCCTGGCACTGGCAAAGGCGGCCTTTCCACGGATGGACAACGAAGGTGTCGACGCCATGGTTACAGAGAAGATACTCCTGCTGGCGGACGACTTGGAGATCGTCATCGTCGCACAGGACGACGCGGAGATGTGCTCCCTCCAAGCAGCACGACTCCTCCACGCAAACCTGCTCGCGCAACGACGCAAGGCCAGCAAAGCGGCGAGCGGGCGTACCGTGGCCGCAGCCACCCTCCCGGTGGAGGAGATCTGCGCCATCGACCATCAGCGGCGGCAGGGAGCGGGAGTACGGGCGGACCGGGGCGGCTCGAGCCATCCCGATCATCCGTCGTCGTCACCAGCGCTCCCGCGCTGCTACAACTGCGGCATCTGGGGCCATGTCGCCTCGGGGTGCCGCTCTCCTCGGCAGCGCGGGACGACACCTCGACGGGACGCCGGCCCTCTTCCCAAGCTCCATCATCATAACCCGGCGAGTCGCGGCACCTCACATGTTTGGCCCACGCACACACCCGCCACACACTCATACACCGCACCGATTGGGGGGCCAATATCGCGCACCATCGCACCAACACGCACCGCTCTGGGTACTCAGATTGAACCCAGCCAGTGGTCCGTGTTGGCCCATCGTGTTGTAGCCGCGTCGTCGGGGTCGTCGGCCGTTGTGGGGCACATCGACGGGGTCGAGGTGCGCATCCTGGTCGATACGGGAGCATCGGCGACCATTATTTCGGAGTTAATTTACAATATTCTCCCTGCCCAGAGCCGTCCTTTGATGCCTGTTAACGTGCCATTCTTTGCTGCTAACGGGGGCTCACTTGGCATCATCGGACAGATTCGAGCCCTAATTTGTATCGGGGATATTAAATTGTCTGGGCCGATTTTTGTTTCCTCCTCGCTGGCGGTTCCGTGCCTGCTGGGGACGGACTTCCTGGCCAAAATGTCGATTAGGATATTAATCGACCAGGGATGCATTGAGCTCCCGTCAGGCCGACGCATGGCGTTTCTGCCATCCCCCGGTACGAGTCGGACGGCGTTCGCAACAGTGCCGGCGTTTGTAGATAGAACGGTGCGCGTTCCTCCGGGGGCACAAATGTTGGTTCCTTTGAAACTTCGGCGGCCCTTCGCTAAGGGCATTGGGGCCCAAGGGGTTCTGCTGGGGCCATCTAGGGCCGGGGTTAGTGGACCTCATTTACTTCCGGCCCAGACCATAGTAAGAGGGGACGGAGACCCCTTCATCGCGGTCCTCAATGTGGGCTCGTAGACGGTGGTGGTCCCGCAGGGGACCGTGCTTGCTCACGCGATGCCGGTGCCCTGTGAGGAACCCGTCGCGAATCACGTGAGTGCTGTCCCTGCGCCGCGACCACATTCGGACAGCGATGAAGGGTGGCTCGAGGCGCTTTGTGCGGGATCGACGGACCTGTCAAATTCAGAGCGTCAACAGCTTGAAACGCTACTGCAGGAATTTTCTGACGTTTTCAGTCGGGACAAATACGATTTGGGTTGCACTCATCTGCTGCGTCACCATATTGATACGGGTGACAGCGCGCCAATACGCCAGAATCCGTTTTGGTTAAGTCCCGCCGAAAAGGACCATGTCAAATCGGCTATTGATGACATGTTAGCCGCCGACATCATTTCTCCTTCCACCAGCCCTTGGGGAGCGCCGATCGTCCTGGTTAAAAAGCAGGACGGCTCGTTGCGGTTTTGCGTTGATTTTCTGCGTCTTAACAAAATTTCGGTTGCCGACGCATACCCGCTCCCACGGATGGACGAATCGCTGGACGCCTTGGCTGGAGCGCGATTCTTCTCCACATTGGTTTTACTTTCGGGATTCTGGCAGCTTCCTCTGGACGATGATTCAAAGCCTAAAACTGCTTTCCGTACACCGCACGGCCAGTTCCAATTTAACCGGTTGCCGATGGGACTCCACTCAGCGCCGGCAACTTTCCAGCGTTTGATGGAATTGGTTTTGGCTGGATTGCAATGGGATTCGTGCCTGATTTATTTGGATGACGTTATCGTCTTTAGTAAAACTTTTGACGAACATCTCCAGAGGTTGCGGGCGGTTTTCCTAAAGATGCGGACTGCTAATTTGAAATTCAAACCCCAAAAATGTCATCTGTTACGCGATTCGGTGCGTTATTTGGGACACATCGTGGGGCGCTCAGGTATTGCTACCGATCCCGCCAAAACGCAGTGCGTCAGCTCCTGGCCGACTCCCACCTCGGTGGGAGAGGTCAGGAGTTTTATTGGCTTTGCGTCGTATTACCGACGTTTCGTCGCAGATTTTGCGACGATTGCGAAACCCCTACACGCTTTAACATCAAAAGGGGTTCGGTTCCACTGGGGTCAGGAGGAGGAGGCTGCTTTCTGCTCCCTTCGGGACGCCCTGGTAAAAGCTCCTCCCTTGAGTTACCCCGATTTTTCTAAGCCTTTTTTGCTCGACACCGATGCGAGCAACACAGGTATTGGGGGCGTGCTTTCCCAGGTGGTTGACGGCGTGGAACGGGTGGTTGCGTACGGCAGTCGGGTGTTGTCTCCGGCGGAGCAAAGATATTGTGTCACCCGTCGGGAACTGTTGGCAATTGTCTATTTCATCCAACAGTATCGCCAATTGTCCCGATGGTTGGAGATCCTCCAGGATTTTGATTTTGAAACCACCTACCGTAAGGGCGTTCGCCACACAAATGCTGACGCTCTGTCGCGCATGCCAACCACCTCCGAATGTGCATGCCTCCTGGGGTCGGGACGTTGCAGGTCAGCAGGGGACATACCGGTTCCGGTCCTGGCGGCCGCCGGCCACGACGAAACATTGGTTCCAAATTCAATCGCACAACAGGGAAAAGATTCCCTGTTGGGGATGCCCGTCAATGAATGGGGGCGCCTCCAGATGGAGGATACCTCTCTCCTCGGGTTGCGTCGTCGCGTCGGCTGTGCTGGGCAGGGCAGGGGTGATGCCGACGCATGGGAATTGGTGCATGGTCTGCTGATGCACTGGGACGGAAAATCCCATCGACATCGGCTGGTGGTCCCGTCGGGGTTGCGGGGCAAGGCGGTGTGGGCCGCACATGAGCGCCTCCTACACCTGGGGACCCAAAAGACCCTCGCCTTACTCCAACTCGATTATTTTTGGCCAGGCATGACGAAGGATGTCGGGGATTTACTGGGGTCATGCCCTCGGTGCGCGCAACGAAAACCGCCAGCACGTGTGTCTAACCCACCCTTGCAGTCAATCAAAGTGTCCAGAGTTAACGAACTCGTCGCGCTGGATATTTTGGGCCCATTCCCCGCCACACCCAGGGGCAATAGATATTTGTTAACTGGTGTGGAGTATTTTACACGCTGGCCTATGGCCTGGCCCCTTGCCAACCAGTCGGCAGCAGCCATCGTGGAGGCCTTTGTTCAGGGTTATGTCCTGGACAAAGGTGCTCCGGAGCGGCTGCTGACCGACCAGGGCAAAAATGTTTCCGGTAAATTGCTCAAAGAAGTCTGTGAGCTCCTGGGCACGAAGAAAATTCGTACCTCCCCGTATCACCCGCAGACTGACGGGATGGTCGAGCGTCTGCATCGGACCATCGCGTCAATGTTGTCACAGCAGGTGTCGGACTCACAGACCGATTGGGACTTGCAAATTCAAGGGGTATTGGCGGCGTACCGGATGGCCCCCCACGCAGCTACGGGATTTTCACCCTTCTACCTCATGTACGGCCGCGAACCTGACCCGCCTGTTCGTGCCCAGCTGCAGATCCCCGCGCCTCAGGGAAAAACTAAATTGGCTGACCATGTAAAATTTAATTTGGCCAAATTGACAGAGGCACGGGATGCTGCCATGCAAAACTCTGACCTCCGTCAGAAAGCGAATGAGCGGCTCAGACTGGGTCGGGCGCACATGCTGCAGTGGAAGCCAGGGGACAAGGCATGGCTGCACTGTCCCCAGGTGCCACTCGCAACCTCCTCTAAGCTGGTGCGGCCGTGGCGGGGCCCTGTGGAGGTGGTCGAGGTTTTGCGACCGCAATGCGTGCGCATCAAATGGGGGAAGCGGCGGTGGTTCGTCCACCCCTCTAGATTAAAACCCTTCGTTGCGGTACACATCCCCACTTCACACACGCGTGGCCAAACATGTGGGGGGTCGACCGACTCACTGGGTCCGTCTCCGTCGCGCTCACCTAATGCCTTGCCGGCTGTGCCACCTCCAGGTGCATCAGGAATGATGGGCTCACGCCCGATCACCCCTCCTGGGGATGCCAAGGGTCACGCGGCGTCGGATGAGGACTCACTCCGAGACGGACAGTTGCCACCTGACGGTCCACCACCCGGGGTTACCCCGTGTGAGGGGCCCGCTGCACGGACACGCGCTAAAATGCGCAGACTGTTGTGAGGCCGGAAGATGTGTACATAGGTTGTGTTCATTGCGTGTTGTGTGTGTGGTGGGTTCCCTGCAAATTGTGTATAGACTGTTTTTACGGAATTCGTATTTAATCGGGGGGGTGCGTCGGGTTGTTTTCTCTTCTTGCTGTTGCGTTCTTGTTGTGTTGTTCTTGTTATTGTTGAAAAATAGTGAGGCACATGCGCGGGCAGGGGGTAAATGCGCTTTTATTGTCGTTTTTTTTGTATGTTGGCAGCCGGGACGGCTGCAAGCTATGCGGGGGGGGGGGGGGGGGTGATGTAGGGGTGTTAGAGAGAGAGCCGTTATGCATGGCAGCTTATGGGAAACAAACACAGTGGGCGGGGCTATGTGAGTGCATGGGGGGGGGGTGCTCTCAACGACGTCCGCACCAGGCAGCCCGGGGCCCCACCCCTCAGCGGGGGTTGAGTATAAAGGGGGATGTGTCAGAGGGCTCGGGGCAGAATGTTAAAGCTAAACCAGTGAAGACCGAAGATCGTCTAGCTAGAGCCCTGGACTCCCCTGGGACGCCGCCCTTGTCAGGGCCACGCAGGACCGAGCCAGCGGCGTGGTCCCGAGAACCAGAGCTAGTGCTCTGGGACTCCGGGTACCGTAGCCCGACTTACCAGTGTCGGGCCAGACAGCCTCCCCTAGCCCGTTAGTGGAGGACTAGGAGGTAGGTCAGAGATAGCTAGCAGTGTATTCCCAGCTAGCCGGGTGAGGGGGCCGATACCCCCTCCAGTATTGTTTGTCCGCGGTTGTGACAACTGTTGCGGAATAAATACGTGTGCTTCAACCCCGGGTGTCCAAGAGTCCTCAACGGTATTACACAGGTAACGAGCTGAGATTACGAACACACTCTTAAAGGGAGTGCTCCTAATCTCACATTGTTACCTGTGAAGTATTGGAAATGACGGCAGGAAACTCCTTGACGGGTAACACACTTTTTATTAAATCTTGACTTGTCACAATACAACGTGTGGTCTCTATTCTTCCGACGGCACACTTTACTTAACTCGTGTAGACCCTCTGCCTCTGGCTACACTCTTCACTTAGCTCGTGTAGACTCTCTGCCTCTGGCTACACTCTTCACTTAGCTCGTGTAGACCCTCTGCCTCTGTCTACACTCTTCACTCGTCTCGTGTAGACTCTAGGCCTCTGGCTACACACACATCACTCGTCTCGTGTAGACTCGTCTCGTGTAGACCCTATGCCTCTGGCTACACTCTTCACTTATCTCGTGTAGACTCTAGGCCTCTGGCTACACACACATCACTCGTCTCGTGTAGACTCGTCTCGTGTAGACCCTATGCCTCTGGCTACACACTCTGCATGCTGACACTGCATGCTCACCCTACACTCCGCCTCTGGGTTACACAGAGTCCCGGTCCCCACAGGACAGCGGGACTGGGTACCGCAGGGCCCTATCTCTTCCTCTCCGTCTTCAGTCTTCGCTGGTTACACTCTCCCCTTATGCCTGTGTGCATCACCTTATATAGTCCCTCCTCCCGGGAGACGGAGCGGATGCGGACCTCGACGTGAGCATCGCTCCTTAGTGAACCAATCACGACGCGCTATCTCTACGATCCGCTTTCCCCCAGCGCGTGTTTCCACTCACCAACCAATCACGCCGCACTGCCACCCGATCACTCCCTCACCAGCGCGTCACCGGCACCCAGCCAATCAGCACCACACAACCCACGATCCCGCGCTGACCCCTGATCCCTCACCGTCAGCGCGCGTCACCACACACCCATCCAATCACGACGCGCTGGCACCCGATCGCTACCCCAGCGCGTATCACCACTACACCTGTATAAAAGACACTTGTTCACAGAAGCAATCAATCAGATTCCAAACTCTCCACCATGGCTAAGACCAAAGAGCTCTCCAAGGATGTCAGAGACAAGATTGTAGACCTAGACAAGGCTGGAATGGGCTACAAGACCATCGCCAAGCAGCTTGGTGAGAAGGTGACAACAGTTGGTGCTATTATTCGCAAATGGAAGAAACACAGAAGAACTGTCAATCTCCCTCGGTTTGGGGCTCCATGCAAGATCTCACCTCGTGGAGTTGCAATGATCATGAGAACGGTGACGAATCAGCCCAGAACTACACGGGAGGATCTTGTCAATGATCTCAAGGCAGCTGGGACCATAGTCATCAAGAAAACAGTTGGTAACACACTACGCCGTGAAGGACTGAAATCCTGCAGCGCCGACAAGGTCCCCCTGCTCAAGAAAGCACATATACATGCCCGTCTGAAGTTTGACAATGAACATCTGAATGGTTCAGAGGACAACTGGGTGAAAGTGTTGTGGTCAGATGAGACCAAAATGGAGCTCTTTGGCATCAACTCAACTCGCCGTGTTTGGAGGAGGAATGCTGCCTATGACCCCAAGAACACCATCCCCACCGTCAAACATGGAGGTGGAAACATTATGCTTTGGGGGTGTTTTTCTGCTAAGGGGACAGGATAACTTCACCGCATCAAAGGGACGATGGACGGGGCCATGTACCGTCAAATATTGGGTGAGAACCTCCTTCCCTCAGCCAGGGCATTGAAAATGGGTCGTGGATGGGTATTCCAGCATGACAATGACCCAAAACACACGGCCAAGGCAACAAAGGAGTGGCTCAAGAAGAAGCACATTAAGGTCCTGGAGTGGCCTAGCCAGTCTCCAGACCTTAATCCCATAGAAAATCTGTGGAGGGAGCTGAAGGTTCGAGTTGCCAAACGTCAGCCTCGAAACCTTAATGACTTGGAGAAGATCTGCAAAGAGGAGTGGGACAAAATCCCTCCTGAGATGTGTGCAAACCTGGTGGCCAACTACAAGAAACGTCTGACCTCTGTGATTGCCAACAAGGGTTTTGCCACCAAGTACTAAGTCATGTTTGGCAGAGGGGTCAAATACTTATTTCCCTCATTAAAATGCAAATCAATTAATAACACTTTTGACATGCGTTTTTCTGGATTTATTTTGTTATTTTGTCTCTCACTGTTCAAATAAACCTACCATTAAAATTATAGACTGATCATTTCTTTGTCAGTGGGCAAACGTACAAAATCAACAGGGGATCAAATACTTTTTTTTCTCACTGTACACCGTGCTAACCATAACCATACCCTCTTACACATAACACACCCATAATGTTGCGATATTCCTCCTCCCCATGCCTGCCTTTGTATCCCCCAGTGCCCCATCGCTCAACCAATCACAGATTAGGGATGGAGCTAAACTGAGTGAGGATGTTGCGAACACGCAGAGACACAGAAAACCATAGACTCACACTGTGTACTACTCAGACGGGCCTTTACCGGAAACATCTATTATATATGTTCCTTTTAAGGCTATGATGCTATTGACGAATGTGTTTAGGATTCGTTGTTGTTTGTGCTTGTGCAACAGCGGCATCAGCAGCTAAATTGTCAATCGTTCCCACCCACTCTTAGCTTAGCATGAACAGCCCCGCCTACTGTTATGCGAGCCCCGTCCATTGTTAAGCCCCTGATTAGTTAACTTTATCCACCGCCTGCTGCCAAGCGGCTATATAAACTGCGAGCTGAGCAGCGCTCCCTCAGTCAGGTCACAGATCTTACTTCAGCAGTGTTTGAGGGAACCCTGTCGTCTTGTGGAAGTCTTGCTCCTCTCAGTAACAAAATATCCTCCGAGAAAATTCCTGTTAAATGTATTCTTGAGTCCCATTCTCTCAATCGAAAGCAGAAATAATGGCACCCCAGGTTCGTCAAAACTACAGCCAAGATGTGGAGGCGATCATTAACCGCCAGGTCAACATGAATCTGCATGCGTCCTATGTCTACCTCTCCATGGTGAGTGGATGAATAATGGGTGAGATTTTTGTTCCTGGGTAGTAAGTGTTATCGTCTAATTGCTTATGCCTCAAACGTATAGAAAATGGCTATTATTCCCCACACACTTTGCTTTTGTGACCAGGACTTTACGTGAAGGAATTACACAAATGCACACGTTTTCTCATTGAAAATCGGTACATTTCAAAATATCACGGTGCTTGTCACAAAAACAACGTTTGTGGGGACTAATAACCATTTTCTGTACTTCTAAGGCATATGCAATTAAAAAATAACACTACCCAGGATAAAAAAAGATAGATTTTTTTGTTACGCAGTTTTCTTTCAGTGGACGAGTCAAAAGAAACACAAGACGTTTGGCAACAAAACTGCAAGAAAATGAAGGGTATAGGCGACGTTTTAGGCAATTGCCCTTCACAGTATAAATATGTGAGTGGGTGAATACGTCGGTGTTACAAGGGGTTCCGGATATACATCGCCCGATGCAGGTTGTTTCTCACTCACGTTACTGTTTTTTCAGGAACACAATGTAACATTTTCCAGCATATACGTCGTTTTGTTTACGGCTCATTTCAGTCAAAAACATTGCGTGTGGGTGTGTAGCGGCTCGCGCTATACTGCGCTTCGAGCCCGGCACCCGACTTCGATTCCCGTTCACAGGCAATACCAGTGACGATTATCGTTTTTATACTTAAACCCTTCATTTAAAACTTGTATATACACTTTAAAAGTTTTCTTTATATATATATAAAAAATGGATGTGCGATATTTTAAAGCAATAACTGAAACATAAAACAATGTTTAACATAAAAAAGTGAAAAACAAGTTTTTCAATGCACACACTTTTATCTGCACTGAAAAGTAGAAAATAACTTTTTTGACCCCAGCATTAATCACGTTAGATGTGCTTATTAAAAGTGGGTGGCTTCCTTTCAATGGTTAATTTTCTTAAAGTGTGTGCATTGGAAAACTTGTTTTTACCCTAATTTGTATGACCCTGTAGAGATGACAATGATGGCTTGCCTATGTCAACCCTTGTCCATACGATAAAAGAAAGCATACGCATTGCCACCATTCGAGAGTTAAGAAAGAGGGGTAAAATGAAGGAGTATTATTTATTAAAATTAAGTCAAAACCACAAATAGCCCAGGATTGGCGGGACACGACCTTTTTTTTCATGAAAGCTTGAATTGTCACGCGAGATGTAGAAAATGTCAGCTTGTTAGGGTTCGTAGATCCAAAGGTATTAAGCGTCAAAGACTTGAGGTAATATAGACACACGGCAAGTTCAATAAAAGTGTGTAAAAAGCACAAATCTTAAAACGGAATTTTAAAAAGAATTTACCTTAACCTATAATTTGTATGATATTACCTTGAGGAGTGGACAAGTTGTGTTGAAGGGTTGCGACGATATTTTGCGATAAAGCCCGCGCCGATTACAATGAGCGCTCGTAGCACTACGCACGTGATAGAACGTCATAGGACTGAGAAGATGGCAGCACATGCGCGAAATCCGACCAATCAGTTTCAAGGACAATGCATATATTGTCATAGTGTTTTTTTATGCATTCTGACCACAAATATTGTGGTTAATGTAGACATGATTCTTTGTAAGAAGGTTTCAGTTTTCTTGCCAGAAAAAAGGGGAAAACCCCTATTCTTGATAAAAACGTGTTGTCTCCCAGTCTTGGTGTGCGCCTGATTAGTATCCACTACAAATGCATAGTACGTATATTGCTTGCTATGTATTCCTATGGGGGGAAATTCCCCATGATCCATCGTTTCATTATGAGCCGCAACTTTCCGATCACCTAACCCTAACGTATATCGGGGATCCCTGTATATTGCTGGGTGGACAGAGGTGGTAGTGCTGGGGTGGTGTAGGAAACTTTCCTCATTGTGTCAACTGCCGCGCTCGGATATTGAGTGGACAAGGGTCGACTTAATCTAGTGGAGACCTCGGGTAGGTGAACAAAACACTTACAGGGTCACGTGCACCTAGCCTGGCACGGGAAGACTACATGGATTGACTCGTTATAGCGCACTGCTACTATAAACCCGGCGACCTGAGTTTGTAATCACAATCTTTATTTATGCTGGAGGAATTCGATGAGCTCACGGCCAACATCAATGGCTTGAGAGTGATATCTGTCCATCACCCCAGGCTAGGTCGACTCGCCCTAAAATGAGTATCTGGAGTGGTGTGTGTTTTGAGCATCAAGCATGGGGGAGACAAAGGTGAGCGGGCGTGGTTGTGGCCACACCACTCTCCATAGCCCTTGCCCCAACAGCCTGTGGGCTACACGGGGAATCTTGTTTTGTGAGTGGGGAGAGGTAGGGGATGGGGTCACGTGGTGTGAAGGACGGGTAGGGGTGGAATGGAGCGCCTGCTGTAATACAATAAAAACGGACTGCGACAGAATCACCGATCATACAGATATTAGCCAATCACAAATGGGGGTCTGTCACATGATGATATACTAACCAATGGGATTGATCGGCAATGAATATAGACAGGGGTTAACCCACAGATTATGAACATATCGTGATTAACCTGGGATTTTTGTATGTTTATTATATTTTTACCCATTTTTATATTAATGTCCGTTTTTCTCTTAAACTTGATTATGAGCGTCCGATTATATACAGCAATCCCTCGCTCACCACGGACTTGCCAACTTCATAATTCATGTATACGCGGTTTATTATTGGTATACCAATTTACCAGCAGCGGCCTGGAAATATGAGTATCCATGGGTAAGCATGGCTCCGCAACACGCATTTTACAAATTTTGCAGGACCGCGGCTCTCGCCCGCACCACAGCATCACCCATAGCCACCCGTGGTGCTGTGTAACTTATCAGCTGTCCGTTTGGTTGTAATTCCCGCAGGGCATAGACCGATTTGCATCGCAACCGCATGTTTTGCTTGTTTGTTGGTCATTCACATTAATTGTACCCTTAATCATAGACCAGAATTATGTGGCGAGTGGTGAAGGTGAGAAAAGGGTAAGGGGAGCCAGAAAAGTAATGGGTTTTCAGAGTAAAGTGGAATTGTTAGATAGGCTTGTAGTGGTAAGATTGTTGTGTCTGTGGGGAAAGTCTGTGGGATTAATTAGTCTAAAAATTAGAACCATTAAAAACAGTGATGTTCCGTCTTGATTTTAAGCTTTCGTGACTGCAGGAATCCATACTCTTTGGTTCTTTCGGTAAAGTCACGTAGGTAGAAAAAATAATAGATCACGACGTTTCGATCGCCACACAAGCAATCGTCCTCAGGTGGGATGGAGACAACGGCTGCTGAAACAAGTCCTTATATATATGTAATGTAGTAACTCCACGGGAGACGACTTCACGGGTAACACACTCTTTATTTTATCAAACTTGGTTACAGGTGACTAACACCTACTTTGTACCTCGGGTGACAAACACCCACTTAGCTACTTGGCGACTAACGCCCACTGAGCTACTCGGATGACCAACATCCACTTAGTACTCGGGTGACAAACACCCACTTAGCTACTTGGCGACTAACGCCCACTGAGTTACTCGGATGACCAACATCCACTTAGTACTCGGGTGACAAACACCCACTTAGCTACTTGGCGACTAACGCCCACTGAGCTACTCGGATGACCAACATCCTCTTAGCTACTTGGCGACTAACGCCACTGAGCTACTCGGATGACCAACATCCACTTAGTACTCGGGTGACAAACACCCACTTAGCTACTTGGCGACTAACGCCCACTGAGCTACTCGGATGACCAACATCCACTTAGCTACTCGGCGACTAACGCCACTGAGCTACTCGGATGACCAACATCCACTTAGCTACTCGGCGACTAACGCCACTGAGCTACTCGGCTTCACTAGGTCTTCAGCTCCGTCTTCGGGTCTTCAACTGGGTAACTCTCCCCGAGTGCTCTCGCGCGTCCCCCTTTATACCCCACCTGCGGACGTCGCTGCGAGCACCCACTTATTCGACCAATCGCCGGGCGCTGGCTACGATCCTCTTTTCCCACATCTCATCGTGCCTCACCACTCACTCCGCGCCGCCTCGTCATCTGTCACTCCCGGCGCGCGCGTCCACACCACGCCCACAACGCGTGCCCAACCCCGCACCCCGCGCCGCCCCGTGATCCATCACTGTCACAGTCGGCGCACGTCAATACCACCACTACATATAGAGCCAAGAGGGGGGGAGGGGGGAGTTGCCGCATCGGGCAAGAGGGTGGGGGCTAGAGATTGTGCCTCAGCGAGTGGGAAATCCAAAGATGGGAACCGAGATGGGGGGGGTGAAAAAGGGGGGAGGGTGGGGTTGATGCGAGAGCTGAGGGGGTGGCCATTGTATTGTGAGAGATTAGCATGTCAATGTTAACGAACCAACGGCAACGGTGGCTGTGCTAGTGAGACATCCAGCTCGTTGGACAAACAAACGACACCATATCGAGGGAAGGAGAGAGACACACACTGAGAGGCAATTGCTGCTCATTCAGAGGAGGAGTTGGAGACGCTGCTGCTGAAACTGGAGCGTGCCACTAAGAGGTGGGGCCTTACCATCAGCCCCACCAAAACTAAGCACCTGCCTGGGTATTTTGTACCATCGGACACTCCACCCCCACAACTCCCAATCGGTGATGGGGCAGTTGTGGAGAGAGTGGAGAGTTTCCCATACCTGGGCAGTGTGCTCATGAGCGGCTTTGGTTTAGCAGCAGAGGACTCACTCCGAATCAGTCGAGCGGCAATGTCTTTTCATCGGTTGCGTAATGCTGTGTGGAAGCTACCTGGTCTGTCGCTCCGCACAAAGCTTCAGGTCTTTTCGGCCACGGTCATTCCCTCCCTTTACTACGCTTGCGAAACGTGGACCGCCCTAATGGAGCATCTTTGCCAGTTGGAAATATTTAGGCTGGCCTGGGTTTAACCAGGCTGGATTGTGTGAGGAGCTCACAAATCCTTGAAAGATCTGGACAAAGTCTCATCGGTGAGCTCCTCCGGCAGGCAAGGCTGCGTTGGCTGGGTCATGTAGCCCGCATGCCCAGCTACCGCATGCCTAAACAACTTTTGTTCGGCCGGTTCGAGGGGGCTAAACGGGTGCGGCACGGGCAAGAGAAGAGATGGAGTGATGTGGTACATGAGGACGTGGAGCTGAGTGGACTTGCCGATGACTGATACCAGCAGTGTCAAGATCGGCCTCTGTGGAGGAGGCTCGTGAAGGACGCTACTGCGCAGTTGGAGGCAGTCGCCCTCCAACAACAACGGAGGGCGAAGGAGCGACGCTCACAACAACGAGCGGAGCGCCGTGTGGCTAAAGCACAGCAAGTTGGCACAGTAGGGGGCACAGGTGGTGCATCAGCCAGTCATCTCGGTCATCTCAGTCAATCGACCCGTGACACCTGGGTCTGCCCTGTGACCTCCTGCCAGCGGGCGTTCGACAAGATACACATGGCCTTGCACAAGCGTCGTGGTGACGTCACCGCCACTTAGTGGCGAATGGCGGTTGTTGTTGCCTCCTTGTCTGTCGATTCTAAAATAATGCTTGGACTTACTTCCACCACTGATTGTCTACCTGGCAAATATTTTTTTAGCGAGGGCTCGCTCTGTGGTATTCAACTGCAACCTTACCGTGCTGCACTATTTGCACTTACGTAACTAACGCAAACATTTCTGCATACTGTATTGATTTTTTTTATGGGAGCATTTCCGTAAAGTTGGATTTCTGTAAGTCGGGTCTTGCGTAACCCAGTGACTGTACAATGCTACAGGCCACTGTGTTGGCTATGTTCCGACTCACTCGTGGTCAAATGTGTCATAACGCCTTCATATGTAAATTGCAGAACCTGACGATATGTTTCACTTTGTGATCAAATTAAATTTTGGTCGAGTATGGTGTCGAGACTCTTTAGATGAGTAGAAAACTGAAACCTGGAGTATGCGCCTGCCAAACCTGATCCTACCACAAATGTTTGCGCCTGAGCCTGAGTGCCAACCAGCAGAATCTCCTATTTTTCTGGATTAAGCAGCATTTTGTTTAGTGAAAACCACACGTGCACCACTCGTGTGCAATCATCGAGTTTACTAAGGCTCTCCATATCTAACTTTGACTTCACTGCAGTGCACAATTGTGTATCATCAGCATATAGATGCAACTTGATGTCGTGCAATGAGATGAGATGACATCGGCAATCGGAGAAATGTATGTTGATAATTTTAAGGGCCTCTGGACGTACCCCTGTGGTACGCCAACTAGGTATGGCATAGGCGATACCATGTAGATATAACTCAATCCACCCCAGTTTTGTACCCAATACACAATTACATCACCGGAACCGCCCAATGAGTATCTCGCGGTCGATGGTGTCAAATTTTGCTGAGAGATTGCGGCCAACCAATGCTGTGGTGCACCAGTCATCCATGATCTTGTCGAGGTCATCAGTGATCTTTAGTAAAGAGCTTTCACTGCTGTGGAACTTCCAGTATGCCGACTGCAATGGGTTGAATTTGCCCATCGCGGCAACGTTGGGAAGTAACCACATCAGACAAAGGTGCTCGATGAACTTTGAAGTTGTACTCAGGTTTGAGATCGGGTGATAGTTTTCAGGGTCACGATGGCTCAAGCCAACTTTTTAAAGGGGCAATGTTACTTGGGCCATTTTGAACTGGTCTGGGAAACAGACCCTCACTGAACGAAAGATTTGCCAGGTAGACAACCAGCGGTGGAAGCACTGTCCGAGCATGATTTCAGAATCGACGTGTGGATGTAGTAATACAGCGATGTCTTATTTGTCACCCGTGCAATGAGCATCGACACCACTGCCACCGACGTTGGTGCCAGGGTCTCGAGTCGTGCATTGGTTCCAGGTTGATCAAACTCAGATGGCAGACTGGGAGCATGTGTTTCATCGTTATTATCTTCTTGGCGAAAAAAGTTGTAAGTACTGTGCACAGACCTGGCTGACGGGTTGATGGGTGATTGGAGTGCAGAAGACCATTCACAATGCGCAAGAGAGCACGGGGGTCGTGAGCGGACTCATTGATGCGCAGAGCATAGAATGATCTGCGAGATTCAAGAATGAGTCGGTTGGTAGATCTGCAAGCGGCACTGTGAGTCAGACAGTCTCGAAAGCGGTTTCTTCCAAGGATGTTCCAGCCAACTCTGCGTCTGCTTTGCCGTGATCGCCTCCGGTGATAGTTACTGTGCGCTCTCCCTGTTCTATTTGTGCTTTTTCGGCACGAGTTCATCAAGAACAGCAGTGATGTCATTTTAAACTTTAGCTGCAAATGAATCGACTGCCGATGCAGGATATAGACACGCCAATGCACCAGATCTTCTGACGAAAAGAATCATAGTCCAGTCGTTTCCAGTCTCTCTATGATATCGCTGTGACGGGTGGGAGCAGAACCGGCCCTAGACCTTTGGGGGCCCTAAGCTAAATTTGGTTGGAGGCCCCTTTGATGTATGATTTTTTTCACCCACTAGCTAGCAGCGACTTTAGGGGGGGCCCTCTGCTGGCCACGGGGCCCTTTGCAATTGCAAGGGTCGCTTAGTGGCTGGGCCGGCTCTGGGTGGGAGAATAATAGGTAATGCAACTTTGCACGTCACGAGACTGTGATCTTAAATACCCACATTTTCCATCATTTCGGTCCCAATTACGATATCGGTGGATGTGAAGATGTGACCGAGTATATTTCCCGAGTGACATGTTGCGCCGCTGATGTACTGGGTTAAACTGACTGCTGATAATCTCGGCGAGATCACTGTTGATTTTACCGCAAGAATCAGTCGGTCCGTCAGCACGAGCGTGCGAGTGAATTAACTGGGCATGGATCCAAATCATGTGACCAACCACGGCTCAATAATTATCTTTTATATTACTCCACTTATTTTCCTAGGAAAGCCTCAGAGGATTTTTTTTTTCAGGAGGATCCTGCCAGGTGTTCGCAGTAGGGGGCGATGGTTCTGCTGTGTGTGATGCCAATTGAGTAATCTGCAGGTAATTTATTCAGCATTGGGATGCTTGAGCAACGTGACATCGAATCCTTTTTTTAACTAGTGGTGGTGGTAGTTTCGTGAATGTATTTCCAGCAGTAGCCCGTTCACTGCTGTGCCACCTTGGATCTTACTGCGGTGTGTTTACCATAAAATAATACCCGCCATCTGTATGACTTGGTGAACCGTAAAGAGCCCGTGATGGCATTAACAAGAATATGACATTCTGTGCTCGCGTCATGGTCCATAATTTGCCAAATTAGAAAAATTACACTCCAAATTACTTGATTGGAATTACACAGCAGCCACATTCATCCCGACTAAAGAACTTGGCAGGACTCTTCTGAAACGCTGTCGAGATTCTTTAGTGTTTCCTGGATAAAGAAACCTTATCAATTGTTGTATTATGTTGCCGCTCTGAGGGCTAGTGGTGGTTTGTGAAACCACTCCATCCCCACGCAACATTCCTAACTCTGCTGCATTTACACTCCCATCTCTTCCAATACCCTGACCACCACCCAAACCAGCCCAATCCCTCTGTCCAGGGAAGGGGTGGAGGCTTAAGAGGAAGAGGTGGGGCCTAATCCAGAAGGGATTGGGACGATGAATTAAAGGGGGGTGGGGTATGAAGAAGAAGGGGTGGGGCTGAACCTCCCTGTTGATTTAAAGTAATGAAAGCATAGAATAAAAGGTGCAGCAGGCAGTCATACTGTTTAGCGCCACAGATGCGGCCACAAACCAACTAGTGGTCATTAATTGTGATGGTGATTTTGTTGTGAGTCGTAATGGTTGTGGTGATGACAGTAATGATGTTAGTTGTAATGGTGATACTGTTTGTCTATGGCAACAGGCGTCCTACTTTGATCGCGATGACGTGGCTCTGAAGAACGCACGCAAGTTCTTCAAGGAGTTGTCCGACAAGCAGCACGAGCACGCCGACAAGCTGCTCGCGTACCAGAACAAGCGCGGCGGCCGTGTGGTGCTGCATGATATCAAGGTACTGGGAGATGGAGCCACTAAATCAGAGTTGCTAATCTGTGTGGGCAACTCAGAGAGACGGGGAGGGGCAATATTAATTAAATGTATAGGGTATTAAGTCGATCCCAACACCCTGGTTGCCCATGATGTTACACATCTCTCCTTCACCCATCTGCCGTAGCAGTGCAATCCTCTGGGAAGTCCTGCGAATCGAAGAAAACGGTCACCTTCCCATTCATCAGGATCTCAATAACATCTCTTGTCATCGCTTGAAGTCACGCAATCCCTTTTGGACCCATGCGCTTAACCTTAAACAATGGTAATTTAACCCCAATGAAGCTTGGAGAGCTGAATGGAATTCAAAAGAACTCACGTACACCTTGTTAAAGACCTAACGCAGACGATCCCTGGATTTGATCTTCCATGAAGCTCATGGTCCACCATAAATCACATCCACACTAACCATGGCAGATGCGGATACTTGATACACAAATGTAAAATTGAAAACTCTCCAGTATTTGGTTCTATGGCCCCTATGCTGTTACTGTTGGCCTGATGCTGTTAACATTTGTATGGGTACCTTTTTCTATGTTGGTAAATCACCCTGCCCTTGTCCTCCCCCGAGAGGGTTTTTTTCAACTCCCTCCTCCCCTGCACGAGGACACTGTGTACTGTACCTACACTCATGGACAATGCAAGGCACACAACATGGGTCACGGCTGATCGCCTCACTTTATTACTATTGTAGTAGGTTCAAGGAGACTTGGACGATGTAGTCGGAGGCACACTTATTTATTGACCACAGTTGTATATTACAGGCCGAGATATACAACACTTGAAGGGGTATCGGCCCCTTCACCCGTCTAACAGGGAGATCCCACAATCTCTGTCCCGGCTAGCCTACTCCTAGGTCCTCCACTACAGGGCTAGGGGAGGCTAGCTGACCCAGCTCTGGTTAAGCTGGGATTACGGCACCCTGAGTCCCCAGACCGGCTCTTAGAAAAACATCGGCTTTGGGCTCTCGGGGCCACGCCACTGGCTTGCCCTGATCAGTCCTGAGAAGGACGGCGATCCAGGGGAGTCCCAGGGCCTATCTAGCCGGTCTTCTTTCTTCGCTGGTTAAAGCTAAACACTGAACCTCGAGCCCTCCGGCTCACCGCCTTATATAGCAACTCCCCCACCGAGGGGTGGGGCCGTGGGGTATCCCAGCGCCGTGTTAGCCCCCCAGGCTAAACGGTGCGGACGTGGATGTAAGCATCTCTTCGCATATGGGCATAACCACGCCCGGTGTGCTTGTTTGCCCTCCCGTAACACCTCTACACTATCACCGGAAGACACAGAGATTCCCCCCTTGGGTGGCCAGTGTTTGGCCCTCTCCCCAACTTTCCCCTCTCCCCCCAACTCCCTGAATCAGTACTCACTACGCATAATACAGGTTTTTTGGGTTAGATCGCATAAATATAATGTGTCGTTAAACCTGCCACCATCCGACATAGCTAATTAGTAAGGTTTGTCACTGAAAAAGAACATGCCAATTCGTTATTAGTACAGCACACCGGTGTGTTAGGGAGCAAAGCCACAACATTTACAATCTGAGTACGACGTTTCGCCAGTAATTATAATTAGCTTCATCTGGCGACAGCTAAATTTGTGGAGAAATCCTGTTTCGTTCCTTAAATAGTTGGGTAGATGTGACAACACTTGTATGTTCTTCTTACACAAAGTGGGAGGGATTAATGAATGAATATAAATGACTATGGGTATCCATTGCCGTTTGGTTTATATATATGGTAATCACCTACATTATGGATGCGCATTATATAAGCCCATTGTTCTTGTACTTCCTGTAGATTGTGTGTACTAAAATATCCATACAAACGGTCATTCCTATTGAAGTGTAATGTGAGGCTATGTTCGGGTGGTTGATTGATCACACCTCGTTACGATGATTGGCTCTACCGGTCCTGGCCCATAGCCAATGGGGGGAAGTCTAGGGGCGTGGCCCTGACGTAATGGGAAGGTGACATCTGTAAGTAGAGGATTGGTTCTGCTGGCTTTAGCCACAGCCAAAGGGGGGACGAGTAAGGGGCGCGGTCCTGGGATCGTAGATGGAGTCTGGAAGATTGCATGGAGGTTATCCAGGATTGGTGGAAAGGTACCACGTGACCCGGGTATTAAAAGGGGTGGAGACGGACAACACGTGGTCAGATCTGGAACGAACGGAGGGTGAGGCCACGCTGGAGCGGGGGCCAGGCCTGCCACGTGGCTGCGCGAGTCTCAATCTCTCCCTCTCACGCTGTCTGTTAGCAGCGTGAAGGAGTATGACAGGAGTGTTGTGAACAAAAGACAAATAAAGACCGGATTCCAGAAGTCGCTTCCATGACCTTTATTACAGAAGTATGGTGACCTGTATAGGCATGCATTCAAACAATGTGTTATTTGATGATTTGCTTCCAAGCAGCACTAAGTCTGTAGCTATCTGAACGGTTAAAATTATTTTTCTCTAAATTTCGATAGATGATCTCATTAGTCTTGGCCAGTAGTAACTAGTTTGCACATAACTTCAACATTATCAAAATCAATTGAGTATCATTGTTGGCACGCGTGTTCCACCACTGCTGACAGTTGTATTTGGGAGTATTGAATATTTCTTTGGTGTTCTTTTAGTCTCGTACTGATCATTCGGCCTGTTTGCCCAACATAGCATTTGCCACAAGTGCAATTAATCCAGTCATGTTTATAGCTTCGTTATTATAATAATACATCTTTTGTACCAGATATGAATTTATGTATTTTATCAGCAGGGCATTGAATGCCAAAACCAAATCAAATAACACGATGATTGAAACTGACCAAGTAATTAAAACTATAAAAAACGTACATTATGGGAGTAACTGATAAACTAGCCAGATGTTTGGAAAAACAAAACATCCAAGTCAGATTTGGCACCTTCCATCGAGCCCCGATATAGAGAAATTCCTATTTGAGACTCCCCTACCTCCATATCGACCTGGATTGGAGGGAAGCTATGGAAGCCCCGAACGAGCTCCCCGAACTCCTGGAGGCCCTGGGTTTCTCCCCCGTAGGGAAGGCCCCAGGCCCCGACGGCTTCCGATTGGAGTTATACAGAAGCCTGGGCCCAATGATCCTAACACACTCCTTGACACTTTAAATTAGTCTGTTATACAAGGGAAACTCCCGGACTCCACAGAAGAGGTGGCAATCACCGTCATATATAAACTGGGATTCCCCATAGACGAGACCAAGAGCTACAGGCCCATCTCTCTCTTGAATACGGACTATAAGCTGTATGCTAAAACCCTGGCGTGGTGCCTTGAGAAAGCCCTTCTGGAGGTCATTAGCTCTGCCCAGACGGGGTCCGTTAAAGGCAGGAATCCCTCAGACAACATCTGAATCTTGGTTGACTCAGTTGATATTGCCTCTAGGTCAAGCACAAAAATATACGCCATTGAACTAGGCGGGGACAAGGCTTTCCATCGGGTAGAATGGGGGTTTCTTTTTGGTACCATGCAGAGGTGAGCCTTCCCCCCCCACAGTTCAACAAAATGTGCAAGCTCCTTTATGATCATTCGACTGCGACGGTTACTCCTAATGGCTTTGTCTCAGAGAGGTTCCCCCTCAATAGAGACATGAGACAGGGATGCCCTCATCCCCCCTCCTCTTTGTAATTGCATTTGAGCCTCTGGCACCCAGAATATGAAGTAGCCAGGAGATATTAGGTATACGCTATGGGCAAGTTGAAAATAACATAAATTTATACGCCGGATAATGTTCTGCTTACAAACACAAACTGGACACCTCAATACCTGCCCTCCTGAAGCTTATTGCGGAGTACGGTGCAGTCTCAGGCTATAAACTCAGTGTCACAATGTCAGAAATCATGGCTCTGTCCCCGACCTTCAGGAAGACCTCTGCCCAATGTCTCCCCCTCCAGGTGGTGCCTCTCCCAAATCAAGCACCTCAGGGTGAATAGCACTTCTAACCTAGCGGACCTCTTCAAACAGAACTCCCCTCCCCTGGGCTCATCTGGTCCAACACCATGTGAGACTAGGCTCTAAGAAAAGCTGTCTCGGGTATGGACCAATCAATTTCAAGGACAGTGCATACATTATTAGAGTTGTGTTTTTGTTTGAATTCCGACCGCAGGTATTGTGGTCAATGCAAACATGACTCCTTGTAAAAAAAGGTGTCAGTTTTGTTGCCAGATAAAACGGTAAAAAAAACAATTATCAAGGCAGGGGATGTTGACCTCCTAAAGATCCTCTCCACGATATGGGTATGGCTGATGGAGGATAGGGCCCACTATACATTATCTGAGACATACCAACTCCTACTTCTGGGCCCTACCGAGGTGAGGCAAAAGACAATGGCGCTTTGGGAGGAGGCGCTGGGTCCGCCCGATCCCATCAGAGTCTTGATGGGACTCTTGATTGCATTTGTGCTAGAACGCTTCTCCCCTACTGTCAACAACATCTTGAGTGTCGACCAGGCCCTGGCATTTACTTTTGTTGAGAATGGCTTCCAGCGACGTCTCAAAACAAGTGCAGTGTTCCTGGACCTCACAGTACCGTATGATGCCGTCTAGCACAGTCGACTTCTGCTAAAGCTGTTACGAGTCCAGCGGTGCCGTGCTCATAAGTGAACACTGCCGAGCTTCTCAAACAGTGACCTGGCAATGGTAGCAGACGACTGCAGCACATGATTACTCCAGCCAAGTACAAGCAAGACCATTTGCAGTGTGTTTCACATGCTCAGTGCCAGAGCCACTTATGAGTTCAAAGTACACCTGAATGGCCAGTTCTTAAACATGGCCCAAAGCCGGTGTTCCTTGGAGTGACGTTTGATAGAAGTTTGACATACCGTTCATAACTTGACAAGATGGCTGGGCAAGTTGCGCTCGCGGAACCATCTGTTGGCCTGGCTGGCTTAACGTGGGGTGCTGGTGCTCAGTCATTTCGTATGATAGGCCTCTATTTGTGCTTTTTTGTAGCAGAATACACACCAAATTGGTGGACACTCAGCTGAATGTCTGAATGAGAACCATCTCTAGTGCCATCAGGACAACCCCACGAACGTGACTGCCAGTATGCTGCAACACCCTCCCACCAAAAAACTGCAGTGGCCAAGATGTTGGACAAGGTACATACAGCACTGGAGTTGCCCTTTCATCAATATCTCCAAGCCTCCACCCATGAATCTGAAGTCTCAACACCGAGAGTGGTCATTACCACAGCCCAAAGACTTGAGTATGCAGGATACCCGCACTGCCTGGGGCGAGGAATGGAGATGCTTCGATGTGCCTAACAAAAACCTCATCAGTGATTTGTCTGTCCAGATGCCTGACTTCGACCTCCCAAGTCATCAGTGGGTTCAGTTGAACCGCTTCCAGTCTGATTAGGGGGTGTGTGTCACTTCCAAACATCGAGGGGGCATACTACTTGACAGCACGCTCTGAGAATGCGGGGAGCAGGAGACCATGGCGCACATCGTCCCTAGCTGTAAAGTCCATCAGGGCATGCTTGGTCGAGAAGGAGGCTACCACAAGGAGGCTGTCACATTTACATACTGTATATGCATTTATTTAATACATATTTTTTCTTCTGCATTTGCTACTGTGTGAATGTCATGTGTAAAAGCATTCGCTAAATAAATGTTAGGAACCCAACACTGCCATTAACCTCGAGAGAGAGATGGCTATAATAAACCTCCTCTTGAGAGACACCCAGGGCTTGAACCCAGGATCTCCAGTTCCTTGGCTAACATGGCCATTATGATCTTCCCGAGAAATGTGAAACGGTGTGGACGAGCGCTGTCGTGCCATCGTGAACCGAGGTGGCCGTGGTTACATGAGGTACGGGGGGTGAGCGTTTATGGGGGAAAATCCCCCAAAAGCCCCCACCTCCGAAAGCAACGGCGCCACTCAGTCTGGTATTGACTGGGGGTGGGACACAAATTGGCCAGTCCAGGCAGGCCAGTTGGCGTGAGGTGAAGGGATAGTCTACAGGGCTATACGTGATTTGTAGCAAGTGTGGTCAACAAAAATTTGGTTTAATATAACGAAGTAACTAGGTTCTGATTGGAAGACGCTGCACGAACCAAGTTGATAGACAGGGGCTGAGGAACGAGAGATGGAGTAATTTCACCAAGCAACAGGCAGCTGATTGACTGCTAGGGAGGGCAGAGAGAAAGAGGTGTAAGGGGGGCGGAGGTGTGTGCAGCGTTCGCCTGGAGCGGTCGGCATTTGCCGGGGTGGTCGGCATTCGCCTGAGGAAGGACGGATGGTCGATGTTCACCACAACCAAGGAGACTCTTGGAAAAGACCAGCGGCTCAGTGACCGAGACTGCAGCTGCTTTAAGTTGTTCACAGTGCTGTTGATGGTGCCAACCATTCCCGATACTGCAGTTGCTTTTGATTTGTTCGGAGCGCTATTGATGGCGCCAACCAAAACACGAGACTCCAGCTGTGTTGAGCTATTTAGAGCGCTGTTGATGTCCCCAACCAAGTCCTGAGATTGACGTTACGTACCCTGGACGTGTGCTGTGTTGTCTCATTGCCCAAGAGTGGAGCGTGCATGAGGGTTGGTACAAACGGTCGTCGCGTTCTTCTGTATTTGTTTTGTCGCCACGGTGTTTTGTGATTCTCAACACATGGGCTGCGCTGTGTTAAGGCTGCTGCTGTTGCCGAGAGTTTTGAAGAGTCAGTTGCAGAGGTGGGACAAAGTCATTGTTATGCAAGTCCAAGTCGAGTCGCAAGTCATCAAATTCATGACTCGAGTCTGACTCGAGTCCAAGTCACATGACTCGAGTCCACATCTCATAGGTGGGACAAAGTCATTGTTATGCAAGTCCAAGTCGAGTCGCAAGTCATCAAATTCATGACTCGAGTCTGACTCGAGTCCAAGTCACATGACTCGAGTCCACACCTCTGGTCAGTTGTACAGTGGTACCTCGGTATACGTCGTTAATTCGTTCCAGAAGGTAGGACTTATACCGAAAATGACGTATACCAAACGAATTTTTCCCATAATAAATAAAGGGAAAGGAAATAATCCGTTCCAGAGTATAAGAAATGATATTTTATATGGCATATTATACATTAATGGGGTTGTATAAAAATAATTTAGACACTACTTATTACTAAAATGCATACATACATTAAAATAAATGCATAAATTAAAATAAATGGAAATAAAAATAAAATGTAACGTCACTTTACCTTGCTGAGAGGAGTTGATAGCCTACGAGGATGGTGGTGAGGAAGGGGAGGAGGAGGGGATGTTATTGTTTGGAAGGAGAGTCCCCTGCTATTAAAACTTCGGAAAGCTGAAATTCGGGGGTTTTTTCTCCTTCTCTTTTCTGTCTTTTTTCTTGACTTGGACCTGGTTGAGGCTCACCAGATTTGAGTTTTACTAAAAACCTGTCCATTGAAGTTTGTTTTTGCCTTCTTCTAAGAGTGTTCCTGAAGTGTGACATTGTCTGGTCATTCCACACAATACTGTTACGGCTCTAACAAGCCATAACAGTATTGTGTACGCGGGTAATGTACGCGGTGACTCATCCAAGTTCTAGCAAGTGCGTCGTATCCCAAGCAAGACGTCGTATCCCAAGACATTTTTTTCTCTCGTCAATATACGACATATACCAAATTCGACGTATTCCAAAGCAGTCGTATACCGAGGTATGACTGTACTTGGTTGTTAGGAAATAATTATCTGCCACAGTTGATTCGTATCCTTGTGCAAAATGTTTCAATAGCGTATAACGAATCAAGGCATCGTTAATAAATTCAAAATCATAAGATTCTCTGTATTCCTGATCGCGTTATTGTCCCTCTTTTTGTGGCCGTTTAAGCACTGGTGCCCTATAATATTGAGAGAATGGCATGGGAGAGAAAATGGATCCTAAATCCTCTTCTATATTAATAAAAAAGAGGAACCCTCACAAAATGTGGCAGGGATATTAACATTTTTAAAAGTCGCTCCAGTGTAAATGTTTTGCGTATCTCTCCATCGGTGTATGTGTACCTGTGATTGTGTGACTTTGTGTCCGGCAAAACAACCCCCTACCTCCTCGTTGGTGCTGGACGGCAACGCTATGGTGAGTAGTGCCATGGGGGGAGAGCCAATGTAGATTGGCCATTCCCCTCATGGCATTTATAGCCACCACAGCGGCCAAATGGGGGCTCTGGATGGGTACGAGGGGCTGGTAACCCCTCCACGGAAAAAATATCATAAAAAGCTTGTGCCAGGGGCCCCGGGGGGACAGGCGTCTATGATGTCTCCTGGCCAAACCCCATTTGGCAGAGCCAGGGGACTCAATCCTTATCTTCGGGGTTCCTCCAGAAACGGAAAAAAAACACTGCGGGTGGTCACGTGGAATGTTCGAATGCTCACTGCAGAGGAGAGGCTGCCACTCCTCTGTTCCGAGCTGGACCGGTACCGCCTGGATCTCGTGGTATTCAGGAGGTCCGGTGGACCGGTTCTGGCTCATACCACCATGAGAGGTGGACAGTACTCTACTCGGGGCAGAAGAATGCCAAATAACAGGGAGTGTATCTTCTGAACAAAAGAATGAAGGGGGCGTGGGAGCATGGCGGTGAGGTGTGAGAAGCTGTAAGCCCCAGGCTACTTTGGGCTTGCCTTCCCATCAACCAGAGGTGAGGAGTGGTGGTCGTTGTTACTTATGCCCCAACCGAAGATGAACATCCGTGGAGAGATGCAGGCAAGGCCGATGAGTCAGACGCCTTCTATGACCTCCTGTCACAGGTGCTAGGCTGGGTCATGTAGCCCGTATGCCCAGCCACCGCATGCCTAAACAGCTTTTATTCGGCCGGATAGAGGGGGCTAAATGGGTGTGGCACGGGCTAGAGAAGAGATGGAGTGATGTGGTACAGGCGGACGCGGAGCTGAGTGGACTTGCCCATGACTGGTACCAGCAGTGTCAAGATCGGCCTCTGTGGAGGAGGCTCCTGAAGGACGCTACTGGGCAGTTTGAGGCAGTCGCCCTCCAGCAACAACGGAGGGCAGAGGAGCGACGCTCACAACAAGGAGTAGAGCACCGAGTGGCTAAAGCACAGCAAGTTGGCACAATAGGGGGCACAGGTGGTGCATTGGCCAGTCATCTCAGCCAGTCTACCCGTGGCACCTGCCAGCGGGCGTTCGACACTTCACGTGGCCTCACCGTGCACATAGCCTGGCACAAGCGCCGTGGTGACATCACCACCACTTAGTGGTGAATGGCGGTTGTTGTGTGTATCTGAGTAACTAGATATCTGTGTGTGTATCCGTGTATCTCTGTCTTCATATACCTCTTGTATATCTCTGTGTAGAAGCCGGAGCGTGATGAGTGGGGACATATTTTGGAGGCCATGGAGACTGCTATGCAGCTGCAGAAGAGCATCAACCAATCTCTCCTGGATGTACATGGGCAGGGTCGCGAGAAGAATGACCCACAGGTGAGTACACAGAATCGCACACATACCAGGACTTAGAGACTCCAACGCGGAGACACACAGACAATGCTCGGACATGCACACAGATGCACACAGATGCATGCCTCGAGATGAGTCTCGACTTGTACAGATACTGGTGAATTTTCACCACAAGTCTTCACTTTAACACGTAGGCTTTTGCGACCAATATTATTTATAACTAGCCTTTTGCCCGTCCAAGGAAGGGTGTATTGCAGTAAATCTGAAACTTGCAAGCGAAAAGCAGACCGCGACGTGATATTCATTGCATTAATGCGTGTGCAATTTGTAAGGGCGCTGTGACACAGACCTATTTTATTTTAAGGTTATAATCCCTTGTTCATCATGACGTCCTTTTTACTTCGATGTCTCAATAGCGTTACGGACATCGCGTGATGTGAGGGTTCTGCCTTTGTAGTGAGGGTTGCAAGTTGACGCCGAGGAGGGGGGAGGAGGCACTTCGGCCCCCCATGTGGAGTGACGTTAGCTGCTAATTATTATGAATGGGGGGGGTCCATTTGGAGGACGTCACCTGTTAATGATTATGAATGAGGGGGGCTGTTCGATGTGGAGTGACGTCACCTGCTCATGATTATTAATGAGGGGGGAGGGTGCTCCATGTGGAGTGATGTCACCTACTTATGATTATTAATGAGGGGGGAGGGTCCATGTGGAGGACGTAACCTGTTCATGATTATTAATGAGAGGGGCTGGTCGATGTGGAGTGATGTCACGAACGTTGCACAGATATTCTTGGCTCATTATAGTTGGTAATAATAATGAGGGGGGGGGGGTGTCCATTTGGAGGACGTCACCTGCTCATGAATATTAATGAGGGGGGCTGGTCGATGTGGAGTGACGTCACGAGCATTAACGACAGACATTCCTGGGTGATTATAGTAGGTACTGTTTAAAGGTTTTTGGGTGAGATCTATTCTCAATGATTTTGTCAACCTCGCGCCTAATAATCTCTGCCTCATTTTGTGGAAGGTGTCGTACCGCTGATTCCACCTCAGCAATGATCTCATCTACTGGAATTGTACTTTTATTTTAAATTGTTCGTTATTAGTTGGGAATTTATATGAAGGACACTCAATTGATTTTGATAACGTTGAAGTGTTGTATAAAACTAATTAAGTATTACTGGCCGAGACTATTTCGGGAATTCATTGAAATTGAGAGAAATACATTTTTTACCACTCTGACAGCTTTCGGCTTAGTGCGGCCTGGAAGCGTATTATGAAGTAATACATCTTACAACTGCATTCCTTATAGAGGAAACACATGCTTATTCACTGATTACTAATCCATTATATAATTGCAATATCCCCCCCCCCCTCATATTCTTGGGTCTTTCGGTAAAGTCACGGAGATAGGTTCAAAGAAAATAATAAAAAAATAACAACTACGTTTCGATCGCAACACAAGCAGTCGTCTTCAGGAAAAGGGGGGTTAGCTTCCAAGGGAAACTGTTTGCAAGGGTTTGAAATGGGCGTAGCCCGAATGTCAGCAGCCAATGATAATGTACGTTTTCGGTGGTTCGTTTTCCACCAATCAAAGGGCTGCCAGGTGAAAATTAGCATGTTAAAGAGAGATTAGCAGGTTAATGGAAGATTGCAGAGCCGCGACCAAGGGGTCAGCGCGCGAAGGTGGTAGGATGGGAACATCATAGCCAATTATGACTTAAACTGGTTGATAACGTCCTTCCAATGATTTCTCAGTTTGTACCCATCTTCTTGGTTGAAATTGTATCTGTGTCTATATATATGGCTTCATGAACCCCCCCCCTCCCTTGGCCTCTGATCTCTAAACATATTGCTCTTTTTAAGACTGGAAGCAGGTGGATTGTTTCACTATTCCGGTAAATCGCCCGATGATGCTGGATGTAATTACCAGCGAAACGTCGTATTCAAATTGTAAATGTTGTGTATTTACTCTCCAACACACCGGTGGGCTGAAGTAGTAACTAATTGGCGCGTTGTTTATGTGACAAACCTTACTGGCTGTGTCGAGTGGTGGAGGGTTACGACACATTTATACTTACGCGATCTAACCCAAAAACCTTTATTATGAAGTCTTCACCTGTTTAACTATCCACTCTCTTCCTCCATTTCTCCTATCATCCCCTCACCAATTCCTCTCACCTCTTCTCCTCCACCACATGTCCTCTCCACCTCCTCTCTCCCCTCACAATGTCTCAGCTGTGTGACTTCCTGAAGGACTTCCTGGACGAGCAGGTGGAGTCTATCAAGAAGTTGGGCGACCACGTCACCAATCTGAAGCGACTGGGCGTTCCTCAGTCTGGCTTGGGCGAGTACCTCTTTGGGAGACTCACTCTGGGAGACTGCAGCTAGGTGCTCTCCCACTCTCACACCCCCCCCCCCCCCACTAAACCATTCATTCATAAACACACTCGCTAACTCACCCTCGCATACGACACTCATTCATTCTAGATTTGAAGCTTTCGTGACTGCAAGGATTCATACTCTTAGGTTTTTTTCGGTAAAGTCACGTTGGTAAAATTTTTTAAAATAAAAATAAATGAAAATAACTCAATTAAATCACGTTTCGGAAGCAACACAAGCCTACGTCATCAGGTGTAACTGCTCCAGTAAAAATCCCACGCTACAGTAATTTTACTGGAGCAGTTACACCTGATGACGGAGGCTTGTGTTGCTTCCGAAACGTCGTGATTTAATTTAGTTATTTTCATTTATTATGTTTTACCTACGTGACTTTACCGAAAAAACCTAAGAGTATGACACTCATTCATTTACCTACACACTCCGCCCACCCACTCAGCCACTCGTACACACACACAAGCGCTCGCCCACCTGCTCACTCACACCGAGCCGTGTCTCTCTCAATCTGTAGTTGCTTCATGAGGACAGCCGGTGTGTGATGGTGATAATAGTCCCCGTATTACTGCTGACACTTTCAAACGATAATAGCCTATACTGCTTTGAAGATATGGTACCCTTGGTTGATTGAATTGGTGGTGATGGTTGAGTTAATGGTGGTTGAAGTGGTTGTGAGCATGGTTGAGGATGTGTGGTGCTTGTTGACAGTCAAGTTGTGGTTGATCTCATGGTGGTAGTGGAGATGGTTGAGGTGGTGCTTTCTTGGCCTCTTCTCTAATCGTCTGGCTTCTGGGTTCACCGGTATTACAAATCGGACCTCCTAGTGAGAAAATAAAGATTCTATAAGCATCAGTCCTGTTTGTGGTGTAATTATTTTATTGATCCAAGGGATTTTGTCGTGCAGTTACTCCTATTGTCGCCAGCCACCACTGCCTACTGCTTTGCATGCACACTCCCTGCCCCCATGCTAAACCCCATGTCTAGAGGAAAGGGGTGGTGCCTAAACAGGAAAAGGCACAGAATTAAAGGACTGGAACCTGCTCAGGAAGAGACGGGGTCTTAGGAGCAGGGACCTAAAGTGGGAGGTGGGGCCTGCAAAGGTAATACATTGCTGTTGATTTAAGGAAATGAAGGCAGATAATCAAGTGTGGGCAGTCCTACATTTAGTACTGCAAATGTAGCCACAGGCCAACTGTTGCAGACAAGTTTAAAGTTCATAATCAACGTTTTTGGGTTTAGATCGCGTTATTTATAAATGTGTCGTAACCCTCCACCACCCGACACGGCCAATCAGTAAAAAAAGTGTCACGTTGACAAAAGACAAATAGTTCACTGCTTTAGCCCACCGGTGTGTTGAAGCGTGAAACCACAACAATTTACAATTTGAGTACGACGTTTCGCTGCTAATTGCATCCAGCATCATCGGGCAATTCGCCATTCTGGCAAATTGCCCGATGATGCTGGACTCGCAAGAGACCCATATCCTCGACTTGAGGGCAATAACCTTTCTATCAATGTGACTTTTCTTATTTCATATGACTGATGTAGATGCAGAGCAACAACTACAATTTCACATTCAGATAGTCAAGCCAGATAACCGCGTCAGGAGCAGCGGAGTGCATCGCTGTGGTGCCTTTTTATTTGTGAATCGGGCATTGCGCCGTTATATGTTGTATCGCCTGTTCTGGATGACCACGGTTGCACACTGGGATAATTTTCTATTTGTGCATCAGGTATCCGCATCTGCCATGTTACACTGCGCCTATTACCTCCTTGATAGTTATCTATCAAATTGTGTCACCCATATTGTGGTCATTTCACAATTTTCAAACTATTGGAAAGAAAACTATTTAAATAAGATACATTTTGATAATTGTTTTTTTACCCTTTTATCTGGAAGGACCAATCAACTTCAAGGACAGTGCATACATTATCAGTTATGTTTTTGTTTGCATTATGACTGTAGGTATTGTGGTCTATGCAAACATGATTCCTCGTAAAAAAAGGTGTCAGTTTTGTTGACAGATAAAAGGGTAAAAAAATTTTCATCATTTTTTACTGGCAAATGAGGTACCAATGGTGTAAGATACATTTTATCAGGCGGATCTGGGCCTCTTTAGTCTACACCTGTGACCGTGTTGAATATGTAATTTGTGACAGCCTGTCTCCACGGAACGTGCTGTGAAAGGGCCATTTATCAAAACGTCACTGGTTGTATATTTCCTTTGATGGCAGTGTTGTTGACGAACGTGTTGAGTATTTTATATTGCTCAATGTATCATTACGCCAATAGTAGTGAATTAAATATGCATGTCTACAAATATTAACTTCAGAAATAAGACGCACGAGTCTCTGAATACATACACAATATATTTAAAACAAGAGAATTGCACCGGCACACGGTAATGAGTTTTAACACATCTGATGAGGCTGGTTGTAATTACCGGCAAAACGTCGTACTCGAATTGTAAATGTTGTGGCTTTACTTTCCAACACACCGGTGTGCTGAACTAGTAACTAATTGGCAGGTTTTGTTTACGTGACAAACCTTACTAATTGGCTGTGTCGGGTAGTGGCGGGTTTAATGACAGTTATATCTACGCCATTCAATCCAAAAAAACCTCTAATGGTAATGCGTGCGTGTGCCGCTCACAGTGTAGGGGGGGGAGGGGGGGTGGCATCACCCGCCAGCCTCCAGGTACGCGACTGTGCTGGTGGCGGGGGTTCACATCTGCACGTAACGCGGCGTGGTGTCCACGTATTTCCCGTCGGGCGCCATGTACGCGTGGATGGCGGGGGTGTACGTGGGCCCATCTCGGTGCAGGGGGAAGAGCGCAGGGTCACGCGCCACCGCTGCTTCGTAGAGCTGCGGCGACTCGAGCTGCAGCTCGAGCAGCGCGCGCCGCTGGCTCTCGCGCACGCGCGCGATCTGTGCCATTTCGGCGCGATGCTGCGCCGCTTTGTAGCGCGACCATGCCTTCCCCAGCAGCGCCCGGCGCTCCGTCTCCTCGGGGCTCAGGCTCGGATTCTCTCGCCGCCTGCAGCGCGCACACCGATTCGCCTTTAGCGCTCGCCACACACCGCTGACCATTCGCGCTCGCCACCACACAACACTCACCGTTAGTACTCACCACCGCTCGCCACCACACAACACTCACCGTTAGCACTCGCCACATATCGCCTACCATTCGCACTCACCACACCGCTTACCATTAGTACTCACCACTGTTCGCCACACACCACTCTCCGTTAGCACTCGCCACATACCGCTCACCATGAGCGCTCACCACCACTTACCACACTGATTACCATTAGCACTTACCACCACTCACCAAACCACTCACCATTATAACTCACCATTCGCACTCAAAACATTATTATATTCTTGCGTATAGAAGCAATGTTCTTCACGAGTCAGATGCCAGTGTTGAGATCTGCTGCTGGCCACCACAAGAGGGCTACGGCAGAGTGAGTTTGCTTCATTTTGCTCTTTTTTCATGTTGAAGCAGCGCAGACTATAGTGGTTTAATACATGGTCCATAGTTTGGGTTGCATGTTCCCAATCGTGCAATCATGCCACATCAGTACTCCCCACACTTAATCAGCACTCACCACTTGAAACATTTTACTCAAACCGCACCTATTCAAAGCAAAAACGTTCACTGGAAACGGATTCAATGTGAGGCCGTCGGACATTCTCCACGCGTCGTTGACACGCCGTACACACTCTGCAGTTTGCACACGGGAAGCACCTCGTCTCGTCCAGGTACTTGCTCGGGGTTACAAAGTCCATCACAGGGATCAGCTCGGCTGGGACCTTCTCCATGCGCTTCAGCTTCTTTTTGAGTCGCTCCTTGACCAGCTGCTCTCGTCTCGGGTCAGCTTTCTTCTTCTTCTTTGGTTCTGCCCTGCACAGACGCAAACATGGACACACGGCCACACACGCGGACAGCAACAACAACCGCCATTCGCACTGAGTGGGGGTGACCTCACGGTGCTTGTGCCAGGCTATGTGCATTTTAAGGCCTGGTGACGTGTGGAACTCCCGCTGGCAGGAGGTCATGGGACAGACTCGGATGCCATGGGTTGACTGGCAGATGCACCACCTGTGCCCCCTGCTGTGCCAACTTGCTGTGTTTTAGCTTCCCAGCCCATGAAGGGTGGGGTGGCCAGGACCACGACCACGACTTTACACATCGTACCAGGTACACATTTTATGGCTGAATATACTGAATTTAAGTAAATTCTCAAACAGCAATCTTTTACCATCTAGCAGTGAATTTATTACAGATGATGATGTCCAGTGACCATGGGATGTGGAATTTCCACCACTCACGCCCAACATTGATGATAAACACCGCCCAATTGTTTGTTTGAGCAGGCAGACACTTTGCCTCGCCCTTACCGTGAAGTTTCATGGCAGCGATCATCTCCCTGTATCCAGCCAATAACTGCAACAACGCCCCTTCATTCCCCTGGCATGACAGCCTCCCTGTGCATTGTCATTCATTCTCAGAGGTTATTTGACCACATGCCTCGCAACACCGATCAGTGAGAGTTTCTAGTCAGTGTACATAACCTACCATACAGAGCTACCCAATGCCTTTAAACATCTGCACAATCTGTATTTGCAACCCAAACGCAGTGCTGCCATCTCCTGGCCATCCCGCACCTCCGTATCTACAACAGGCGGTGTTAGGGGAAGTCTCTTTTCCAAACACTAAACCAGGCTGAAACTCTGCTTAACTTCTGAGATTAGGGTGAAAGGTAAAATGTTGTGTCCAGTATTTACCTTTTGTTCAACAATTTTTTTGTATCATCACGATGCGGCGAGGGGCCCTTAACTGGCAACAGACTTTGTCCTCACGTGGCAGACAGCACAGTGGCACGGCATCAGGAACAGCTGGCAAACGGGGTGACTGGGCGGCTCAGAGGTTCTGCGCTCAGCTGATACCAGTGAGGTCGTGGGTTCATATCAAGCCAACTGCCTGTGAATAAAACTAGGTTGTCAAGTTGAGTGAAGTTGACGATCTCAGTCTGATACCAATGACTGCACAAAAAGCATCCAATTAAATTTGGTTCTGCACGTAAATTGACAAAATTCCAAAACTCTGAGAAGTAAAAATAT
Source organism: Lampetra fluviatilis (assembly GCF_964198595.1). NCBI lineage: Eukaryota > Metazoa > Chordata > Hyperoartia > Petromyzontiformes > Petromyzontidae > Lampetra > Lampetra fluviatilis. Next base: position 1,571,514 of record NC_136325.1, on the reverse strand, counting down.
CAGTTTGACCATCATGCAATGAACGTAACTCTGCAGCAGGGTGGGTGGGCGAGTGGTGCCGCTCGTGTTGCGGATCAGATGTCACTTGAAGGGACCTCAAGAGGTAGCTCTATTGACTTCCGCTTCTGTGGGCTGGTTCTCGAACACAAAGGGCTGTGTTCTGCTCTCCGAGTGATCGGAATGGATTCGTTGCCCCATGACATCACAACATGAACAGTCTGGAAGAAAACTGGGTATGGGGCAAATGTGTACGTAGCCGGCAATACGTTCAGCACTGAAGAGTCAAAGTCGCCCCACCTCGAGTTAGTTCCTCCTCTGGGTGTGTGTATATGCATGTGGTGATTGTGGTCATGATGTTAGTTTGCTTTAGGCGAACTGTTCAGTGACTCACCGCATCGGCAGGGCCGCGCTGACCAACGCCAGGAGGCCGGGCCGCTGCTCTGCTGTGTGCAGCGTGGCACAGCCAGGCCTGGTGGAACAGAGTTCACACGCACGCACACGGGTAATGGTGTCAAACAGCCATTCCAGTATTTGCCCCGCCATAGGAATGTGGAATTATATCGTATTAGCTCAGGGCTGCCAATTAACGTGAGCACCGCCCCATGCTCCAACAATTCTCCCCCTCTATTTTCTGTGGCCCAATAACTGCATTATGAATCTGTCAGGTGACTTCACTGCATCACCGATAATCATGGACTGATGTGTGGAGGAGAATAATTAACGCCCAGACTCGGTGCCTTGAAAAACAACACGACTCGCATCTCTATCGGCAACAGCGGCCACGTTAAGACAACACGCGCATTGGCAGAACTGTGTAATGCCCAGCTCCGTGTGAGCAGAAATAACTTTAATAGTAGATGTACAAGGGTGCTGCACAGGACAGGCCTGATCCGAGCCCAGTTCTGAACCCAGCGATGACCCGAACCCGGCTGTTCTGAACTTAAGGCTCATCCGAACCCGGCTGTTCTAAATCCAGGGCTGTAGGAACCCCAGGGTCTGATCCTAGATATGTTCTGAACCCAGCTGTGACCCTGGCCAGAGGGCCGTGCGGGCCGGCCTCCTGCTGTCACGCCCGTCCGCGCCGCGTCTCACGCGGGGTGGAGGTGGCGCGAGGCTCCGCGCAGCAGCCGCGACGCGCAGCTCCACGCGACCGCCATGTCCGCCGGGGTCACGTCGTGGCTCCTCGGGGTCACGTGGGGCTGCTCGGGCTCACGTGGGGCTGCTCGGGGTCACGTGGGACTGCTCGGGGTCACGTAGGGCTGCTCGGGGTCACGTGGCGCTGGCTGCTCGAGGTCAAACCGCGCGCGAGCCGCTCGCGCTTCACGAGTCACGTGACTACGAGTGCGCGCGTCCCGATGACGTCACTCACGCCGGAGGCAGGCCAGTGACACCGCCGCCAAGGGGCGGCAGTGACGTCACGCATCAGCGAATCACGTGACTACGAGTGTGCGCGTCCCGATGACGTCACTCACGCCAGAGGCAGGTCAGCGACGCCGTCGCCAAGGGGCGGCAGTGACGTCACGCATCAGCGTGTCACGTGACTACGAGTGCGCGCGTACCGATGACGTCACTCACGCCGGAGGCAGGCCAGCGACGCCGTCGCCAAGGGGCGGCAGTGACGTCACGCGTCAGCAACCATTCGCCGACGTCACCCGGATGTGACGTTCAAAATCCTCGCCGCGAGAGCCCGGATGAGAGCAGTGACGTCAACCACACGAAATAATATTGGGAGCGACGGGTGACGTCACGATTAAATAACCGGCAGTGACGTCACGGGGCAAGCGGAAGCGCCGGCACGTGCCGAGTAAACAGCCGAGAGCGAGCTCGCGTGTCCACCCTCATCCACCACACTCACTCACCCTCACCCACCACACTCACTTCACTCCACTCACCCTTAGCACACTCACTACACTCGCCCTCACCCACCACTCACTCATCACACTCACCCTCACCCACCACACTCACCCTTAGCACACTCACCCCCAGCACACTCACCCACCCTCACCCTTAGCACTCACCCTCATCTCACTCACCCTTAGCACACTCGCCCTCACCCACCACACTCACCCTGATCCACCACACTCACCCACCACATTCACCCTCACTCACCCGGAGCACACTCACCACACTCACCCACCACACTCGCCCACACTCACCCTCACCCACCACACTCGCCCTCACTCACCCTCATCACACTCACCCCGCGCACACGCCGTCTATACCACACACACTACTCAAGCACTGCACACAATACACTCCACTCGCCCTCAATCACACGAGGTAGTCCACATTAGTCACTAAATACACGACTCAAGCGCCACGCAATACACACCACGGACCTTCAATCACACGAGGTAATCTAGTCGAAACTACACACACACACCACTCAAGCACCACGCACTGTACACATACACAATCACCCCACTGTACATTATATACACTACACACGCAGGAGGTATTCTACATGTACACAAATCTATTACACACAGGCCGTACATACTACACAGGTGCACTCTATACAATTCACATCACACTCTTAATACACTCATCGTGCACACACAAGGCATGCCTCCATACATTCTATAATACACACATCCGTACACTTGCTACACGATATCTTCCGAATATTTAGGATCTTACATTACTCTCATACTACACACACAGTACACTATACGTATAATACACTGCACACACGAGGCATTCAACAATCTATATTACAGTGTATATTACCCACACTGTAAACTAAGAACGCCATTACACACAAACTGCACATAAAATACAGATTGTACAGTTCAGCCTCTACGTTAATTTAATTCTAAATACTATACACACACATACCAAATACGTGGCATGCACTTGCGTACATTCGCATGAACGTACGACGCACACCGCATTGAGAGTAAGTTTTCGAGTTGTTTTTGTTTAACCAGGTGAGGATAATTCACGAGGCGAGGATGGAGTATAAGGTCTCCCCTTTTGTCAGGGTTACCTGGGACATTTGTGGGTCAGCAATTGAGTAATTGGCGGTGGCATTTGAGACATTTTGGCACAAACAACATTTTTTTGGGACTTTATTCTGGTAGCCGCCACAGCAATGACGTCGTGGGGTCTTTAACGTCCCCAATGTATTGGACCCCGCAGTTATATTTCGGTAAATAAACCACCGCGTGCACACACATTGGGGGCACACGTGCGGTATACGCAGTAAATGCTGCACGTACATGCTTAGAATAACAACTGCTTACACTTACAAACTATTCATACATATATACTACACCCCAAACACAGCTAAGTAGCCTGGCAGGCACCACACGACATAGCACAGCAGACACACTGCAAGACGATACTACTCATACCTGGACACACTGCAGAGTATCACACAAGAATATACTTCACATACGACAGTAGCTACGTGACATCACACTACACAAGTACTCGACACTATCTTCGCAGACTGCACTACAAACAATATACTGCACATCTTAGACGACACACCACAAACACTCACACCACAGTAACTCACACACACCACACAGTAACACACACCACACAGTAACACACACACCACAGTAACACACACAGTAACACACACACAGTAACACACACCACAGTAACACACACCACAGTAACACACACACACAGTAACACACACACACACCACAGTAACACACACACAGTAACACACACACAGTAACACACAGTAACACACACAGTAACACACACACCACACAGTAACACACACACACACCACACAGTAACACACACCACACAGTAACACACACCACACAGTAACACACACACACCACACAGTAACACACACACACCACACAGTAACACACACACCACACAGTAACACACATAGTAAGACATACACACAGTAACACACACCACACAGTAACACACAACACACAGTAACACACACAGACAGTAACACACACAGACAGTAACACACCACACAGTAACACACACACACACCACACAGTAACACACACACAGTAACACACACCACACAGTAACACACTAACAACCCACACACCCACAACCCACACACTAACAAACCACACAGTAACACACAAAGACGACGATCCTCCGTATAGGCATAACATCCCTTTGGGGCAAGTGCTGTTAGCGAGCGCCGCACAACTAACAATGACACCAACACAAGCGGCACAGTAACTGGCACAGGCAGTGACAACAACAGCCACAACAACAACACCCGTAGCCACACGGAGCCGACTCGCGACTCGACACAAGCGCCCCTTCCTCCTGCCCACAACGCCAATTCTCTTCCGATATCCTCCTCCCCCGACTTCATCCTCCCTCTCCTTGCCAGGCCTCGCACCTCCCTCAGCTGTCGTCTCTCCACGTCATCTCCCCCCCTACCCCCTCGTCGCTGCTCGCATCGTCGCATCTTCTTACATCTCCCCCTGCTCGCTCATCAACTCGCTCTTCCTTCCTTCCTCGTCCACCGCCTCATCGTCTCTTCTTCGTCTCCTCGTCCCCCCCCGCCACCGCCCCTCCTCCTCCTCCCCAGCAGCTTCCTCCCCCGCCCGGCCCCCGACGACCCCGAGGAAGTCCGGGACCCGTGTCCTCCTCGCAGAAGATGGCCTCGGCCTCCTCCTCCTCATCGTCAACCACCTCAACCTCCTCCGCCTCATCGCCGCCCACCCCCCCGTGGCCCGAGGAGTCGTCTGCGCGGCGTCTCGGCCTCTGCTCCCCGCTGGGCTCGCTGCGCTCCCTGGGCGGCCGCCTGTCCCGCCAGGACGTGGCGGCGCTCCGGGAGCGCTTCCCCGCCGAGCTCGGGGCTGGACCCGCAGCCGCCGCCGGCCGAGGAGGAGGAGACGACGACGACGGCGGCGGCTGCTGGGGGGGGAACCCGGGGGGCGGCAGCGGCAGCAGCGGCTGGAGCGGCTGGAGCGGCGAGGAGGCGCTGTTGGCGCTGGCCCGGGCCGGGCGCCTGGGCGAGGGGGAGCCCCGCGCCCTCCGGAGGATTCTGCGAGCGGCCAACAGACTCGACCTGGCGCACAGAGCCGCGGGGGGCTCGTACGGGGCGAGCGCGCAGGGTACGGGGCCTGCACGGGGACATGGCGGGGGGGGGGGACACGGGGACACGGGGACGTGGGGGGACACGGGGGGGGCGGGGGGCACGGGGACCTGGGGACACGGGGACATGGTGGGGGGGGGGACACACGAGGACGTGGGAGACATGGGGACATGGGGGGACACTGGGACGTGGGGGATATGAGGACCTGGGGACACGGGGGGGCGGGGGCACGGGGACGTGGGGGACACGGGGATATGGGGGGACACGGGGGGGGGGGGACACGGGGATATGGGGGGACACGGGGACATGGTTGGGGGGGGGCATGGGGACACGGAGACACGCGGGGACCTGGGAGACACGGAGACCTGGGGGGGACATGGCGATGTGGGGAGGACACATGGGGACAAGCGCGTGGACAGCGGGACAGGAGGACATGGAGACAGGTGACGTGACAAAGGTGTGGGGGGACATGGATCGATGTGGTTCGACGTGGCATGGGACACGCATTGGTACCACCAGGGTGCAGAAGATATTGGCTGGGACACGTTGACACGGCCATTGTGGGGAAGAGGGAGGACGCACAAAGGAATGGTGACAAGGGGACACGGGAGATATTGGCCAGAGTGGAGGACACAACCGACGTGGTGGAGGCTATACCGAGACATCGTGAATGTGACAGTCGGGGAGAAATACGGGGGTGTCTGGGGTGGAGCAACCCAGATCTTTCCCTGACACTCACTTGCTATAATTCAACGTGAAGCTGTCAGGGTGACTGATTTTGAACTGCAGAAATCCGATGAGCTATGAAGCTCTTTTCCACACATGTCCAGTAGGGGCGGGTAAGACCGTTACAGCAACAAACAACACAACAACACGATACGAGTGCACAGTTCAATAAAGTAAACAAATAACCCAAACACATACAAATACAACTAAACCATCCTGATCCTACCAGGCAAAACCTGCTGCTTTTTCAACACTAAACGCAAGCTTGGAGCAAGGCAGCTAAACTTTACAAAACAGTCCCAAAGCACACCAAGACAACACAGCAGTACCGCAATAAAATAGCAAATTACAATTTAACTATCGATACACGGCAATCATCAAGGTTACTAATCACTTTTGTAAATGTGGTTGTACCCAGTGCTAATCTTCTGCTTCGAAATATTTTGTGAAGTAATATTTACGATGTTAAGGGAGGAAATAGGGTTGCTGTTCTCAAATGTTTGTGCTTTAACGGCAAAGGCTCCATCACCGATTCCAACTCTTGGTCTAAGGATAGTTAAAAATACAATTAGATGAACGTCTTAGGTTTCTTGGCTTTGACATTGGGGTTCATGAATTAGCTATGTATAGCGGAGATTTGCCAATTAAGGATTTTATGGCTGAACAGGGCCCAATGTAGACTTCTTCTCGCATCAAGTGATGTGGAAGTGGATTCTAAGTAGAAGTCGCAATGGTGGGTCCTGCAAATCGAAGAGCGGAATGATAAAGTGGGTTTAGTCTGTAATTTTTTTCACGAGTAGCTGATCTGTAAGCAGCATCACAGAAATCATCAAGCGGCAGAATGATAGCTTCAACAATTTGCAGGCGCAATCAAATGAAAAAACAACGTTTTTTTTTCCTTTATAATTTTTTTTGATGATCCAGCACCCACTGATTCCCTGCAGTCCCTTGGCTCAGCAGCAAAGTCAGTCGCCTCCTTTTCACTCCTCTATTGCTGCCGTGATTGCCGTGTCCGTGAACTTTGATTCTTCCACCCATTTCGAGGACTGTTTAGTTTCACCTGGGACTATATTTTGTCTCTGCTGTGTTCAACTACCGTAAAGCAAGTCACAACACTTCTCTTTCTGCGTCTTATCTCGTACTGCGCCACCTCAAAATTCCCTCGCTTTGTCTATCTTCTTAAGGATTTGTTATAACCTTGTCAATTCAAGAAACAGCTCTTATTACAATTTTGATCGTGGCGTTTATTGCTGGCCACCTGATATTGTGTGCCTTTTGGCCTCTGCTCAGCAACTTGTGAATTTTGAAAAGGTGGAATTAAGTGAAAAGAAAATCAAAACGTTATTTTGTTGCATTGTGCGCAGTCGTTGGTACAATGGAAAACGCGGTTTAATCGTGGGCGGCTGTGAAACACAGATCCGGACTCAAAATTTCAGATATGCGGCCTTGCTCTCTGACCCGGCGTTAGCCCCCCGCCTTTGAGCCTCAAACCCATCTCCAAACTATAACCAGAAGACAGACATGATGAGACCAATAAAAATAGCCTGAAAATAGACACAAACCTACAGTATAGAGTTAAGACACAGGAACATCACAACACCATCAAGACGTGTTTGTGTCAAAATCCAGATAAACCTCAAGCTGGCCCAAATGAGACCACAAATCTGGCTGACCCAACCCGCTACTTCCAGCAGTGCAGAGCAGAGCCAATTGACCTGATGGCTCTTGCAATACCTAATAAATGAACTTGAACTTGCAAGTGGCACTTGGGATTAATGCCTAGAAGAAGTGCAAGTGAAATCGGCATCAAATGCAAGAGCAGTTGTCGTACAGTGTCAGAATACAAACTATTGAGATTCAAAACTTGGCTATCAAAATTATAAAGAGGGCATGTTTAATGTAAAGTGTTGTGAGAATGGTTTAGACCACTGGACTTGCAAGCCCGATGGAGCCCGTTCGATTCCTTGGCATGGCAGTTGCATCAGTGGTGCACGTATGTCCACGCAGCAATTTGAATGGGTACACCATTTATCCACCCACCATTCCACCTGAAGTGAAATGGATGTTACGTGGTGGAAGTAGTGAAGGGGGGACGCCACACAATGTCTTGTTACGGAGTCAGCAGACTTAACAGATTTGTGACAATGTTGTACTTGTGGGTGATTTCGGAGATGCTTGGTGACATCTCTACTGGAGAGTTAAACGTCTGTTATACTTGTTGTTGAAATGTCTTGACAAAGAGCATGAAAGATACTTTAACAAAAAACGGACGATAAGACCAAAGCACGAAGAATCATCTTTTTTTTTACAAGATCAACCCGATATAAGCACAAACTGTCCTTTCAGTTAAACACAACACATCCGGTTCACTTGTGAGATTTTGCGAAGGGATTCTTCGCCTCATGACATGACGCTGATAGCACAGTTGGAATAAATTGGCAGGGGGGATTGGACAGACTAAATAATATTAAAAAAACGGTGCAGATGCACCACAGTCACTGGAGTGTTGATGAAAGTCACTTTAAAAGTCTTTTACATCTCATAGATGTAGCCACACGTCAACATGTGGGACCACTCAAGCCTCGCAGCTTAGGTGTGTGGCTACAAGAGAAGAGCTGTGTGCTGAGTAGCGCCCCGTAAGCGCACGTTGCACGCTTCTCTGCGCACTGCGCTGCGCCTGTAAGCATGGGTGGTGCGCGTGTCGCTGGCGCTCTGTGCGGTGTGCAGTGTATTTGGAGCAGGCCGAGGCGCGCGAGGAGGAGCCTGTGACTCCGCTGCCGCCCTCCCGTAACCTTCGTGCAGGTAAACCCACTCGCAGATCGCACTGCACCGACCGCGAAAACCCAAAGCAATGAGGGGTGTAAACATTCATAACTTCACCCACATCGCTAAATCTTTCCCTGCACAGCACGTGCGTCAAATTGCGTGTGACGTAAAATAATCAATAATTGTTTTAATTGTGCATGAGTCATTGTGTTGAAACAGAATCCGTCAATTCACATCTCAGTAGTTGCCTACACTTGCCGCAACAATGGCAATTAAAGAATCATCGCTTGAAATATGTTCACTTTTGAAACTGGTAGGGGAGAAATGTTACATACCTCGTACATGTGTCTCAGCCGACAATTGATGTTGCTTTGTGGTACAATACGTCTGCTGTAGAAGGTTGTGTGTTGATTGTGTTCATTGTGAGGCGACTTCTGGTTTGTGCATTGAATGACACTGCCAATGCGCAATGCAGTTCCTTGAGTTTAACTTAAAATGGGAACAACAGATTTTTGTAGATACCTGCCCAAGCCACATTGTCCTGGGATGCCCACCAGCATGCAAATGCAAATTTGTTGATAAAACATTTTTTAATGTCATGGTCAAGCACTTTATTGTAGTGTCACAGTGATGTCACTGCCACACATTTCACGATGTCACTTGATTGACGCTGGTGTAACCATCAACCGCATCAACGGGCCCATCACCTGCATAGATGGAAAGTTAATGACAAACCATGGTAATATGATTGTGGCCATACAACCCAAACGATGGACCATACAGTAATCCACTATCATCTGCGCTCCTTCAACAGAGGAGGAAACTACGCGAAATTTCTGCTGAAGCCCTCTCATCATGGCTAGCAGACCTCAACATTGGCATCTAGCTCCTGAACATGTTGCCTTACACGAAAATAGAATAGTGACGTCACCTAATGCAGGAGAGCACTTCAACTTGAATTGGAATAGTTTTTTTTTATTTCAACTCAACAAAGTTTAAAACTCTTGCCAGGGCAGTGTTACACACAGCCTGTGGTGTGTGGCTACTAGAGAATATTTTTTTTTCTGCCATTCCGTTCTCAAATTTGCAAAACTGTCCACCACGAGGCATCGGTATCCTTAAGCTGAGTGTTACCGCAACTACCCGCTTCGCTGCACGGCAATCACCATCATCGCCTTGTCTGTTTAACACCGTTATAAACACTCGACATTAATCCTTTGCCACACATTCCCAGTGCGACCACACCATAGGAGGAGATACCAAGTAAAGCTTCTTGCAGATGGGTTCACGTTATCTACTTGCCCCATCTCACCCCGCCCAGCAGGTTTTGAAGTTTCACAGATCCAAATGATCCGCCAATTAGGGTGGCCGCCCTTTCCACTGTAGTTCTAACCTGGACACATTTCTCAGTCAGCCTCGGTCTTTTACCAAAACCGCAGTTATCTTCAAGTAAAGTTCAAATTCTCAACACAGATCCCTTTTTGGCTAACCATCGAACAAAGGCCGTCACCGGATCGCGCGCTTTCAAATGCGCTTTTGTGGCCATCTGGAACACTCTTTCGTTCGATATTAGGGAGCCACTGGAGCTAAGCACTTTAAAATATAGATTGAAAACTAATTTCTTTTGAACTGCATTTTGTGTTTAGTTTGTTGTCCTTCCTCATCATCTTCGATAAGCCCGGTTGGCTACATACGGTGCGAATCATTTCTGCCACCAGAACACAGACGCCTATTTCCTGGATTCACAGCTATTGTCGGAACTGATTGAATGTCTGCATTTTTACTGACAATCGAACAGGGATTCGTTTCAGCAGGACAAACTTTTTTTTATAGATTTGTTTGCTTGACTTTGGTCCGGGGGTGAGCTGCCTCTTTCGTTTTGCGTTAAATCAATGCCTGGTTATTGTCTAGGTGGTGACTAAAAATTATTTTAAAAAATGAGCTGTGTGAGGGGGCGGGGTCGGTGTTGTTAAAGCCTGTCGTAAGAATCGGAATCATAGTATTTATTTATACTGGAGGAATCCGGTGAGCTCTAAAGCTTTTTTTCACAGATGTCCAGTCGAGGTGGGTCAGAACGTTACAGTCGTGGCGAGGAACGCCCACCACTTGATTGATCGCAGACACTTTGCTCATTGGATTTTCCCGTACAACCTTACAAAACATCTCCTTGTTGTCGAAATGGCAAGAAAAGTACCACGAGGTGACATTGATTCCCCACTCGCCAGAGAGACTCACAACCACACACAGTGGACAGCACCAGGAAATGCGCCTCAGCCAATGGCGCGTGGTGGGGGTGGAGCTGTGTGAGGGGGCGGGGTCGGTGAGAATAACTCAGCCAATGGTAACCTCTGACCTCTTGTATTTGTAAAATCTAATATTGCTATTTTTAGATGGATTTCCCATGTAAACACAGGGCGGCAGATGCAACAAGGCAGCCGAACACGGGTGGCACACAAAATTTTATCCGAATAATGTTCCCGTATTTTGGCTCCTCAGTGCGTGCACACTGCCTCCTGATGCCTGAGGAAATGATTGGAAATGATAAATATGGACATTAATTTTCATGACGAAGCATATGACATAACGCATGTCATGAATTTTAATGAGCTTGTGAAATCCATAAGAGGGTTTTTGGGTCATATCGCGTAAATATATAAATGTGTCGTTAACCCCGCCACCACCCGACACAGCCAACTAGTAAGGGTTGTCATGTAAATAGAACATGCCAATTCGTCACTAGTACAGCACGCTGGTGTGTTGGAGAACCAAGCCACAACATTGACAATCTGAGTACGACGTTTCGGCAGTGATTACAACTAACTTCATCAGGCGGGTTTAACGACACACATATTTACACAATCTAACCTATAAAACCTCTTATGCATGATATTGGTCGCGAAAGCCTACCTGTTAAACTAAGCTTGTGAAAGGTGGCCAACGCACTGCTTCCTAGGCATAAGTAGATAAATGCTTATGAATATGAATGTGCTTCCAGGTGGACTTTTACGGGTAATGATGCTGTCTCAAACCATACCCTCTGCACCAATGCAAGCTAATGGTTGCTTACAGCATGAATAAGCCCCTACACGCCTCCACTCGCCTTTCAGTGCCCTGTGATGTCAATATGAGTGTTTAAATCATATTGTACAAAAAACTGCAGAAGCTAATTGGACACGCAATTAATTTAGTTAAACCTGAGGGGTAATTTGTAAGAAAAAAAACCCCGTTAATTGAATGTCCAGTGCAGTGTTTAACGTTTCAAGCAACCTGACAATCCCTAATTTCAGATTGACAAGTCTTGTTCAAGCGAACTGAGACAGAAATGAACTGATCCTCTTAGGGTTGGCTTGAGCTTCGTTGAGTCTTAACTAAACTAATGTTTGTATTTTACCAGGTAAGACCCATTGAGCTATATAGCTCTCTTTCAGGAGCGATCTGGCCACAAATGATAACTCAACGCAGTGGCTTATCACGTGGAATTTTATAGCAGCCAAATGTGGAGGGAAAAACCGAAGGACCTGGAGAAAAATCCACACGACCACGGGGAGAGAGAACATGCAAACTCCAAATATACAGCAGGCATCAGGGTCGGGATCGAACCCACGGCCTCCTATATACCAGGCGAGGGAGTTAACATCTCATAGCCACCGTGGTGCCTCGAGTCGGAGTCGGAGGAGTTGTCTCCTTGCTCAAGTAAGCAATGGGGTTGGGGGCTCATGTCTGTAGCCCCGAACCAGTGATGGGAATTCAACATTCCTATTACAGGAGCAAGGTTCGATAGGATCTCCACTGTTGTACAATATTACGTGAGAAATGTATTTATTTTTTTAAACGGTCGTTGTCACCGACAACTCTAGATGTCACGTAGCATTAAAACTCGTGTTTGGGAAATAATGGGATTGTGAATTGGATCGGTAGATTTCTCAGAAGATTAGCAAATGGGAGTGCCTTTTGTCCTTAATCACGTACGTGCTTGATCACTTTCATTGGGCAGAAACATAAATAGCTGCTTGCGGGTTGAAGGCAAAGTGTCTCCTATTGTTACATTACGAGTAATTTTGCATTATTTGAGTCCAATCTCTATAACGCTCAATGATGTCAAGGACTGAGATATTCCATAATGTGTGGCAGAGTGTGGAATTCCTATCAGCATGGGGAACTGTGTTAATTTCTCCAACCTGCAGAGGAGCAGCTGTGTGAATTCTGGGCCTTGGAAGCTGTCGTTATGAATGCCGCTTGCAGTGCAGAATGTCTCCCGCAACCCTGACCGCCGCGATCTGCCAGTGCAACTTCAGTGCAATCGTCACCGCCAACTGCCACAGCATCCCCTGCGATAAAAATTGGTTTCCCATAATCTAAACAGTTCTCATCGCAGCTCCCCCTCGTGGGCCACAGTGACAGCAACTTCCAATCGGGATGACAGGTCATCATGGCTTGCCTCTATTACATCGATGTAGTGACCGGTGATAATAATGTGCTGCATAAAGTACACTCCGCGTTGAATGACCGGTTAACCGTTGCCTACAAAGTTGATATCGTTCCTCGTGCTGACGGTTGTCCACAAGTTATTTCCGTGACCCCGCTGCACTAGCAGCCTTTGATGGGGGTTGCGCTTATGGAGGGGAGGGCGAGGCTGACGCGGGGGGTGGGGTGCGCTTGTTGTGCGATGGCCGCGGCGCCAGGCGTGCGTGTGCGCAGGCGTACGAGCCGGTTCCCCAGGATGCAGATGCATGGCAGGGCCGGTAGAGAGGCCACCGATGGCACCGAGAAGCGCACGTGCGGTAAGTCGGAGCGATGGTGTGCTCCCGAGTGCGGACGGACTTACGCACACACGCGCTCACGCGCATACACACGCGCTCACACACGCGCTCACACACGCGCTCACACACGCGCTCACACACGCGCTCACACACGCGCTCACACGCGCGCACACGCGCGCACACGCGCACACACGCGCACACACGCGCACACACATGCGCGACCACCGGGAGATCCTTGTCTACACTGAGCTAGCGGAGGAAAATTCCACATTCCACGCAGAGCCGGCACCGCTGCCGTCCTGGGTTCGATGCCATGTAAAGCCGCCTGTGAATCAACTGGGTTCTCAAGTGTCGGGAGTTGATGATCGCAGCCCGGTCAGTGAACAAAAAAACCCAAATTTGGTCCTACATTTTAGTGGATAAATTCCTTCTCTGAGAATAAAAAAATTGGCTTTACTGTCACTTGACAAACCCCTCCCGTGTGCCAAATGGGTTGGAAGTTCTGCCCTGTACTGTGCGTGACCCAGAGGTTACTTTGAAGAAGGAATCTCAGAGGTAGCTCTGGTATACGCTTCCGTGGACCGTTCTCCAACATGAGGGAGATCTGCAGGGATATGCCTGGGGCACAATCTGGATAAAATTGGGGAAAATAATAAAGGGGATTAATTGAGTAATTTTATACGCAAGCTTTCGCAACCAATGTTTCATAATTCACGTGCATGGTGTGCTGATGATGACATGGCACCTACTTAAAAACCTGGATCAGGAAGCTTATTCACACCAAAGTTGAGCTTTGTCAACACCGTGATGATGCTGGATTTAATATCCAGCGAAACCTACCTAGCTAAATATGTACATGCTTTTCAACACTGCTGCAGTTTTGCTGATAAACCAAATCAATCGTCAAATTTGCCCCATCACATAACAACTTGATTTGATTGACTGTCAGGTGGGGGAGGGTTGTTAAAATTTGACATTACACTAACAGGATCTAACCCAGGAGACCGATCATGAATCGGATTAAGTGTGTATCACAGGGGTGCCGCAGTGGTGAGATGGTAAGTACCTCGCCTGGTATACAGAAGGTCGTGGGTTCGATTTCAACCCTGACGCCTGCTGTATATTTGAAGTTTGCATGCTCTCCGTGGATGCGTGGATTTTTCTTCGAGTCCTCAGCTATTTCCCTTCACATTTAGAATCAACATCACGCGTTTATTTGGCTGCTATCAATTTCCACATGATAACACACCTTGTTGAGCTAGAATTTGTGATGGCCAGGTTGCTTCTGCAAAAGAGCTACGTAGCTCAGTGGGGCCAGACCTGGCAAAGTAAAAAAAATAGTTTTTCCCGAGTTTTATTTGAACGGTCGCTGAAATTGCCGTGCGTTGTGTGCGGCAGACATTCGCTTGCGCGTGCGCGCAGAGTACTGCCACCACGACGCCGCGTTGCAGGAGAGCGTCTTCTCCAACAAGCCCGACCCTCTGGAGCGCCAGCTTGAGAGGTTCTCGCAGGCCGTCGCGACGCTTAAGTCGCGCGACCTTGGCGCCATCATCTGCGACATCAAGTTCTCGGCCCTCACGTACCTCGACGCGTTCTGGCGCGACTATCTCAACGGGTCGCTTCTGGAGGCCCTCAAGGGCGTCTTCATCACTGACTCGCTCAAGCAGGCCGTGGGGCACGAGGCCATCCGCCTGCTGGTGAACGTAGACGAGGACGACTACGAGGCCGGGCGGAGGAGGTTGCTGGGCAACGCGAATCCATCGGCGGCGGCGGCGGCGGGGGAAGCGGCGGCGGCGCCGGCGGCAGGAGCAGCGGGGCTCTGATGCGGCGAGCGCCGGGAGTGAGCCGTGTTGGCTTGCCCGCTGCCCCGTCCTGTACGATGCTCGTTGCCACGGATAGTTAAAGGGGCTTGTAACGATCCACACCCCGCCCGCCCGCCCGCAGCCGCTGTCGACGATTGTCGCGGCTGAATTTCGAGAGCGTCTGTCCTTTGTTGTGTCGTTTTGACTTTCTCATCCGTATTGTCTCTCGTTTTTTTTGTCTCGTCGTTCTCACCATTAGCCTCAACGTTAACATCTGTACGTAAGTTGCACGATTGATGCTTACACGCAAATATAATTGATGCTTACACGCATGATTCGGTGCACGTATTGTGAGTGTAAGAATTGATTTTAATAGGTGGATCGTTACATGCCTAATATTTAACATTATACAAAACTAAGCATCTAATTATATATGTTAAACACATTCAATGGTTGGTATACTTTCTATTCATTGTTTAGTCTCCAAAAATCACTTCGGTAAAATGGTATTTCCATTTTGTAGACGTGTTTTACAGAGACGATGATTGGAGCAGAGGGACTTTCCACGAGCAGACGTACACATGGGCATCACCGTGTGTTTGCAGAGCACTCGCAACGCGAAACAACACAAAAGGCAAATGTGCATTCGCAGGCAAACATTTGCCGCATCGCAGGCTCATGGGCATACGTACAACACATGGGAACAATTCAAGCGTAATTGGACAGTTGGGCGCACTTTCAAACGCGCGCAAGCCGGTCACATTACTGCTCCATCTCCACGGCGGTTGTCCGTTCCGGGCGCGCTTCCCCCTTCCTTGGCTGCTCCTCCGTCGTCAGTCTCGACCGCCGGCCGTCTTCCCTCGTCGCGACGCGTCCCCGCCCAGGCGCACTTGCCTCTCAGCGGTCGACATGACGACGACTGACGTGCTCCCCTTTCCGTCCGTCTTGTCCGTCGTCACCATTCGTGTACTTGTCAGCATCTGTTGCATTTTCTATGTCACGTCGTTGTCCACGTTTCTGATCCCTGTGTTATAGCAGTTAATATACAGTGATACCTCGGTTCACGAACTTAATTCGTGAACTGACTCTGGTCGTGAACTGAATTGGTCGTGAACCGAGGCACATTTTCCCATAGGGTTCAATGTAAATCCGGTTAATCCGTTCTGACCTTTTTTTTTGGTTTTTGAAGCACAAAAATATGAAACAAATGACAATACACATTACTGTAGTACTGTACAGTATAGTAATGTATAAAGAGAGAACACTAACCTTGCTTGAGATGACTTCTGGCATGGAGGCGGGTGGGAGAAAGTAAGCACTCAAACGGGTGAACTGTACAATACAGTACGTACAGTATTGTACAGTACAGTAGTACAGTATTGTATGTGCTAAAAAGCACACCAAAAATCAAAAAGTCACTGAAAGTGTCTTCACAGTACTCACAGTACTTCTTTCTGTGTCTCTGCTTCTCTCCACGATCTTCCTACAGGAAGTCACGACCATGTGACAGCCTGGAATTAGCATAAAAATGGCCGCGGCTCCTGTTCGTGAACCGAAGCGGAGTTAGTGAACTGGAGCATATTTTTATGAAATTTTCTGTTCGTGAACCAAGTTGTTCGTGAACCGAAGCGTTCGTGAACCGAGGTATCACTGTACTCGGTAAAAACTGAATCCTTTCTGCACATTGCTTTCATTTAATAGGTTCGGTTTTTCCAGAGAACCTTGTATATGAACTCTGATGTGATTTACAGTTGTGTCCTGTCAAGATCTCTTCAGTTTAGCAAACTTGTACAAGACTTGTTTTTTTTTTGGCTTTTGTTTTGTTGATATTTATCTCGAGCCCAACTTTAATAGTGTGCATATACAGACACGAAACCACGCATCACGACTGGATATCAAGCAACGCCCCATGGCCACCGAATGAAACGTCACGACATTCACACCCCGCTGGTGCGACGGGGACCCGCGTCTGCAGTGAAGAGTCGACGAGCCGCCACACCGCACGCTATGTAACGCAAATGGTCGCCATTTGCGTACACGAGGTCGAACAATTTGCGGTTGCATACCAAGAGACGTGCTGTTACTTTTGTGTCTAGTTGCGTGGCACACATTTTTAAAAAACGTGTTTGGCTCATTCCCGTCTGCTCTCGCGCGAGGAGTAGTCGACTGCTGTCGGCTCGCACACGCGGGAGGGTGGCGGCGGTTGGCCTCCGGTTTGCGGCTCCATCCTGGCAGCGTCGCATCTGACGACACCTGCCTATGACCGTGCACTTCGTGGTACCTTTGCATTTACTTTAAATAAAGATTGATATGAGCACATTGATCTCTTGTGTGTTGCAGACATTCTCACCTGTCTTCAGATTTGTGCTGTATAATTTCTAAATCGTAGATTGTGATCGACTTTAGAGGGACGTTTAACAAAAATCTTACCCACTTGTGCTCTTGAAAGTCCATTTGCAAAGCTCTCAGAGCAGTGTTGCCACGTGTGTTGGAGAACGGCTGTGGAGGGGAGTATTTTCTTCACGGGACTTAACCAGAAAAATGTAAATGTCCTTTGTATCCGTCACCCGTTGACCAAGACCTCAACGATGCACGTCGCCTCCGACTCTAAAGTCCCGGGTCCCCTTCTGTGAGCCCACCCAGAACCGGTAGAACGCTGGCGAACAGAGTGGAGCAATGCGAAAGTCTGGAATGAACGTTTCATTCGAGACCCAAACATCGCAACCTCGTGGCTTTGACGTTGATGGAACTAGCAACCGGTCGATGCGCAACATCGTCATGAATGGAAGATCAAAGACAACCCACAGCAGTGCAATTGTGGCCATGCAACCCAAACTATTGACCGTATAGTAAACCGCTTGAGACTGCTCTCCTTTAACGGAGTGAGAGCAAAACTACACTCTCCTGCAACCCTCTCATGGCTAACATGTACATTTAGCCCCCGAATGTATTGCTGCCCTATGCAATAACAGAACACAATCGGTTACACAGTAAAGTTTGCACTTTCTCAAACTGCTGTAATATCCCGTACATTTAACTCGAGATCTGAAATTTACTTAAATTGAGTGCAAAACACTGTTTCCGTATGTGATTACTCGCACAGGCATTGGGTGGTCAGGCCAAGACATACTCCAGAGGTGCACTTGAGATCGATTTAATTTATGGTGTCTGGATTTTGAATGCAGGATATTAAAGCGTTGCCAGTTCGGCAGTGCTCTGAGTCTGACCTCCGAGCCCACCCGGCCATCATCCGCAAATGTTGTGGAGTCGGGAGAACGGCGTGGCTTTGGGCGTGCTCCTGTGGGCATGGCACGACACTGCCCTCTACTGGCCGCCACGAGTCACCATCGGGATTCATGCATGGGCAGATAGCCCCCCGGAGATGTCCACTGCACATTCGTCATGTGTTTCCACTCTCCTCTGTTCTGTGCCAATATGCTGAAGTAGTGCAACATCTTAAGCAGTGGACGCAAAGAGTTGGTGGAGGAAATTGCACAATTCTCGGTCTCTGTCTGGGGTGCCCGTTATTGAGTACGTAATAGCCCACATTAGACCGCCCCTTGACGCTGATTGGCTTCCCGCCGCATTAACATAATTTATCATTCATTCCGTCGCGGGTTCGTGATATCCTGTGCCACTTCGTGATGGTGGCTAAGGGTTTTCATCCTGGCCCAACAATGGGATTCCACAACTCTCAAGGACGAACTTTCGGGTGCCTACTATTTAATATGTGGACAATAAGGATCGACCAACAGATTAAAACATTTTGAGAAGATAGCAGAATCGCATATTTGGGCACTGTGCTGATGAGTCCGAATAAGGATGAAACCAGTCCACTTTCGTCTATCTCTGTTATCACCGTTGCCTTGTCAGTCGATGACATTTTCCTTCAATATTATTTTAATGGTGACCTAGAACAAGAGGACTACGGTTCAGTCATATACCGAGTTTGACTTTGGGGGGGGGCAGGGGTTCGCTTTGTCCCTCGCATTAGGAATCGGGGGGTGCACATAATTTATTTATGTATGATCTTAATTGTATACTACTGAAAATAAATGAATAAAGGTGTCCAGTTTGGGGGGGCTTACCCCCCCCCCCCCGTGCCCCCCCCCCCCCCAACTCAGTTTTTCATGAACTACTGCCGATGCTTCTTGCATAACGCACAGAGAGGGGCGTGAGACGCTCGTGTGGTTGCTGTGCTAACTGTGCCAGTAGGGGGCACAGGTGGTGCATCAGCAAGTCATCTCAGTCAGCACCTGGGTCTGCCTCGTGACCTCCTGCCAGCGGGCGTTCGACACTTCACGTGGCCTCAACGTGCACATGGCCTGGCACAAGCGTCGTGGTGACGTCACCGCCACTTAGTGGCGAATGGCGGTTGTTGTTGTTGTGGCGGTGAGTGCAAGTGTTGCAATCAACCGCGGTGGCACAATCACGCGCGGCCGCGTGTGCCCTGGCGTGACTGCGCCACGAGGGGGCGGCCGAGCCACGGCAGTGCCATTGTGGCCGTGCAGCACAAACCATGGACCGTTGAGAAAACTCGTCGACTAAACTTTTAACTTTATTTGTAATGTGACCAGGTAAGGCCCACTGAGCCTATACAGCTCTTTTTCAGAAGCGACCTGGCCACAAATGACAGCTCAACGAAGTGGATTATCATCACGTGAATATGTAGAGCAGCCAAATAGTCTAAACGCGTGTTGTTGATTCTATATATTTTTTCATCTGAGGACGATTGATTGTGTTGCGGTCGAAACGTCATGATTTTAAAAATAATTTTTCGATCTACGTGACTTTACCGAAAGACCCAAAGAGTATCGATTCTAACTGTGGAAGGAAAAACCGGAGAAAAATTCCACGCGACCACGGGGACAACATGCAAAGTCTAAATATACAGCAGCAGGCGTCAGGGTCCGGATCAAACTCACGACCTGCTGCATACCAGGCGAGGTAGTTAACATCTCATCGCCACGGTGATGATGATGATGAGAGAGAGACACGCAAACTCCAAATATACAGCAGCAGGCGTCAGCGTCCGGATCAAACTCACGACCTCCTGCATACCAGGCGAGGTAGTTAACATCTCATAGCCACAGTGATGATGATGAGAGAGACACTCAAACTCCAAATATACAGCAGCAGGCGTCAGCGTCCGGATCAAACTCACGACCTCCTGCATACCAGGCGAGGTAGTTAACATCTCATAGCCACAATGGTGTCCAAGACAACTCGCGCACATTGCAGTTTATCCAGAGAATAAGCTTCTGTGTCCAATTCTCATGCTGCTTATTTCTGCATTGAGTGTAGGGCATGTCGCTGTTACCGTCTTCGTATTCTTCATATGGCCGATCTTGATGCAAAGCAACATATATAATTTAACGTTGAGGTGGTTGAGCCATATAATTGCGTCGGGAGTAGTGGAGTTTTATGTATGCGTGTATGTTGAACTTCTTTCGCACCGTACGTAGTAAACAATGCTAATCGGAGGTGCGGGCGTAGGGCAACAAACTAAATACAAAAATCAGTTAAAAAAAAAAAGAGTTTTTAATTTAGATTTAAAAGTGCGTAGTTTCAGTGGCTTCCTTATATCACGAGGAAGAGCGTTCCAGACGGACACAGAAGCGCATCTGGTATGGCTGTGATGATGCCTGCTTCGTATTTGCGAATCGATCACCGAATCGTGAGATGTGCCGTGGTTTTGCTCTGGGTGGCGACCCCAGTCTCCACACATTAATCGGAGAGTTGTTCATTTGCCAAGCAATGCATAATCAAAGTGATCGCATCTGTTGCTGGTGCCATGGGTTGTGGCGCAATGGATGCGCTCCAGGGGTTGTGGCCCAGAAGCCTCGCAGGAAGATCCCAGCCAGGGATCTTTCTGCGTAGTCTGATCTCTCCATAAGAGGTGCTCGTTGTTTGTGACGTCTTCTTCTTCTTGTGAACTCTGTTCGGCTTTCCAAGCTCCACCATCGGGGGGTTGACTCAGTTGACCGTCACTAACGATGGGTGGAGGAGTGGTGGCACGGAGATTAGCGCGCTCGCGCGAGGAACCTTGCACCCTTGAGCTCAAGCAGTTCGTTATGAATTTGACTGGATGTGCACACAATTTATTCGCGTTCGATTGAGAACATTCTGGGGCTGCAATTGGCATTATCGGCCTCTGTTGCTGGCCGCTTGTATCGGCATGAAACTATACCGGCACAGAATTCAGTCTCTGCGCATCACGGATAGTAAGGGTAGTCACGCTATTTTTCAATACAGCAATATGGCCATAAAACAAATGAACCAGGTTCAACGTGAGTGGTTACACTGAAATGGAAATTTCTATGCCATGTGGAAAAGGGTGTGCATTATATCTGGCGTGCCAATATTTGTAATTCCCGATTCATGCATTTTTAAACAACTTGTAGTTTATTCGCATTTACAACCGTGACTGATTGATGACGCTGTGCGTACGCTTGTTGATTCTGATATCTTTAAAACAATAGGGATTTTTTAAAAATCTTTGACGTGTACATTGAACTTTGGAAATTATTTTAAGTTTAAAAAGTGCTGAAGGTCTTATTTATTTTTACATAGTATTGTGTTTTAAGGGAGTGAGTCATGTATTGTGTTATAAAGCACTGACTGCCACGGCTATTTACTTTGCATGGTTCCTATGATGGGGGAGGGGGGGCTAAGCCTCCTTTAGCAAACAGCACAGAGGTGAACTTGTCCGCCCATAAATAGTCCGGAGGTTTTATCAACACTTCAGAACCGCACTCTCAAGGGGCCCAACCGCAGAACTGCAAGATGGTTCAAAGATGTTTGACATTGTTAATGTCATGCTTAATTACATGGTCCTTGTGGGAAACCAAAAGGTAAACACATTTTCTTAAATTTTTTCTCGTAAGGTACTGTAAAAGCTCTCGAATGTATATACGCAGCAGTTGTGTTTAACGAATGTTGTGTTCAGTGCGACGTCTTTAAAGCACGACAGTCTTTCAGACAATTACCGGCGATTATATTTTGTGAAAATGCAAATTTTAAACATACGTTGCAAAACAAATCGAGCTGAGCGTGAGCACGTTAAACGGTTGCAATGTCCGTAACGTGGTGCAGTTTGTAAGCAGGCAAAGGAGCGCGCGATCGCTGCTCGTTTGCCATCTCGGCAACTTGGCCCCAAGCACCGCACGCCGCCCGGTCTTGGGTTCGTCTCGTCTGTTGTCACCGCTCACCTGGCACACGCACTTTCTCGCAACTTCGATTTTTATTGATAACCACCAACGTGAAATATCCACCGCATGGATGGGGTTTGGTCGTGCGGACTGGATGGACTTCGGGCAATTGTATTGAGACTTTTTAATGCAAGCTGTAATTTCCTATTTGTAATAGGGAATATACGTGGACACATCACATCTCCTCCGTGTCGCTCTGTCTCCGCTGCTCTCGCCCTCTGTCCGTTGAACATTGCCTGGGGTCGCCGTTCTTTTGCTTCCTCTTGGGTCTTCTCCCAAATAATATTCCCCCAATCACCTCCTTCAGCTCATCCCCCCCCCACTACCAATCCAGATGTTTTTCCTTTTACTTTTAGATTTTACGAGTTCAAGTCTTTCTCCCAGCTGAAGCAGGACCTCTTTGTGTTTATTCCTGTCTGGTTCATTTATATAATTCTCGGTCAAAATCCACATTTTCAAAACCTTCCAAACCGTGCCTCGTGTCTGCATTGTCCACCGCTCACAGGCACACCTCGCCACACTCCAGACCTTGCTCTTGATTATTTTCTTCAATTTGCCATCAAGCTGTTGTTAGGAAATCCTTTCTGATGGCTTCTTGACCCATTCCATTTCTGGTTCTGATTCTTCAGAACACCGTCCATGAGATGTGATGAGGCTACCCAAGTAGCTTTAGAATGATCACTGAGCCAGAACCGCTGAGGCCTGAGTTCAAATTTAGGCGGTCGCCTGTGATTTTAAAACGGGTGCTCCAGTGGAGAGAGTTCGTGGTCTCAGCCTAGTCAACAATGCATGTACAACTTGCATTATATAATTGTATTATTATTCGTAATCTGCTTACATTCCAGCTATGAATTGTTTAATATAATGTGGGTTGACCATTATATGATGGACATTTCTTCGTAATAGAAAATTATCCCTTTAAGTGTGCGGATATAACATGTCACTTGAAGGGAGTGATCTCAGAAGTAGTTTTCTGATATCTCATTACGTGGGCCATTGTATGACGTTGCACTGCTCTTAGAGAGTTCCGAATGGACTTGTGCTTCGTGGCTTCACGTGACTCCGTGTGAAACGGGCTGCTTCATGGCCTCATTTGCATCGCTTTGGCAGATATTCCGTTTTCGTAGTCAAACACTTCTGAGAGACATTTGTTAAAAAGCCAATAACCAAGAACAACATTTCCCAAGCACTAATTTACAAATACGGAGAGACAATATGTACTGTATAGACAGTATTGACTACCCACAAGTCAAACCAAAGTTTCTCACTGTGTGTAGTGCTTATCACCGCTGGCTTCTCTGAGTCAGTCATGCAAATTTCACATTCCTACGTAGGGGTTTCCCAAAACGATAACCACTGTGGACAAGATGACCACTCGTCGACCTCCCAGTATGCGGTACTCAACTTATCAACCCCAGATATGAGAAACACAAATTGTATTGTAACGTACAGCCTTCCGATTGTGAGTCAAGTTCTCTAACCACAATGCCATCTGCCCACCTGGAGTAGGTTGATCAAATGTATGAGGGCAATCCATCGCGTAGCGTTCGATACTCGTTCCTGAAAAGAACGCTCGTAAGTCGAATCGCTCTGGATGAAGGCTCAATGCTACCATTGACATAGATGTTATCCAGGGGGTGCGTTACTGAAGAAAAATTTATTATCATTTCATTATTATCCCTGAATTTACAAAGTACGCACAGTATACATTTAATACGTAATAATATGATTAACATTGAAAAAAAATACTTAGGAGTTTAATAACGAATAATAAATAAGATTAAAAACATTACCACTTACATAGATTGCTTAATAAGTTGGCTACGCCCAGCCCATCCATGACACTGAGCGCTGCCAAGACAGGGTGACGCCATCAGATTGAGATGTTGTGTCGGTTAATCTGCGAAATATATTTCTCCCTTGATATTTTTTTTTATAATTTAAAATATTAGTATTTATTTTGAAAGATTTTACTTTCACAATTTCTATTGTTTCTTGTCTTGGGCGCGTAACTGTGAAACGCATAGCGTACGTGTGACGTGTGTCCCGAAAAGATTAATCGATTTGCTGCAAATTCGCGCTAAGTGGGAGCGCGTTACGTAAGGGATGCCTCGACTGAATCGACTTCACTCGTGTGGCTGGAACAGAGTTGTGGCCGGAGTGCTTCATCATTACAGCTGCAGATTGCAGCGAAACGATGGCTTAATCGATACAGCTTTCAAGTAATGTCTGGCCAGGTGGATCTGTGTTTCGTAACTACTGTTTCCACAATCAAAATATCCTAATTTTTTCTTTCGGGTATGACTTGCTTTTGCCCATTATCCCTCAGGGTTTCATTAAAATAGGTATACTTTGTGAGGATCTAGCGACATTGGTTGTTCTGTGGAGAGTAGCACTGGTTCCTACCAGAGGGGTGTGGACTTATCTAAAGATGTGGCCATTTTGACTGCTTGGAATGCCTGCTGTAGAGCGATAGTGAATTACTCAGTGGCGCTGTTTATAAAAGTGGAATTACTGTACCAATCATACACACGAGCAACAGATATATATATACTTTACATAAAGCCCCGTAGTGCACACTGCCTCACTGCAAGAACCGTCTGAGTTCCATACCTGACTCGGACGTCTCTGTGTGAAGTGTATATGTTCTCCCTCTATTCTGCATGGGTTTTTCCTGGTTTCTTCAGTTTCCACTCATAACTAAAAAGACACACACAATGGAAATGGACAAAACATCCCAATGCTGAAACAAACACCGTCAAATTACTCAAGAGAGAACCCTCTGAAAAAAAATATGCATGTTTTTGCCGACGAGTAGAAATTCAATCTATGTTACCATTTTATGCACAATGCATTTATTTGTGAAATAGGAAAAAATGTGCATCACACATCGACACTCAGCACGTTGAGGTGCCTCTCTAACCTATCAAACACGGCTGACGCTGTCAGCAGTCGTCACTCGTGCACAACTGCATGTGCGCAGACACCGTTGTGGAATGGGTGACACGTGATGGTGATGGGATTTCGAGTCACTTAGATCTCTGTTGCAGTGCCTGGACGCTGCGTGTTGGAGACTCGCCTGGCCAGGAGCGGCAAGATCTTGGTAAGTGTCAGCTGGTTACATTTTTCAATAATTGTGCATATCAGCATCAAAGTTTGAGTGTTGAGTTTATTTGATTTGTTACACGAGTGGGTCCCGTTTCGCCAGTTACCCGGCTGTTTTACACGGGAGATTTGTGGTGCGTGAACACAGCAGCATCTAGACTCCGATTGAAGCATCACATTCCATTCCGGAACCCCGTTAACAACACAGGTTCGTGTTTTATCGCACTACTCACACGGGATATGAAATTAATTCAAATTTCCCACACATGCGTGTCATCGCTCCCTGCAGCCATACAACGTCGTGATGCGTCCCATGCCTGCCAGCGCAAACAGGCCCCCTGTGCAGATAATTAAACAACTACCAACTTGTTTTTATGTTTTTGTTCTGTTTTGTAATGGTTATATTGTCCATTTGTGGTCTAACAAGCCAGGGGCATAAAATTCATATCACACGACAAGCCGGTTTATATATTTAAGCTCCGATACGAGTTGCTGATTTTCATCTCAGGCGCCAGGGTGGCGCAGTGACATAATACTTCTAAGCGCTGATGGCTCGATGCTCCACAATTACCACTGCGTTATTCACTATCCGAGTTGTAATAGATTCGAGTTCACATGTCTCTTGACTTGAGCAAGGTTGGATATACGAAATTGAAAAAATTAACGATGAGAAGGAATTCCAAAGTGGAGCAGTGCGAGGAAAGAAGCCGAAAGGGAAGTGTTGTGAGCTGCAGTGTGGTGGACAAAGGCTGTACAGATGAGAAGAAGCAGTCAGTGTCTGCTGGACCCGGGCCCTCAACGTGAGTGGAGGAATCACTGAGTTAGGTTCATGGGGACAGTCGCCATGGTAGAGCTGCACAATAATTGTTGGGTTAATTTTAGTCGCAGCCACCCAGGCATGTGTCCCCATCTCCAAATGATCACTGAGCGGTGGTCATCTCTGTTTAATGGTCCCTTGCCAGGAATGGAAATTCAGCATTGTTACGGTGGTGCCAGTATCTTCACAGCGTGGTGGTGAACTCCCACGACGTGTTATGCATTTTATTGCCCCAACAAAGCAATGGCAAGGGGTCAATTGTACCCTTTAAAGCAAGGCCGTAGCCATGGAGTCAAGATTTGGGGGGGACCAAATCTTCTAGGGGGTCTGGGGGTCCCAACCCAGATAAAAATCAAAAATTGAAAACTCATTTCCTGCCATTTCCTGCCTAAAATATTGAAAAATTCATAAACACATGGGATGGACTTTTTATTTATTTTTTACAATATTGTCTAATAGTGTATTGTATTACATTGCTCTGTTTTTTACCATTTATTTGTTTCATTCTATGTAATATTTGAGATTAAGAAAGTTTAACCATAACCACAATCATATAAACATAAATCTATGCATTGATTTATATGAAGACAAGTACAGATATTGTGGTCAAGGTTTAGAAAATTGTTGTTTTTATTTACAAAGCATAGCAATTATGATTACTTTATTTTTTATTTTTTTATAGCAATATATTGGGGGGACATTTTGAGCATATTTGAATTTTGGGGGGATGCGTCCCCCCCAATATTTGATATCTCACAAAAACTGATGCCAGATTTGGAATCAGCAACCCAAAATTACCTTACAACCGTTGGAATACCTTATGCCAGAAAAAGTGTGTTGACCAGTGTTATCAGAGTGCTGTTTTTTGTTGTTTGCATTTTGACCGCAACTATTGTGGTCAGAATGCAAACATGATTTCCTGTAAAAAAAGGTGTCAGTTTTGTTGCCAGATAAAAGGGTAAAACGCTATTATCAAAATTTCCTTCATTAACCCAGAAGAGCCCGAGTCTTGAGACTCATTTCCAGCAGCGTCCTGCAATGGGATGCTTCGACAAATTTCTTGAACGAGTGGTTTCATTTGAGGGAGTAAACCAGAAAATCTGGAGTAAATTTACACCACAGCAAGGAAGCCGGACATTACTCAACATTGCCATCTTCTGGCCACCTTGCGGCCAACGCTAATAATAACACGTGGCGGCCTCCCATCTGAGTTCTAACCAGGCTAAACACCTGCTTAGCTTCAGAGATCTGACAAGATCGGGTGCGTTCACGGCGATTCAGTCCTAGACAAAAAGTGATGATCGATGAAAATACGTCACAGGTAATGCCCGTAAATGTTACCGTCAAATACTGTCCACCGTTTTTGACATGAGCAGGGCACGAGCTATGGAATGCCATTATAGGATGTTAAAGTTTACCGTCGTCACAAAAAGGCGACGTCATTTAATGGACATTTTAACCCCTGTTCTTAATGTCCTGTTGCACTCAAAGTCATGAGCGGCCTCTACGAGGAGAACACTGAACGGGTCTGAAGGGACACACCGGTAGGTTGAAGTGAACAGCTCTGGCATCCCTGGGTTAACGCCCGAGTTGTGGTTTATGGCCTAACAGCTTCCTCCTTTAACACGTAGGCTTTCGCGACCAATATTGTTCATAATCAACGATTTTTGGGTTTAGATCGCGTTATTTATAAATGTGTCGTAACCCTCCACCACCCAACACGGCCAATCAGTAAAAAAAGTGTCACATTGACAAAAGACAAATAGTTCACTGCTTTAGCCCACCGGTGTGTTGAAGCGTGAAACCACAACATTTACAATTTGAGTACGACGTTTCGCTGGTAATTGCATCCAGCATCATCGGGCAATTCGCCAGAATGGTGAGGCTCTGCTGTGTCTCCCGTTCTTATATAGAGCAGCAGCAGGGTGACGTCATCATTAACTCCTTCACTCATCAGGTGCAAAGATTTGAGGGGGGTTATTGTAATTATATACTTGATTAGTAA
Organism: Lampetra fluviatilis; assembly: GCF_964198595.1. Lineage (NCBI taxonomy): Eukaryota > Metazoa > Chordata > Hyperoartia > Petromyzontiformes > Petromyzontidae > Lampetra > Lampetra fluviatilis. The sequence goes on along the minus strand of NC_136325.1, from coordinate 1,543,278 downwards.
TAAGGCTATTGTTACGATGCGAGTTGTAGATTAGTAATCATTTGGAATGTGTTCTATTGTGATTATGCTACATTAATAATCAGTTAGTGCTTGTTTCCCTTATAAGGAATTGTAATGCATCTTATTTAATAATACGCTTCCAGGCCGCACTAAGCCTGTAGCTGTCTGAGCGATTAAAGTTATTTCTGTTTCTCTCAATCTCAATGGATTCTCTAATTAGTCTTTGCCAGTAGTAACTAGTTTTACACAACACTTCAACGTTGTCAAAATCAATTGAGTGTCCCTGTTGGCAAGCATGTTCTGCCACTGCCGACAGTTGTGTTTGCGATAGTTTAATATTTCTCTGGTGTTCTTTTAGTCTTACACTAACGTTACGCCCTGTCTGTCCAATATAGCATCTGCCACATACACAATTAATCCGATATACACCTTCTGTTGATAATTTAGGTAATTCGTCTTTAGTGCACGTTACTAGTTGTTGAATTTTGTGTACTGTACCAAATCTTACTGTAATGTTTTGCTTTTGCAAAACACGGGCTAATTTGTCAGTTACTCCTGAGATAAATGGTATTTTTATTGTTTTAATAATCTGATCGCTTTCAGCAGTGTTGCTTTGCGATCGTGATTTGGCATTTAGTGCTCTGTTAATTTGAGCATTATTGTAGCCATTCTGTCTTAGTGCTTCTTTAACATGTTTAATCTCTCTCACTAGACTTTCATCATCTGACACTGTTTTAGCCCGATGTATGAGCGTCTTGATTAGAGAGGATTTCTGAGCTGGGTGATGATGCGATTTCGCATTCAGATAGGCATCAGTGTGCGTTTGCTTTCTGTAAACGCTGTGTGTTATTTTACCATTTAGGCCATGCCCAAGTAAAATATCCAGGAACGGGAGTGTGTTATTCACCTCCATTTCCATGGTGAACTGAATGGCCGGGTTTTGTGCATTGAGATGATTTAGAAAATCGTTAAGTGTATCTTTACCATGTGGCCAGACAACCAAAGTGTCATCCACATATCTTAGATAACACACTCCCGTTCCTGGATATTTTACTTGGGCATGGCCTAAATGGTAAAATAACACACAGCGTTTACAGAAAGCAAACGCACACTGATGCCTATCTGAATGCGAAATCGCATCATCACCCAGCTCAGAAATCCTCTCTAATCAAGACGCTCATACATCGGGCTAAAACAGTGTCAGATGATGAAAGTCTAGTGAGAGAGATTAAACATGTTAAAGAAGCACTAAGACAGAATGGCTACAATAATGCTCAAATTAACAGAGCACTAAATGCCAAATCACGATCGCAAAGCAACACTGCTGAAAGCGATCAGATTATTAAAACAATAAAAATACCATTTATCTCAGGAGTAACTGACAAATTAGCCCGTGTTTTGCAAAAGCAAAACATTACAGTAAGATTTGGTACAGTACACAAAATTCAACAACTAGTAACGTGCACTAAAGACGAATTACCTAAATTATCAACAGAAGGTGTATATCGGATTAATTGTGTATGTGGCAGATGCTATATTGGACAGACAGGGCGTAACGTTAGTGTAAGACTAAAAGAACACCAGAGAAATATTAAACTATCGCAAACACAACTGTCGGCAGTGGCAGAACATGCTTGCCAACAGGGACACTCAATTGATTTTGACAACGTTGAAGTGTTGTGTAAAACTAGTTACTACTGGCAAAGACTAATTAGAGAATCCATTGAGATTGAGAGAAACAGAAATAACTTTAATCGCTCAGACAGCTACAGGCTTAGTGCGGCCTGGAAGCGTATTATTAAATAAGATGCATTACAATTCCTTATAAGGGAAACAAGCACTAACTGATTATTAATGTAGCATAATCACAATAGAACACATTCCAAATGATTACTAATCTACAACTCGCATCGTAACAATAGCCTTATTACTAATCAAGTATATAATTACAATAACCCCCCCCCTCAAATCTTTGCACCTGATGAGTTAATGAGTTAATGATGACGTCACCCTGCTGCTGCTCTATATAAGAACGGGAGACACAGCAGAGCCTCACCATTCTGGCGAATTGCCCGATGATGCTGGATGCAATTACCAGCGAAACGTCGTACTCAAATTGTAAATGTTGTGGTTTCACGCTTCAACACACCGGTGGGCTAAAGCAGTGAACTATTTGTCTTTTGTCAACGTGACACTTTTTTACTGATTGGCCGTGTCGGGTGGTGGAGGGTTACGACACATTTATAAATAACGCGATCTAAACCCAAAAATCGTTGATTATGAGCTTCCTCCTTGCCTCTGTGGCGATGATAACGAGGCTCTGTAAATATTGAAGGCAATCCATGTTGACTGCACAGTGGTTGCTGGTAAAGCCCCAATGTGACAGTTTCCACATCTGTAGGGGTTGTAACTTCAAATACAAGTTAAGGGACTCTATTTGCAGTGGGCTTTAAGGAGCAGCTGAACGTATTTTCCCGATAATTGCCATTAACGAACACTGCTTTGACAAAGACCCATACACAACCAGCTAACATCTGAGACGAATTTTTCTTTAGGAGAGATCCACGCAAGACTCCTTGCTGGTGGCACCTGCAATGAAGACCACGTCACCCCAATCCTGCAGACCCCTCCACCGTCTCCAAGATCCTCCTTGAACCCACGGCTGCTTATCTGTCCCCTCTCATCTAACTCTACTCCCCACCACGCACTCTCCTACGAATCCCCTCCCTTCTCACTCTACTTCCCTCCACATTTCTCCTACCTCTCCCCTCTCATCTCACTCCACTCCCTTCCACGCACTCTTCTACCTTTCCCATGGCATTTCACTCTCTTTTCCTCCATGCATTCTGCTACCTCTGTCTTCTCTAATCTCACTCTACTTCCCTTTAACTGTTCTCTGCTCGGGCAACCGAGGCGTTTTATATAGCCCCCAGTCAACCTTCACCCAGAAGGAGGTCACTCGGTCTCCTGTGGTGCCCTCATAGTCCGGGATTCCTTTCCCTCAGCCACCCATGCTACCGGCTCCCTGCCCCTGTTCAAGTCCAGCCTCAAGATCTCTCATGAATCCTCTGCCTGACTGCCTGCCTCTCCCCACGAAATACATACACCTGCCGCTTCTTTACAATGTTTTGAGATGCAGTCACATTTCTCAATAAGCGCCTCGCTTATTTTATCCAATTAATCAATTTAACGATCAGTCGCAGCGGCAATTTTTCTTCAACTAAGCAGTGTCAACCGTGACAAGTCATTGGAATTGAAACGGCTTCCCACAGCCGGTTCACTTGACGTGTTCAACAACTACATCACAACGGCCAATTTCATCTCGGATGTTACGGCAGGCAGAGACACTTGCACAATCTAGTACATTTGCTGGGTCCAAAATGTAACCGCACCGAGATAATGGGGGATGCGTGAAAGCCGTCACGTCAACACATCGCGGCCACTACCAGGGGGACCTTGCCCCGCGACGTGGACCGCGGGACATCCAAGGCAACTGCACCGCGCTCTCGAGTCTCGTGCATGCCTCATCCAGAAGAATCCATGCATAGGCCAGGCACCGCACACCGCACGCTGGCCAGCACCAGTCCGTGCTAATTGAGATGGCATATTTATTTTATTTCAGTCACAGTCTCAGTCTGTGGATTTTATATATGTTCTATCCCTGCTATGACTATGACAGCCAAAAATGTAGTCCAAATCTGAGTACTGATATGTTGATGTGAGGAGAGTGTCATTTTATTACGCCTCAGTATAATAAATGTTATCAGGTCAGCCAATCCGTGAACTCGGTAAATGTTTCTTTTTATATACAGTCCATACACTCTCTCGTAACTTACCACTTGTGTTATCTTTAGTCCACTGCAGTCTCGAACATCGCAAAATCATCGCAGCCTGCGTCTTCACAGCAGCGCATCGTTCTTTGGTGGCTAGCAGTGACCGTCACCGCCACGTTTAATGAAGTTCATCCGCTGATCGCCGATTGAAATAAAAACACCTCGTCGGCGAACATCACCGCCATTAATGTCACCAACATAAATGCTCCCTGGGCCATCGGGCCTGCACGCGCCCTTCCCCTGCTGTCACCAAGCCAAGGCGAGCGGAAAACGCAGCCGGGGTACGAGATACATACCAACGTAGGGGTCACCGAGTTGGATCTTGGAGTCAGGTATGATGTGAGACAGGGGAGCCACCAGTTAGAGGAGTCGGCGATCCACATGTTATGTAGCCGGATAGGATCCCACAGAAACAACACACATATCTCTGCACAGGGCAGGCCTGGGGACAAACACAAGGTGGTGGCACGGGAAGATCCATGAAAAAGGATAAATATTCCTGAAAAACGTACAAACTGTATGGTGTAGAATGATTAACAAATATACAAAAACTTAAATATTAAAATACAACATACAATTAGGACACATCATTATGCTCGTTTACCCAGTGTTAATATTATTTAAAATTACATTTTTAAAACTACAGGCAGTTCTCAACTTACGAACACCTGGCTTATGAACACCCACACTTACGAAACAACTTCCACAAAAATGTTTTACATCGACTTAAAACGCGAACTCGCACTTGCAAACTGAACCGTGGCACTCTTCAGCGGAGTGATTCTCCGCGAGATGTAATGAGTCAGCCTCGCGCTGGGAGTGTCTTGTGTGTGCTCACGAACAGCACTTGCAGCAATGAATCCCACCGTCCGAGTTCGATTCGTTGCCACGGCTAACATCGGTGGCGAGTGATATCGGAACCGATTCTGCCCTTAGCCAGCCTGCACTGACCAGCATGGTGAAGTATGGTCAAAAACACCCCATGCCCTACAATGCTTGAGGAGGCAACCATCTATTGGTGGATGGAGAATATCAGAAATGAATGTGACTTTAATGCCCCGTGACAGCACCGAATGAGTTTATATCACACACATACAAAAGCACCGTGTTGTGCACCTGTTTTCAGGAGTTCATTTGTGAGCGTGCGTGACCAAATATATCCACTGCAGACTCTGAACTCCACTGCAGATTATCACTCAGGCCAATTCCTTTCTTGTACAGTAATGGTTATCTAGCTGAGTGCTTCTGTGGCAAGAGCATATAACTTATCGTTGGAAGTTTGTGAGCTTAAATCGAGGGTTTGGTTAATAAAACTGATCTGTCTTAAAGCTGGTTATTCAGATCAATGGCCCACCAGTAACATTGAAAAGCACTGTAAATATCTCAGTGGCAACATTATTCAGCTGTATTGTCTTTATACCATGCCCAATAAAGGAAAGCATGATTCCGTGAATTTTTAACAAAATTTTAATGTTATTTTTTACAGACGCGCATCTCGGCTGCAGCTTTGATGATGAGGGGCTCCCGCTGTGCGGCTGGACTCAGTCAGGAGATGATGCCGGAGACTGGATCAGGAACTCGGGAGCAACCCCCAACCCCGACACCGGTCCACCTGGGGACCACACCACCGGATGTAAGCAGCACTCACATTGTAAAATGGTTGCTTAGAAGAAAAACATAAAATATAATCTGGTGGCCAGGTGGCTCAGAAGTCAGAGGACTCGGATAGCACCGCTTGATAAGGTGCTGGCCAAGGTTTGAGTCCAGGCCGGTGCCTGTGATTAAACCTGCTTCTCAAGTCTGAGTGAGTTGATGACCTCAGCATGGTTACCAATGACTGCGCACAAAAATCACATCACGTAAAATTGAATTAACACGCTTAATTTGGCAACAAATTCCAGCATTGAGAATGAAATATTTAGTTTGGCCGCCTTGCGATGAACATAACTCTCATGCAGAGCAAGTAGGAAGTGGTGCCCTCTCCTGTATCGTCCGGATGTCACTTGAAGGCATCTCAAAGGTAGCTCTTTTGATAGCCGCTTCTGTGGGCCGTCCTCGAACACGAAGGGTCACACTGCTCAGCAGGAGATGAATGGACGGGTTGTCTCGTGACGTGACGCCAGTAGTACAATCGAGACAACACTGGGGGAACAAACTTACAACATTCAATGATCTGATACGGAGTCTTCACCTCGGATATTGTTACCTGTTCACTGTTTTACAAAATTATCTGCAGCTTTTAACTTTTTCTGTTGAGCGTAACACACTTTTCAGTTGTATATACAGAAAGAAATAAAACAGTTACTTTTCTTAGCATACATACAGAATGACATCTGCATCGCATTTAAAAAAAGTGCCGCCCAGTGCGTTTTAACAAATCTCGCCCATCCAAGCGTGTTTCTTTGTTCCGTGTGTACCTTGCAGCTAAGCCTGGACTTTGATTTGTAGATAAGAACACCTGGATGTGCCCTATTGTTGAACTAAATGTCTCTTTTGTTTCAACCAAGTTATTTCAAATTCATTTCCATATCACAGTTCAACCTCTTTACAGAATTTTTCAAACTCCAGTTTTATTCAGATGAAATGTTAAGAAACATTCTTTGGTTCTTTTCGGTTAAGTCACGTCTAAAAATAAAATAATAAATTAAAATAACATATTACGACGTTTCGATTGAAACACAAGCAATCATCATCAGGTATAAAAGAAATAGCAACAAAAATCTAACTAGAAAACTATAGACAGACATACAAGCAAACAGACATCACAACGGCACACAGCAAGAGGACACACATCGGCACAAAGAGAGGGGTCGTTTCTGTGACGGTCCCTTAAATATAGAGAGGGGGGGGGCGGGGATGGAGAGAGGGAGGGTCAGAGAGAATTAGCATATCAATGAGTGTACGGCCACGTACTCCTGTTGCAAGTAAGATGACAATGTGGAAGGGGCACGCAAAATTGAAAATTAGGAGACAGGCACACGAAAATTAAATAACCTAGCAAAATATCGAAATGTGATGTAATACAACACAGAGAGTCGGTTAACACACAATTAACGCATAGCCTGGTTGATTACGTGTTTCAAAATTTGCTAAGTTAGAATTTTAAGTGTGAAAATTCCGAAGAGAGGACACAGGCAGAGAGAACAAATAGCCAGAAAGAAAAAGGATAAGCTTAAAACTTCCCCGTAGAAGTGGTTCAATCTTAATTTAGGAGCTTTCGTGACTGCAGGAATTATTCTTTGGTTCTTTTCGGTTAAGTCACGTCTAAAAATAAAATAATAAATTAAAATAACATATTACGACGTTTCGATTGAAACACAAGCAATCATCATCAGGTATAAAAGAAATAGCAACAAAAATCTAACTAGAAAACTATAGACAGACATACAAGCAAACAGACATCACAACGGCACACAGCAAGAGGACACTTGGGCCTTGCATGTTGTATCTCGTGTTTGTTCGAAGTTAAAACACGAGATCATAAAGATCCACGCAATTGTAAATTTGCTGGGTCAGATTCGTGTCTTGATCAAAACAGCAAGAGAACATTGCCTGGGAATTTGCTTTATTGTCGCGAAAGGCAACATCTTGACATTTGCACAACTACTGTCATGACTTCTGCAAAAACACCATCTATTTAAATCTCTTTCACTTTAAGTGTCATATTCTCCACTCTGTGTTACAACATTTTTGCTTCATCATGTGGCAAACATTGTCAATATTCGGCTGAATGAGAACGTGCATACACTGCCTAAGAGGCAATTGACCAAGGTACTCTAGGTTAGCGATATCACCCACAAGCTGTTGTAAACCCAGAGTGGTGCACAACTTTCTGTGGCATTTGGGAATTTTAATGTTTTAATCTCATGCCATGACACCAATAAGCAAAACTGCATTATAATTGGTAAACAATATAATTAAATAACACCCCTTCAGCCAATAACAATCTAAACTAGACTATTTTTTATTTGACAAGGTAAGGCCCACTAAGTTATATTGCTATTTTTCAGAAGTGACCTGGCCACACATGATAACTCAACGAAGTGACTTATCACGTAGAAATCTACTCTAAGAGCATGTTTCTAAATGTGAAGGGGAAAACCGGAGAACCCGGAAAAAAAATCCACGTGACCACGGGAGAACATGCAAACCCCAAATATACAGGCGTCACGGTCAGGATTAAACCCACAACCTCCTGTATATCAGGCCAAGTAGTTAACATCTCGCCACCGTGGTTTGAATTAGGTGGCCCCACAAAACATTATGTGCCGGGCCCCTAGGAACCTCTGGGCCGGCCCTACTCGTGCTGTTTGTTATCGGTGTAAATTGACGGCACGGGATGCCGGTTCGTTTCAGCCTCCTTCTACCTCTACCTGGACTCTGCGTCCGTGGGAGCTGGGGGAGGAGTCAGGCTCCTGAGCCCCAGCATCAACACCAACCAGAACGTGTGCCTGAGCTTCTGGTACCACATGTACGGCGATGAACTTATGACCCTGAACGTGCACGTGCTGGAGGACGGCGGAGAGAGACACGTGTGGCGTGCAGAGGGGCAGCAGAGCAGCGCCTGGCTGCAGGGAACCGTCGCCATTCAGGCCAGGCCACACACCCAGGTCAGTGGCCCCTAATCTCTCCAGAAATGCACACTAAGGGCCTGATTCCTATAGCCATTTTTGCCCGTTATTCTTTCACTTTGAAGAAATTACAGCCATTTTTCTTCGAAAATCTTATGTAAATGTTATTTTGATAATGCCTGTCTGCTAATTCCCAATCTTACTTTGTTCTCAATGCATCTCGCAGTAGTTGTTTCTGAGCGTACTCTATTCAATACGTTTCTGCTCTTTCAATTTCTGTTTACTTATTGTTTTCCAACAACCTCGGATATTTAATATATTTCTTCAAAGTTGTACCCGTGTATGTTGTTATGAATAATTTTAGTTGATTGAACAGGTTAAAAACATTGTCACACCAACATAGCCACCTCCGCGCGCCGACCTCGACGTGGCGGGGCTCTGCGATCTCACATTAACATGCTAATCTCTCACATTAACATCACTAGCCCCGCCCACTTCGTTTATGACCATTGGGCTACACCCATTTAAAACCTTTAAAACTGTTTGCCTCAGCAGCTTTCCCCCTATTTTATCCTCCTGATGAAGATCGCTTGTGTTGTGATCGGTACGTCGTGTTTTTATTTTTATGAATTTGAACCCATCTATGTGACTTTACCGAAAGACCCAAAGAATATAACTATAACCATCCTTCATTCTTTCCCTTTTACATCCATGCATGTAAACAGTTATTCCTCTGTGAATCAACATTACCGTACATTTTTCTCGTTAATTTATCTGAAAACTATCTAACCTATATAATTATTTTTTTGTCTGTCCGTCTGTCCCTCTGCGTACGCTCGCTTGCGAGGGATTTGGCGCTCGGGTCGTGAGGTTTAGGAAGAAAAAATTTTGCAGGTGGGCACGCCCCCGGCCCCGTGGTGAACTTAGGCATTTCCGATTTTTCGTCTGTCGCCTTTAAATCGGTCCGATTATCGATTTTGTGCGATTTCTCTTTATTTATTCATTTACTATTGCCGACCGGCGCGGACCACGGCGGTTGCCGGCCAGCGACGCCTTCGCTGCGGGGTGGACGCCATTTTTAATTCCCGTTAAAAATATGCACACGCATTAACACGCGGCGCTGAGGTAAATACATCAAAGTTTCACGTCCTCTTCACTCCCCCCCCACCCCAATGTGTGCACTTACTATTATAGGGTCGGTAGATAATAAAATTATAGCGGTTAGACAGTATTTTTTTAGCGCGGGGGGGTGGGGTGGGGGTGGCGGCCCAGCCCCTAGCCTCGGCCGGGTGGGCAATCTAGGCGAGGCCGAAGGCTCTGCACGGTACTAGGCCTCGACACCCCACATGTCTCAGGCGACGACTTTGTGGTATAAACTCGATATACCCAGCGGTGCCCAGGGGGAAAATACATTTCAAATCTTCTGAAAACTTTAAAACATTACATACCAATGAAAATACAACTGTGTAATTACTTTTAAACCCGACGCGCCAAGAATCGATTCTCTGAATCGCGCGAAGGAATCGATGGTTGTAGATTCATTTAGAATCGCCCTGTTCCCGTTTAAAATAAGTTGATTATAGAGTCGATATAAACTGCTACGCATGGGAAATATCCGGCGTTGACCGGGGCAAAAATATTATTAAAAACTCCTGAAAACTTTCAAACATAACATGGTCAGGGTGAGTGAGTGGTTGTTGTGAGGGTGAGTGGTGAGGGTGAGTGGTGAGGGTGAGTGGCAGTTGTGAGTGCTGATGGGTGAGTGGTGAGCGGTGAGGAGTGAGTGGTGAGTGGTGAGCGTGAGTGGTGAGGGTGAGTGGTGAGGGTGAGTGGTGAGGGTTAGTGGAGAGTGGTGGGTGGTGATTGGTCAGTGCTGATTGGTCAGGATGAATGGTGAGTAGTGAGGGTGAGGTTGAGTGGTGAGGTTGAGTGGTGAGGGTGAGTGGTGAGGGTGAGTCGTGGTTGTGACGGTGAGTGGTGAGTGGTGAGGGTGAGTGGTGAGAGTGAGTGGTGAGGCTGAATGGTGAGGGTGAATGGTGAGAGTGAGTGGTGAGTGGTGAGGGTGTGATTGGTGAGGATGAGTGGTGAGTGGTCAGGGTGAATGGTGAGGGTGAGTGGTGAGGGTGATTGGTGAGCGGTGAGGGTGAGTGGTGAGTGGTGAGCGTGAGTGGTGAGGGTGAGTGGTGAGGGTGAGTGGTGAGGGTGAGTGGTGAGGGTGAGTGCTGAGTGGTGAGGGTGAGTGGTAAGAGAGTGGTTAGTTTTGAGGGTGAGTGGTGAGGTTGAGTGGTGAGGTTAGTGGAGAGTGGTGGGTGGTGATTGGTCAGGATGAATGGTGAGTAGTGAGGGTGAGGTTGAGTGGTGAGGGTGAGTGGTGAGGGTGAGTCGTGGTTGTGACGGTGAGTGGTGAGTGGTGAGGGTGAGTGGTGAGGGTGAGTGGTGAGGTTGAATGGTGAGGGTGAATGCTGAGAGTGAGTGGTGAGTGGTGAGGGAAAGTGGCGAGGGTGAGTGGTGATGGTGAGGGGTGAGTGGTGAGGGTGAGTGGTGACGAAGAGTGGTGAGGTTGAATGGTGAGTAGTAAGGGTAAGTGGTGATGGTGAGGGTTAGTGGTGAGGTTGAGTGGTAAGGGTGAGTGGTGAGGGTTAGTGGTGAGGGTGAGTGGTCAGGGTGAGTGGTGAGGGTGAGTGCTGAGGGTGAGTGGTGAGCGGTGATGGTGAGTGTTTGTTGTGAGGGTGAGTGGCAATTGTGAGTGGTGATGGGTGAGTGGTGAGCGGTGAGGGGTGAGTGGTGAGTGGTGAGCGTGAGTGGTGAGCGGTTAGGGTGAGTGGTTGTTGTGAGGGTGAGTGGTGAGGGTGAGTGGCAGTTGTGAGCGGTGATGGGTGAGTGTTGAGCGGTGAGGGGTTAGTGGTGAGTGGTGAGCGTGAGTGGTGAGGGTGAGTGGTGAGGGTAAGTGGCAGTTGTGAGTGGTGATGGGTGAGCGGTGAGGGGTGAGTGGTGAGTGGTGAGCGTGAGTGGTGAGGGTGAGGGTGAGTGCTGAGTGGTGAGGTTGAGTGGTGAGAGAATGGTTAGTTTTGAGGGTGAGTGGTGAGGGTGAGTGGTGAGGTTGAGTGGTGAGGGTTAGTGGAGAGTGGTGGGTGGTGATTGGTCAGTGGTGATTGATCAGGATGAATGGTGAGTAGTGAGGGTGAGGTTGAGTGGTGAGGGTGAGTGGTGAGGGTGAGTCGTGGTTGTGACAGTGAGTGGTGAGGCTGAATGGTGAGGGTGAATGGTGAGAGTGAGTGGTGAGTGGTGAGTGGTGAGGGAGAGTGGTGAGGGTGAGTGGTGATGGTGAGGGGTGAGTGGTGAGGGTGAGTGGTGACGAAGAGTGGTGAGGTTAAGTGGTGAGTAGTAAGGGTGAGTGGTGATGGTGAGGGTTAGTGGTGAGGTTGAGTGGTAAGGGTGAGTGGTGAGGGTTAATGGTGAGGGTGAGTGGTCAGGGTGAGTGGTGAGGGTGAGTGCTGAGGGTGAGTGGTGAGCGGTGAGTGGCAGTTGTGAGCGGTGATGGGTGAGTGGTGAGCGGTGAGGGGTGAGTGGTGAGTGGTGAGCGTGAGTGGTGAGGGTGAGTGGTGAGGGTGAGTGGTGAGGGTGAGTGCTGAGTGGTGAGGGTGAGTGGTGAGAGAGTGGTTAGTTTTGAGGGTGAGTGGTGACGGTGAGTGGTGAGGTTGAGTGGTGAGGGTTAGTGGAGAGTGGTGTGTGGTGATTGGTCAGTGGTGATTGGTCAGGATGAATGGTGAGTAGTGAGGGTGAGGTTGAGTGGTGAGGGTGAGTGGTGAGGGTGAGTGGTGAGGCTGAATGGTGAGGGTGAATTGTCAGAGTGAGTGGTGAGTGGTGAGGGAGACTGGTGAGGGTGAGTGGTGATGGTGAGGGGTGAGTGGTGAGGGTGAGTGGTGACGAAGAGTGGTGAGGTTGAGTGGTGAGTAGTAAGGGTGAGTGGTGATGGTGAGGGTGAGTGGTCAGGGTGACTGGTGAGGGTGAGTGCTGAGGGTGAGTGGTGAGCGGTGAGGGTGAGTGGTTGTTGTGAGGGTGAGTGGTGAGGGTGAGTGGCAGTTGTGAGCGGTGATGGGTGAGTGGTGAGCGGTGAGGGGTTAGTGGTGAGTGGTGAGCGTGAGTGGTGAGGGTTAGTGGTGAGGGTGAGTGGCAGTTGTGAGTGGTGATGGGTGAGCGGTGAGGGGTGAGTGGTGAGTGGTGAGCGTGAGTGGTGAGGGTGAGTGGTGAGGGTGAGTGCTGAGTGGTGAGGTTGAGTGGTGAGAGAGTGGTTAGTTTTGAGGGTGAGTGGTGAGGGTGAGTGGTGAGGTTGAGTGGTGAGGGTTAGTGGAGAGTGGTGGGTGGTGATTGGTCAGTGGTGATTGGTCAGGATGAATGGTGAGTAGTGAGGGTGAGGTTGAATGGTGAGGGTGAGTGGTGAGGGTGAGTCGTGGTTGTGACGGTGAGTGGTGAGGCTGAATGGTGAGGGTGAATGGTGAGAGTGAGTGGTGAGTGGTGAGGGAGAGTGGTGAGGGTGAGTGGTGATGGTGAGGGGTGAGTGGTGAGGGTGAGTGGTGACGAAGAGTGGTGAGGTTAAGTGGTGAGTAGTAAGGGTGAGTGGTGATGGTGAGGGTTAGTGGTGAGGTTGAGTGGTAAGGGTGAGTGGTGAGGGTTAATGGTGAGTGGTCAGGGTGAGTGGTGAGGGTGAGTGCTGAGGGTGAGTGGTGAGCGGTGAGGGTGAGTGGTTGTTGTGAGGGTGAGTGGTGTGGGTGAGTGGCAGTTGTGAGCGGTGATGGGTGAGTGGTGAGCGGTGAGGGGTGAGTGGTGAGTGGTGAGCGTGAGTGGTGAGGTTGAGTTGTGAGGGTGAGTGGCAGTTTTGAGTGGTGATGGGTGAGTGGTGAGCGGTGAGGGGTGAGTGGTGAGTGGTGAGCGTGAGTGGTGAGGGTGAGTGGTGAGGGTGAGTGGTGAGGATGAGTGCTGAGTGGTGAGGGTGAGTGGTGAGAGAGTGGTTAGTATTGAGGGTGAGTGGTGAGGGTGAGTGGTGAGGTTGAGTGGTGAGGGTTAGTGGAGAGTGGTGGGTGGTGATTGGTCAGGATGAATGGTGAGTAGTGAGGGTGAGGTTGAGTGGTGAGGGTGAGTGGTGAGGGTGAGTCGTGGTTGTGACGGTGAGTGGTGAGTGGTGAGGGTAAGTGGTGAGGGTGAGTGGTGAGGCTGAATGGTGAGGGTGAATGGTGAGAGTGAGTGGTGAGGGAGAGTGGTGAGGGTGAGTGGTGATGGTGAGGGGTGAGTGGTGAGGGTGAGTGGTGACGAAGAGTGGTGAGGTTGAGTGGTGAGTAGTAAGGGTGAGTGGTGATGGTAAGGGTTAGTGGTGAGGTTGAGTGGTAAGGGTGAGTGGTGAGGGTTAGTGGTGAGGGTGAGTGGTCAGGGTGAGTGGTGAGGGTGAGTGCTGAGGGTGAGTGGTGAGGGTGAGTGGTTGTTGTGAGGGTGAGTGGTGAGGGTGAGTGGCAGTTGTGAGTGGTGATGGGTGAGTGGTGAGCGGTGATGGGTGAGTGGTGAGTGGTGAGCGTGAGTGGTGAGGGTGAGTGGTGAGGGTGAGTGGCAGTTGTGAGTGGTGATGGGTGAGTGGTGAGCGGTGAGGGGTGAGTGGTGAGTGGTGAGCGTGAGTGGTGAGGGTGAGTGGTGAGGGTGAGTGCTGAGTGGTGAGGGTGAGTGGTGAGAGAGTGGTTAGTTTTGAAGGTGAGTGGTGAGGGTGAGTGGTGAGGTTGGGTGGTGAGGGTTAGTGGAGAGTGGTGGGTGGTGATTGGTCAGTGGTGATTGGTCAGGATGAATGGTGAGTAGTGAGGGTGAGGTTGAGTGGTGAGGGTGAGTGGTGAGGGTGAGTCGTGGTTGTGACGGTGAGTGGTGAGGGTGAGTGGTGAGGGTGAGTGGTGAAGCTGAATGGTGAGGGTGAATGGTGAGAGTGAGTGGTGAGGGAGAGTGGTGAGGGTGAGTGGTGATGGTGAGGGGTGAGTGGTGAGGGTGAGTGGTGACGAAGAGTGGTGAGGTTGAGTGGTGAGTAGTAAGGGTGAGTGGTGATGGTGAGGGTTAGTGGTTAGGTTGAGTGGTAAGGGTGAGTGGTGAGGGTTAGTGGTGAGGGTGAGTAGTGAGGGTGAGTGGTGAGGGTGAGTGCTGAGGGTGAGTGGTGAGCGGTGAGGGTGAGTGGTTGTTGTGAGGGTGAGTGGTGAGGGTGAGTGGCAGTTGTGAGTGGTGAGCGGTGAGGGGTGAGTGGTGAGCGTGAGTGGTGAGGGTGAGTGGTGAGGGTGAGTGCTTAGGGGTGAAGGTGAGTGGTGAGAGAGTGGTTAGTTTTGAGGGTGAGTGGTGAGGGTGAGTGGTGAGATTGAGTGGTGAGGGTTAGTGGAGAGTGGTGGGTGGTGATTGGTCAGTGGTGATTGGTCAGGATGAATGGTGAGTAGTGAGGGTGAGGTTGAGTGGTGAGGGTGAGTGGTGAGGGTGAGTGGTGACGGTGAGTGGTGAGGGTGAGTGATGAGGCTGAATGGTCAGGGTGAATGGTGAGAGTGAGTGGTGAGTGGTGAGGGAGAGTGGTGAGGGACAGTGGTGAGAGTGAGTGGTGAGGGTGTTTGGTGATTGGTGATTGGTGAGTGGTGACTGTGAGTGGTGAGGGTGAGTGGTGAGGGAGATTGGTGAGGGATATTGGTGAGTTGTGAGGGTGAATGGTGAGGGTGAGTAGTGAGTGGGAGTGGTGAGTGGTGAAAGGTATTGTCAAAGCCCGGTGGGCTTTGACAATACCTTAGTATCTGTGTATATATGTGTAATAACGTTGAGGACTCTTGGACACCCGGGGTTGAGGCACACGTATTTATTCCGCAACAGTTGTCACAACCGCGGACATACAATACTGGAGGGGGTATCGGCCCCCTCACCCGGCTAGCTGGGAATACACTGCTAGCTATCTCTGACCTACCTCCTAGTCCTCCACTAACGGGCTAGGGGAGGCTGTCTGGCCCGACACTGGTAAGTCGGGCTACGGTACCCGGAGTCCCAGAGCACTAGCTCTGGTTCTCGGGACCACGCCGCTGGCTCGGTCCTGCGCGGCCCTGACAAGGGCGGCGTCCCAGGGGAGTCCAGGGCTCTAGCTAGACGATCTTCGGTCTTCACTGGTTTAGCTTTAACATTCTGCCCCGAGCCCTCTGACACATCCCCCTTTATACTCCACCCCCGCTGAGGGGTGGGGCCCCGGGCTGCCTGGTGCGGACGTCGTTGAGAGCACCCCCCCCGTGCACTCACGTAGCCCCGCCCACTGTGTTTGTTTCCCATACGCTGCCATGCATAACGGCTCTCTCTCTAACACCCCTACATCACCCCCCCCCCCCCCCCGCATAGCTTGCAGCCGTCCCGGCTGCCAACATACAAAAAAAACGACAATAAAAGCGCATTTACCCCCTGACCGCGCGTGTGCCTCACTATTTTTCAACAATAACAAGAACAACACAAGAAGAACGCAACAGCAAGAAGAGAAAACAACCCGACGCACCCCCCCGATTAAATACGAATTCCGTAAAAACAGTCTATACACAATTTGCAGGGAACCCACCACACACACAACACGCAATGAACACAACCTATGTACACATCTTCCGGCCTCACAACAGTCTGCGCATTTTAGCGCGTGTCCGTGCAGCGGGCCCCTCACACGGGGTAACCCCGGGTGGTGGACCGTCAGGTGGCAACTGTCCGTCTTGGAGTGAGTCCTCATCCGACGCCGCGTGACCCTTGGCATCCCCAGGAGGGGTGATCGGGCGTGAGCCCGTCATTCCTGATGCACCTGGAGGTGGCACAGCCGACAAGGCATTAGGTGAGCGCGACGGAGACAGACCCAGTGAGTCGGTCGACCCCCCACATGTTTGGCCACGCGTGTGTGAAGTGGGGATGTGTACCGCAACGAAGGGTTTTAATCTAGAGGGGTGGACGGACCACCGCCGCTTCCCCCATTTGATGCGCACGCACTGCGGTCGCAAAACCTCGACCACCTCCACAGGGCCCCGCCACGGCCGCACCAGCTTAGAGGAGGTTGCGAGTGGCACCTGGGGACAGTGCAGCCATGCCTTGTCCCCTGGCTTCCACTGCAGCATGTGCGCCCGACCCAGTCTGAGCCGCTCATTCGCTTTCTGACGGAGGTCAGAGTTTTGCATGGCAGCATCCCGTGCCTCTGTCAATTTGGCCAAATTAAATTTTACATGGTCAGCTAATTTAGTTTTTCCCTGAGGCGCGGGGATCTGCAGCTGGGCACGAACAGGCGGGTCAGGTTCGCGGCCGTACATGAGATAGAAGGGTGAAAATCCCGTAGCTGCGTGGGGGGCCATCCGGTACGCCGCCAATACCAGTGAAATTTGCAAGTCCCAATCGGTCTGTGAGTCCGATACCTGCTGTGACAACATTGACGCGATGGTCCGATGCAGACGCTGGACCATCCCGTCAGTCTGCGGGTGATACGGGGAGGTACGAATTTTCTTCGTTTCCAGGAGCTCACAGACTTCTTTGAGCAATTTACCGGAAAAATTTTTGCCCTGGTCGGTCAGCAGCCGCTCCGGAGCACCTTTGTCCAGGACATAACCCTGAACAAAGGCCTCCACGATGGCTGCTGCCGACTGGTTGGCAAGGGGCCAGGCCATAGGCCAGCGTGTAAAATACTCCACACCAGTTAACAAATATCTATTGCCCCTGGGTGTGGCGGGGAATGGGCCCAAAATATCCAGCGCGACGAGTTCGTTAACTCTGGACACTTTGATTGACTGCAAGGGTGGGTTAGACACACGTGCTGGCGGTTTTCGTTGCGCGCACCGAGGGCATGACCCCAGTAAATCCCCGACATCCTTCGTCATGCCTGGCCAAAAATAATCGAGTTGGGGTGTAGGAGGCGCTCATGTGCGGCCCACACCGCCTTGCCCCGCAACCCCGACGGGACCACCAGCCGATGTCGATGGGATTTTCCGTCCCAGTGCATCAGCAGACCATGCACCAATTCCCATGCGTCGGCATCACCCCTGCCCTGCCCAGCACAGCCGACGCGACGACGCAACCCGAGGAGAGAGGTATCCTCCATCTGGAGGCGCCCCCATTCATTGCCGGGCATCCCCAAAAGGGAATCTTTTCCCTGTTGTGCGATTGAATTTGGAACCAATGTTTCGTCGTGGCCGGCGGCCGCCAGGACCGGAACCGGTATGTCCCCTGCTGGCCTGCAACGTCCCGACCCCAGGAGGCATGCACATTCGGAGGTGGTTGGAATGCGCGACAGAGCGTCAGCATTTGTGTGGCGAACGCCCTTACGGTAGGTGGTTTCAAAATCAAAATCCTGGAGGATCTCCAACCATCAGGACAATTGTCCCGATGGCTGTTGAACTCGCAGGGTGTACTGCAGTGCCGCATGATCTGTGCGGACGGTGAAATGCCGACCGTACAGATATGGGCGATACTGTTGGATGAAATAGACAATTGCCAACAGTTCCTGACGGGTGACACAATATCTTTGCTCCGCCGGAGACAACACCTGACTGCCGTACGCAACCACCCGTTCCACGCCGTCAACCACCTGGGAAAGCACGCCCCCAATACCTGTGTTGCTCGCATCGGTGTCGAGCAAAAAAGGCTTAGAAAAATCGGGGTAACTCAAGGGAGGAGCTTTTACCAGGGCGTCCCGAAGGGAGCAGAAAGCAGCCTCCTCCTCCTGACCCCAGTGGAACCGAACCCCTTTTGATGTTAAAGCGTGTAGGGGTTTCGCAATCGTCGCAAAATCTGCGACGAAACGTCGGTAATACGACGCAAAGCCAATAAAACTCCTGACCTCTCCCACCGAGGTGGGAGTCGGCCAGGAGCTGACGCACTGCGTTTTGGCGGGATCGGTAGCAATACCTGAGCGCCCCATGATGTGTCCCAAATCGCGTAACAGA
Source organism: Lampetra fluviatilis (assembly GCF_964198595.1). NCBI lineage: Eukaryota > Metazoa > Chordata > Hyperoartia > Petromyzontiformes > Petromyzontidae > Lampetra > Lampetra fluviatilis. Next base: position 1,524,930 of record NC_136325.1, on the reverse strand, counting down.
TGACATTTTTGGGGTTTGAATTTCAAATTAGCAGCCCGCATCTTTAGGAAAACCGCCCGCAACCTCGGGAGATGTTCGTCAAAAGTTTTACTAAAGACGATAACGTCATCCAAATAAATCAGGCACGAATCCCATTGCAATCCAGCCAAAATCAATTCCATCAAACGCTGAAAAGTTGCCGGCGCTGAGTGGAGTCCCATCGGCAACCGGTTGAATTGGAACAGGCAGTGCGGTGTACGGAAAGCAGTTTCAGGCTTTGAATCATCGTCCAGAGGAAGCTGCCAGAATCCCGAAAGTAAATCCAATGTGGAGAAGAATCGCGCTCCCGCCAAGGCGTCCAGCGATTCGTCCATCCGTGGGAGCGGGTATGCGTCGGCAACCGAAATTTTGTTAAGGCGCCGAAAATCAACGCAAAACCGCAACGAGCCGTCCTGCTTTTTAACCAGGACGATCCGCGCTCCCCAAGGGCTGGTGGAAGGAGAAATGATGTCGGCGGCTAACATGTCATCAATAGCCGATTTGACATGGTCCTTTTCGGCGGGACTTAACCGAAACGGATTCTGGCGTATTGGCGCGCTGTCACCCGTATCAATATGGTGACGCAGCAGATGAGTGCAACCCAAATCGTATTTGTCCCGACTGAAAACGTCAGAAAATTCCCGCAGTAGCGTTTTAAGCTGTTGACGCTCTGAATTTGACAGGTCCGTCGATCCCGCACAAAGCGCCTCGAGCCACCCTTCATCGCTGTCCGAATGTGGTCGCGGCGCAGGGACAGCACTCACGTGATTCGCGACGGGTTCCTCACAGGGCACTGGCGTCGCGTGAGCAAGCACGGTCCCCTGCGGGACCACCACCGTCTGCGAGCCCACATTGAGGACCGCGATGAAGGGGTCTCCGTCCCCTCTTACTATGGTCTGGGCGGAAGTAAATGAGGTCCACTAACCCCGGCCCTAGATGGCCCCAGCAGAACCCCTTGGGCCCCAATGCCCTTAGCGAAGGGCCGCCGAAATTTCAAAGGAACCAACATTTGTGCCCCCGGAGGAACGCGCACCGTTCTATCTACAAACGCCGGCACCGTTGCGAACGCCGTCCGACTCGTACCGGGGGATGGCAGAAACGCCATACGTTGGCCCGACGGGAGCTCAATGCATCCCTGGTCGATTAATATCCTAATCGGCATTTTGGCCAGGAAGTCCGTCCCCAGCAGGCACGGAACCGCCAGCGAGGAGGAAACAAAAATCGGCCCAGACAATTTAATATCCCCGATACAAATTAGGGCTCGAATCTGTCCGATGATGCCAAATGAGCCCCCGTTAGCAGCAAAGAATGGCACGTTAACAGGCATCAAAGGACGGCTCTGGGCAGGGAGAATATTGTAAATTAACTCCGAAATAATGGTCGCCGATGCTCCCGTATCGACCAGGATGCGCACCTCGACCCCGTCGATGTGCCCCACAACGGCCGACGACCCCGACGACGCGGCTACAACACGATGGGCCAACACGGACCACTGGCTGGGTTCAATCTGAGTACCCAGAGCGGTGCGTGTTGGTGCGATGGTGCGCGATATTGGCCCCCCAATCGGTGCGGTGTATGAGTGTGTGGCGGGTGTGTGCGTGGGCCAAACATGTGAGGTGCCGCGACTCGCCGGGTTATGATGATGGAGCTTGGGAAGAGGGCCGGCATCCCGTCGAGGTGTCGTCCCGCGCTGCCGAGGAGAGCGGCACCCCGAGGCGACATGGCCCCGGATGCCGCAGTTGTAGCAGCGCGGGAGCGCTGGTGACGACGACGGATGATCGGGATGGCTCGAGCCGCCCCGGTCCGCCCGTACTCCCGCTCCCTGCCGCCGTTGATGGTCGATGGCGCAGATCTCCTCTGCCGGGAGGGTGGCTGCGGCCACGGTACGCCCGCTCGCCGCCTTGCTGGCCTTGCCTCGTTGCGCGAGCAGGTTTGCGTGGAGGAGTCGTGCTGCTTGGAGGGAGCACATCTCCGCGTCGTCCTGTGCGACGATGACGATCTCCAAGTCGTCCGCCAGCAGGAGTATCTTCTCTGTAACCATGGCGTCGACACCTTCGTTGTCCATCCGTGGAAAGGCCGCCTTTGCCAGTGCCAGGAGGCTTGTGCGGTACGCCAGAGGCGACTCCTTTGCCCCCCGCTGGCGATCGTAGAAGAGTTGGCGACAGTCTGACGGCGGACCGTAAACTGCAGCCAGCACCTGCATTGCCGTCTGCAGCGTAGAGCGCCTCTCCTTCGGTGCCGATGTTAAAGTGGCGAGGGCGTCGCTGTCGAGGAGTGCTGGCAGCGCGCGGAGAGCGTCGGCGTCCGTCCACTTCGCCATCTCCTGGTGAGCGAGGAAGCGCCGCTGGAAGCCGCCCCAGTCGCCTTCCTCGCCCACAAATTCTTTGAGTGGAGGCAGTCGCTGATGTAGCGCAGCGGCTGCCGCAGAAGGTCGCCCTTCCTCGTCCCCCTCACCCGGCTCTGCTTCTGCGCGCACGACCGATGGCATCGCCGGTCGCACCCGTGGTGACGTCCCATCCGTTGGCGATGACGCGGCAGGTACTGTATGCCTGCCGTTGGACGCGATGCTCAGGCCGGCCACGCCCTCAACTGCAGCTGCGGTGATGGCGGGATTTTCAAATTGGTGTTCCGCCGAAATGGCGGGAAGGCGCTGTGGTCGTCGGCTTTCGTCGCCCCGTGGCGGTCCAGCAGCCCCCAGCTGAGTGATGTGGTCCAGCATGCTGGCAGCGGCGTGCAGCAGCTCCATCAGCTTGGCGTGCGCCTGCCTCAGCCCGTCCGCCGACACCTCTCCACCCTCCTGTTGCTGCGGCGTAGCCGTATCTGGCCCCGACTGCTCCGTGCTCTCTTCACCCGTCCCGGGCTCTCCGACTGCAGCAGTGTCCTCCGCCCCCGGTATCCTGACCCGAGCTGACCGGCGCGTGTCCATGTTCATAGATTTTTAGTTCTGACACCAGATGTAATAACGTTGAGGACTCTTGGACACCCGGGGTTGAGGCACACGTATTTATTCCGCAACAGTTGTCACAACCGCGGACATACAATACTGGAGGGGGTATCGGCCCCCTCACCCGGCTAGCTGGGAATACACTGCTAGCTATCTCTGACCTACCTCCTAGTCCTCCACTAACGGGCTAGGGGAGGCTGTCTGGCCCGACACTGGTAAGTCGGGCTACGGTACCCGGAGTCCCAGAGCACTAGCTCTGGTTCTCCGGACCATGCCTGCACGGCCCTGACAAGGGCGGCGTCCCAGGGGAGTCCAGGGCTCTAGCTAGACGATCTTCGGTCTTCACTGGTTTAGCTTTAACATTCTGCCCCGAGCCCTCTGACACATCCCCCTTTATACTCCACCCCCGCTGAGGGGTGGGGCCCCGGGCTGCCTGGTGCGGACGTCGTTGAGAGCACCCCCCCCCGTGCACTCACGTAGCCCCGCCCACTGTGTTTGTTTCCCATACGCTGCCATGCATAACGGCTCTCTCTCTAACACCCCTACATCTGTAAGGTTATTAAGAAATATATTTTTCACCCGGGCAACGCCGGGTACTTCTGCTAGTTCACTATAAAGTACAGGCGTCCCTCAAGTAACTTGACCCCCCTCCCCACAGTGCAAATTCAGTTACGCAATTCATTTTTAGGGACATACTTCACATGTACGCTTTGTGTTTCACATTTACGTGCTCTCGAAAAAACAAAAAATATTTAAAATAAAATAAAAATATTTTAATTTCTAAAAATTAAAAGCAGACAAACAATATTTCTGATGTCGTCACCGCGTCATGGCTGCGCCCGGCGTCATCAGCTGGGCGTAGCCATCGTAGATCTACCGCCTGTGTCTGCATCGCACGTGCGTCTGTAAGCAGCCCACGGAAGTGTTCAAGGAGCTCTGAAGTTACTTATTATTAAGTAAGCCTTGTAAATAGTAATATTTTAAATTTTAATCATTAGTATTTGTTATTAAACTCCTTATTAAGTATTTTTATAATGTTACTATTGTTATCAAGTAATACATTTATTCGTATTTTGTAAACCCAAATGATACTTAATTTTTCTTTGGTAACGCACCCCTCCATATAACATGTATGTCTATGGGAAAATAGTCTTCAGACAGCGTGATTCGACCTACGCGTTGTTTTCAGGAACGCATGTCACGCATTATGCGAAGGACGCCTGTGTCTGACTCAATATCTACTCTATCTGCAGGTTATCCTGGAGGGAATTCGAGGAGCATTAAGATTGAGTGATATAGGCCTGGATGACATTTCCGTGGCTGAGGGAAATTGTTTTGGTAAGATGAAATTAATTCTGTTTTATCATTTTACACTCGCTAATTATTCAACATTCACACAATGAAACAGATTTCCGGCTCAGTTGAGGGTCTCATTGTCAGATTGGGAGTTAAAATCCCAATCAGAGAGCACAGCACGCCATTTCCATCATCCCTCTGGAGTACCGCCGGAGGACCCCTACTTGGTGAGAAGTCACCAGTGATTGTCCTATGGAACAACTGGTCCCTGCCAGAGGAAAGTGGAATTTTCACTGCTGGTTCAGGACCAAACATAAATTAGTGCGTAATAGAGATTTTTTGGGTTAGATCACGTAAAACCTCTATTATGGATGATATTGGTCGCGAAAGCCTATGTGATAAATTAGTGCGACTGATTGGTCGTTTGAGCCGTTACTTTAGGTTGTCAAGCGACCAAAACACCCAGAAAGCTCCCGAGCTCGTCAAATCTCGGCTGCTAAGCAGGCTTGAGCCTGTATATCACTTGGATGGGTGACTCACATGCACAGACAGGTTGCAATAGGGCTATCGGGCCCTATGGCAACCTTCAATCCACGCTGACCTGGGTGGCGAAGTATGGTAAAAAAAAATCTCTCACAACCCACGCAGTGTGGGAAGGCCCTGGTCCAGCAGTGGATTTAGAAAAGCTCCAACTGGTTCAGATATTCGTCACTGATGTTTGTCGTGAACGAGACTCGAGCTCGAGTAGCGGGATTAATAACGCAGTGCGTGTTGGATCTCGATTTGGTGGCTGAGTGGAGATTGTAGCATCGGATGTCACGATGCTGTGGCGGATTCCTCTTGCTCTTCTCTAAACTGTGATTGGTTAGCGAACACTGAGCAGGCTAAGATTCATACTACATTGCACTGAATGAAGAACTGTGCGCTGCTGGAAACTCTGCTCAGTTCATGAATCGCACCCTAGAAGTGGCATTACAACAATTTTCTGGCCCAACAGAGCTGTGACTGAATGATTTTAAATTCCAGTGGCATCGATATTCTGCACTATAGCCATGCATTGATAGGTTAGTAACTTACGACTCACCATGGAATGCAGAAAATATAGTTTGCTTGTTTCTTGTGTGTAATTTAAATGTGCAGTAATTTTCCCACGTATTAATTCATGTTTTCACCCCACAGAGTGTGTGAGCGGATGTGATTTTGATGAAATTGGAGACTTCTGTGGCTGGGAGAACAGCGGAGGGGACGTGGGCTGGGAGCATTGGAGCGGTCCCACAAACACTGAGAACACTGGCCCTGACGATGACTTTTCACGGCCTGGCTGTGAGTATCTTTCACTCACAGCCTCCACTCGAGCTCCTGGCATTGAAACCCACATTCAGTATAATATGTATCGATCACTGTGTTAGTAAATACAGCAGAGTGTGTGTGTGGATCACTGTGTTAGTGAATACAGCAGTGTGTGTGGATTACAATGTTAGTGAATACAGCAGTGTGTGTGGATCACTGTGTTAGTGAATACAGCAGTATGTGTGGATCACTGTGTTAGTGAATACACCAGTGTGTGTGTGGACCACTGTGTTAGTGAATACACCAGTGTGTGTGTGGACCACTGTGTTAGTGAATACAGCAGCAGTGTGTGTGTGGATCACTGTGTGAGTGAATACAGCAGAGTGTGTGTGGATCACTGTGTTAGTGAATACAGCAGTGTGTGTGTGGATCACTGTGTTAACTCTGCTGTGTGCAGTTGGGAATTACCTGCTGCTGGACTCTGAGTACAACGGCCCTGGAACGGTGCTGCTGCTAGAGAGTCTGGCTATCCCCTCCTCTGGGTGCCTCGTCCTGAGCTTCCACTACTTCCTGTATGGGTCAGCAGAGAACATGGCCATCAACGTTTACATCAACAAAGGTACAGAGGCTCTTATCTCCATTAGAGTTGTTAGGCTTTGCCAGTAGTTAACCTGTCATGATGTAATTGAAGATATGCACTTTGTTTTCATTTCAATTTGGATGAAAGGCCATATTGCCAACTAAGGGTTGCTATAAAGCCAAGATTTAGTAGGCGTTGTGTCCAGATGAAACGGTAGTAACTAAGATCACGTATAAGTCTTTAGATAAAATTATCATTCGTATCGCAAATATTAAATGTCGCTGTACGCACTACTGCAAGTACATATGTATGCACAGACGATATCACATCACTGTCTTGAACACTTCAGTGTACAGTAAGGGAAAAACGTTTTTGATCCCCTGCTGATTTTGTACGTTTGCCCACTGACAAAGAAATTATCAGTCTATAATTTTAATGGTAGGTTTATTTGAACAGTGAGAGACAGAATAACAGCAAAAAAATCCAGAAAAACGCATGTCAAAAATGTGTTAAATTGATTTGCATTTTAATGAGGGAAATAAGTATTTGACCCCCTCTCAATCAGAAAGATTTCTGGCTCCCAGGTGTCTTTTATACAGGTAATGAGCTGAGATTAGGAGCACACTCTTAAAGGGAGTGCTCCTAATCTCAGCTTGTTACCTGTATAAAAGACACCTGTTATCAGAAGAAATCAATCAATCAATCAGATTCCAAACTCTCTACCATGGCCAAGACCAAAGAGCTCTCCAAGGATGTCAGAGACAAGATTGTAGACCTACTTAAGGCTAGAATGGGCTATAAGACCATCGCCAAGCAGCTTGGTGAGAAGGTGACAACAGTTGGTGCGATTATTCGCAAATGGAAGAAACACAAAAGAACTGTCAATTTCCCTCGGCCTGGGGCTCCATGCAAGATCTCACCTCGTGGAGTTGCAATGATCATGAGAACGGTGAGGAATCAGCCCAGAACTACAAGGGAGGATCTTGTCAATGATCTCAAGGCAGCTGGGACCATAGTCACCAAGAAAACAGTTGGTAACACACTACGCCGTGAAGGACTGAAATCCTGCAGCGCCTGCAAGGTCCCCCTGCTCAAGAAAGCACATCTACATTACCGTCTGAAGTTTCCAAATGAACATCTGAATGATTCAGAGGACAACTGGGTGAAAGTGTTGTGGTCAGATGAGACAAAATGGAGCTTTTTGGCATCAACTCAACTCGCCGTGTTTGGAGGAGGAGGAATTCTGCCTATGACCCCAAGAACACCATCCCCACCGTCAAACATGGAAACATTATGCTTTGGGGGTGTTTTTCTGCTAAGGGGACAGGACAACTTCACCGCATCAAAGGGACGATGGACGGGGCGATGTACCGTCAAATCTTGGGTGAGAACCTCCTTCCCTCAGCCAGGGCATTGAAAATGGGTCGTGGATGGGTATTCATCCACGTACGTGGGCAAACGTACAAAATCAGCAGGGGATCAAATGCTTTTTTCCTGCAACTGTACTACGGGGTAGATCCGTGTTATGTAAGGAAAAAGTTTAGCTGGAGGCATATTATATTTTTTGCGACATAGAATTGTAATGTATGACTTATTGTTAGTAGCTAAGTTTATTGGAGAGTATATTTAGTATATTGATGATATTGATGTAGTTTATATTTTAGTTTTTTACGTGGTGGTTTGGCTGCTACAGCTTCTTACTATTAAAATTCCTTCCCTTTATTACTGCGAATACTACTTCCTCCCTTTGTTGCTGCTAATCCTACATAACGCACGGGCATAATATGACTTTGAGACCCCCCCCCTACCTCCAACGCAATCCCATATCTGCATTTTCCATAAATATGCTAAATTCCTATGTTGATATGCAAATTCCTTTGTAAAGGCGCCCTTCCTCCTCTAACCCAGCTTAAACATATGCTGCCAAGATTGGTGGTGTTCATTCAGACGCTGTCTTTCCGACAGACCTGTTCTTCACCTAAGGACGGCTGCTTGCGTTGTGGCCGAAACGTCGTGAGAATTGTATTTTATTATGTTTTATTTTTTTATTTTATTATTTCCCTTCTACATGACTTTACCAAAAGAACCAAGAACACGTAACACTTGTTTTCTTGCCAGATAAAAAGGGAAAACCTATTCTCATATTTTAGTACTGGCAAAGGAGGTCCCATGATATTAATGAAAATGGTTTAATGGGGACTATAGTTTTAATGGGGATGATGGTTTTAATGAGAATTATGGCTTTAATGGGGATGATGGTTTGAATGGGGATGATGGTTTTAATGCAGATTATGGTTTTAAAGGGGATGGTTTTAATGGGGGTGATGGTTTTAATAGAGATGATGGTTTAATGGGGATGATGGTTTTAATGCGGATGATGGCTTTAATGGGGATGATGGTTTAATGATGATGGTTTTAATTGGGATAATGGTTTTAATGTAGATGATGGTTTTAATGTGGATGGTTTTAATGGGACTATAGTTTTAATGGGGATGATGGTTTGAATGGGAATGATGGCTTTAATGGGGATGATGGTTTTAATAGGGATGATGGTTTTAATTGGGATGATGTTTTTAGTGGAGATGGTGGTTTTAATGGGGATGATGGTTTTAATGGTGACTGGTTTTATCTCCATGTAACTTTGTGTATTTGTGTGTCAGTGGCACACCACTATGCTCCGCTCCCAGCCGTGTAACAAACCTTCTGTGTCACCCACACTGACCGCAGCTGTCAATGGACAACCCGTGTGGACTGTTCAGGGAAACCAGGGAGAACAATGGATTTTAGCTCAAGTCATGTTCCCTGAGTCCGGAAATGTTCAAGTAAGAGAATCCCTTACATGCAGTGTAGTTCTGTATATGTGTCTACTGTATTTGAATCACTGCCGATGATATATGTGTGTGGGTTAGATTTGAAAGATATGCAGTTGTATTTGGTGAGGTGCAGATTTGTAATACCAATTGGTAAGGTGTAAAGATTACGACTCAATTAGAATGCACTTTTAATTGTTTACGATTCCCCACTGTGTGCACGGCTATTTATTTGAACACTGCACCACCCATTATTCAAATCAAGCTTGGGCTGGTGTTGAACACTTTGGGTTGAATGCAGCTGAATGAAATCAAAGGTCATTAAAAAATTGTGAAATTAATTTAAAGTGTTTAAAATTCAGAAACCATGTAAATGTTTTTTTATGTTTTGTGTTTAGTTTGTTGTCCTTCCCCTGCACCTCCGATTAGCACGGTTGGCTACGTAGTTCAACATGCATGCATACAAATGATGCACACACGTTTTGTTATTTCTTTATGTTGACATTTCATGAAACTGAACACTTTTGAAAATAACGTTGCGTTATTAATGAGTTGTGTGCATTTCAAGGAGATCTCGTCTCATACCGATGTATTTTCAACCGTATCAGTTGATTAAACAAATCATGATGCAACTTAGATTTTCTTAGTCCATGGGTATTAACCCACTTCATATATAAAAAAATTATATTACCTTCGCTCATGCATTAAATATGCATTTGTGCTCCTGCGAGTTCCAATCATATAAATTGGAATTCTATGGACACTTCCTGGGCTGCACAGTTAGAGAATCTCCATTAATTAAATTGCTGATTCCTGCGTCTACTTTAAATAAAGGGGTGATTCTTGGGCTATTCGAATGGAGACAGGACCATCGCCGTGGAGTTGAATGGGGATTCTTTGACAGCCTAGCAGTTGTTCAGAGAATCGCCACCAGATTCCATGCTCTGGATATTCCCCACAGAAAATATTATTAACGCAACGATGCACACATTAAACCATGCATGTGAGAATCAACTGTTTATTTATATAACCTATATGCTAATGTACATATAGAGAGTCATTCATTATTGTAATCAAAGCGCGACGATAAATTGTAAATATTTGTATAGTTACTGTGGGCAATTGTTAGATGCCTAGAAAATACCATAAATTCGCAATTCAATTGATGATCCCATTGGGCATCGTATTCCATCAAAGAGCCGCATCGCGATTGGGACTAGGCACAAATCGCCCGGCATTGGTCCCTTGATGTTCCTACCAAAGCGTCGCATATATACGAGTGGTTTCCACTCCAACAAACAACACGATCATTAAATGCTCAAGTCAGACGTGCACTAATAATACGTGACATTGCTTTGTATTTTGTGCAGTTTGCCATCGAAGGAGTGCGTGGGGAGACACCTGAGAGCGATATTGCTGTGGACAGCGTCTGCGTCTCAGTCTGTGAGCCTACAGGTAAATATGTTGTCGTAGTGGCAGTATTCATATAAAACCGGCCTAATTGACATGTGCATTCTAGTTTGAATTCCAGGATTACAGCACAGGACACATTGGTTGCGTGTCTCTAGATACATATTTGTAGCTGTATTTGTGATGCCTCATCTTTTGATACATCACTGTTGGTAATGTATAAAACACATTTTCCTATTTAAATGTGTGCCTTGTATTTGTTTCTGCACTCTTTCGGTCATCGATGCACACACGGACCACCTCTATAAACGCGAGAGATAATGTTTCACCTGCATTTCCCCCGCACCTCCGATTAGCACGGTTGGCTACATACGGTGGAAAGTTCAACATACATAGATTAATCACGATGCAAAAGATGTCACTTTACTCCGAAAACCCTTCATTATTCCGATTACAGCCATATCCTGAGTGGTTGTGTGTGAAGTTAAATAGAAATTTTTTTCAGAGGCTACTCATACGATTAGAACTGCCAATTTCTCCGTGTATGAGCATGCGTATGTCCTGTATTGGAGATGTGTTTGCTCATACAGTGGTATTAGTTCTACCATGGCACTGCAGGCTCATGATTGACAAAAGGTTCTTATGATGTGCACTCCAAATGGTATTGCTTTAAAGTGGCCTCGGCAGTTTACTACAACTACATACTGTGCACGACACAACCAAAGCATGCAATTGCCATCTCACAGCTCTTCGGCACATCCGTCCCATGCCCTCAATTGCCGCAGAAAACACCCTCGCCTGCTGTATAGATTCCCATCACAATTGCTGCAATGCCCTCTACTCACTTGGGCATCCGCCAAGAGGATCAACAAATTACAAATACTACGGAACGATCTGCCGTGCCCTGCCCTCGGCATGGGGCGTGGTGGCACGGATTTTTCTGCTTTGCTAAAAATCACCGCGCTCGCCCCCCATATCTGCACGATTCAAGCAAAAGGTTGCGGCCCTCTATCACCATGCTCTTTGCATGGCCTCCTGTCAGACTGAGCATCACTGCTCACTCTGCAGCAGTTCCCTCCATCTGTAACTCTACCCCCCTTCACATACGAAGCAGCACCCAGTCTCCTTCCACCTTTAAGAAGCACCTGTAGACACATTTTTGGCGAGCTTCTTGAGCTTTCTGGGGAACTCTGAGCGAGGCTCCGAGCTTCCTGAGTCGCACTCAAACTTTGAATACACGGTCGTGAAATTTGAGCGCATTGAAAGTGGACTCTTATTACTCTTTGGTTCTTTCGGTAAAGTCACGAAGGTAGAAAAAATAAATAATAAATTACTACGTTTCGATCGCAACACAAGCACTCGTCATCAGGCAGAAAGACACAGCAGCAGAACTGCTGAACAAGAAAGGGCTGTTGCAACCAGAAATTATTTCAGGTTTGAGGTGGGTGTCACCCAAGGGCAAGTAGGCAGGGTCAGAGATGGAAAGGAGTCCTGTCGCCGTGCGTACGCAAAACAGCCGCGCCAAAGGAGGATTGGCATGCTAATGCAAACGAGCACAATGGGAAAATGAGCTTCGCCGTCGCACACGAGCACCGTCGTCGCACGTACAACAGCGGCGTTAATAGGAGAGACATACAGCCAGGGGCGGTTTCTTCATTAGGGCGATTGGGCGACGCACCACCAATGTCATTCAACCACAGAGTCACGCTAGCCGTCACTGTGCCTCTGGATATAGTCCAATCAGCGTCATGCTACGTTCTGTGGAGTACCGCCGCTTTTGGGCGATTTCCCTCCGGCTGAGAATCGCCCCGAGTGGTCCCATAGACTTACATTCAAAGATGTTTTTTTTCGAACGGGGGGGCGCTGCAATGCATTCTCTATGGCTTCCGGGAGGGCTCGCACTAACGTGCTTACGTCATCATACGTAAGCACGTTTCATCCAACAAAATTATTTGTCGCCACCTAGTGGAATCTTTAATAAAAGAAACATGAGTATAGAAACAAACAAGATGTATTGTAAGAGTCACTTTATTTTTCATTAATATTAAAGAAGTGAAGTTGCCTTTACATGCTTAAGCTGTTAATTTATCCTTTGCATGGGTGGACCTTATCCTTATCAATAATCCAGACATTTGCCCCCCCTGAGAGATTTTGCAGGAGCCGCCACTGCATACAGCCTATTGAACAGCGAGAGCTGCCGTTACATCGAGGCAAAAGGGGGGCAGCGGTGGCTATCTTAGTGAGGATAGCATGTGGGTGTCAGAGGACCAGGCATAGCGCCACCTCGTGGGCAACACAAGCTGAGGCGTTGGCTGCTGCACATTGAGAGGCCAGCGTATCAACGCCAGAGAACCACCGTAACGGTGGCCGTGCCAGTGAGAATTCAGAGAGTCGGAAATAACTGCTAAACAACGGCAGGAAGGATGGAAACATCACACCAAGTTATGACTTACCTGGTTAATAACATCCGCCTATTGATTGCTCAGTTTGTTCCCATCTTCTCGGTTGAAATTGTGTCTGTGTTTATATATCTGGATGGCTTCACGGACAAATCTCTGATGGTAGCCCGAAGGTTTGCAAATTACCTTGGTCTTGGAAAAAACAACATCGTGTGAACCGACCGCGTTAAAACAGTGATCAGCCACGGCAGAGGTATTTGTTTTGCCGTGTTTCAAATATGCCTTGTGTTCGCGAACACGGTCCGGGACATGTCGTTTCGTTTCCCCGATGTAACTGCTACCACAGACACAACTTAGTCTGTAGGCACCAGGGTATTGCATGTCAGGAATCACATCCTTCACAGGATAGTTGTTGCTGGTCGGAAATGCAACGTGCCCTATGGTGTAGTGTTTTGATGAGGGAGTTCTTCTGGGCTGGATGGTGGTAGGAATCAGGCTTTAGATAGGAATCCGTGTGGGTGGCTTTCCTGTAGACAGAATGTCCCAACGAGCCATCAGGGTGTCTTCTCGATCAAAATATCCAGGAATGGTAGCTTGCCATCGTTTTCTACTTCCAAGGTGAATTTGATGCATGGGTGTATGGAATTGATGTGGTTAAAAAATTGGTCCAGTGCTGTCTGGCCATGTGGCCAGATGACAAACGTGTCATCTATGTATCTTTTTCACAAGGAAGGACGTAGGGTGGATGTCAGGATGGTATCTGTTTCAAATTTCTCCATGAAAACATTTGCTACCACTGGCGACAAGGGAGAACCCATAGGGGTACCTTCATTTTGTTTGTAGAATGTACCATTCCAGGTGAAGTAAGCATTGGTAAGGCAGTGCCTTACCAAACTTGGTACATCTGGATTCAGTCCTTGTTGGATCAAGTCTTCAATGATTGCAATGGTGTCAGACTCAGGTACCTTGTTGAACAGAGAGACTACATCGAAACTGACAAGCAAATCATCTAGAGATGGTAAGATGTCCTTGATTAGAGCAACCAAGTGAGCTGAGTTAAGTACAGCTGAGGTGGTCTTGCCCATGAATGGAAGCAGGGTCTCAGACAGAAATCGGGCCAGTTTGTCGGTGGGTGAGTTAATGGTGGATACAATAGGACGGAGTGGAGTACCTTCTTTATGGATTTTTGCAAAGCCATAACATTTGGGTGCTCTCGGGGTCTGTAAGGACGATGAGATCTGCAGTGTGGAGGATGGCATCCTGGGCTGTCACACACAGGGTGAGTGCTCCCTGCGTGACTTTTCAGTCTACATATAATGCTCTGAAACATTGTTCTCCCGGTCCAGATGACGACACTCCAAAACTGTACACTAATTTATCCAGTGTAATGGTGTGGAGGGGTTGCCCGGATGAAACGAAATATGGATAATTCAAAACATATAAATTCTACAAAAACATATTTCTTACTTAGATAGAATGGGGATGAATAAATATTAATTACTTCTGTAGCGCCGTAACATAGCAAGCCATTGGAAGGTTGCTAAACAGAATGTGTGTAGAATGTGTTGTCTATCTTTATTTGTTTAATAAAATAATGAGGATTTTTGCTGACATGTTGAATTATAGCCATAACATATGCAATAATTAATCATGAAGCAGGGGTAGCTCGGAATTCAACCAGGTCACACGTAAAACTTAACATTTTGTTTAACAATCATGGTTAACCTGCCCACTCATAATGAGCATTAAGTGAAAATGTGTCCGAATTATTATTCATTGTGTAGTGGGTCCAACTGAGTCGCAGACGTTGTTACTTTTAGAGGCAACACGTTTACTTGTAACACCGTAACACCGTAACACAAAGGGGTAACTGCCCCTTTACCAGACTACAATGAGTCACTGCTACGAAGGTTCGATCCCTCACACGGGTCTCCGACCACGTGGTTGCCTCGTATGATGGAGAGCTTCAGCTTGAGACGTAGAGCTTCCCGCTTGTAGATGTTTATCTTCGAGCTTGTAAAATGCAGTGACCCTGGTCCCTCTCAGGGACCTGCCTTATATCCCTCTCTGGTCGGGGCTGCTCCGCCCTCGGCCACACCCACCTTCCTAAATATTCTCGTTCCCTCTTGAACCTTCTCAAGAGCTCCTTCCGGACACGTGATCACCCACCAGTCCCCCCACCCGGGGCCCCCTGTGTGGACATTTTGGATCACGTGTCTACGGGGTCAACCAGAGTGCCATGGCTCGGGGCAACCCTGCCCCTGGGCTGACACTCACCCTCTCCCTCTCGAGGGAGCCCCCACCACATGCTGTGTGTGGTGCCCGCATTATCCCAGTGTTCGCCAAGCACCGCTAGGGTTGGTATTAAACACAGCCACCCACACGGTGCTGTCCACGATGTAGGAACATCGAACGACATGACCCCTCTGGGCCGGCACCATACAGTGACATCCCCGATGTCACTACATCACCCCCCCCCTCCTTTCAAAGCATCCAGCTGTCCCGGCTGTAAACTCCCCCCGCAATGGTCAATAAATGAAATGCAACGACCAAGTGTGCCTCAACAATAACAAGAACAGATATACATACCCCAACCCACCTGTACAAAAATGACACTATATACAAATGTACAAACCAACAGGGAGAAGGGTAGAAACCAACGAAACCATAACCACACCATCTTAACAACAATGTGAAAGAACAGCGTGAACCACGGGATCCTCCATGAGCATCAGATCTCCCACCTTCATCGTGTAATGATGGACGCGAGCACAATGGCAGCAAGGTTAAACCAATGACCGCCGTGACTCAGCGAGTGCGACAAGCAACCGAAAACGTGGGAGCGAGTGTACAAGGGAATCATGATACAACACCATACCAACAATAATAAAAAACGTGGAACACACGGGATCCCCCATAACCATCACACCTCCCACCTCCATTGTTGTAACAATGCACACGAGCAAAATGGCGCCAAGGATGAACCAATAACCGCCGCGACTCAGCGGGTGCGATGAACAACTGACAACGCGGGAGCGTGTGTGCAAGAGGATCGCGTACGAGTCTTTGAGCGGGTCTGTGATGCCAGCCCCCCCCCCCCCCCCCCACAGGGGAGGTGGCTCGCACCATTGGAGGACTCGCAGGGAATGTGTCAATGTTCCGCTGGACCCGGCTCCTCACGAAGAGCAGCAAGCCAGGCCGGCGGGTCCATCCCCCTCGAAGCTCGCGAAACCGGCATGCGCGACCATTCAGGGGACGACAGGTGTACCACGACCGGGGACGGGACAGAATCGATCCGCCCGGGAGCAACTGCAGCGGCCACTCGTCCCGGGTCACCGGACGCACTCGACACTCGGCCCCAGCGATATGGAGATGAGATGAATTTGCGCGGCGCGATGACCGGTTCAATCGAGAGGGGTGGACAGCACAGCAACTAATCACATCTTGGAATCATCACGTGCAAGGCTCCGCACTCGCATTCCCAACAACGCCCCCTACCGGGCGTACCGGGGCCGCATGAGCCAACCCCGTACTTTCCTGAATGACCGTGGTGTCCAACCCAGCATTTTGAACCTGAACACAAGGTTTCTGGTCGTCGGACACCAACGTTTGAGCTATAGCTTGGTACCCTGCAGTACCCGAATCGAGCGGCTCCCTCAAATGGAGGGGAACAGACGTTCGTGCGCCAGGCGGGATTTCCCCCGTTCAGCGCGAGGACATCTGCACCGTAGCGTAAGCCGAACACAACCGTGTAGGGGAAGGCAAAAACGCCACAAGGTGTCCGGATGGCAATTCCAAACAGCCACGGTCAATGCAGATTTCCAATGGCATCCTGCCAAGGAAATCGGTTCCAAGTAAACATGGAACAGTCAGGGACGTGGAAACAAACATGTGTCCCGACAAGCTAACATCGGCGATGCTTACATCGGCCGTGATCCAACCGATGATACCCAACGAGCGGCCATCAGCAATGACACATGGCGCATCGACAAGGTCGAGAACCTGACACTTAGGGGGCAGAATGTTACAAATCTGGAACGTAACGACAGTTGCCGATGCACCCGTGTCGATCAGCATTATCATCTAGCCCTCGGCAAGGTAAGGTGAAAGTTAAATGGTAAAAAAAACAAGACTACCTTTACCCTACCTTTTACCTTACCACAATACAATCACTCTACCCTACCTTTTACCCTTTAGCAGGTAAGGTAAAAGGTTAAAGGTAAAAAGCAACGAGCCTACCTTTTACCCTTATCCCATACAAATTACACGATTACAGGGAAATTACTGGGGTACAACACATGAAAAAAGTTTATAATGATAAATGCTAGGTAGAGCGCTTTATACATATAGAATACTCTCGAATCGGACGTTGAGGCTGTCGATGACACCGTCCTCCATAACCTGCTCGTCCCAGTCGTCTTGGTCGATGGCGATCTCATCAACAACCTGATCAAGTTCGTCATTGCCATCGTCCTCGGATGAACGACAGGCAATAAGATCCTGCGCCGCTCCGGCCCAGTTAGACGGAACCTTCAGGCAGCCGACGCCGACGTCCTGACCTCGCTGCCTGGGGCGAGCGCGTTGTGCTTCTTGAGGTGGAAAACCACTTGCGGCAGTGCGTGCTGTACATTGAGATCACCCTCCATCCAATCGTGCGTGTGCTCCCACGGGAACGCATGCTGCTGCCTCTTTCGATCGCTGTTCGCAGCAACCCCAAAAATGCCATTGCTGGCATCCTCCTCGACCTCGTCCTCTAGTACCTCTACATCAAAAACGTGGACCGTCTCCATCTGGTCCGACATCAATTTATAATGGAGGCCACGGACTGCGCCACGGAGCTTTTAGCGGTAAACAAGGTACAGTATTTACCAGGTAATTATTCGCGCTACTTTTGCCCTACCGGGTAATTCTTCTCAGCTACCTTTTACCCTACCCTTTACCTTACCCCTTGGCATGTTGAAACCTTTACCTTTTACCTTTACCCTTTTACCCGGTAAAAAAGGTAATTTATCTTACCTTGCCGAGGCCTATCCTCATCTCCACACCCTCAATAGACCCAAGCACCGTAGACGATCCCTCGGTTGCAACCACAACTCGATGGGCCAGTTCCGACCACTCACCCGGTTGGAGCTGGCGCACCTCGCGACTATGCTTAGGACTTTCCCCTACCGACACGCGATCGGGCCTTGAACCAAATGGCCTAGATGAGTGAAGGTAGGCCAGGGGCCGAGTATGGAGTGCGTCGCGACTCGCATCTGGTCATAGAGGAGAGCAGGATGGCGGTGATGCCGGGAGGCGCCTTCCGTAAGGGGCCCCGCAGTATGCCGTGGCCCCGGCTCCATGCAGGACACAGCGCAAGTCGCCAGTGCCTCGACCTGATGCAAAAGTTTCTGGGCTCAGACGCACTTGGCGACTCTGTGGCGCGTGTCCGTCGGAGGCCCGTATATGGACGCCAGTTAATCGAAGGCCTGCATAAGGGTGGATCGTTCCAGTGGCGGGATGGCGAGAAATGCTGCAAGGGCGGCAGGTAGCGCCCACAGCGCTTCCTTCTCCGACCATCCCGCCAAGCCGGCGTTCACGAGGAAACACTGCTTGAAGACCACCCAGTCGCCGTCGGGAGCCATGATGTCTTCGACAAAGGGAAGCCGACATTGGAGTGCCGGGCTGTCCCTTGGCGCCGACGGCACGCCTTCAAGTTTGGCGGGCTGCGCGCTCCGCGCAGGCGGTAAAATGGCAGCCAATCACGCGAGCTGCACCACCACATTTCCCGCCTGTCGTGAAATGAGCGGTCTTGCTGCTCCTTCTGTCACCGGCGAGACCGCAAGGGTAAACTCTGCCAAGACCAAAGTCGCCGTATGGAGGAGCTCCGCGAGACACTCGTACGCCTCCCGTAGGGTCACCACCGCCGACGGCGAAGCATCGAACGCCCGGACGGCACTCGGCTCCGCTAACGTCGCTGACGTTGCTCCTTTTAGAGGCAACACTTTTATTTGTAACACCGTAACACCGTAACACAAAGGGGTAACTGCCCCTTTACCAGACTACAGCAAGTTACTGCTACGAAGAGTCGATCCCTCACATGGGTCTCCGACCATGTGGTTGCCTCGGAGGACAAAGAGCTTCAGCTTGAGACGTAGAGCTTCCCACTTGTAGATGTTGAGCTTCCAGCTTGTAGAATGCAGTAACCCCGGTCCCTCTCAGGTACCCACCTTACATCTTTCTCCGGTAGGGGCCGCTCCGCCATCAGCCCTGCCCGCCTTCCTGAACATTCCCGTTCCCTCTTGAACCTTCTCAAGAGTTATCTCCGCACATGTGATCACCCACCAGTCCCCCCACCCGGGGCCCCCTGTGTGGACATTCCGGATCACGTATCTACGGAGTCAACCAGAGTGCCATGGCCCGGGGCATCCCTGCCTCTGGGCTGACACTCACCCCCTCCCCCTCGGGGGAGCCCCTACCACACACTAAGGCTGGTATTACACACAGCCACCCACACGGTGCTGTCCACGATGTAGGAACATCGAACGGCACGACCCTTCCGGGGCTGGCACAATACAGTGATTTCCATGATGTCACTACAATTGTATTTGACCGAAGAATTATAAATGCACCCCATCAATTTGTATGTTGTCAGCTAAGCAGCATTGAGCCTGCTAAGTTATTGGATAGGTGACCAGCAGGGCTTGGGGCCATAAGAAAGCCAGAATATATAAGTAGTCACCTCTTGTGTGTGTGGGTTATCTCCAGGTACTCTGGTTTCCTCCCACATGGCCAAACTTTTAAATTAAACTCTCTTGAAACTTAGTGAGCCTTTCCTGAATGCATAATGACATTCTTATTGATTTTTTAAAGAGATGGATAGGCACTATTTGTCTTTCATGTAGGCATCAAGATCCAGGGCTCTCACTTGCATTTTAAGACACTAATCTCTGTTTCATACATTATAATACAAGAACTGCCCACATGTGTTCGTAGGATATAACTTAAGTGAATTGCAAGTGCTATGGATAGCTTGCTATTAATTTCCCAATGACACTCTCTGGTCTACTTTTAATCAACAACATTAACAACAATGTTATATCAACATAACCACAACCATAGCCATATTCTAACCACAACCATTAGCACATTATAATTTCAACTATAAACACATAAACACAACTACAGTATTATGACCACAACCATAAGCACATGATAACCATAATCATAAGCACATTATTATCAAAACCATGATAACATTATAATCACAACCATAACCGCATTACAACCACAACCATAAGCACAACAATGCATTCGAAACTGGCCTGATGACGCAATTCACCACCATATCCGGACTGTACCAGCGGAGCATCAGCCTAAGGCGAGGGAGGGGGTCGGATGCATCCGAGCAATACTGAATAAAAAATATAAATGTTTCTGTTTCCGTACTGGTTAATTTACAATAATAAATACATGGTATGTATAGTTGTTATGTATATTATCAGATCTTTTACACTATTTCCTCGGAATGCCCTCAGCAAGAGACAATGTTTTGGGTTTATACATGTGTAGTGACATAGAATCGGTCACTTAACAGAATAGCGCTTGTTGCTGGCAGGGAAAGGGATCTGTAGTTACAGCAGCACTGACTGACAGCAGGTCACGTGATAGACCAGAGAGAGGGATGTAGGGAAAGGTTACAGAAGGGGCACGTGGGGGAAGCCTGGGAACCCGCAAGTAGGTTATAGAAAGGGGGCGTGGCTGGAAAAAAGCAAGGCCACGCTGGGAGCATAAAAGGAGGCCCCGAGCAAGAGCTCGGTGCTGTCGTTTGGAGTGGGATCTCGTGGTGCTGCTGGAGTCTTCGTCACCGTCTCCGTCTTCACCTTATTGGCGTCATCAGTCAGGCAGTCTGCCAGCTGTGCTGACTGGGAGCTGTAGTTACTAAATGTTAAGGCTGTTAATAAACAGAGTGCCTCCTACTCTTAGTGTCTCTGAGTCAATCACTATACATGTGTGGTGAGTGACTTCCGAGACTTAACGTGTAGAGAGATTCTTATTTATTTCTCACACTTCAGGCACAATCACTGGGCAACATATATCTACACGGCTACACATAGCTGACCCATCTACGCAGCCCCATCGTCGGCGTCTAACTATATAGCTGACTGACTAATATAGCGACGACGATGGGAGCCATACAGAGGATTGGCCATGCAGCCAGATGATGAAAAGAGATGACGGCGAAGACAGTGACGGTCACTTCCCACTTATATACTTCCCTGTGTGGCCAGGCCCCGCCTCCGGCCACGCCCCCTTCTATAACCTTCGAGCAGGTTCCCAGAGCTTCCCGACTGACCCCCGCCTTTTACCTTTAACCCAGTTACGCCCCCTTTCTAGTTGGTTATTATATAATGCACCAATTCTCGTGATTACCCCTCCTGGTCAACCAATGGCACACTGTCATTAGACATGTATAGTGACATAGCGCTGACTGTTGAACAGCAGCAGCAACTGCAGGTGGACACTTAGCGCACACACCGCTGAGCATATACGTGGGTTCGCCGACAGGGTGGAGGAACTGGGGAAAGGGTCATGGTAGACCTCGTGTGGGAGCCCCTGGAACTCTCTAGAGCAGGGGTACCCAACCCCTGCGCTGCGGAATGGTACCGGTCCGTGGCCTGTTAGGAACGGGGCCGCACAGCAGGAGGTGAGCGGTGGGTGAGCGAGCAAAGTCTCATCTGTATTTACAGCCACTCCCCATCGCTCGCATTACCGTCTGAGCTCCGCCTCCTGTCAGAACAGCGGCGGCATTCGATTCGAATTTTATATATATGTAGAAATACATATCTTAGTGTGTATAATATATGCTGTGTTTAACAACTACATTTTTACTATTTCAATTCACCAAATGAATTCAAAATGAGTTGCAGAACGTGTTTTTATAACAGAATAATGGAAAGTAGACAATGTTTGTTTTTTCTTTGTACTTAAAAAGAGTGTCATGAATGATGATGGAGAGGTTTTGTGAGAAAAGTGAAGTAAAAACCTTTGAAATGTTTAGAACACAGGATACAAAGAGTGAATGGGCTCAAAAAGGACATTGCATCCATGCCACAATCAAGTGAACTACATCAGCATATCCAGAGGGTATTGATACATCCTCAGCAGTGGATTTTAAATGGCAGCTTTGATATATTTTAAGCCTTTTACTTTGGCAAATTCAAACACAAAATGTGACATATTTGACAATTTACCATAAAAAGGTCAGCATTATTAAAACTCCGTATTAATACCAATACACACTTGCATAACATTTTTTCCTCAAGTAATTCGCTATGTGGTATCATCAGAGAAAACACCTGCACCAACTCCATCAGCACCAGCTCCTCTACAATCAACAGATTAACTAGCAACTTAATTTCCAATACCAACAACAAAGTCACCACCAGCAATATCATCACCACCAAGTAAATATACCAAATACAGCACTTAATAGACTGTTTACTATCAGACAACATTCAAAATATTACTATGGATATTGGTTTAGCAGCACTAATATACGTTTCTTATGAAATCTTAATAAAAAAATCCTTAAAAGCTAATTGATGACCTGTCTATTACATTTCTTACACAATAAAGGCACCGATGCCACATCATTAGAATCACCATCAGCACCAAATCCTCCAGCACAATCCACACCAGATAAAAGCACACAATGCAAATATGACATTGAGATCACAGCACAATACATATGACATTGAGATCACAGCACCGTAACAATACATGATATACCACCAAACATCATTGTTATAATAAAAGGGTCACGATTATGAACAATGAAATGCAATCCTGCACAAATATTTCACTTCTTACATGCGTGTAACATTCTCTATGTAATGAAGGCACCGAAGCCCCTCTTTTCGAATCAACATCAGCTCCTCCACAGTCTACAGATTCACCACCAACTGTATTTCCGACATCGACAACAAAATCACCATCAGCAGCGTCAACACCAGGTAAATGCATCCAATATAAGCATGAAAATACTACAGCACTACATCAAGACATTTTACAACGAAGCATAATTAATTTCGCTGCAATAATAAATACAATTCTATTGTGTACACTCTTGCACTTAAAAATCACACGCATAAATCGCTTTCAAGGATAATAAAATACAGAACAATAATTTCACGAGACTCATTACAATTTTAATGCTGATAGATGTCTCTTTCACAATGACGACTGAAACACCAAAAACCCATACATTTCCCTGCTGTGCTCTTTGCTATATATAGGCACCGAGGTTCCATCGTTAGAATCAACATCAGCACCAAATTCTCCAGCAGGATCAACAACAGGTAAATGTACCCAAAACAGATGACATTGAGATCACAGCACCGTAATTGTCATTGTGTTTATTTCTAACAATGCCTGATGGTAAATTATAATTTTTAAAGGTTCACGATTATTAGAAACATAAATATAATCCTTCACAAATAATTCAATTATTGCCGGTAACGTTCTCTATACCATGAAGGCACCGAGGTCCCACCTTTTGAATCGTCTGTGTCTACAGATGTACGAGCAACTGCATTTCCCACATAAATAAAATCACCATCAGCAGTGTCAACACCAATTAAATATGCACAGCCCAAACATCAACCTAAGATTACAGTGCTCTTAACTTTCACAGTAATGATGAAAGTATCATAAATTAGAGCCTATGGAAATAATATCCTATATATAAAATGTTGCTTCATTAGGAATTATAAAATGTATATCAGGCTAAAGAATCAGTAATTTTAATATAAATTGCAATTCCATATGCTGTTTTAACTTATATAAACATTACTATAACACATTAAACATATTAACGGTGGCATACAATGAGACCATATTAGTAAAATTATTCCCCTGATAAACGCACACATTTGTTAAATTGGTGTTATAACGCCTTATTTCCAGACGCATATTTGTTAAGAAATGTACATAGCCATTTCATGGCGCATGTTTTCATATCATCAATTGTTATGACTTTTAAACCTTTTGCACCACCTATCTACACTTCAACTTGAGAAAAACATATCACACAGCTAACATGTAAATTTCAACTGGTTTGATATTTTCCATCACCATAAACTTAATTACAAAATCCTGTCCCATATCACATGACAACCATGACACACCGTGAACTGCTATCTTAGAATACCCAAACTGCTTTGCGCATCTGTCATGTCATTTGACATGGGAATTTCCAGATTTTGCTACGACCACTTGTGTTATTTTATGATTAGCTAAACAAAAAAAAGTGCAAGTTAACATCTAAGTACCCTTTATAATACAGGTATCCATGGATTTACGATAGGGATGCATTCTTCAAAAACAGGCATAAAACTAAATTTCGAAAATCAGGATCACTTTTCCCATCGATTTGTAGGGGTTATTACGGGGGGGGGGGGGAAAGGTGGACGGAAAACACCAGGGTGTCTGCACCCACACACACGGGTGTCTACACCCACGTCCGCATCCGTTAACCACTGGGGGGCCATGGGGGCTCTGTGATCCCCCATAACCCCGCCCCTCGGAGGGGATATCTATAAAAGGCGGAGAGCCAGAGAGCTCGGGGCCAGTTTTAGAAGAAGCTTACCAGTGAAGTCTGAAGACCGGCAGAATAGGCCCTGGGACTCCCCTGTCTCGTTGCCCTTGTCAGGGCCGAGCTGGGCAAGCCAGCGGCGTGGCCCCAAGAGCTTCCGGACCTCTGCTCTTGTAAGAGCAAGGCCGGCTTAGCTGGGTGCCGGGATCCGTGCTTTACCAGGGCCGGATCAGAGAGCCTCCCGTAGCACTATTAGAGGAGGACTGGGAACAGGACAGGGGAATTAGTGCTAGGGGTGTTTTCCCATCTAGTACGGGTGAAGGGGCCATTACCCCTTCAAGTATTGTAACTGTCCTTGAGTTTAATAAAAGAGTGTGCCTCGACTCCGTCGTCACTCTCCCAGGAAATCACTACATCTGGCGTCAGAAGTGGTCGAAAGAATGGATACGAGATGGACAACTCATACCCAAGACCCCGGAGAGGACGACAGCTTGGGAGAGGCAGTGCAAGATATCGCCGCCAACGTACATGAGCAACCGCTGCCGACTCCACCACCTGCAGGGCAGTCGGAGAGAGCCGGGACGTCGGCTGATGAGTTGGCATTGGCCCACTCGCGACTGGCGGAGCTCCTGTATGCAGCGGCCACCACGCTTGAGCAGATAACTCGCCTGGGGCTGGGGGGAGCTGCGCAGCGTGAAGACAGACAGCGCCCGCCAGAAACTCCCGCCTTTGCGATGGGCCCGAGGCTTGAACTTCCCGCCACGGGTACAGTAGGAGCCGAGGGAGGGGCCCCAGCACGTCACGCGGACGGCGGGGCCCAACCAGCAAGCACCACGTCATCAGCGGGGGCGGGTCGCAGTGGCTACCTATCAGCAGTCGCCGGGTCATCAACGGCGGACAACTGCACCGACCAACCTGGAACCAGCGCGTCACCAACGGCGCGACCTCCATTAGGGTCCGCCATTGCTCCCCATACAGTCGATGGAAACAGTACGCGAGCTGGGCGATCGTCAGAGGACCCGTTTATCGCGGTCCTCAATGTCGGGACACGGACGGCGGTGGTTTCCCAGGGAACCGTGTTCGCACATGCGATTCCGGTACCTGCGGAAACGCCGATCATTGGCCAGGTGGCCACCGCTTCTCAGCCGCGACTGCAGTCAGACCATGACGAGGGTTGGCTGGAGGCGCTTTGTGCTGAGACACCTGACCTATCCGACTCACAACGTGCTAAATTGTGTACAAATACGATATCGGATGTACAAAATTGCTGTGCCACCATATTGACACCGGTGACAACGCTCCTATCCGTCAAAATCCTTGTCGGTTTAGTCCCGCCGAAAAGGATCATGTCAAATCGGCTGTAGATGACATGTTGGCTTCTGACATTATTTCTCCCTCGACCAGCCCTTGGGGTGCACCCATAGTATTGGTTAAAAAGCACGATGGGTCCCTAAGGTTCTGCGTTGATTTTCGGCGGTTGAATAAGATCTTGGTGGCCGATGCTTACCCGCTTCCTCGAATGGACGAATCTCTGGATGCCCTAGCTGGATCACGATTCTTCTCCACCTTGGATTTGCTGTCAGGGTTTTGGCAACTTCCTTTGGACGACGAATCGAAGCCCAAAACGGCTTTTCGAATGCCGCACGGCCTCTTCCAATTCAGTCGGTCGCCTATGGGGCTCCACTCCGCTCCCGCAACGTTCCAGCGCCTGATGGAATTGGTTCTCGCTGGTTTGCAATGGGAGGTATGTTTGATTTACCTAGACGACGTGATCGTATTTAGTAAGACATTCGAGGAACATCTTGATAGGCTTCGGGCCGTCTTTCTCAAAATGCACGCAGCTAATTTGAAATTCAAACCACAAAAGTGCTATTTGCTACGCGAATCTGTAAGATATTTGGGTCACATCGTCGGACGGTCAGGTATCTCAACCGATCCCGCCAAAACGCGTTGTGTCAGCTCCTGGCCGACTCCCACCTCGGTGGGGGAGGTTAGGAGCTTCATCGGTTTTGCTTCATATTACCGGCGGTTTGTCGTGGAGTTTGCTTCCATCGCTAAGCCGTTACATACCTTAACGGTAAAGGGGGTGAAATTTCATTGGGGCCCGGAAGAGGAGGCCGCCTTTAACTCTCTTCGTGACGCCTTGGTGGGGGCCCCGCCGTTGAGTTACCCCGATTTTTCTCTACCTTTCGTGCTCGACACGGACGCGAGCAACACGGGGATTGGGGGCGTGCTTTCCCAAGTTGTGGGTGGCGTGGAGCGCGTTATGGCTTACGGTAGTAGAGTATTGTCTCCTGCCGAGCAAAGATACTGCGTCACCCGCCGTGAACTGTTGGCTATTGTTTTCTTTATTCAACAGTACTGGCCATATCTGTACGGCCGGCGTTTTACCATCCGTACAGATCATGTGGCATTGCAGTATGCCCTGCGTATTCACCAGCCATCGGGGCAGTTGTCCCGATGGCTGGAGATCATTCAGGATTTCGATTTCGAAACAACATATCGCAAGGGGATTCGCCACACTAATGCCGATGCCCTGTCGCGCCTGCCGGTCGCTTCGGATTGCACTTGTTTCTTGGGCTCGGGGCGTTGCA
Organism: Lampetra fluviatilis; assembly: GCF_964198595.1. NCBI lineage: Eukaryota > Metazoa > Chordata > Hyperoartia > Petromyzontiformes > Petromyzontidae > Lampetra > Lampetra fluviatilis. Next base: position 1,498,014 of record NC_136325.1, on the reverse strand, counting down.
AATCGGCGAGCGACGGCCAGGATCGGGTCCTTGCAGCTGCCGTTGAGGCTCCTTCGGGCATTGGCCCTATTGATATGGGAGGGAAGGATTCCCTACTGGGCTTGTCAGGTGCGGAGTGGGGGCGCCTCCAAATGGAGGATACGTCCCTCCTGGCGCTACGGCGTCGCGTGGAAGGATCCGGTCAGGGGACGTCGGGTGTTGACTCATGGGGGTTGTGCCAGGGCCTCCTCATGCATTGGGATGGAACGATCCGCCGCCACAGGCTGGTGGTGCCTTCCACGTTGAGGGGTAGGGCTGTATGGGCTCCTCATGAGCGGCTCCTGCACCTGGGCACCCACAAAACCCTTGCCATGCTCCAGCTTAATTTCTTTTGGCCGGGCATGGCAAGGGATGTGGACGATCTGTTACAGTCTTGTACCCAGTGTGCTCAACGGAAGCCGCCAGCAAGGGGAAGCCAGCCCACCGCTCCAGTCTATTTCGGTCACCCGAGTTAATGAGCTTGTCGTTCTCGATATTTTGGGGCCGTTTCCTTCCACGCCTAGGGGTAATAAGGACCTACTGGTTGGCGTGGAATATTTCACGCGATGGCCTATGGCTTGGCCCCTTGCCAACCAGTCGGCAGCAGCCGTTGCGGAGGCTTTTGTCCAGGGCTATGTCCTCGACAAGGGCGCTGCGGAACGGTTGTTGACCGATCAGGGAAAGAATTTCACTAGTTCCCTTTTACACGAGGTGTGTGAGCTTCTTGGTACGAAGAAAATTCGTACTTCCCCTTACCACCCACAAACGGATGGGATGGTAGAACGCCTGCATAGGACTCTTACGTTCATGCTGTCCCACCAGGTATCTGAGTCCCAAACCGATTGGGACCTTCAGATCCCGGGAGTTCTGGCAGCTTACAGGATGGCTCCTCACGCAGCGACCGGATTCTCGCCATTTTTTTTTTTATGTATGGCCACGAAGTTGACCCGCCTGTCGCGACCCAGCTGAAAATTGCTACACCACACGCTAAGTCCAAGTTGGCGGACCATGTTAAATTTAACATCCTCCGGTTGGCTGAGGCACGGGAGGCGGCTATGCAAAACTCTGATCGCGCTGGTCACACACGCACAAATGGCACCCGGGCGACAGAGCGTGGCTACACTGCCCCCAGGTGCCATTGGCTACCTCGTCTAAGTTGTTGCGACCATGGAGGGGCCCCTTGGAAATTGTGCAGGTTATGCGGCCCCAATGTGTTCGCATTAAATGGGGGAAGCGTCGGTGGTTCGTACACCCTTCACGGTTGAAGCCGTTCTTTGCGCCACATGCTTCCTCTCATGACTATGGCTGAACATGTGGGGGGTCCACTGACTCCGGGAGGGCGGGGTCACCGCCAGCCTCTGATCCGCTGCTAACTGTTCCGTCTTCAGGGGCCCAAGGACTGACGCCCTCTCGGCTGCCGGCCTCCCCCGAGGGGGTCGGCGCTGGCTCGTCCAAGAAGCCGGAGGGCCGTGCGCCTGCATTTTCAACACCTGCCGCCGGCCCTACCCGGTCGGGCCCTTGTGACGGGCCCGTTGCACGGACACGCGCCAAGACGCGCCGGTTGTTGCGAGTTGCTTTCCGCGCGTGTTCCGCTGCTGGAGGGCTCGCTCACCTTTTTTTTTTTTGTTGGGTGGGGGTGGGGAACCACACTCTGTACATATGTTGCATGTTGGGGCGGGGGTATTTATAGGGGACCGTCGGTTGTTGTTACTCTTGTTATTGTTGTTGTTACGGGGCACACGCATGTTGACTGTGTTAAGTCTTTATTGTTGGTTTTTGAGGGGTTGTTGCAGCCGGGACGGCTGCGGGCTGTACAGGGGGGGGTGATGTAGGGGTTATTACGGGGGGAATAGGCGGACGGAAAACACAAGGGTGTCTGCACCCATAGACACGGGTGTCTACACCCACGTCCGCATCCGTTAACCACTGGGGGGCCATGGGGGCTCGGTGATCCCCCATAACCCCGCCCCTCGGAGGGGATCCCTATAAAAGGCGGGGAGCCAGAGAGCTCGGGGCCAGTTTTAGAAGAAGCTTACCAGTGAAGTCTGAAGACCGGCAGAATAGGCCCTGGGACTCCCCTGTCTCGCTGCCCTTGTCAGGGCCGAGCTGGGCAAGCCAGCGGCGCGGCCCCAAGAGCTTCCGGACCTCTGCTCTTGTAAGAGCAAGGCCGGCTTAGCTGGGTGCCGGGATCCGTGCTTTACCAGGGCCGGATCAGACAGCCTCCCGTAGCACTATTAGAGGAGGACTGGGAACAGGACAGGGGAATTAGTGCTAGGGGTGTTTTCCCATCTAGTACGGGTGAAGGGGCCATTACCCCTTCAAGTATTGTAACTGTTCTTGAGTTTAATAAAAGAGTGTGCCTCGACTCCGTCGTCAGTCTCCCTGGAAATCACTACACATTTAATAAAAAAAAGTTAGGGATGTGTTTTGGACAATCATTGCAACTCTGCTCCTAACCTAAAATATACACCTATATAACCCTTCACAATTCAAACAATAATAAAGAACATAAATTTAAAACAATTGAATAATACATTTAAAAGAATGTACCTTTTCAGGGATCTCACGAAAAGATACGATTGTTGGGATGAACAGAAAGAAGCGTTAGTGTTGCACTGCAGGGATAGCCGTGACACTGTCGCGGATGGATGATGCAACCTCCCTGATGCTTCTTGTTTGATGTCATTGCGCGTGCCCTTCGAAATTTCGTTAACGCAGAATTCGATTTCGTTTTGTCAAATATTCGAAAAGGTTCAATAATGAAAAGTGTCCATAATTCTGTAAATGCGACATTTCGTAAACCAAACATTCCTCCCATTAGAATCGACGCCAGGAACAACTCGTCCGCCAGCAAGCACGACCACGACCAATACGACAGCAGCTCCTCCAAGTAAACACTGCACACACAGCACCAGCTTTGGTATATGCCAGTTACTGAGAAAGTGCCCTTATATAGAAATAGAGAGGCTGATGGCTTTATGTATGTGGAAAATATTTTCTTTTCAGTATGCATACGTCTGTTGAGGTGCTAATGATGACACGGATGCAGATCTTTGTAAGGGCTGATGCCAAGGTTTATTAGGGCCTCCGCCTAGGAACTTATTAAGGGCTAGCATATTTCTCCGCAAGGGAAGGGTACTGGGAATCCTAACACCCCCCGGCTATCTGGGCTCTTCCCACTGCACCATCCGAGGGCTGAACCAACATCGGCCGGCCGGGTGAAGCACCCTCTCTCGCCTCGTGTTGGATCACCCTACCCTGGGTCCCGGCTTCCACCCTCTCCAGGGGGACATGACGTCACCGTCCCGCCCCCTGTGCATGACGTCACTTCTCTGACGTCACTGCACTAGAGGTTGAGCGTGATGTAACGTCATAACTACCCCTCAACATCACCCCCCCCCCCTGTGAAAAAAAACAGCCGACCTGGCTGAAACTATCACATGAGCGGAGTCTACCCGGTGGGACGTTCCAATGACAAAGAACGCAAGCGACACATACGAACACAACACTAGGGCAGCACGGAACAAAATACAGTCTGGAAGGAGTCACCACTCGGGGTAAGGTAAGTGGCGGCAAGGCTGAGAAGGAAGAATACGGCTCCACAGGCCGTCAGCATATGGGTACGCCCCTTGAACGCGTGCCCGCCATGGGCCCACACCCTCACGTGGCGTCGGCCGCCAAAGCCGGCGACGCACTGGCCGTCGGCAAGCCTACATGGACAGGGCGAGACGCCGCCGGCGGCACAACCAGCGGGAGCTCCGCAGGCGCCCCCAACGGCAGGCCACTGCCTCCTGCTGCATTGGCCTTCGAACCAGGCAGTGGTCCGGAGGGGGACAGGGCCGCCGCCGGGACATCCCCCGGAAGGCCCGGCACCGGCGGCGTCACTGGCGGTGGCTCTGTAGGCGTACACAAAGGCAGGGCACGACCCCCGCAGCCCGGTTCATTGGACGCATCAATCGCTGGCCGCTCTGGGAATGGGGATGAATCAGAGAGCCCAGGAGGCACCACCCACTTGAGCCGCAACGGGTGCACGATCCAGTGGCGACAGCCCCACCGAATACAAACACATTGAGGTCGGCGGACCTCCACAACCTCGACAGGGCCCTGCAATGGGCGATGTAATTTAGGGGACGTACCCACCGGCACTTGAGGGCAGTGCAGCCATGCCAACTGACCCTTTTCCCTCGACAGGCCAACAGCCTGGTGGAACAGGTGAACCTTTCTTGGCAGGGCCTAGGTCGTGCATCGGGGGCTCGGGTTCCCCCCCTACATGAGGTAAAAAGGGGAGAACCCTGTCGAGGCATGAGGAGCCAACCTGTACGCGGCCAGCACCCTCAGGATGAACAGGTCCCAGTCCGATTGGGACGTGCTCACATGATGGCACAGTATGGACGTGAGCAAACGGTTCAACCGCTCTACCATCCCGCCGGACTGGGGGTGGTAGGGAGAGGTGTGGACCTTCTTCATCCCAAGGAGGTCACAGACCTCCTTGAGCAACCGGGACGAAAAATTCCGCCCCTGATCAGTCAGGAGTTGTTCTGGCGCCCCCTTGTCGAGAAGATATCCTTGAACGAATGCCTCGGTGATGGACGAGGCCGATTGGTCCACCAGAGACCACGCCATAGGCCAACGCGTGAGGTACTCCACCCCACCAAGAGGTACTTGTGGCCCCATTGGGATGCAGGGAATGGCCCCAAAATATCCAGGGCCACAATCTTATTAACACGAGAAACCCGGATGGATCTCAGCAGGGCCTGATCCTGACCAACTGGGGCCTTCTTCCCTGCACAGTCGTGGCAACCTTTCAAAATAAGGGCCACATCATCCTCCACACCCGGCCAATAGTAGTCCTGTTTAAGGGTTAACAAGGTCTTGTGGTAGCCGAGGTGCAAAAGTTTCTCGTGAATGGCCCAAGTCAACTTACCTCGCAAGCCAATGGGCACAACCACACAATAGCACTCCAACTGGGCATCCCAACGCATGAGGAGGCCGTCATGCACAGCGATCACCGGGGCAGCCGACAGAGCCGAGCTCCAGGCCTTTGACCCAACACGGCGTCGCAGCCTCAGCAGAGATGAATCCTCCATCTGCAGCTTGGACCATACCTTCCGGGGGAGTCCCAGGCCGAAATCAACAAGCACCGCCACACCTGGATGGGCTGCTGCTTTGGCCGACGCAACCAACTGGGCCACGGTGTCCAATGGGGCCTACAGCGGCTGGAACCCAGGGCACAAGCGCACCCGCCATCGGGGAGCAGCCTGGAAAGGCCATCCGCATTCCCATGCAGAGTCCCCTTCCTGTGGATGACCTTGAAGGGGTACTCCTGGAGCACCTCGTGCCAGCGGGACAGCTGACGCGAGGGTTGGTCAATTCGCAGGGAATATTGCAGGGCTGCGTCGTCAGTCCAGACGGTTACCGGCGACCAACTGTACAAAAAAACTATAGCCAGCAGCTCCCGCCTGGTCACAGTGGGGGACAAAACACGGTTACCATAGGCAACAACCCACTTCACCCCATCGACGACCTGAGCCAGGACAGCCCCAAAATTCGTGTCACTGGCATCAGTGTCGAGGAGGAATGGCTGTGAAAAATCTGGGTATTCCAAGGGCGGCGCGTCCGCTAAGGCCGCGCGAAGCGCCACAAAAGCGGCTTCCTCCTCTGTCCCCCAGTGAAACTTTTGATCTTTGCCAGACAGTGCATGCAGTGGTTTCGCAATGGTCGCAAAATCGCAGACGAACCGGCAATAGTACGATGCGAAGCCAACAAAGCTACGCACCTCATCGATAGATGTAGGAGCCGGCCAAGTCCGGACACAAGCAGTCTTTTCCGGATCCGTGGCAACACCTGACGCGCTCACAATGTGTCCCAAATACTTAACCGATGGTTGCAATAGATGGCATTTTTGTGGTTTGAATTTCAAGCCCGCGGCACGCACTTTGGCGAACACTGCCTCAAGACGCTGCAAGTGCTCGTCAAACATGCGGCCGAAAACAACCATGTCATCCAAATAGATTAAAGAAGATTCCCACTGTAGCCCCGCCAAGACCATCTCCATGAGACGCAGGAAGGTGGCCGGGGCCGAATGAAGACCCATAGGAAGCCGGTTGAATTAGAACAATCCCTGGGGTGTGCGGAACGCTTTCTTGGGTCTAAAGGCCTCGTCGAGCGGCAACTGGCAAAAGCTCGAGAGAAAATTTAGGGTCGAAAAGAGCCGCGCACCCGAGAGAGCATCGAGGGAATCATCCATTCGAGGAAATGGATAAGCATCGGCCACCGATATTTGCTGTTTCTTGACTAGAACGATGGGGGCCACCCAAGGGCTAGTGGAAGGGGAGGTAATGTCCGCCGCCAACATCTCATCAACTGCGGAGCGGACATGATCCATTTCCGCCGGGCTAAAGCGGTGTGAATTTAGCCAAATAGGGGCCGAGTCGCCCATATCAATGTGATGTTCCAGGAGAGTGGTACGACCCAGATCAAATTTACTTTGGCTGAAGACATCGGTAAACCTGACGCGGAACTGCTGGCGTTCCTCGGAGGACAATGAGGCGTTCTCGTTGAGCAACGCATCAATCCATGATGCGTCGGCCCTCCCCGCGGGCAACACGCCCACCATAACCCCTCCCGGCGGCCCCGCGATGTTGGGAGGAGGGCCCGGGGTGGCGAGCGCCAACACAGCACTGACAGGGATGACGATCGGCGCGGGCCCCCAATTGAGGACCTGCAAAAAATGCTCCCAGCCGCCGACACGTCTGTGAAAGCACCCACCAACCAGTCGAATTTGGAAAAATAATTGGAGGGAGACAGGAGAATGCCTGTCTCCGGAGACTCCACTTTCAATGGCCCGCGCAGCCTGAGGGGAAGCAGGATCTGTGACCCAGGTGGGACCGTCACAGACTCCGTGGTCAAAGCCCGAACACTAGCGGCCAGAAGGGCCAACACAGAGGGAGATTTCAAGAAATGCAACCGACCCCCCGATGGCATCTCGACGCACCCTTGGTCGACCAGGATACGCATGGGCATCCTAGCCAAAAAATCGGTCCCCAAGAGGCATGGTACGGCCAAGGTCTTGGAGACCAAAATGGGCCCCATCAATTAAATTTCACCGATCGCTATCGATGCAACAACGTGAACCAAAATGCTGAGGCTGCTCCCGTTGGCGGCCACGCAAGCCCCGCGAACTGGCCGCAATGGCCCCACGCTGCGCGGTAAAAAATTTAAAACGGCCTCCGAGACCATGGTGGTTGACGCACCCGTGTCCACCAGGATCCGCACCACGACCCGCTGCACATGCCCCACAACGGCCGAGGACCCCACAGCGGCGGCCACCATGCGATGCGCAAGGGCCCTCCACTGGCGAGTCTATCTGGGCCACCCAAACGACAGGTGTAACTGCGCGAGACACAAGTCCGACCCCCTAGAGATGACCCCTTGATGATGGACCCTAACCCCGCTAGATGCATGAGGTGAAGGGAGCGGCCGTGCGATGGATGCGTCACGACTTTCCTGTGGCCCCGAAGGTCCCGCCATCAGAGAGCTGCTCGCAGGAGGAGAGGCCTTGAAGGCCCGGGGGCGTTGTTGCAGCCCCGCTCGAAGTGGCCCTGCTGGCCACAACGGAAGCAGGTGACCTGCCCCGTGGCCTGTGGACGAGGAGGACCCGCCCGCCACCGCCTCTCGGGCCGGCGAGTAGTGCCACCCCTCCCACGGCGGTCATAGGCCGCCACGGCCGCGAGGGCATCCTCCACCCGAGGCACCACCACCGCTGCAGACTCCGGAGCTCCCACGCATGCTGCCACCACGGGTGGCTATCACAGCGCAAGATGCACTTGAATATTTTGCACAACGGCCAATGATGTTATCTCGACTCCTCGGCAATGGACAGCACAATGCCCAGCTCCCCCACGAGGATCAACAGCCGCTCAAGGGCCAAGGAGTCCAGCGCCTTCCCGTCAAGGTCGGGGTATGCGGCCCGAGCCAGCGCCAGGAGGGAGCAGCGAAATGCGAGGGGCAACTCCCCCTCCTCCCGCCAGCGCATGGAAAACTTAAGGCGCGTACTAGATGGCTGCTCGAACACTGCGGCCATCTGTTGGTAGGCCGACTGCAGCGTCGCCTTATCCGCCGGTGAGATGGCCAAGAACGCCTGCAACGTCCTTGCATCAAGGCACGTTGGCAGTAAGTGCAGCGCCTCCTCCGTGGGCCAGCGCACCGACTGATAGACCGCATCAATCGGGCCTGAAAATCCAGTCAGTCGCCCCCCTTCACGACGAACGGCGCGACAGGGGGCAACCGGCGCAGCGGCAGGTGGGCCGACCCTTCCCCCAGCTCGGACTTACCTGCACCGGCGGCCGCCGGTGATCCCACGGCCGCACCCCCACCTGGGCCACCAAGACGGCGAGCTGCGCAATGGTGAGCGGCTCCTCACTGACCATGTTCTAAATTTTTCATCTATGCTTTTGCACGAAGTGTGATACATTGGGTATTAAGCAAATTAAGACGTCCCCATACCATTCTCAGACGGATGGGATTGTAGAACGCTTGAACAGAACGACATCATCCATGCTCTGTCAAGTGGTAAATGAGGCACAAACGGATTGGGACCTGCATGTTCCAGGGATTTTGGCGGCATATTGGATGGCTCCACATGCCTCTAAGGGGTTGTCCCTTTGTTTCTTATGTACGGGCGGGAGGCTCAACTGGATATAACCTCCAATAAACGATGGGACATACCCGAGCCGCTGCAGGTTTCACTCAAGCGAGTGTTGGAAGCACGTGCAGCGGTGAAGGAAAATGCCGCCAGGGCACAAGCCGCAATTGAGAAGAATGCAGAGCGTCGCACGCATGTGCTTCCTTGGCCAATCGGGGAAAAGGCATAGCTGTATTGCCCGCAGGTGCTGCTGCATACGTCGCCAAAATTGCACCAGCGAGACACACACAGACAAACAGAAGGACAACGAAGGCTTCGGCACAGTTTCGTTGTCCTTCTGTTTGTTTTGGTGTGTGTCTCGTTCTGTGTCTTTGTGTGTGTCTCTCTCTGCATATGTGTCTGCCTATGCTGTTTCGCTAAAAATCACCGCGCTCGCTCCCCATATCTGCACGACTCAAGCTTAACGTCGCGGCCCTCTATCACTGTGCTCTTTGCGTGGCCTCCTGGCATACCGATCATCGTTGCTCACTCCGCAGCAGCTCCCTCCATCTGTAATTCTACCCCCATTCACATACGCAGCAGCATCCAGTCTCCTTCCACCTTCAGGAAGCACCTGAAGACACATTTTTTGGCGAGCTTCTTGAGCTTTCTGGGGAACTCCGAGCAAAGCTCCGAGCTTCCTGAGTGACGCTCGAACTTTGAATGCACGGTCGTGAAATTTGAGCGCGTTAAAAGTGGACTATTATTATGTTTCATCATTGCAGCATTAATATTGATGAAACACTGTACATAACACAGCACATTAAAGATGGCTCTTAATGAATGAATGTTGGGTGCGTCGGTTGACAAGTAACGTCCCATTGTCTTTATTTCATGAACCGAAGCTCCAACAATGCCGGCACCAACGCCACCACCGACACCACCACCTCCAAGTGAGAATTTGCAGTGGAGTGTGCGGTTCGTCAGGGATAACCTAAACGCCTCATCGGTTTGAGGCTTTGTACTGTACTGGTTTCCAGTGTCAAGTCGCTATATTTATATTTCTACAACTTTTCATCACTGCCGTATAATACAGTATTGTGGTGGGGCAGTGATCAGTCCATTGCACTATGAACATTGATCTGGTTATGCAGGTCAATGACCCACCAATAACATTGAAGAACACTGCCCATTTCTCAGTGGCAACATTCTTGAGCTTGATTGCCTTTATACAATGCCAAATAAAGGAAAGCCTGATTCTGTTAATTAAAAAAACGTACACATTTTCCGTGCTGTGTGTGTGCGTTGTTATTTTTTTCAGATGCGCGTCTCGGCTGCACCTTTGACGATGAGGGGCTCCCAATGTGCGGCTGGACTCAGTGGGGCGATGACGCTGGAGACTGGATCAGGAACTTGGGAGCAACCCCCAACCCCAGCACCGGTCCACCTGGGGACCACACCACCGGCTGTAAGCAGCACTTGCATTGTAAAATGCCTGCTTAGAAGATACACATCAAATATAATCTGGTGGCCAGGTGGCCCAGAAGTCAGAGCACTGAGAGAGGACTGCTCGCTAAGGTGCTGCCCGAGGTTCGAGTCCAGGCCGCTGCCTGTGATTGAACCTGATTCTCAAGTCTTAGTGAGTTGATTACCTCAGCATGGTTACCAATGACTGCACAAAAAACACATCACGTTCAATTTAATTAAGACGATGAATTTGGCAACAAATTCCAACACTGAGAATGAAATCTTTAGGGGCCGTCCATAAATGACGTCACGCACCTAGGGGAGGAGGAGGGGGGTCAGACATTTGTGACGATGTATGACGAGGGGGGGGTTTGAGAAATGTGACGTCACGTAAAATGCGCAATTTTAAATAAATATAAACAACACCTTCTACTTAATTAAATTGAATTGTTATAACACTAATTTTCATTATTAACTTTTTTTTTTATTTAAATGTATTAAGGTCACCTTTTATTTATAGTATAGATTATATTATACTGTTAAACATAAGAACCGGAAGTCAAACTACTTCACACTTTTATAGAGAATAATACTTCGTCAGGAAGAAGAAATGCAAATAAAATTTTAATGCAGTCGTTACATTAAAAACGCTTGATAGTTTCGAATAAGAATTTAAAAAAACGTAAGTACTATTATTCCTGTCATATCAATCGACAGCATTTTCAATCACACACATTTATTAAATATACATTTTTAATATCACTATAAAATGTACTACTATTAATAGTATTATTATGTTACAATAACATTGATAATAACATATATAGAGAGAAAAGTTTTTGGGTACAAAGATATCAAACAGCCATTTTTGAGCATGGAGGGATAATTAATAATGGAGTACATACGTCATTCAGCAAGTGAACAATAGCCAACGCGTCCTCCATGATTAATTATTCCCCATTAAATTTTTGTTCTTTGTACCCAGAAAATGGCGTCATGCTTCTTTTCGCCATTGTCCTACTATGAACCATGAGTGACTAAATTTAACCGTATAGGATCTTTGATTTAACTACGGAGTTCCCTTATGGAAATAAATAAATAAAAATACCGCTCACGATTCAGTATATCGTGTGCACGATTTAGTATTTTATGCGCAAAAAAATATAAATTGTGCGCAAGAATTAATCATTCGCACAAATAAATAAATTTCGCATTCAATTGAAATTTAGTTTTTTTACATGTTTCTATAAAGGTGCTCCATACTAGCTCATTTCATTTTTTAAAATACTTCGTATCAGTTTCAGTTTGAGTTAATTGAGTAATCATAGTAATCAAATAATCATAGAATAGCTAATCAAAGAATTCATGAATTTAACGCTATCTATTTAAAATATTAAACATTTTCAGGCTGGTCATTATTTTAAACTCAAATCTCAATTAATATATACAACATTTATAAAATTGAATAATGAAAGTTCATATTACACCAATAAAATCTCAAAGCATATTTTTTGAAGCGAATTGACCACTACGATGGTTAAAAATAAAATGTACCAGTGTCTTTTTGACGCATACGTGCTGGCATATCCTCCAAAGAGCAGAAAAGTTTGCCAAGAAGAACTGGTTCAAAAGTGGAATTAAATAAAACATGATACAGATTTGCAAGTTAAAGTTCATAATTGGTTGCAAGAATTAAAGGCGATTTCCACCACAAGAAAAGGATCACTTCTTAAGTTTTGGACTAAGCAAACATCATCTGCCGATAAAAAAAAACCCCCCCAAAAATATGCCTGTCGATATACCTCAGAATTCTGCATCGCAGTCTGATGGACAAGTGACCGATGCTCAGGCTGATGATTCAGCGCCTAGTGCCAGCAATTCAGCAACATCAATAATTGCTACAGTCCAGCTGTATTTGCAGTCACAGATTGACATTTTGAATTCTGATCTGGTCGGCTTGTACAAGCGCCAAACAAGTGGAATGCTGATGTAGTGGTGGTGTTGACGTGCGCCGACTGTGACAGTGATGGATCACGGGGCGGCGCGAGGTGCGGGGTTGGGCACGCGTTGTGGGCGTGGTGTGGACGCGCGCGCCGGGAGTGACAGATGACGGGGCGGCGCGGCGTGGGTGCTGAGGCACGCTGAGATGTGGGAAAACAGGATCGTAGCCAGCGCCCAGTGATTGGTCGAATAGGATGGGTGCTCGCAGCGACGTCCGCAGGTGGGGTATAAAGGGGGACGCGCGAGAGCACTCGGGGAGAGTTACCCAGTTGAAGACCAGAAGACGGAGCTGAAGACCTAGTGCCCCGAGACCCCTAGTCCCGCCGTCCTTGTAGGGACCGGGGCCCTGTGTGGCTCGGAGGCGAGACTGTGGGACCCGGGGTCCGACGCCCACGTGGGTCGGGCTGGGGACCCACAGTCAAGACGGATACCCCGGGCAGGGAGTGTCCCGAGTAGCTCAGTGGGCGTTAGTCGCCAGGGTAGCTAAGTGGGTGTTGGTCACCCGAGTAGCTCAGGGGCGTTAGTCGCCGAGTAGCTAAGTGGGTGTTGGTCACCCGAGTAGCTCAGTGGGCGTTAGTCGCCGAGTAGCTAAGTGGGTGTTGGTCACCCGAGTAGCTCAGTGGGCGTTAGTCGCCAGGGTAGCTAAGTGGGTGTTTGTCACCCGAGATACTAAGTGGGTGTTTGTCACCCGAGATACTAAGTGGGTGTTTGTCACCCGCGATACTAAGTGGGTGTTTGTCACCCGAGATACAAAGTAGGTGTTAGTCACCTGTGAACGAGTTTGGTAAAATAAAGAGTGTGTTACCCGTGAAGTCGTCTCCCGCCGAGTTACTACATTACAACTGGCGTCAGAAGTAAACCTGTCTTCAAGAAGTATGGACACGAGGAAGACTACCCGTACCCACGAGCGAGGTTGGGACGACGACGGCGTACCGGGGACACCAACCTCGGGAGGAGATGACGAGGAGTTGCCGCCGATGCAGCACTTCGCGGTGATGGCCGACGCTCCGCTCGCCTCCGACACCAGCCTCCAAGACGCGCACTCCCGGTTGGCGGAGTTGCTACTCGCCGCCGCCGCTGTCTTGGCGGACATCTCTGTTCCGGCGAGCGGAAAAACGGCTGCGGGGTTGGTGGAGAAAGCGACGTTAGAGGGATCCCGCCAAAAGGCGCTTCGCGCCAAAAGTCTGGAAGTTGCCACCGTTTTTGAGGGGCCGCCATCGATTGGCGGGAAACACGGACACCACGTGGCCGGAGACCTCCGCTCAGAGCAGCCCATGTCATCAGCGCGCGCCGGAGCTCTCCATTTTGCGCCTGACAACCGAGCCGACATTTTACACAACTACAGCGGAGCGCGGGAAAATCTCTCCGACGTCGACGACGATCGGGTCCTCCAGCAAAGATTGCCCGCGCTGTCGGCGTTCAAGGCGGATGGGGGCGACTGGGGAGCCTTCCAACGAAGGTTCCTCGCTCATCAGGAGATGTCGGGGTGGTCCGACACCACTGCCCTGCGTGCGTTGCCAGCGATGCTCGACGACGACGCGCTTGCAGCCTTCACATCTGCTGCAAGGTCGTCCCGCTCTACGCTCCAGGCCGCACTACACCTGATGGCGAAGGTGTTCGGACCGCCCTCCACGTGTCGCCACCAGTTTTACGATCGGCGGAAGGTGGCTGGAGAAACGACGCTCGCCTATCGCACGGCACTGCTCGCCTTGGCGGACGCAGCTTTTCCCCGCATGGATAAGGAGGGGAAGGACGCCATGGTGACGGAGCAGCTGCTGGCGTTGGCCCACGAGTTGGGGGTCCCCATCAATGTGGCGGACGAAATGGATATCTGCTCCCTGGCGATCGCCACGAGCATTCACGCGTACGAGGTCCTCAAACGCAAGCCGGGGGTCGTCTGCAAATGGGCGGGGAACGCGGCACTGGCCGCCACGATCGCCGAACCTCAGCCAGCTGCGGATCAGAAGCAGGCCTTCGCTGCATCGCGTCCGGGGGAGTGGAGAACGGGAGGTCGTTCGCCCACACATTCATCCCGCAAGCTGGAGCAACCGAAACCTACGACGTCCCTCGTCGTCTGCTACAACTGCGGCCTTCGGGGCCACGTCGCAGCCGGGTGCCGGGCCCCGCGTCAGCGCGCCACAGGACCACGTCGGGACGACGACCAGGCCCACAAGTCATCCCAACAAAACCCGGCGAGTCGCGGCACCTCACACGTTCGGTCCACAAACACGGCACATTCGGGTCGCCGCTTGGCGGTGGGGGGTTTGCGGCTGGGTGCCGGGGGTTCACTTCGGCGAGGGGGGACCGTACACGGCCCGCAAGCAGTCGAGTGGTCCGAATTGGCCCACAGGATAGTGGCTGCGTCGGCCGGGTCGTCCGTGGTGACGGGGTTTATTGACGGGGTTGAGGTCCGGGTGCTGGTGGACACGGGTGCGTCGGCCAATATCATCTCGGACCTTATTTATAACATTCTTCCCGTCCAAAGTAGACCCCTTCTGCCAGTAGACGTGCCATTTTATGCGGCGAATGGGGGATCCCTGGGGATCATCGGCCAGATTCGGGCGACTATTTGCATTGGTGACATCAAATTGGCGGGCCCTATTTTTGTATCATCATCGCTGGCCGTTCCCTGTTTGCTAGGTATGGACTTTTTGTCCAAAATGCCCATCAAAATTCTTATAGATCAGGCCTGCATTGAGCTTCCGTCAGGTCGGCGGGTTGCGTTCTTGAAGAGCCCTACCAAAATACGCACGGTTTGTGCGACGGTGCAGGCGCTGGCAACTCACACTGTACGGGTGCCCCCGGGATCGCAAATGTTGGTACCCCTTCGGTTGAGGAAACCACTCGAGGTGGGTGCGGAGGCACAGGGGGTGCTGTTGGGGCCGTCTAACAGGGCCAGAAGGGGCCTCGATTTAGCGGTTGCTCAAACCATGGTGAGAGGGGACAGTGAGCCGTTCGTAATGGTCTTGAATACGGGCTCGCGGCCGGCCGTAATTGCGCAGGGAACGGTGCTGGCTCACGCCGCGCCGCTACCCGTTGAGGAACGGCTCGTGGCTCAAGCAGATTTCACTGTCGAGTCGCATCCTCCAAGTGATGAGGGGACTGAGTGGTTGGACTCGTTGTGTGCCGGTTCGGCTAACTTGTCCAAGGTGCAATTGGGAGCATTGAGGGGTTTGCTACTCGAGTTTGCCGACGTGTTCAGCAAACATAAGTACGATATCGGCTGCACTGACCTGTTGCGCCACCACATAGCTACAGGGGACGCGGCCCCTATTCGTCAGAATCCCTTCCGGCTCAGCCCAGCCGAGAAGGAGCATGTGCAATCGGCGGTTAATGATATGTTGGCGGCCGATATCATTTCGCCCTCTTCTAGTCCGTGGGGTGCTCCTATTGTCCTAGTAAAAAAACAGGACGGGTCCTTGCGGTTTTGTGTCGATTTCCGCCGCTTAAACAAAATCTCGATGGCGGATGCGTATCCGCTCCCCAGGATGGATGAGTCGCTGGATGCCTTGGCGGGAGCACAGTTTTTTTCCACACTCGATCTGCTTTCCGGATTTTGGCAATTGCCACTCGATAACGAGTCTAAACCTAAAACCGCTTTCCGGACACCTGGTGGCCTATTTGAATTCAACCGGTTGCCCATGGGCTTACATTCCGCTCCCGCCACGTTCCAGAGACTCATGGAATTGGTTTTGTCGGGCCTCCAATGGGATACCTGTTTGATTTATCTCGACGATATCATCGTCTTCAGTCGAACTTTTGAGGAGCACCTCCAGCGACTGAGAGCGGTGTTCCTCAGGATGCGTTCCGCTAAGCTTAAATTTAAACCGGCTAAATGCTTTCTGCTTCGGGAATCGGTCAGGTATTTGGGCCATATCGTGAGTCGTTCAGGGATCTCGACGGACCCTGCTAAGACGCACTGCGTCAGCTCATGGCCAACGCCAACCTCGGTCACGGAGGTTCGCAGTTTTATTGGTTTCGCCTCCTATTACCGTCGTTTTGTCAAGCAGTTTGCCACCATAGCCAGGCCCCTGCACGCTTTGACGGCTAAGGGTGTGCGGTTTCACTGGGGGGCGGAAGAGGAGGCTGCGTTCTGCTCCCTTCGTGACGCCTTGGTGCAGGCTCCCCCCTTGTGTTACCCCGATTTCACACAACCGTTTTTGCTTGACACAGATGCCAGCAACACGGGTATCGGGGGGGTGCTCTCACAGGTGGTCGGGGGGGTTGAACGGGTGGTCGCCTACGGTAGTAGAGTTCTTTCCCCCGCCGAACAACGCTATTGCGTAACTCGTCGTGAATTGTTAGCGATTGTGTTTTTTACACAGCAATTCAGGCCGTATCTTTACGGCCGTCATTTTACGGTCCGTACGGACCATGCGGCTCTACAATACGCTATGCGCGTGGCACAGCCATCGGGCCAATTGTCCCGATGGTTGGAGGTCCTTCAAGACTACCAATTCACGACGATTTACCGCAAGGGATTGCGACACTCAAATGCGGACGCCTTGTCGCGGTTGCCACCGTGCACGGACTGCACATGTTTGTTGGGATCGGCGCGGTGCAAACCCCCGGTCGCCGGCACCCCGGGAGTTGCGCTCGCCGCCACTGACACGCCGGGAGTCGACGCCCCCACGGGGAGGGATTCGCTGTTGTCGTTGCCCCTCATTGAGTGGGGCCGTCTCCAAATGTCCGACGGTTCCCTACTTACGCTACGTCGAAAAGTTGGCGCTCCCGAGGTAGGGGATGCGCGGGTCGGTTCCTGGGTGTGCAGACAGGGCCTTTTGATGAAGTGGGACAACATGTCCTGGCGTCACGTGCTCGTTGTGCCTGTTGCTATGCGGGGTAGGGTCGTTCTGGCAGCTCATGAACGGCTCATGCATCTGGGTTTTCACAAAACGCTCGCCCTAATCCAGCGAGACTATTATTGGCCGGGGATGGGTAACGACGTGGCGAATATTCTTAAGGGATGCGTAGGGTGCGCCAAAAGAAAACCGCCACCATTGGCAGCTAATCCACCGCTGCAATCCATTCAAGTTTCGCGCATAAACGAATTAGTTGCGTTGGACATCTTGGGGCCCTTTCCTGCTACACCAAGGGGAAATAAGTTCCTGCTGGTTGGCGTAGAATACTTCACCCGATGGCCCATGGCATGGCCACTCGCCAACCAGTCGGCTGCAGCGGTGGCGGACGCCTTCGTCCAGGGCTATGTTTTGGACAAGGGCGCCCCCGAACGCTTGCTGACGGATCAAGGAAAGAATTTTTCGAGCGTTTTGTTGCGCGAGGTGTGCGACCTGTTGGGTACAAAAAAAGTGCGTACTTCCCCCTACCACCCGCAGACTGACGGGATGGTTGAGCGTCTGAACAGGACGATTACGTCTATGTTGTGCCAACAGGTCTGCGACGATCAGGTTGATTGGGACTTACAGGTGCCGGGGGTACTCGCGGCCTATCGAATGGCCCCTCATGCGGCGACGGGGTTTTCCCCATTTTTTCTTATGTATGGGCGGGAGGCCGATCCGGCCATGGACGTCCAACTGGGGATTTCCCAGCCACGTGCAAAATCAAAATTGGCAGACCACATCAAATTTAATATCGCCAAATTGACTGAAGCGCGGGAGGCGGCGAGGTTGAATTCGCGGTCTCGGCAAATTGCGAACGAGAGATTGCATGGGCGGAGGGTGCATACGCATGATTGGAAACCAGGCGATAAGGCCTGGCTGCATTGTCCACATGCACCGTTGGCTACGTCCCCTAAGTTGTTGAGACCTTGGAGGGGACCGGTGGAAATTGTGCGGGTTGCACGACCCCAGAGTATACAGATTAAATGGGAAAAACGCCGTTGGTACGTGCACCCCTCCCGACTGAAGCCCTATGCGGCACCGTGTGACCCCGTTCTGTGCCGTAACGACCGGGCGTGTGATGTGACCGTCGACTCGGGGAGGGAGGTGTCGCAGGCTGATCCTCACGTGTCTCCACCTGACCCACCCCCAGGTGCCTCGGGCTTGACGGCTGCTGACCGTCGGGAGCCTGAACCCCGCGGCACGCACGGGTCCTCGATGCCTGGCCGATGTCTTCCTGAACCGCCGGCACCACCGGACGTTCAACCGCGTCTGGTGCCGTACGACGGACCGGCAAGGCGGACTCGGGCTAGGGCACAACAATTTTCATGAAGACGTTTTTTTCGACACCGAGCTCGCCCGGTGTTCCCCTCTGCCGGGGTAATGTCCCGTTGTAGGGACGCTCGGAAAGAATGGGACGCTGCACGAGTCGAGAAAAAAAAAAAAAAAATTTCCATTTATTTTTCTTGCTGCATACACATTGCTATTGTCACTCGCCGGATTGTATATATTGTTCTGTTGTCGCGGTGGCATTGGTTGATGGTTGCGGATGGTAGTGTTCGCGTTGTGTTGGGTTGTTACGTTAGTTGTTGTTCTTGTTGTTGTGTTGTGTTACGGGGCACACAGGGGGGTTTGTATATTTTTATAGCAGCCGGGTCGGCTGCGAGCTATGTGGTAGGGGGTGATGTAGTGGTGGTGTTGACGTGCGCCGACTGTGACAGTGATGGATCACGGGGCGGCGCGAGGTGCGGGGTTGGGCACGCGTTGTGGGCGTGGTGTGGACGCGCGCGCCGGGAGTGACAGATGACGGGGCGGCGCGGCGTGGGTGCTGAGGCACGCTGAGATGTGGGAAAACAGGATCGTAGCCAGCGCCCAGTGATTGGTCGAATAGGATGGGTGCTCGCAGCGACGTCCGCAGGTGGGGTATAAAGGGGGACGCGCGAGAGCACTCGGGGAGAGTTACCCAGTTGAAGACCAGAAGACGGAGCTGAAGACCTAGTGCCCCGAGACCCCTAGTCCCGCCGCCCTTGTAGGGACCGGGGCCCTGTGTGGCTCGGAGGCGAGACTGTGGGACCCGGGGTCCGACGCCCACGTGGGTCGGGCTGGGGACCCACAGTCAAGACGGATACCCCGGGCAGGGAGTGTCCCGAGTAGCTCAGTGGGCGTTAGTCGCCAGGGTAGCTAAGTGGGTGTTGGTCACCCGAGTAGCTCAGGGGCGTTAGTCGCCGAGTAGCTAAGTGGGTGTTGGTCACCCGAGTAGCTCAGTGGGCGTTAGTCGCCGAGTAGCTAAGTGGGTGTTGGTCACCCGAGTAGCTCAGTGGGCGTTAGTCGCCAGGGTAGCTAAGTGGGTGTTTGTCACCCGAGATACTAAGTGGGTGTTTGTCACCCGAGATACAAAGTAGGTGTTAGTCACCTGTGAACGAGTTTGGTAAAATAAAGAGTGTGTTACCCGTGAAGTCGTCTCCCGCCGAGTTACTACATTACACTTACACAGCAACGGCATGTGGAACTGACAGAGAAGTAGAAAAAAACTGAATTGGAAATCCAGTTGAAGAAGAAAAAGGGTGAAAAAAATTAACCCGTAAAAACAAAGTTTTTAACTATAAATCTTTTATATGAGTGGCATCGGTTTTATTTTATTATTCATTTCTGTTTTTCGTGAGTAAGAGTTTCATTTTTATCACATTGGTATTTTAAATTAAATATAAGGAAAGTCGTATATAAGGATTATAAGGTTTTCAGTGTTTGTATGATTGTTTATATTGTACATTTTTGTTGTTTTCTTGAATAATTTTCTGTGTTTAGGAAAAATATATGATTGTGTTAGTGAAATTTTTTTTTTCCTAAAAGTGTAAAATTTTGGAAAAAAAATTTCACGAAAATAAATTGTCACGCACAACGAGTCTGTGTGCAAAATGTCAGCTCGATTGGATCACGGGAAGTGGGTTAAAAAACGACCAAAAGATTTGCACTGTCGTAACCGCGCAAGCAAGCAAGTGAACTTAATATAAAGGATTTAAAAAAGAGCACATAAAGCAAGAGATGATAAGAAAAGAAAATTAACTGTTCTTTTTGAAGATAATGCAGACTTACGCACATCTCTGAACGTCAGGGCCAAGCCGGGTAGGCCGAAAATTGAGGAAGATCAGCCTTCATTGGATTGATATTACCACATGACCACTACAGTAGTCATTTGAACTAAATAGGTATTACCATCGACGCTGATTTAGAGAAGAATAATTTTAAGTTTGCTGGAAACATTCTAGCCGAAATTTGGTCACAGTTGATTGTCGATCATTTTCCGACAGTGGCTGAATACATCGAGCCAACAGAGTCTGAGCTCCAGGAACAAAACCTCTTGTCCAGAGATCAGAAATGGTACGACGTCCACGTACGAACAAGCCAATACTTGACACAGATTGTAAAATGCACCGACAAGTGCTGTTTGAAACCAAGAAGCTCCTATTTTAGTGTGGTAACAGACACATTTCTTCCTCCTCCTTTACAAGTTGTTCAAACAAGCGAATGTCTTAAAATTCCAGAACGGACAACAGACGGAGCATCTCATAAATTCCCATCTCTGTTTGTTGCACATAGTTTGAAAGTGGATGACATCCTTCCTCGCTCTTCAAATCCTTATTGGTCGACACCATACTGTATGACTTGTACTATCCGTCAATACAATCCGTGCATAGCGATAGGATTTGTAAGAAATGTCACACATACTTCGTGTCATTAGGCATGCTGCGCAGCCACTCTGTAACACAAAAGCAGGAATCAATTATTATTCCGCCCAAACGCATCAGGTCACATAGAGTCGCTGCACGTCGGCAACATGAACTAATGGTTGTAATCGCGAACAAAGAAAATTGAGAGAGTGCAGATTGCATAGACGAAGAAGAGCTTGATGTGAATGGAATATCCATTCCACAGGATGAAGAGATCCATGCTCTCCATATTTATTCAATGAAGGAGCATTTTGCTTCTCCATAGGAGAATGGAGAAGCATAAATGTAGTAAAAATTTGGAATCATTGTTATTAAACATTTCGATGCTAATGATTCTTCCAGGGCTTTTCATTCTGTGGAATGAATATGTGATTTCCACATAGCTATAATTTAGCAATCTTTGGAGAACGTAATCAACTAGGCTATGCGTTGTGTTAGCCGACTCTCTGCGTTGCATTGCATTACATTTCCAAAAATGTGCTAGGTTTGTTTTCTCAAACTGCCTATTTCTCTCTCTAAAATTTACCAGGCTCTCATAGGCCCATTCACTCTTTCTCTCCCCCTGCCGCCGCGGGGTGTATTTACACACAGCTCTCTCATTGACATGCTAATTTCTCTGCTACAGCAGACCCACTTCTCTCTCTGCCCCCTCTCTCTTTATTTAAGGTCACGA
The DNA here is from genome assembly GCF_964198595.1 of Lampetra fluviatilis. Lineage (NCBI taxonomy): Eukaryota > Metazoa > Chordata > Hyperoartia > Petromyzontiformes > Petromyzontidae > Lampetra > Lampetra fluviatilis. Next base: position 1,476,666 of record NC_136325.1, on the reverse strand, counting down.
CACAGAGGCATTGGGTCTCTGTGTGTCTATGTTGTGTCTCTCTGTGTGTCTCTGTGTTGTCTCTCTCTGCTTGTGTGTCTGTCTGTGTATTTCCGTGTCTGTGTTTTGTCTCTCTCTCAAATTTAGTTCTACCCGATGACGACTGCTTGTGTTGCAATCGAAACGTCGTATTCTATTATTTAATTTATTTTCTTTCTACGTGACTTTACCGAAAGAACCAAAGAGAATATGTTATTGTTATAATTGTACTCTCCATTTTGCTTCGTTCTACTACAAAGTTTCAAGTATTTTTTTTATAGTTCTAATTACTTTTAATATTTGTTAATTATAAGAGAAAAAAAGTATGGATCATTGCAGTCACGAAAACTTCAGATCTAGATAATTGTCGTGCAGAGCAAGTGGGAAGTGCTGTCCTCTACTGTGTCTGGTCCGAAGGTCACTTGAAGGGATCTCTGAGGTAGCTCTTTGATCGTCGCTTCTGCGGGCCGTGCTCGAACACGAAGGGTCACACTGCTCAGCAGTAGATATGAATGGACGCGTTGTCTCGTGACGTGACGCCAGTAGTACAATCGAGATAACATTAGGGGAACGAACTTACGAAATTAAATGACAAAACCATATTGTTACGAGCACTTCGTGTTGAGTCTGCACCTCGGATATTGTTGCATGTTGACTGTTTTACAGAATTATCTGCAGCCTTTAACTTCTCCTGTTCAGCATACCGGACCTTTCAGTTGTAATGTAAATATATAAATTAAACAATTAGAGGCACTTTTTTAGCGTACATACATTATTACGTCTGCATTGCATTTAAACAATGTGCCGCCCAGTGCGTTTTAATAAATCTCGTCTATCCAAGCGTGTTTCTTCGTTCCGTGTGTACCTTGCAGCTAAGCCTGAACTTTGATTCGTAGATAAGAACACCGGGATGTGCCCCGTTGTTGAACTCAATGTCTCTTTTGTTTCAATCAAGTTATTTCAAGTTAATTTCAATATCAAAGTTAAACCTTTTTACATAATTTTTCAAAGTCCACTTTTAGTCAGATCAAATATTAGGAAACACTTGGGCCTTGCAGGCGTTCTCATGGGCATATTGTATATCGTGTTTGTTTTAAGTTAAAACACGACATCATAAAATCCTACTAATTGTACATTTGCTTGGTCAGATTCGTGTCTTGACCAAAACAGCAAGAGAACATCGCCATGGAATTTGCTTTATTGTCGCAAAAGGAAACATCTGGGCATTTGCACAACTACTGTCATGACTTGTGAAAAATCACCATCTATTTGAATCTCCTTCACTTTAAGTGGGATATTCTCCACTCTGTGTTACAAAATGTTGCTTTATCATGTGGCAATTGACCAAGGTACTCTAGGTTAGCGATGTCACCCACAAGCTGTTGTATAACCAGAGTGGTGCACAACTTTCTGTGGCATTTGGAAATGAAAATGTCTTCATCTCATGACATGATACCAATAAGCAAAACTGCATTATAATTGGTAAATAAATTAAAGGACACCCCTTCAGCCAATAACAATCTAAGATAAACTAAACTTTTTTTTATTTTACCAGGTAAAGCCCACCGAGCTCAATTTACACTGTACCTCGTGGTGAATTCATCCTGCTAGCCACAGCTGCTCTGTAATATCAGGAGGGGGCACTGCGTAGCATGATAAATTAATCCCACTGTCGACACTTTTTTAGAGGGTTAAAATTTAGCGAGTTTTCATGAACGGAATAAAAGTATTTTTTGCTGTATTTTGAGGAGCATGAAGTTCTCCCCAATACTCCCCGGCCATCGTGGATAGGAAGTCTTTCCCAGGCCTCACACAAAAGAGGACCCCCATAATGGGCCTGGTTCTTTATCAATAAGAAAGTAGGGGGCTCCCACAGGGCGTATCTGCACCAGGCCCCTAGCAACCTCATGGGCGTCCCTGCTCGTGCTGCTTGTTATTGGTGTAAATTGACGGGACGGGATGCCGGTTCGTTTCAGCCTCCTTCTACCTCTACCTGGACTCTGCGTCCGTGGGAGCTGGGGGAGGAGTGAGGCTCCTGAGCCCCAGCATCAACACCAACCAGAACGTGTGCCTGAGCTTCTGGTACCACATGTACGGCGATGAACTTATGACCCTGAACGTGCACGTGCTGGAGGACGGCGTAAAGAGACACGTGTGGCGCGCGGAGGGGCAGCAGAGCAGCGCCTGGCTGCAGGGAACCGTCACCATTCAGGCCAGGCCAGACACCCAGGTCAGTGGCCCCGAATACTTTCCAGAAATGCACACCAAGGGCCTGATTCCTTTAGCTATTTTTGCTCTTCTTGGTTCTTTCGGTAAAGTCACGTAGAAGGGAAGTAATAAAATAATAAAAATAAAACATAATAAAATAATTCTCACGACGTTTCGGCCACAACGCAAGCAGCCGTCCTCAGGTGAAGAATGAAACACCACCAAGCTTGGAGCGTATATTTAAGCTGGGTTGGAGCGGGGGATGTGGGCACAAGAGCGCCTTGACAAAAGAATTTGCATATCAAGAGGAATTTAGCATATTTATGGGAAATGCGTAGGAGGTGGGCGGGGGTTTTCAAAGTCATATTATGCCCGTGCATTTTGCATGATTAGTAGCATCAAAAGGAGGGGATGGGGGTAGCATTAACAAAGGGAAGGAATGTTAATAGTATGTAGCTGCAGTTACTAAACAACCACGTAAAAAAACTAAAGTATAAACTACATAGTATCATCAGTATACTAAATATACTCTCCAATAAGCTGAGCTACTAACAGTAAGTAATGCATTACAATTCTATGTCGCAAAAAATATAATATGCTTCCAGCTAAACTTTTTTCTCTTACATCACACGGGTCTACCCCGTACTATATACTACCGTAGACAAATACAACATTAAATTATATACTGTATTACTATACACCACTCTATACCTTCGACTATAATATTACCCTAAGTATTATTCTACCCACCCTACAGTATACCACACTGATGTATATTCACTATACAATTACGATACTGTATATTACCTTATACATTGTATTAAACATTACAATTTTATACTATTTATACAATCTGCTATACACTATACCATTGACCGTCGCGTGAAAGATACTAAGAGGAAGCAACAAAATATGTCAATGGGAGAGTGGTGAAAGGAGACTAGCAGCGGAGCAAAGAATCTATTCCCTGTGGAGAATACAAGATATATAGTCAATGCCAGTGAGTGGACTGCGGTCTGAAAGTCACCGTAAACGTGAACACAATCAGTTAAGATCCGAAATGGTTTATTACGTCCTTCCAATGATTGCTGAGCCAGAATCCATCTTCTCGTTTGAAATTGTCTCTGTGTTTGTATATGAACGAATCTCTCATGGTAGCCAGATGGCTTGCAGAGAACCTCTGTCTTGGAGAAGTCAATGTCATGTGAGCCCACTGAATTGTAACAGTGATCTGCCACGGCTGAGGTGTTTGTCCTACCGTGTTTCAGGTCTGCTTTATATTCACGAGAACTTTTTGGTTTGATCAATTAATGCGGTTGAATCATAAATGATTTTGTTGGTTTTAATGACGAGACTGTTGGTGAGGTCTCTTTTTTATTTTTGTACAGCTGCCATCGTTGAGTAGTTCTTGAATTTTGTTGTTGTATTCTATTTTGTCCATGATGACAGTGGCATTGCCTTTATCGGCTGAGAGGATGACAATATCATCCCTCTTTTTTAATTGAGCTAATTCAAAACGTTCATCTTTGCTGATGTTACTAGCTGGCATCTTAGCGTGAAAAAAGTTCAGCTGGAAGCATATAATATTTTTTGCAACATAGAATTGTAATGTATTACTTACTGTTAGTAGCTCAGCTTTTTGGAGAGTATATTTAGTATACTGATGATACTATGTAGTTTTGTTGTATGTGTCGGGTTATGAAATTTTGAGGAAAATAATAAAAATTTATAATTTTCCGAAAAATGCGCAAATCGCATTAATTATGTTAATGTGTGTATTAATATGCATACATTATGATGATGCGTGTAATTATATGCATAAATTATGATAATCGCTGAGATAATCGTAGTAATTTATGCGGATGCTTGCGACGATGTTAATGTGTGCAGTTGTGATAATTAGGCTCAGCTTCGTTTATCCAGAGTTGTCAATCAGGATAACACGATTATCATCGATTAAACGTTTACCGATTATCCTAGTGTGTGTTATGATATTTAAGGTCACCAGTTCAGATCTCATCACAGGATACAGCTTTTATGAATAAGACAGTTTTGCATGGACTTGGAAAGAAGCACTCGAACAGTTGGTGTTAAGCAATTTTATTCTAACAAGCATGTGACATTCTATCATGCAGGTCAAGCATGCGTCAATAATTCAGGAATAACCAAACTCTTATGCATTTGCGATACTATGCATTCGATTAATATGAATAACTAAAATTCTTATGCAATTACGATATTATGCATTTGACTAAAATGAATGAATAAACACTTATGCATTTGCGATACTATGCAATTACCTAATATGAATGACTAAATATTCCTTATTCATGTAACTCGACGGCAGCACTGCTTTGCACGATCAGTTGATATTGAACGCACCACCTCGAAATGGCAACCCTTTTTGAAACACAAAGATAACTTTTGAAAGTCTTATTCGTGTGCGTGTGGTGTGTGCGTTGTCCCCTCGTAATGTTAATTGTGTCGTTAGCTTGTGGGGTGGGGGAGGGATTATACAAACAGCGGCAAGAAGTTTTCTCTGGGTTGGGCGTGGCCGCTGCTGCTCCCTCGCTCAGCGTGTCGCTCGGCTTGTGCGCTCTCTCTCTCTACCGCTGGATGACGAATTGGCACGACGCTCGGTGACGCCCGGTGACGTCCGAGTCGTGCTGCTCTGGCGCTCTCTCTCTACTGCTGGATGACGAGTTGGCACGACGCTCGGTGACGCCCGGTGACGTCCGAGTCGTGCTGCTCTTGCGCTCTCTCTCCACTGCTGGATGACGAGTTGGCACGACGCTCGGTGACGCCCGGTGACATCCGAGTCGTGCTGCTCTTGCGCTCTCTCTCCACTGCTGGATGACGAGTTGGCACGACGCTCGGTGACGCCCGGTGACGTCCGAGTCGTGCTGCTCTTGCGCTCTCTCTCTCTCTCCACAGCCGTTTGACCAGGCTTTCTCCACTGCTTCGCGCTCTCTGCTTTGCACGCTTGGTCGATGCTTGGCGATCTCCGCCCTTTTACAGGTTGATTGCTTGTCGTCACTCGTCACTCTCTCTGCTCCGTGCTTCCTTTGTTCGTGCAGCTGCCAGCTTCACTCGCACTTAACTTCGTTCTGCGAGAAGCGACACCTGCTATCGGCATCGGTGTTTCGTTTCCTCACGACGCTCCGCCAGCCGGAGCACGGCTGAAACCCAGCCCCATACTCAGGTTGAACTCAGACTTCTGCGACTCGAACGACTCCTCCTCGTTCCATCACTTCTCGAGGCACAACCGCCCCAGCTCTCTTGCGAGCCCCGTCGCAACACCGCGTCACAAGCCGAGTTGCGAGACTGAGCGCGACTCGGACAGACTGCTCTCAGACTGTCACTTTAACGATGTCTCGTCGTTCCATCTCTCCTCGAGGCACGACGCGCCTCCGCTCTCTTGCGAGCCCCGTCGCAACACCGCGTCGCAAGCCGAGTTGCGAGACCGAGCACGACTCAACCCAGAGTGCTCCTTTCGCGGTGTGCGCCCGTGCCTAACTCAAAACGTGACTCCCCTCTCTCCGCGTCTCTTGCGAGAGAAAACAAACAAGACAGAGTGAGAAGAAGCAGACACCCCCGCGACCCTTGCGAGAGAAAACAAACCATGTCAGCACAAACCCCCCCCCGCCCCTTGTGACCTTTTTACTCCCTCTTTGCTTGTCAGGCCCTGCTGGAAGACAAAGGTGGCTGAGGAGATGTTTGCAATACATTTATGTGGTCCTGTGTTTTACATTTATTCTTGAATTATATTTTATGAGTTCCTTCGGTCTTGGTATCGGGGTTATCATTCGTCTATGTTTAATGAATATTCGTCATGATCCTCGTCACATTATTATTTGGCTTCGCCAAGTTTAGTTCCCCAGAGATTGGTGTTTTATTCTGAGTTAATTTTTTATGTCCTAAGGTTAAGTGTACTATGCACTTAAGCTTTCTGGAATTCGTACTCTTTAGTTTTTCGGAAGGTCGTGTAGATAGGAAACATATACTTCTAAATAATATGTATGCGGTGAATATAAGGGAATTACTAATAATAAAATTATTGTTTGTTGGTTAATTATCTATGTTAAGTTTCTACTTTTCGGTAAGGAAAGCGTTAAGAAAACGCGAAGTTTCAACCGTTATTTATTCTTTACTCTGCTCTGCACCCCCTCCGTGCATCTCAAGATGTTTTGGAAGTTCAGGTCATCGATCTTTGTCCATCTGGATGTCTCTGACCTCTCTTGTGACCGACTTCTTACCAGTTTAATGGCCGTTTCACAGATTCCTGGTGTGCTTGTAGTGGGTTGTTTTCATTATTTAATTTCGAAAAAAATATATATAGATATAATAAAAAAAAATATTATTCTTAATATTAATAACGGAAAACAGGGCATAGATCCAACAATCCGCCCTATTAAAAATTTTCAGTGGTCGATTCGGCCACTGGCGAATTTTTAAACAAAGTAAATGCCCTGTTTTTTTTCGTTATAAATCCATCAGCCGCCCTCACTCTCGGCGGTTATTTCTTACGACGCGCGCATATGTATCACAATCGTAACATGGTTACATTTGAAATAAGCAAAAGAAATAAAACACAACGTTAAACATCGGTACTAATCCATAACGCATTCCTTCCAAAGCGCGCGCATATGTATCACAATCTTAACAAGGTTACATTTGAAATAAGCAAGGAAAATACAACAAAACTTTAACATCGATATCACCAGTTACATGGTTCTCATACATCATAACTCCGACGGATATTAATTTTTTTGTTTTTGTTAAATCCTGGGAAACGCTAGGTAGCGGTTTCGAACGCATTTTTGCGTTATTTTCCTCCTGTTACATCCTTGCAATCTTTTTACCAAGTTCCGAGTGTCTGGTTTACCACTTATCACTTTGATCATTCGATCACGGTTTTCCGGTTCGTTTTTGTAATTTCCCCTCTCACTCTCTCGCGTCGTGGGAGTGTGTGGTGTAAAATTGTGCTGCACATAATCAGAATTCGCGCACACAACCAACTTCTGTACTCCGTCATCACTGGCATTCGCTCTCTTTGCGATTACATGCACATTTGCCGAGTCAGTGTGTCGATTTAATTCTGTCCCTCGTAATGTTGCCCTCTTTGTTTTTACGAGTGTGTTGGATTTCAACACCATTCCCGATACGTCATGGACATTCGTCTCCATTTTAGCACTCCGATCCACATAAATTTTGGTTTCCCTTGGATATTTTCCATTCAAAGGTTCATGCCTGCGCTCCTCAGGGCGTGTCCCTGCTGTCTGTTTTTGTACTGTCCGATCACGCTTCAATGCAACCCTGTCCTTGTATTCGATCCGCGCGTCATTTACGGGAGCACTGTCCACGTTTTTGCCCGCCCTGTCACTTGCAGCCTGCCTGTATTTCTCATTGAGCTTCGGGTTTAATACCTCGGCGGGTGGGGCGCGTGTTGGCCGCTCGCTCGCGCTCACTGTGGGTTGTTTATCATGTCTTTGGACCGCATTCTGTGTTATTCCTCTATTCCCTCCTGGTATAGCCGGTAGAGGAATTGGTCGGAATTGGATCGATTGTGTTTGACCTCCCATCCTACGATTCTCCTGCATGTTCGCATCCATACCTCCGCAGTCTGTGTACCTTCCCGCTGGATGGTTATCTCGCCATCTCTGTGCGTAATTTGAACCTTGCGTGTGTCGTGGGATGGGGTGTTGATATGGTTCTGCTCTGAACCTCCCCCTCCTGCGATTCCTCTGAATGTTCGGCTTTGTGCCGCTCTCATTCTCGTGCCAACCTCTCTCTGGGTTATTTTGCCATGTGTGCGTGCGTGTTTGCTCCGTCCTGCATTGTGGGACTGCTCGGTGATTTTTATTCCTCTCTGAGAGGCTGGGTTCTTTATCCCTCTCCCTGTGTTCTGGATCCGAATTATGATTCTTAGCTCTGTATAACCATGCCATGTACGCCTTGCTCTCTATGCGGCGTAAGGATGCGGTTTCTGGATTCAAAACCATTCTCACCCTTTCTGTAATCTCTAGGCTCAAGGATTCAAAAAACATAATTTTGAACATTTTATCTCCTTCGTGGTATTGATTCACATCGCCTGCGTAATACGCTCTTTTAAATTGTACGAGGTAGTCACGTGGATCTTGGTCCATGCCCTGGGTCATCGATTTTACAGCATAAAACCCCTCAGTGAGTGTCGAATATTCTCCAAACTTCCGAATCACTGCCAGGCTCAGTTGTTTAAAATCATTTCTAACCTTGTGTGGTAGTGACTTTACCCATGGGATAGAATCTTTATTTAAGCTTCGTTTCAACAAACTCGCTTTTTCATCCCGTCTCATCAACCCTCTAATCATTGCCTCCTCTTCCACTGTCGCGATATGTGTGTGGATATCCATAGTCTTATTGTGGGGGTCAAAATCGGGAATTCTGACTAGAGCCTTGTCCATCAATTTAAGGGTTTTACTGTTGAATAAGTATTCCGAAAGTTGATCGCCGTCAGCGTCATCATCAAACAAGTTATCATCAGGCAATCTGTCACTTTTATCTGTTCTGTGTGGGGCGTGATTAAGCGGTGTGCATTTTCTGTGTGCGCGCCCAATGCCGTGTCGCTCGTGTTGCCATTTCCCTTCAGTTTTTGCCTCTGCCCTTAGTGGAGCACGTCCTGTCGACTTTACTTTAACATTTTGCTTCCCTCTATCTGTGAAGTTGTCAATCTCACATGTTTTTGTTTGCATATGTATCTCTCCATCCCTTCTCTCGAATTGTGAGGGTTTCTGTTTGTCAAGGATTTTTTGTTCGATATCTATAATTTTTTTGCGATTAGTCCCTGGACTCTGTCCACGTACCCACGAGTGTGATTTAATGTTACTTCCATATTTATTCTGTGGATCCACGTCTGTGAGTTTCGCTGGTGTCGCGAGCCCTGATTTCTCCTCCCTTACGATGGTGTGAGGACATTTTTCCTCGTTTATTAGAGACGATTTCTCTCCTGTTTCCTTTCCGAATTTTCCTTCATTCCACAATCTCTGTCTGTATGCCTGTGTGAAAAGGAATGAGTCCTGTCCTGCCTTTCCTGTAGTTTTTGCATCGTGTTCGCCTTCGTTACATTTTATCCAGTCAATTAGTTTCCCCCGAGGTGTGTTCGTGTTATCGATACAGCTCCCTTCCCATATGTCTCTCTGACTGTACTGCTTTGTAACAGATCGGTTGGTACGTTTTAATACGAGCTCCCAGTATTCCGTAATCCATTCAAAAATTATTCTTAATCCTATCATCTCAAGTGGCAGGAGTTACTTTGACCTTTCCTTTCAGAGTGCATATAAAACAATTATCTCACAGAGTGTAGTCAGTTTGACTCGAGCTATTCTGTAATTTTCCGATTCAGAGTGTGTACCTCTAACACCATTTATCACAGGATGCAATCGGTTTGATACGATATTATCTTAATTCCACTGTCTCTGTTTCAACCTGCTATTCTGGGTTTTAACCTTAGAGGGCGTTTTTTTTTGTTTTACGCCCGTTTACAATCACAATGCAATGTTTGATCCCGATATTCTGGTTAACACGTAGTGGTTCATTCCATCATCCATGCAAAACACTGTCTGTGAGAGATCCCGGACGACGCCACCCATTATGTTGTATGTGTCGGGTTATGAAATTTTGAGGAAAATAATAAAAATTAATAATTTTCCAAAAAATGCGCAAATCGCATTAATTATGTTAATGTGTGTATTAATATGCATACATTATGATGATGCGTGTAATTATATGCATAAATTATGATAATCGCTGAGATAATCGTAGTAATTTATGCGGATGCTTGCGACGATGTTAATGTGTGCAGTTGTGATAATTAGGCTCAGCTTCGTTTATCCAGAGTTGTCAATCAGGATAACACGATTATCATCGATTAAACGTTTACCGATTATCCTAGTGTGTGTTATGATATTTAAGGTCACCAGTTTAGATCTCATCACAGGATACAGCTTTTATGAATAAGACAGTTTTGCATGGACTTGGAAAGAAGCACTCGAACAGTTGGTGTTAAGCAATTTTATTCTAACAAGCATATGACATTCTATCATGCAGGTCAAGCATGCGTCAATAATTCAGGAATAACCAAACTCTTATGCATTTGCGATACTATGCATTCGATTAATATGAATAACTAAAATTCTTATGCAATTACGATATTATGCATTTGACTAAAATGAATGAATACACACTTATGCATTTGCGATACTATGCAATTACCTAATATGAATGACTAAATTTTCCTTATTCATGTAACTCGACGGCAGCACTGCTTTGCACGATCAGTTGATATTGAACGCACCACCTCGAAATGGCAACCCTTTTTGAAACACAAAGATAACTTTTGAAAGTCTTATTCGTGTGCGTGTGGTGTGTGCGTTGTCCCCTCGTAATGTTAATTGTGTCGTTAGCTTGTGGGGTGGGGGAGGGATTATACAAACAGCGGCCAGAAGTTTTCTCTGGGTTGGGCGTGGCCGCTGCTGCTCCCTCGCTCAGCGTGTCGCTCGGCTTGTGCGCTCTCTCTCTCTCTCTCTACCGCTGGATGACGAATTGGCACGACGCTCGGTGACGCCCGGTGACGTCCGAGTCGTGCTGCTCTTGCGCTCTCTCTCCACTGCTGGATGACGAGTTGGCACGACGCTCGGTGACGCCCGGTGACGTCCGAGTCGTGCTGCTCTTGCGCTCTCTCTCCACTGCTGGATGACGAGTTGGCACGACGCTCGGTGACGCCCGGTGACGTCCGAGTCGTGCTGCTCTTGCGCTCTCTCTCCACTGCTGGATGACGAGTTGGCACGACGCTCGGTGACGCCCGGTGACGTCCGAGTCGTGCTGCTCTTGCGCTCTCTCTCTCTCCACAGCCGTTTGACCAGGCTTTCTCCACTGCTTCGCGCTCTCTGCTTTGCACGCTTGGTCGATGCTTGGCGATCTCCGCCCTTTTACAGGTTGATTGCTTGTCGTCACTCGTCACTCTCTCTGCTCCGTGCTTCCTTTTTATCGTGCAGCTGCCAGCTTCACTCGCACTTAACTTCGATCTGCGAGAAGCGACACCTGCTATCGGCATCGGTGTTTCGTTTCCTCACGACGCTCCGCCAGCCGGAGCACGGCTGAAACCCAGCCCCAACTCAGGTTGAACTCAGACTTCTGCGACTCGAACGACTCCTCCTCGTTCCATCCCTTCTCGAGGCACAACCGCCCCAGCTCTCTTGCGAGCCCCGTCGCAACACCGCGTCACAAGCCGAGTTGCGAGACTGAGCGCGACTCGGACAGACTGCTCTCAGACTGTCACTTTAACGATGTCTCGTCGTTCCATCTCTCCTCGAGGCACGACGCGCCTCCGCTCTCTTGCGAGCCCCGTCGCAACACCGCGTCGCAAGCCGAGTTGCGAGACCGAGCACGACTCAACCCAGAGTGCTCCTTTCGCGGTGTGCGCCCGTGCCTAACTCAAAACGTGACTCCCCTCTCTCCGCGTCTCTTGCGAGAGAAAACAAACAAGACAGAGTGAGAAGAAGCAGACACCCCCGCGACCCTTGCGAGAGAAAACAAACCATGTCAGCACAAACCCCCCCCCCCGCCCCTTGTGACCTTTTTACTCCCTCTTTGCTTGTCAGGCCCTGCTGGAAGACAAAGGTGGCTGAGGAGATGTTTGCAATACATTTATGTGGTCCTGTGTGTTACATTTATTCTTGAATTATATTTTATGAGTTCCTTCGGTCTTGGTATCGGGGTTATCATTCGTCTATGTTTAATGAATATTCGTCATGATCCTCGTCACATTATTATTTGGCTTCGCCAAGTTTAGTTCCCCAGAGATTGGTGTTTTATTCTGAGTTAATTTTTTATGTCCTAAGGTTAAGTGTACTATGCACTTAAGCTTTCTGGAATTCGTACTCTTTAGTTTTTCGGAAGGTCGTGTAGATAGGAAACATATACTTCTAAATAATATGTATGCGGTGAATATAAGGGAATTACTAATAATAAAATTATTGTTTGTTGGTTAATTATCTATGTTAAGTTTCTACTTTTCGGTAAGGAAAGCGTTAAGAAAACGCGAAGTTTCAACCGTTATTTATTCTTTACTCTGCTCTGCACCCCCTCCGTGCATCTCAAGATGTTTTGGGAGTTCAGGTCATCGATCTTTGTCCATCTGGATGTCTCTGACCTCTCTTGTGACCGACTTCTTACCAGTTTAATGGCCGTTTCACAGATTCCTGGTGTGCTTGTAGTGGGTTGTTTTCATTATTTAATTTAGAAACAAATATATATAGATATAATAAAAAAAATTATTATTCTTAATATTAATAACGGAACACAGGGCATAGATCCAACAGTTTATACTTTATTTTTTACGTGGTTGTTTAGTAACTGCAGCTACATACTATTAACATTCCTTCCCTTTGTTAATGCTACCCCCATCCCCTCCCTTTGATGCTGCTAATCCTGCATAATGCACGGGCATAATATGACTTTGAAACCCCCCGCCCACCTCCTACGCATTACCCATAAATATGCTAAATTCCTCTTGATAAGCAAATTATTTTGTTCAAGGCGCTCTTGTGCCCACCTCCCCCCCTCCAACCCAGCTTAAATATACGCTCCAAGCTTGGTGGTGTTTCATTCTTCACCTGAGGACGGCTGCTTGCGTTGTGGCCGAAACGTCGTGAGAATTATTTTATTATGTTTTATTTTTATCATTTTATTACTTCCCTTCTACGTGACTTTACCGAAAAAACCAAGAAGATGAATCCCTGCAGTCACGAAAGCTTTAAATCGAAACTATTTTTGCTCGTTATTCTTCCACTTAAAAATATGGCCATTTTTCTTCGAAAATCTTACGTAAATGTTATTTTGATATTGCCTGTCTGCTAATTTCCAATCTTCCTTTGTTCTCAATGCATCTCGCAGTAGTTATATGTGTGCTTACCCTATTCAATACGTTTCTGCTATTTAAATTTCTATTTACTTATTGTTTTCCAACAACCTTAGATTTTTATATCTTTCTCGAAAGTTTTACCCATGTATGTTCTGTTATAAATGATAATATTGATACGATTTTCCACTGTTACAAATTACAGTAATTTTCTTTTCAGCCTGGTCCTTCAATACCAAGGATGAGATAATTATGCTTTGCGCACCATAACAAGTAAAAAGTAACTAGAACCAACCGTTATTCTTTCCATTTTACATCCATGAATGTATACAGTTATTCCTTTGTGAATCAACTTTACCGTACATTTTTTTCGTTATTAATTTATCTGAAAACTATTCACTGTAAAGTACAGGCGTTTCTCGAGTAACTTGACCCCCTACCCCCCACAGTGCAAATTCACAGTTACGCAATTCATTTTACGGACATACTTCACACGTACGCTTTGTGTTTCACATTTACGTGCTCTGTAAAAAACAACAAATTTTGAAATCACATGTTTTAAACATGTTTCATTTAAAAAAATTCAAAGCAAACAAAAATATTTTTGATGGCGTCACTGCGTCATGGCAGTGCCCAGCGTCACGGGCTGGGCGTAGCCATCGTCGATCTACCATCTGTGTCTGCATCGCGCGTGCGTCTGTAAGCAGCCCACGGAAGTGTTCAAGGAGCTCTGAAGTTACTTATTATTAAGTAAGCCTTGTAAATAGTAATATTTTAAATAGTATTAGAATTTGTTATTAAACTTCTTAATAAGTATTTTTTGTAATGTTAACATTATTTTAGGTAAAGTGACATAGATAGAAAAAATAAAAGATAGTTTTTTTTATCTTGCGTTTTATTTATTTATTATATTTTTTCTATCTACGTGACTTTACCGAAAGAACCAAAGAATATGAATTCCTGCAGTCACGAAAGTTTTAAGTCAAAATTATTATCAAGTATTATTTTTATACATATGTAATAAACGACTGGACCACGATGTCTGGCTCAGTGTCCTTTATTCGGTTCGTGCTGTACACCCACACGGCTGTCTTTACTCTGTAGCTTCTCCACGGTGCTGACTCCAATGTCGGCCCGATCCACAACAGCAGCTCCGCTGCTGTTTCTCTCACACAGCCCCCCTTGGCTGTACTCGCTGCAACTCCTCTCCCTCCGCAGCTCTGACAGCCTCTTGCTGTCTCTCTCTCTCTCCGCAGCTCCTCCTGGCAGCCACACCGCTGCCTCTAACATGCAGCCCTCTCTCTCTCTCTCCGCAGCTCCTCCTGGCAGCCACACCGCTGCCTCTAACACGCAGCCCTTCTGGCTGTCTCCTCTGCAGCTGCACACCACTCCGCAGCTTCCTCTTATCTTCGGGGTTGGCTCCCGATGGCCGTCGGCGCCCCCCCCTCTTCTCACTCGCCCCCGTGGCCTCACTCTTTTCCGCTCACACCCCGACTGCCTTCCCCTTCCGGTTTACCCGCTTAAGGACCCGAACCTTCCCCCCACGTCACATGACTCCACCCCCCGTGACGTCACATCCGGAAGGTCGCTTACGCCCGCATTACACCACCCTCCCCCGTAGAAAAATCCCAGCCGACCTCGGCTGACCAATAGCAAATCGTAATGCGGCGAACCGAGCTTCCCCCCCTAAAGGACACTAAGCATACAATGTAACAGCAAGAACAACAACAACAACGCAATTAACATCAACGAACGTACAAAAAGCATGCAATAAATACAACTGTAAGAAAAAAATAACAAGACAACAACAATCAACGAACCGTAAGCGATTTGGAACGTGTGCGGGTCGCCGGCCCGTCCCGGACGGTCGGCGGCCCACTCGCAGAACGGGAACGCGATGAAAGTCGAGGAACGACAGGGGGTAATCCCCCTGTCGCAGCTGGAAGTCCACCGCCGTCCCGTGTCTCTAAAGAGTTAGTCTTGGGCTTGTCCTGTGACCGTGCCCGCAGCTGGGTCGGAAGGGCTGCAGGGCTCGAAGGTCCCGCAGACCTGGCAGGCGTCCTCCGAGCAGGGCCCCTCGTCCCCCGCAATGTCACGGCCGGCCTGTCTGGAACAGGTACGACAGGCGCTCTAGCAAGATCAATGGACGCAGGCAGGGGAGAGTCAGCAGCAACAGACCCCGGCAAGGCAACATTGGGGGATGACGCATCATGTAAGGGAGCAACATATGGTTTCAAGCGCGACGTATGCACAACCCAGCGACGAGACCCAATCTGGACGCGTGCTGACTGTGGGTTGGGAACCGCAATGAGGCGTACGGGACCATGCCAGGGTTTGTGCAATTTCGGCGAGGTCCCCGGACGTACCTGTGGACAATGAAGCCAGGCTAGGTCCCCAACCTTCCAAGGGCACTCCCCCTCAGACCGTCGCGCATATCGCTCGTTCCGGGCCTGGGCTTTGGCCGTAGCCACGCGGGCATTCTCCCGCGCCTCCGTGACTCGGCGAACCGTGTCCTGAATGTATTCAGGAAGTGGTTTACGAGGTCCCTTCACCCCAGTTCCCAATTGCACATCCACCGGCGGCACGTTTTCCCGACCATACATAAGGTAAAACGGCGAATATCCTGTAGCCGCATGAGGCGTCATCCTGTACGCCGAAAGCACCCCGGGGATGTGCAGATCCCAATCTGATTGTTGTTCACTCACGGTATGGCAAAGCATGGCAGACAATGTCCTGTTCAGCCGTTCAACCATACCATCCGTCTGCGGATGGTATGGGGATGTCCGTACTTTCTTAGTCCCAAGGCCCGCGCACACTTCCGCCAATAATTTAGAAGAGAAATTCCTGCCCTGGTCCGTGAGGAGTCTCTCAGGCGCCCCCTTATCCATAATATACCCAAACAAAAAGGCGTCGGTAATGGCCGCGGCCGACTGATCGGGCAACGGCCAGGCCATCGGCCAACGGGAGAGGTACTCAACCCCTACCAGCAAATATTTATTACCCCTCGCCGATGGTGGAAAAGGTCCCAATATGTCCAGTGCCACCAATTCATTGACTCGAGACACCTGAATCGACTGGAGAGGCGGCACGTAAGGATGTTTCGGCGGCTTACGTTGTGCACACGCAGGGCACGCGCGCACGTGCCCTACGACATCTGTCGCCATGCCGTGCCAAAAATAATGACGTTGCAACGTCAACAAGGTCTTCTGCACCCCTAAATGTAAGAGAGTGTCACAATGGAGGGTTCTAATCAACTCGAATCGCAAGGACGTTGGTACCACCAGGCGCCAACGTTCCTGGAACCCCTCCCGCCACATAAGCAGACCATCTCGGAGAGCGGTTTGCGGCCCCACAGCCGTACTCGGACTCCCATTGTCCTTAGCAGACCGCTTCCGCAAGGACACCAATGACTCATCCATCATCTGTTCCCGGATCCAGACAGACCGCGGCAGATTCAAAACCCCGTCAGCCGGTCCCGGTTCCATCGGAATGTCCGACTTCTCGACGGCCAACGTAAGCGGCTGAGGGGGGTTTGGAATCGGCGAACACCTATGCGTCCCCGACTTACATTTACAAGGGGCGCGCCGCGGTAATCTGGAAAGTGCGTCAGCGTTCGCATGGCGCACTCCCTTCCGATGTTGAATTTGGAAGGAAAATTCCTGTAGCGTGTCCAACCAACGTGCCAACTGTCCGGATGGCTGGTCAATTTTAAGGGCATATTGCAAGGCCGCATGATCCGTACGCACAATAAAAGAACGACCGTAGAGGTATGGTCGAAATTGCCGTAGGAAAAAAACAACCGCCAATAGTTCTCTGCGAGTGACACAGTAGCGGGTTTCCGCAGGAGACAAGACTCGGCTACCATACGCCACGACACGCTCTACACCCCCTTTAGACTGTGATAACACCGCCCCAATACCTGTGTCACTCGCGTCCGTATCAAGAATGAATGGGTGATCGAAATCGGGATAATCCAATGTTGGGGCCGTGGCCAATAGATCACGCAGACTCCGAAAGGCCGCCTCCTCCGGCTGTCCCCAAACAAACTTCCGTCCTTTACCCGTAAGGAGATGCAAAGGCCTCGCAATCGTCGCAAAACCCGGCACAAATCTTCGGTAATACGAGGCAAATCCCAAAAACCGCCGAACATCCCCCACGGTGGCCGGAGTCGGCCAATCCCGGACGCACGCCGTCTTTTCCGGATCCGTGGACACTCCCTCAGCGCTCACAATGTGCCCCAAATAGCGGACGGACCGTTGCAGTAGGTGACATTTCTTTGGTTTGAATTTCAATTTGGCAGAACGCATCCTCGTGAACACTGTCTCCAGCCGCGTCAAATGTTCATCGAATGTGCGGCTGAAGACAATGATATCGTCCAAATATATAAGACATGTCTCCCACTGCAACCCCGTCAAAACGAGCTCCATCAATCTTTGAAATGTAGCAGGGGCCGCATTCAATCCCATCGGGAGACAGTTGAATTGAAATAACCCCTGCGGCGTACGGAATGCGGTTTTCTCCCGTGAGGACTCGTCAAGGGGAAGCTGCCAAAATCCCGAAGAGAGGTCCAGTGTGGAAAAGAACTTAGCCCCCGACAATGCGTCGAGGGAGTCATCCATACGCGGCAGGGGGTACGCATCTGCCACCGATATCTTATTCAATTTGCGGAAATCAACACAAAATCGCAATTTGCCATCCTTCTTCTTAACCAAGACGACTGGAGCGCCCCATGGGCTGTTAGATGGCGATATAATGTCCGCAGCCAACATGTCTTCCACTGCCCCCCGTACGTGTTCTCGCTCCGCAGGACTCATCCGATGCGAATTTAATCGAATAGGGGCAGCATCGCCCGTCTCAATGTGATGGTAAAGCAATGAAGTGCGGCCCAAATCCAAATCATCGGAGCTGAACACATCGGAATATGTCAACAACAATTTACGCAGCGCACCACGTTGCTCCATGGACAGGGAAGAATTTTCGTCACATAAATGAGCAACCCAACGATCATCCGAACTCCTTGGCTCGGAAACCCCAGCAACAACTCCCCGGCTATGTGGACAATCATGGGTCGCAAACGCCGTAGTGGCATGTGCCACAACCGTACCGGCCGGGACACGGACGTTTTCTCCCCCCGCATTAAGCACCTGTAAAAACGGTAATTGATCCGGCCGGACGATGGTCTGTGCCCCCACTAACGCCAACCCGGTTGTTATCGTGGCGGACGGTGACAACAAGACCCCTACTGCTCCTAGCCGATCAGGCAGGGGATTCCGATACCGCAAGGGTATAAGCATCTGTGTACCAGGTGGGATGTCCACAGATGCGACGGACAGCGCCTGCACTTGTACGGCCGAAGCAGGTCGCCCCCAGGGCGACGGCAGAAACGAGATTTGACGGCCTCCCGGCAGTTCAATACAATTCTCATTGATTTTGATCAAAATGGGCATCTTAGCCAAAAAATCGGTGCCTAACAAACAAGGAACCGCCAAAGATCTCGATATCAACACAACACCCGAGGCCGACACATCCCCAATAGATATCTTAGCATCCACCTGACCCACGATACCCATGCTACCCCCGTTCGCAGCGACGCACGACCCATAAACCGGACGCACAGCCCCCGGCGGAATGCCCAACAGATGGAAAATGACATCCGATATAATAGTCGCAGACGCCCCCGAGTCGACCAAAATGCGCACGTCCACACCTTGTATGGACCCCGGTACAGTGGACGAACCCGTAGCGGCCGCGACAACTCTCCGTGCCAATTTGCGCCACTGCGTAACTGAATGACAAGGCCCCGTCGATGGCCTTTCTTTAACAACAACAATAGGATCGCGCAACACAGGTGGTGGGTGAGGTGGAAAGCCTTGCCGAGTGTCTGGTGCGTGCCGACATGCCTGTTTCGGAGGATCTTTAGCCGACTTGACCGGTGCCGAGGCCTCCTGCTGCGGCGGAGCCGGGAAGCGGGCCCAGCAGTCTCTGGCGTAGTGGCCCCTACGCCCGCAGCGGAAACATTCGGCCTCGTTGCGCCGAAGCGCAGGCCTCGCCTCCTGACGGCCCCGTTCTGGTAGCGCCGCGCGCGGTCTCGGCCCGCCGCGTCCCGTCCATGGAGCGGAGGCGGCCGTCAGTTGTTGAGGGCCCCGGTCATCCGGAACATAGACAGCCTGCGCAGGGTTCCACCCCAGCGCATCCTCTTCTTTGACGGGCCCCCCCGTCCACGCCGTCACTTGTTTCCAGCGACGGAGGTTGAATTGCGCATCGAGACACTTAGCAGCCGTCCGGGAAGTTAGCTTCTCATGCCCACACACAGGCATGGGGATCCCTAGATCCCGAGACAGCTCCAACATTTTCCCTAATATGAGAGGCTCGAGCAGGTCCTGTGGCGTCTCAGGATAAGCTGCCATGGCCAGCTCCAGCACCGCACCCCTGAACGCCACGGGCGACTCCTCTGGTGCTCGTTGTCGTTGAGCGAATCGCCGATGCGCATCATCTGGTGGCTCATAAGCATCGGCCATTTCTTGAAAAACACCACGTAAAGTTGCCTTCTTATCGGTCGTTATGGAACGGAAGAATCGGACAGATTCGTCGTCCAGGAGAGTCGGCAACACCTCCAAAGCCTCCGCATCGGTCCATCTTGCTGTGCGTACCGCCGCCAAGAAGCGGCAGGCGAACGCGCTCCAGTCCCCACCGACGGAAAATTCTTTAACCGTTGTAAGGTGGCGACTCCGACTCCTCTTCCCGCCGTCTTCCAATGGTGGTGGTTGTGATGGCAAATTCAAAATGGCGTCGGCCCGCGGCGTGGCCAAGATGGCGGTTTGGCGCCACGGAGCGCGCAAAATGGCGGCCTCCTGCCGCGTGGGCAATGGCGGCGGCAGGACAGGCAACGTGGCGGCCCGCGGAGCACCAATTGCATCATCCATCGTCCCTGGCGCGACGAGATGGCATAGATGCGCCAGGACGTCCTTAAGTGCCTCCAGTTGTACCGCCATCGCTTGCCATCGTTGATCCGCGTCTGATGATGTCGACGGACCCGCCACCGCGCCAACATCCTCCACTCCTGTTCCCGTGGTCGCCTCAGCCGGGCTCTCCTCCACCACCCCAACAGGATCCGTGGTTGGAGGGAGTTCGTCGTCGTCGGACGAAGAAGCCGATGCAGGCGCCGGAGTAACTTTCTTCCTCACTTGTTTCGACATGCCGTTGCACTTCCGACACCAGTGTAATAAACGACTGGACCACAATGTCTGGCTCAGTGTCCTTTATTCGGTTCGTGCTGTACACCCACACGGCTGTCTTTACTCTGTAGCTTCTCCACGGTGCTGACTCCAATGTCGGCCCGATCCACAACAGCAGCTCCGCTGCTGTTTCTCTCACACAGCCCCCCTTGGCTGTACTCGCTGCAACTCCTCTCCCTCCGCAGCTCTGACAGCCTCTTGCTGTCTCTCTCTCTCTCCGCAGCTCCTCCTGGCAGCCACACCGCTGCCTCTAACATGCAGCCCTCTCTCTCTCTCTCTCTCCGCAGCTCCTCCTGGCAGCCACACCGCTGCCTCTAACACGCAGCCCTTCTGGCTGTCTCCTCTGCAGCTGCACACCACTCCGCAGCTTCCTCTTATCTTCGGGGTTGGCTCCCGATGGCCGTCGGCGCCCCCCCCTCTTCTCACTCGCCCCCGTGGCCTCACTCTTTTCCGCTCACACCCCGACTGCCTTCCCCTTCCGGTTTACCCGCTTAAGGACCCGAACCTTCCCCCCACGTCACATGACTCCACCCCCCGTGACGTCACATCCGGAAGGTCGCTTACGCCCGCATTACACATATTTAGTAAATCCAAGGCTAAAGCAATGAAATAATACTTATTGTTAGTTTTTTTGTCGGTAAAGTCACGTAGGTAAAAAAATAAAAAATATATAAATGAAAACAACTAAATTAAATCACGACGTTTCGGGCACAACACAAGCGTCCTTCAGGTGGGGACAACGTAGCGAAAGCACAACCGCTTGAGTGTGTCTAAGAGATGGCTGTGATGAGGAATTATATAGTCGCGGGGAATGGAGGGAGGGGGGCCATGGTGAGTGTGTGGGCGGGCTGTGGACTGGGAGGCAACGATGTGAGGAACAGGGAGGGCGTTGGGAGGCAACGCATGGCGCTCAAACTGAAGCCTTGTGATGCAGGGGGCGGAAGTAGATAAGAAAGCTAAGATTAAGCAGCCTTTTGTTATGCTGCCAGGGGGGCAAATTAGAAATGCGCAAGATGAACACTAACGTGTGGTAATGGTGATGTTAGTGTGTGAAGCTGGGGGTAACAGACTGGGAATAAGGATATGATTATGAAAATAAATCTAAACTGTCTGTCTAGCAGTAAACTGCACGGCAGCTAAAGTTGAACTTGGTTAATTACATCCTTCCAATTATTGCTCAATTTTAATCCATCCTCTCGGTTGAAGTTATGTCTATGTTTGTATATCTGGATGGCATCATGGACAAATCTTTGGTAGTATCTAGGAGGCTTGCAGAGTACCTTGGTATCGGAGAACACAATGTCATGAGTATTATAAGAGTGGTCAGCTACGGCCGAAGAATTCGTCCTGCCGTGCTTCAAATCTGACTTGTGCTCGCGAATGCGGTCAGAAATATGTCGTTTCGTTTCCCCGATAGAACAATCACCACAGGTGCAACTCAGTTTGTAGACACCAAGGTACTGTAAGTCAGGAATGACATCCTTTACAGATGGGATCAGATCACGGATCTTGTGTTTGTTTAGAATTTAGGAAATATTTTTGGTAACGCCTGCTATGTATGGCAACGTAATGATTTTGATCGGAGTCTCAGGGGGCTGTTTCTCCACGGTGGGAGAAACAGCTTGGTGGATAGCACCTTCCGAGTATCCGTTTATCTTGAGGGCCAGATGCACATGTTCCAATTCACTGGCCAGGTGGTGTTGGTCAGAGATGCAGTGGGCCCTATGGAATAGTGTTTTGATGAGGGAATTATTTTGTGCCGGATGGTAGTGGGAATCAGGCTTCAAGTAGGAATCTGTGTGGGTGGCCTACCTGTAGACAGAATGTCCCAAAGAGCCATTGGGCCTCCTCTCAAACAGAACATCCAGGAATGGTAGCTTGCCATCCTTCTCCACTTCCATGGTGAATTTGATGGATGGGTGTATGGAGTTGATGTGGTCTAGAAATTGGTTCAATGCTGGGAGGACATGTGGCCAAATGACGAAAGTATCATCCACGTATCTCTTCCACAGGGAAGGACGCAGAGTGGATGTCTGGATGGCATCTGTTTCAAATTTCTCAATGAAAACATTGGCTATTACTGGTGACAAGGGGGAACCCATAGGGGTGCCCTCATTTTGTTTGTAGAAGGTACCATTCCAGGTGAAGTACGTGTTGGTGAGGCAGTGCCTAACCAGCACAGGGACGTCAGGGTTCAGTCCATGTTGGACTAAGTCTTCAATTATTGTTATTGTGTCAGGCACTGGAACCTTGGTGAATAGAGAGACCAAATCAAAGCTGACGAGGACATCATCAGGAGACAGTACAATGTCCTTGACTAGAGAGACCAAGTGAGTTGAGTTAAGTACTGCTGAGGTGGTCTTGGCAGTGAAGGGAAGCAGAGTATCCGATAGAAAACGGGCTAGTTTGTAGGTAGGTGAGTTGATCGGGGACACGATGGGCCGTAGTGGGGTACATTCTTTGTGGATCTTGGGAAGCCCATAGAGTCGGGGAGGTCTCGCAGCCGAGGGTTTCAGGGAGAGCCGTTTGATTGGTTCAATTAGGGAAGTCGAATTAGTGATGATCTTGTTGGTTTTGGTAGTTAGGCTATTAGTCGGATCTATATTGATTTTGGAGTATAACAAAAGGCTGCTTAATCTTAGCTTTCTTATCTACTTCCGCCCTCTGCATCACAAGGCTTCAGTTTGAGCGCCATGCGTTGCCTCCCAACGCCCTCCCTGTTCCTCACATCGTTGTCTCCCAGTCCACAGCCCACCCACACACTCACCATGGCCCCCCCATCCCCCGCGACTATATAATTCCTCATCACAGCCATCTCTTAGACATACTCAAGCGGTTGTGCTTTCGCTACGTTGTCCCCACCTGAAGAAGGACGCTTGTGTTGCGCCCGAAACGTCGTGATTTAATTTAGTTGTTTTCATTTATTTTATATATATATATATAAAAAATGTTTTACCTACGTGACTTTACCGAAAAAAAACCACAAAGAGTATGAATCCATGCAGTCACGAAAGCTTCAAATCTAGAATTACTTATTGTTTTTTCGTTAACGCTCTCCCGCATAAAAAATTTGTCTCTCGGCTGCGACGCGTTGTTTTTCAGGAACGCATGCCACGTGTTATGCGAAGGAAGCCTGTGTCTGACTCAATATCTACTCTATCTGCAGGTTATCCTGGAGGGAATTCGAGGAACATTAAGATTGAGTGATATAGGCCTGGATGACATTTCTGTAGTTGAGGGAAATTGTTTTGGTAAGATGAAATTAATTCTGTTTTATCATTTTACACTCATTAATTATGAAACATTCACACCATG
Source organism: Lampetra fluviatilis (assembly GCF_964198595.1). Taxonomy (NCBI): domain Eukaryota; kingdom Metazoa; phylum Chordata; class Hyperoartia; order Petromyzontiformes; family Petromyzontidae; genus Lampetra; species Lampetra fluviatilis. The sequence continues at coordinate 1,452,993 of NC_136325.1, read as the reverse complement.
AAACAGATTTCCGGCTCAGTTGGGGGTCTCATTTTGAGACTGGGAGTAAAAATTTCAACCAGAGAGTACAGCACGCCATCTCCATGATCCCTCTGGAGCACCGACCGGAGCACCCCTACTTGGTGGGAAGTCACCAGTGATTGTCCTATGGAACAACTAGTCTCTGCTAGATTGATTGTTTTTAATGTTAACTTTAGGTTGTGGTTAAACGAGAAAATCACCCAGAAAGCTCCCGAGCTCATCAAACCTCGCCTGCTAAGCAGGCTTGAGCCTGGACAGTGCTTGGATGGGTGACTCCCACACACAAACAGGTTGCAATAGGGTTATAGGGCCCTATGGCAACCTTCAATCCACTGACCTGTCGAAGTATGGTAAAGAAAAATCCCTCACAACCTACACGGTGTGGGAAGGCCCTGATCCAGCAGTGGATTTAGAAAAGCTCTAACTGGTTCAGATATTCGTCACTGATGTTTGTCGTGAACGGGAATCGAGCTCGAGTAGCGGGATTAATAACGCAGTGCCTGTTGGATCCCGATTGGGTGGCTGAGTGGGGATTGTACCATCGGATGTCACGATGCTGTGGCGAATTCTCCTTGCTCCTCCCCTAAACTGTGATTGGTTAGCGAACACTGAGCAGGCTCAGATTTATACTCCATTGTACTGAAGGAAGAACTGTGCACTGCTAGAAACTATTCCCAGTTCATGAATCGCATCCTAGAAGTGGCACTGCAACAATGTTCTGGCCCAACAGAGCTGTGACTGAATGATTTTAAATTCCAGTGGCATCGATATTCTGCACTATAGCCTTGCATTGATAATTTACTAACTTACGACTCACCAGGAAATGCAGAAAATATATTCTGCTTGTATCTTGTGTGTAATTTAAATGTGCAGTAATTTACCCACGTATTAAAATGCATGTATCCATATTTTCACCCCACAGAGTGTGTGAGCGGATGTGATTTTGATGAGACGTGGGACTTCTGTGGCTGGGAGAACAATGGAGGGGACATTGGCTGGGAGCATTGGAACGGTCCCACAAACACTGAGAACACTGGCCCTGACGATGACTTCTCACGGCCTGGCTGTGAGTATCTTACAGCATCGCATCACTCACAGCATCCACTGGAGCTCCTGGCCTTGAAACCCATATCCAGTATAATGTGAGTCTCGATCACTGTGTTAGTGAATACAGCAGTGTGTGTGGATCACTGTGTTAGTGAATACAGCAGAGTGTGTGGATCACTGTGTTAGTGAATACAGCAGAGTGTGTGGATCACTGTGTTAGTGAATACAGCAGAGTGTGTGTGGGTCACTGCGTTAGTGAATACAACAGTGTATGTGGATCACTGTGTTAGTGAATACAGCAGTGTGTGTGGATCACTGTGTGAGTGAATACAGCAGTGTGTGTGGATCACTGTGTTAGTGAATACAGCAGAGTGTGTCTGGACCACTGTGTTAGTGAATACAGCAGTGTGTGTGTGGATCACTGCGTTAGTGAATACAACAATGTGTGTGTGGATCACTGTGTTAGTGAATACAGCAGAGTGTGTGGATCACTGTATTAATGAATACAGCAGTGTGTGTGTGGATCACTGTGTTAGTGAATACAACAGACTGTGTGTGTGTATCACTGTGTTAGTGAATACAACAGTGTGTGTGGATCACTGTGAGAGTGAATACAGCAGTGTATGTGTGGATCACTATGTTAACTCTGCTGTGTGTAGTTGGGAATTACCTGCTGCTGGACTCTGAGTTCAACGACCCTGGAGCGGCGCTGCTGCTAGAGAGTCCGGCTATCCCCTCCTCTGGGTGCCTCGTCCTGAGCTTCCAATACTTCCTGTATGGGTCAGCAGAGAACATGGCCATCAACGTTTACATCAACAAAGGTACAGAGGCTTTTATCTCCATTACAGTTGTCAGGCTTTGCCAGTAGTTAACCTGTCATGATGTAATTGAAGATATGCACTTTGTTTTCATTTCAATTTGGGTGAAAGGTCATATTGCCAACTAAGGGTTGCTTTAAAGCCAAGATTTAGTAGGCGTTGTATCCAGATGAAACGGTAGTAACTTAGATAATGTCTTTAGATAAAATTATCATTCGTATCGCAAATATTAAATGTCGCTGTACGCACTACTGCAAGTACATATGTATGCACAGACGATATCACATCACTGTCTTGAACACTTCAGTGTACAGTGAGGGAAAAAAGTATTTGATCCCCTGCTGATTTTGTACGTTTGCCCACTGACAAAGAAATGATCAGTCTATAATTTTAATGGTAGGTTTATTTGAACAGTGAGAGACAGAATAACAACAAAAAATCCAGAAAAACGCATGTCAAAAATGTTATAAATTGATTTGCATTTTAATGAGGGAAATAAGTACCATTAAAATTATAGACTGATCATTTCTTTGTCAGTGGGCAAACGTACAAAATCAGCAGGGGATCAAATACTTTTTTCCCTCACTGTACATGTCAGCCAATGCGAACCTGTTAATACGTAAATGTATACATGAGTATGGTGGTGCATTTTCATACCATTTTTTCCATTACTATGATGGTTTTATTAGGAATGTTTTTTTTTACGGACAATGGTTTGAATGGTGACGATGGTTTTAATGGGTATGATGGTTGAATGAAAATGAGAATAAGTTTTTCCCCTTTTATCTGGCAACAAAACAAGTGTTAAGTTGTTAAAACACTAAACTGACACCTTTTACAAAGAATCATTAACCACAATTCTTGTTGTCAAAATGCAAACAAAAAACATACTCTGATAATATTTGCATTGTCCTTGAAACTGATTGGTCCACACCAGAGACAGAGGACGTCCTCTGGTCCAACACCATTTGAGACGAGGCTCCAAAGAAAGCTGTTTCTGGTGTGGACCAATCAGTTTCAAAGACTCATACTCTTAGGTTTTTTCGGTAAAGTCACGTAGGTAAAAAATAAAATTAAAAATTAATAAAGTAATAATGGAAATAAAATAAAATAATAAATCACGATGTTTCGGAGGCAACACAAGTCTCCGTCATCAGGTGGGAACGTCACAGCTAAAATTACTGCATCAAGTGAGGAAAATTCCAAAAGACCAGCCCTTAAATACAAGTTAAGGGGGAGGGGCTTATTTGAATGTGGTAACCAGGGAATGGAACGTGGGGGTGGTGGGCGGGGCTACAAGAGAAATTGGTCAACGTCGTGTGCAAGAAAACGGACATACTAGAGAAATTGGTCAACGTCGTCATGTGCAAGAAAACAATCGGTGTACCTCGACCTAAACCAATGTTGGTTGAGAATCCAAATACAAAAAAGCAGTACTGTTAAACGCTGGGGATGTCAACACTCGGTAAAGTAGAAAAGTACCTTTTTTCTTTTATTAACTTTTAATTTTATTTTTTACCTACGTGACTTTACCGAAAAAACCTAAGAGTATGAATCCTTGCAGTCACGAAAGCTTCAAATCTAGAATTAGTTTTCAAAGACAATGCATATTTTATCAGAGTATGTTTTTTTTTCTTTTTTTTGTTGCATTTTGACCACAATTATTGTGGTTAATGCAAACATGATTCCTTGTAAAAAGGTTTCAGTTTGGTGTTTTAACAACTTAATACTTGTTTTGTTGCCAGATAAAAGGGGAAAACCTATTCTCATATTTTAGTACTGGCAAAGGAAGGTCCCATTATATTAATGAAAATGGTTTAATGGGGACTATAGTTTAAATGGGGATGATGATTTTAATGAGAATTATGGCTTTAATGGGGATTATGGTTTGAATGGGGATGATGGTTTTAATGCAGATGATGGCTTTAATGGGGATTATGGTTTAATGGGGATGATGGTTTTAATGGGAATGATGGCTTCAATGAGGATGATGGTTTTAATGCAGATGATGGTTTTAATGTGGATGGTTTTAATGGGGACTATAGTTTTAATGGGGATTGTTTGAATGGGGATTGTTTGAATGGGAATGATGGCTTTAATGGGGATGATGGTTTTAATAGAGATGATGGCTTTAATAGAGATGATGGTTTTAATTAGGATGATGTTTTTAGTGGAGATAGTGGTTTTAATGGAGATGATGGTTTTAATGGTGACTGGTTTTATCTCCATGTAACTTTGTGTATTTGTGTGTCAGTGGCACACCCCTATGCTCCGCTTCCAGCCGTGTAACAAACCTTCTGTGTCACTTACACTGACCGCAGCTGTCAATGGACAACCCGTGTGGACTGTTCAGGGAAACCAGGGCGAACAGTGGATTTTAGCTCAAGTCATGTTCCCTGAGTCCGGAAATGTTCAAGTAAGAGAATCCCTTACATGCAGTGTAGTTCTGTATATGTGTCTACTGTATTTGAATCACTGCCGATTATATATGTGTATATGGGTTAGATTTGAAAGATATGCAGTTGTATTTGGTGAGTTGCAGATTTGTAATACCAATTGACAAGGTGTAAAGATTACGACTCAATTAGAATGCACTTTTAATTGTTTGTGATTCCTCACTGTGTGCACGGCTATTTATTTGAACACTGCACCACCCTTTATTCAAATCAAGCTTGGGTTGGTGTTGAACACTTTGGGTTGAATACAGCTGAATGAAATCAAACGTTGTGCAAACCCCTGATTCATTTAAAAATTGTGCAATTAATTTAAAGTGTTTAAACATTCAGAAACCGTGTAAATGTTTTCAGTTTTTTGTGTTTAGTTTGTTGTCCTTCCCCTGCACCTCCAATTAGCACGGTTGTCTACGTAGTTTAACATGCATGCATACAAATGATGCACGCACGTTTTATTATTTCTTTATGTTGACATTTCATGAAACTGAACACTTTTGAAAATGACGTTGCGTTATTAATGAGTTGTCTGCATTTCAAGAGATCTCGTGTCATACATCGCAACTAAGTGCCAATATTTTCAACCGTATCAGTTGATTAAGCAAATCATGATGCAACTTAGATTGTTTTAGTCCATGGGTATTAACCCACTTCATATATTTAAAAATTATATTACCTTCGCTCATGCATTAAATATGGGTTTGTGTTCCTGCGAGTTCCAATCATTAATTTGAATTCTATGGACACTTCCTGGGCTGCACAGTTAGAGAATCTCCATTAATTAAATTGCTGATTCCTGCGTCTACTTTAAATAAAGGGGTGATTCTTGGGCTATTCGAATGGAGACAGGACCATCGCCGTGGAGTTGAATGGGGATTCTTTGACAGCCTAGCAGTTGTTCAGAGAATCGCCACCAGATTCCATGCTCTGGATATTCCCCACAGAAAATAGTATTAAAGCAACGATGCACGCATTAAACCGTGCATGTGAGAATCAACTGTTTATTTATATAACCTATATGCTAATGTATATATAGAGAGAGTCATTCATTATTGTAATCAAAGCGCGACGATAAATTGTAAATATTCGTATAGTTACTTTGGGCAATTGTTAGATGCCTAGAAAATACCATAAATTCGCAATTCAATTGGTGATCCCATTGGGCATCGTATTCCATCAAAGAGCCGCATCGCGATAGGGACCAGTCACAGTGGGAATCGCCCGGCACTGGTCCCTTGATGGTCCACTCCAACAAACAACACGATCATTAAATGCTCAAGTCAGACGTGCACTAATAATACGTGACATTGCTTTGTATTTTTGTGCAGTTTGCCATTGAAGGAGTGCGTGGGGAGACACCTGAGAGCGATATTGCCGTGGACAGCGTCTGCGTCTCAGTCTGTGAGCCTACAGGTAAATATGAGGTTGTCGTAGTGGCAGTATTCATATAAAACCGGCCTAATTGGCATGTGCATTCTAGTTTAAATTCCAGGATTACAGCACAGGACACACATTGGTTGCATGTCTCTAGATACATATTTGTAGCTGTATTTGTGATGCCTCATCTTTTGATACGTCACTGTTGGTAATGTAGAAAAAGGATTTCCTATCTAAATGTAGGCCTTGTATTTGTTTCTGCACTCTTTCGGTCATCGATGCACACACGGACCACCTCTACAAACGCGAGAGATAATGTTTCACCTGCATTTCCCACGCACCTCCGATTAGCACGGTTGGCTACATACGGTGGAAAAATATACATAGAGTAATCACGATGCAAAAGATGGCACTTTACTCCGAAAACCCTTCATTATTCAGATTACAGCCATATCCTGAGTGGTTGTGTGTGAAGTTAAATTGATTTTTTTTCAGAGGCTACTCATACGATTATAAACTGCCAATATCTCCGTGTATGAGCATGCTTATGTCCTGTATTGGAGACGTGTTTGCTCACACAGTGGTATTAGTTATACCATGGCACTGCAGGCTCATGATTGGCAAAAGGCTCTTATGATGTTCTCTCCAAATGGCCTTGCTTTAAAGTGGCCTCGGCAGTTTACTACAACTGCATACTGTGCACGACATAACCAAAGCATGCAACTGCCATCTCACAGCTCTTTAGCACATCCGTCCGATGCCCTCAATTCCCACAGAAAACACCCTCGCCTGCTTTATCATAGGTTCCCATCACAATTGCTGCATTGCCCTCTACTCACTTGGGCATCCGCCAAGAGCATCAACAAATTACAAATACTACGAAACGATCTGCCGTGCCCTGCCCTCGGCATGGGGAGTGGTGGCACAGATTTTTCTGCTTTGCTAAAAATCACCGCGCTCGCCCCCCATATCTGCACGATTCAAGCAAAAGGTGGCGGCCCTCTATCACCGTGCTCTTTGCATGGCCTCCTGTCAAACTGAGCATCACTTCTCACTCTGCAGCAGTTCCCTCCATCTGTAACTCTACCCCCCTTCACATACGAAGCAGCATCCAGTCTCCTTCAACCTTCAAGAAGCACCTGTAGACACAGTTTTGGCGAGCTTCTTGAGCTTTCTGGGGAACTTCGAGCGAGGCTCCGAGCTTCCTCAGTCGCACTCAAACTTTGAATGCATGGTCGCGAAATTTGAGCGCGTTAAAAGTGGACTCTTATTACTCTTTGGTTCTTTCGGTAAAGTCACGTAGGTAGAAAATAATAATAATAAATCACTACGTTTCGATCGCAACACAAGCACTCGTCATCAGGCAGAAAGACACAGCAGCAGAACTGCTGAACAAGAAAGGGCTGTTGCAACCAGTGATTATATACAGGTTTGAGGTGGGTGTCACCCAAGGGCAAGTAGGCGGGGTCAGAGATGGTTAAGGAGTCCTGTCGCCGTGCGTACGAACAACAGCCGCGCCAAAGGAGGATTGGCATGCTAATGCAAACGAGCACAATGGGAAAATGAGCTTCACCGTCGCACACGAGCACCGTCGCCGCACGTACAACAGCGGCGTTAATAGGAGAGTGAAGATAGCATGTCGGTGTCAGAAGACCGGGCAAAGCGCCACCTCGTGGGCAACACAAGCTGAGGCGTTGGCTGCTGCACATTGAGAGGCCAGCGTATCAACGCCAGAGAACCACCGTAACGGTGGCCGTGCCAGTGAGAATTCAGAGAGTCGGAAATAACTGCTAAACAACGGCAGGAAGGATGGAAACATCACAGCAAGTTATGACTTTCCTGGTTAATAACATCCTTCCAATGATTGCTCATTTTGTACCCATCTTCTCGGTTGAAGTTGTGTCTGTGTTTATATATCTGGATTGCTTCAAGGACAAATCTTTGATGGTAGCCCGAAGGTTTGCAGAGTACCTTGGTCTCGGAAAAAAACAATATCGTGTGAACCGACTGCGCTAAAACAGTGATCAGCCACGGCAGAGGTATTGGTTCTGCCGTGTTTCAAATCTGCCTTGTGTTCGCGAACACGGTCCGAGACATGTAGTTTCCTTTTCCCGATGTAACTGCTCCTACAGACACAACTTAGTCTGTAGACACCAGGGTATTGCATGTCAGGAATCACATCCTTCACAGGATAGTTGTTGCTGGTCGGAGATGCAACGTGCCCTATGGTGTAGTGTTTTGATGAGGGAGTTCTTCTGGGCTGGATGGTGGTGAAAATCAGGCTTTAGATAGGAATCCGTGTGGGTGGCTTTCCTGTAGACAAAATGTCCCAACGAGCCATCAGGGTGTCTTCTCGATCAAAATATCCAGGAATGGTAGCTTGCCATCGTTTTCTACTTCCAAGGTGAATTTGATGGATGGGTGTATGGAATTGATGTGGTTCAAAAATCGGTCCAGTGCTGTCTGGCCATGTGGCCAGATGACAAACGTGTCATCTACGTATCTTTTTCACAAGGAAGGACGTAGGGTGGATGGCAGTGCCTTACCAAACTTGGTACATTTGGATTCAGTCCTTGTTGGATCAAATCTTCAATGATTGCAATGGTGTCAGGCTCAGGTACCTTGTTGAACAGAGAGACTACATCGAAACTGACAGGCAACTCATCTAGAGGCAGTAAGATGTCCTTGATTAGAGCAACCAAGTGAGCTGAGTTAAGTACAACTGAGGTGGTCTTGCCCATGAATGGAAGCAGGGTCTCAGACAGAAATCGGGCCAGTTTGTCGGTGGGTGAGTTAATGGTGGATACAATAGGACGGAGTAGAGTACCTTCTTTATAGATTTTTGGAAAGCCATAAAATCTGGGTACACTCGCAGTCGAAGGTTTTAGAGAGAGCTGTTTGGTCGGTTCGATTAGGGAAGTGGAATTGGTGATGATATTGTTGTTTTTTTAGCCAGGCGGTTGGTAGGATCTCTGTTGATTTTGGTATAACTGCCATCATTAAGAAGGTCCTGAATTTTGTTATTATATGTGGTTTTATCAGTGGCGTAGCTAGGATAATTTGCGCCCGGGGACGAACTATAAAATTGGCGCCCCCCCCCCCCCCCCCCCGTTTAATCACATACCAAAATTTTATTACATGACATGTAGGCTGTGTGTGGCGGGATATATAAACTTTTAGGTTGAGGTGTAGATTTGTGCCGTAGTTTCAGGCTGCCGCGCCCGCCGCAATAAGTTATAATGTAACATTGTAAGCCTCATTTTGGTGCCCCTTTACCTTGGCGCCCGGGGACATATGTATCCCCCTGCCCCCCTAGCTACGCCTCTGGGTTTTATCCATGAGGACAGTAGCATTGCCCTTGTCGGCTCAGAGGATGACAATATCACCTCTCATTTTTAATTGAGCGAGTTCAAACCGCTCGTCCTTGCTGATGTTACTGATGGTTTTTTTTTATTAGCGTCTTTGAAGATAGCAGCGATTTCAGATATTGCCACGTCTGTCGGAAATTGGGCTATTACTCTGATTGATAACAATCTTGTTGATATCTAACTTGTGTGGATCTGGATTATTTTTGACAGGATGTTGAATTTAGTAATCAGGTTAACTTTACATTTAGTTGACATTGTAGCGGATGAAGAAGTAGTCATGTTATCTACAATGTCCCAATCCGATGTGGACATTTGATTTGTTAATGCTAAGTGTGATTGTAAGAGAGTCTTGTCTAAACTATCAACTTCAAATCGGAGCAGTATTATTCTCTCTTGAACAAACACAAGATCCAGGTTCGATTCAACACAGTACACAAAATCCGTGATTTGATCCCTTCTGTGAAGGATGTGATTCCTGAAATGCAATACCTTGGTGTCAACAGACTAAGTTGTGTCTGCGGTAGCAGTTACATCAGGGAGACGAAACGACGTCTCAGACTGTGTCCGTGAACACAAGGCAGATTTGAAACACGGCAGAACCAATACCTCTGCCGTGGCTGATCACTGTTTTAATGCGGTCGGTTCACACGATATTGTTTTTTCAGAGACCAAGGTACTTTGCAAACCTTCGGGCTACCATCAAAGATTTGTCCATGAAGCCATCCAGATATATAAACACAGACAATTTCAACCGAGAAGATGGGTACAAACTGAGCAATCATTGGAAGGATGTTATTAACCAGGTAAGTCATAGCTTGCTGTGATGTTTCCATCCTTCCTGCCGTTGTTTAGCAGTTATTTCCGACTCTCTGAATTACATGACCTTGTTAAATGTATTTACATTAACAGACGAAGGTCTCACTAACATAGCCACTGCTGTTCTCTTTTGCCTCGATGTAACGGCTTTCGCTGTTCAATAGGCTGTTTGTCTCACTGGCACGGCCACCGTTACGGTGGTTTTCTGGCGTTGATACGCTGGCCTCTCAATGTGCAGCAGCCAACGCCTCAGCTTGTGTTGCCCACGAGGTGGCGCTATGCCCGGTCCTCTGACACCGACATGCTATCTTCACTAAGATAGCCACCGCGGCCCCCCTTTTTCCTCGAAGAAACTGCAGTTCTCGCTGTTCAATAGGCTGTATGTCTCTTCTATTAACGCCGCTGTTGTACGTGCAGCGACAGTGCTCGTGTGCGACTACGGGGCTCATTCCCCATTGTGCTCGTTTACATTAACATGCCAATCTCTCCCTTTAACGCAGCTGTTGTGCGTGCGTGCGGCGACGGGACTCCTTTCCATCTCGGACCTCGCCTACTTGCCCTTGGGTGACACCCACCTCAAGCCTGTTTACAACCTCTGGTTGCAACAGCCCTTTCATGTTCAGCCGTTATACTGCTGTATCTTTCTACCTGATGACGATTGCTCACGTTGTGATAGAAACGTCGTGATTTATTATTTATTTTTTCTACCTACGTGACTTTACCGAAAGAACAAAAGAGTATGGATTCCTGCAGTCACGAAAACTTCAAATCAAGATTGGACTATTATTGTTTCATCATTGCAGCATTAATATTGATGAAACACTGTACAAAACACAGTAGATAAAAGAGTGCTCTCATGAATGAATGTTGGGTGCGTCGGTTGATAAGTAACGTCCCATTGTCTTTATTTCATGAACCGAAGCTCCAACAACGCCAGCACCAACGCCACCACCTACACCACCACTTCCAAGTGAGAATTTGCAGTGGAGTGCGCTTTTTGTCAGGGATAACCTAAACGCCTCATCGGGTTGAGGCTTTGTGCTGTACTGGTTTCCAGTGTCAAGTCGCTATATTTATATTTCTACAATGTTTCATCACTGCTGTATATTACAGTATTGTGGTGGGACTGATCAGCGCATTTCACTATGAACAGGGGTCACCTCGGTTTGATTCCTGGCCATGGCTAATATCAGTGGCGAGTAATGCTTGAACTGGTCCTTCCCCCACAACCCCCCTCCACACCCTTCACCAATCGGCACTGACTAGCGTGGTGAAGTATAGTTAAACCCACATTACTAACATGACCTGAGGGAGGCCTTCATCCAGCAGTGCATCAACACAACTAGCGACGTACAGTGTGAAAGAAGTTCAACATACGCACATACATACTATTGTGGCTTTATTGATGTTGCACAGTGCCATGTCACCCGAGAGACATGACTGAGACGTGATGTGCACGGTCATACCATCCCGGCCATCATACTACAGTAGTATCATAACAGATGTCATGAACTAAGTATTATGAGTAATAGCAGTATTTAATTGTAAAAATATCTGTTTGATATATCCAGTGATAAAAAAGTCCAATTTAAATCTGAAAACTTTTGGTCCCACATAATTAGGCGCAAAAATGGAAAACTTTCATATTTTTTAAACTTAGGCATAAAATCTTTGAAAAAAGTTTTAAGTGTTCTATGGTACAGAGTGTAGTAGGTTCCAGGAGACTTGGACGACGTAGTTGGAGGCACACTTATTTATTAAGCACAAAGTACATAACAGGCCGAGATGTACAACACTCGAAGGGGTATCGGCCCCTTCACCCGTTTAACAGGGAGATCAACACTCTATGTCACAGCTAGCCTTACTCCTAGGTCCTCCACTACAGGGCTAGGGGAGGCGAGCTAACCCAGCTCTGGTTAAGCTGGGATTACGGCACCCTGAGTCCCCAGACCGGCTCTTACAAGCGCAGCGGCTCTGGGCTCTTGGGGCCACGCCACTGGCTTGCCCTGGTCGGTCCTGAGAAGGACAGCGATCCAGGGGAGTCCCAGGGCCCATCTAGCAGGTCTTCTTGCTTCTCTGGTTAAGGCTGAACACTGAACCCAGAGCCCTCCGGCTCACCGCCTTATATAGCAACTCCCCCCCTGAGGGGTGGGGCCGTGGGGGATCCCAGCGCCGTGTTAGCCCCCCCAGGCTAAACGGTGAGGACGTGGATGTAAGCACCTCTCGGCGTACGGCCATAACCACGCCCAGTGTGTTTGTTTGCCCTCCGTAACACATCTACAAGAGTATAATTGACATCAGTTTAAATATAAAATGTATACATATTCTTTTAGATCCCAAATTTTGGAGTGTGCTCAAATGTTTAACAATATTTTTCTCATGGAAGACTTATCTAGAGGTTTTAAAGGTGCTGAATCTAAATAGGTGTCATATTTTAATAAATTACATGTTCATATACTTCTGGGAAAAGTGCGATGTTAAAGCTGATGGAAATCCAGCAAAGCCTGCTGCCAATTACCAGCATATATGTATGTGCTGGTAAAATTTACCACCATCACTTGTATTATGCAATGATGTTCGGAACTTTCAGAACCAGGACACTGCAGCATTTGCGGAGACCCTCATTACTGGACATTTGACGGGGTCGCCCACGACTTCATGGGCACGTGCACCTACACCGCGTCCATCCCGTGCAACCAGAGCTCCAACCTGCCCCACTTCAACGTGGAGACGACCAACGAGCACCGTGGCGGCAGCACGGCCGTGTCTTACGTCAAAGAGGTGCACGTGGAGGTCTACGGCCACAGAATCACCTTGGGCCAAGGGCGCCGGGTGCTGGTGAGGCCTGCGCTTGAACAGTGCCTCTTGTTTTTACATTGCAGGACCGAGACCCACCAAGCTGGCCAGTCCCGCTCAGCAGGTGCCAGTTTGTTGCTGAGCTGTAAAACCCAAGGCTGTGACGTCACACACACAATGAACGTGACGCTTGCAGATGATGCGGTGACGCCGTGTCCTATGTCCTCACGCCACGCATATAAATGTAATTGCCGTAGAATATCATCTCGACTGTGTCAATTGTGTCACCTCTGTTGTGCAGGTGGATGGGCTGCGTGTGACTCCTCCGTTCTTTATTTCGGGGGTGTACATCCAACTGACTGGATCCTACGTTGTGCTCGAGACCGATTTCAATCTGGTTGTTCGGTTTGATGGGAACCACCATGTGGAGATAGTCGTGCCTGGAGAATACACGGGGGAACTGTGCGGCATCTGCGGTGAGTTGATCTGCTGAGAGAAGTGACACAATAAGCAACTGACTTGACGCTGTAGAATTCATAAAATCTCAATGAGATTTCAGTTGACAGAATATGTAAAGAATTCAGCCAAAGAGGAGCAGCAGTGAGGACCATTGAGCATTATCAGCCACGAATTCTTACAAAAATGGAAAAGTTAAATAGGCCTTTCATCGAACAAGTGCCGTTTTTCACGTAAACCATCTGAATTGCAACTACTAACGGAACGATTTGTGTTGTTTTACAGGGAACTTTAATGAAGATGGCTCAGATGACAATCTGAAGCCGGATGGGTCAGCAGCGGCCTCATCAAGCGAGTTGGGAAACAGCTGGAGAGTGTTCAACAGCTCTGATGATGAGTGAGGATCCGTTCTTCTCAATTATTTCCATGCGCTTCTGCTAATTACAACAGTGCCATTGCAAAAGCCTCTAGATAATACACGTAGAAGGCATTGGTATTGACAGCGATTCGAGCTCGAGATAAATAAGAAGTGCCAAACATGAGCCCCATGCTTATGTAATGTAGGAACTTGGCGGGAGACGACCTTACGGGTAGCACACTCTTTTATTAACACCAACTTCTCACACGGGTGGCTAACTCCAGCCTTAACCCACAAGGTTTTCCTGGCTACACCCACACGGGCTCTTACGCCCCGTAGCCTCTCGGAACACACCCAGCCGGGGTGTCCGTCTCGACTCTGGGTCCCACAGTCTCGGCCCACATGGACGTCGGACCACGGGTCCCACAGTCTCGCCTCCGAGCCACACAGGGCCCCGGCCCTGACAAGGACAGCGGGACTAGGGGTCTCAGGGCCTACCTCTTGAACTCCGTCTTCGGTCTTCGACTGGTTACCAACTCCCCGAGTGCTCCCGCGCGTCCCCCTTTATAGTCCCTCATGCGGACGTCGCTGAGAGCACCCACACCAGTTGACCAATCACTGCGCGCTGCCCACGATCCTATTTCCCCCCCTTGTGTCAGCGCGCACAACCCCGCACCCCGCGCCGCCCCGTGATCTCTCACTGTCGGCGCGCGTCAACACCACCACTACATCACCCCCTACCACATAGCTCGCAGCCGACCCGGCTGCTATAAAAAAATTTATTACCTCCCCCCCCTTGTGTGTGCCCCGTAACACAAGCAACAACAACAACAACACAACACAACAAGAACAATATGTACAACGCGGCGAGCGACAACAATAAATGTGTATGCAAAAAAAAAAATGACTCGTGCAGCGTCCCTTGATCTCCGAGCGCCCCTTGAACGGGACATTACACCGGGCAGAAGGGGGACGCGGCGGCGAGCTGCAATCTCGGTTGTTTTTTTTTTTTTCATGAAAAGTGTTGTGTCTTAGCACGAGTCCGCCTGGCCGGTCCGTCGTACGGCACCAGACGCGGTTGACCGTCCGGTGGTGCCGGCAGTCCAGGAAGGCACGGGCCAGGCATCGGAGATCCGCGCGTGCCTCGGGGTTCCGGTTCACGACGGTCAACCGCCATCAGGTCCGAGACACCTGGGAGTGGGTCAGGTGGAGACACGTGAGGATCAGACTGCGACACATCCCTCCCCGAGTCGACGGCCACATCACACGCTCGGTCGGTACGGCACAAAGGGAGACCCTGCGGTGCCGCGAAGAGTTTCAGCCGGGAGGGGTGTCTGTACCAACGGCGTTTTTCCCATTTAATCTGGATACTCTGGGGTCGTGCGATACGCACGATTTCCACCGGTCCCCTCCATGGTCTCAACAATTTAGGGGACGTAGCCAACGGTGCATGTGGGCAGTGCAGCCAGGCCTTATCGCCTGGTTTCCAATCGTGCGTATACACCTTACGTGCATGCAATGTTTCGTTAGCGATCTGGCGAGACCTTGAATTCAACCTCGCAGCCTCTCGCGCTTCAGCCAGCTTGGCGATATTAAATTTGATGTGGTCGACCAATTTAGATTTCGCACGTAGCTGGGAAATCCCCAGTTGGACATCCATGGCCGGATCGGCCTCCCGCCCATACATGAGAAAAAATGGGGAAAACCCCATCGCCGCATGAGGGGCCATTCGATAGGCCGCGAGTACCCCAGGTACCTGTAAGTCCCAATCAACCTGATCGTTGCAGACCTGTTGTCACAGCATAGAAGTAATCGTCCTGTTCAGACGTTCAACCATTCCATGAGTCTGCGGGTGGTACGGGGAGGTACGCACTTTCTTTGTACCCAACAGGTCGCACACCTCGCGCAACAAAACGCTCGAAAAATTCTTCCCTTGGTCCGTCAGCAAGCGTTCGGGGGCGCCTTTGTCCAAAACATAGCCCTGGACAAAGGCGTCCGCCACTGCCGCAGCCGACTGGTTGGCGAGTGGCCATGCCATGGGCCATCGGGTGAAGTATTCTACGCCAACCAGCAGGTACTTATTACCCCTAGGTGTAGCGGGAAAGGGCCCCAAGATGTCGAGCGCAACCAGTTCGTTCGTGCGCGAAACCTGAATGGATTGTAGCGGTGGATTAGCCGCTATTGGTGGCAGTTTCCTTTGGGCGCACCCCATACATCCCTTAAGGATGTTTGCCACGTCGTTGCTCATACCCGGCCAATAATAGTCCCGTTGGATTAGGGCGAGCGTTTTGTGAAATCCCAAATGCATGAGTCGTTCGTGAGCAGCCAGAACGACCCTACCCCGCATAGCAAATGGCACAACGAGCGCATGACGCCGAGACATATTGTCACACTTCATCAGGAGGCCCTGTCTGACCACCCAGGAACCGACCCGCGCCTCCCCCCCCCTGGGAGCGTCAGCCTTCCGACGCAGCGTGAGTAGGGAGCTGTCGGCCATTTGGAGACGGCCCCACTCGATAAGAGGCAACGCGAGCAACGAGTCCCTCCCCGTGGGAGCGGCGGGCGCGTCGACCCCCGGAGCGTCAGTGGCGGCGAGCAAAACTTCCGCGGGGACGGCGACAGGGGGTTTACACCGCGCCGATCCCAGAAGACATGCGCATTCCGAGTGAGGCGGCAATCGCGACAAGGCATCCGCATTCGAGTGCCGCAATCCCTTACGGTAAATCGTCGTGAATTGGTAGTCTTGGAGGACCTCCAGCCATCGGGACAATTGGCCGGAGGGTTGCGCCACCCGCATAGCGTATTGGAGAGCCGCGTGGTCCGTATGAACAGTAAAATGACGGCCGTAGAGATACGGCCTGAATTGCTGTATAAAAAAAACGATCGCTAGCAATTCACGACGTGTTACACAGTAGCGCTGTTCCGCAGGTGACAAAACTCTGCTACCGTACGCGACCACCCGTTCGACCCCCCCGACCACCTGTGAGAGCACTCCCCCGATACCCGTGTTACTGGCATCCGTGTCAAGCAGGAACGGTTGCGTGAAATTGGGGTAACACAAGGGGGGAGCCCGCACCAAGGCGTCTCGAAGGGAGCAGAACGCAGCCTCCTCTTCCGGCCCCCAGTGAAACCTTACTCCTTTAGCCGTCAAAGCGTGTAGGGGCCTGGCTATGGTGGCAAAATGTTCGACAAAACGGCGGTAGTAGGAGGCGAATCCTATGACACTGCGGACTTCAGTGACTGAGGTTGGCGTTGGCCATGAGCTGACGCAGTGCGTCTTAGCAGGGTCTGTAGAGATCCCTGAACAGCCAACGATATGCCCCAAGTACCTGACCGATTCCCGAAGCAGGTAACATTTAGCCGGTTTAAATTTTAATTTAGCGGAACGCATCCTGAGGAACACCGCTCTCAGTCGCTGGAGGTGCTCCTCGAAAGTCCGGCTGAAAACGATGATATCATCGAGGTAAATCAAACAGGTGTCCCATTGGAGTCCTGACAAAACCAATTCCATGAGCCTCTGGAACGTGGCGGGAGCGGAATGTAAGCCCATGGGCAATCGATTGAATTCAAATAGGCCTCCTGGTGTCCGGAAAGCGGTCTTTGGTTTCGATTCGTCATCAAGGGGCAATTGCCAAAATCCCGAAAGCAGGTCAAGCGTCGAAAAAAACTGTGCTCCCGCCAAGGCATCCAGCGACTCATCCATCCTGGGGAGTGGATACGCGTCGGCCATTGAGATTTTGTTTAGGCGGCGGAAATCCACACAGAACCGCAAGGAACCGCCCTGTTTTTTAACAAGGACGATGGGAGCACCCCACGGACTGGAAGAGGGCGAAATGATGTCGGCCGCCAACATGTCATTAACAGCCGACTGTACATGCTCCTTCTCGGCTTGGCTGAGTCGGAAGGGATTCTGCCGAATAGGGGCCGCGTCACCCGTCGCTATGTGGTGGCGCAACAGGTCTGTGCAGCCAATATCGTACTTGTGTCTGCTAAACACATCAGCGAATTCGAGTAGCAGGCCCCTCAACGCTCCCAACTGCACACTAGACAAGTTACTAGACCCAGCACACAACGAGTCCAACCATTCTGTCCCCTCCTCAAATGGAGGATGCGTATCGAGGCCAGAATCCGCGTGTGCAACGAGCTGTTCATCGACGGGTAGCGGCGCCGCGTGAGCCAGCACCGTGCCCTGTGTAATTACGGCTGGCCGCGACCCCGTATTCAGAACCATAACGAACGGCTCCCTGTCCGCCCGCACCATGGTCTGAGCTACCGCTAAGTCGAGGCCCCCAACAGCTCTGTTTGATGGCCCCAACAGAACACCCTGTTCCGCAGCATCCACCCCGAGGGGTTTTCTCAATCGAAGGGGTACCAACATTTGCGATCCCGGGGGCACCCGTACAGTCTGAGTTGCCAGCGCCTGAACCGTAGCACAAACCGTGCGTATTTTTGTAGGACTCGTCAAAAATGCAACCCGCCGTCCCGATAGAAGCTCAATGCACCCGGACCTCAACCCCGTCAATAAAACCCGTTACCACGGACGACCCGGCCGACGCAGCCACTATCCTGTGGGCCAATTCGGACCATTCGACTGCTTTCGGGCCGTGTACGAACCCCCCTCGCCGAACCGAATCCCCGGTACCCATACGCGGTCCCCCCACCGCGAAGCGGCGACCCGAGTGTGTCGTGTATGTGGACCGAGCGTGTGGGGTGCCGCGACTTGCCGGGGTTAGCTGGGACGACTTGGGGCCTTGGTCGTCGTCCGGACGTGGCCCCGTGGCGTGCTGACGCGGAGCCCGGCACCCGGACGCGACGTGACCCCGAAGGCCGCAGTTGTAACACATGACGAGGGACGTCGTAGGTTTCGGTTGCTCCAGCTTGCGGGACGAACGTGTGGGCGAACGACCACCCGATCTCCACTCCCCCAGTCTCGACACGGTGAAGGCCTCCTCCCGGGCCGTAGCAGTCTGAGGCTCGGCGACCGTCGCGGCAGGTGCCGCGATCCCCGCCGATGCACAGACGAACGTCCGCTTGCGCTTGAGGACCTCGTGTGCGTGAATACTTGTAGCAATCCCCAAGGAGCAGATGTCCATTTCGTCCGCCGTATTGATGGGGACTCCCAGGTCGTGAGCCAACGCCAGCAGCTGCTCTGTCACCATGGCGTCCTTCCCCTCCTTGTCCAGCGGCGTCCGCCAGGGCGAGCAGCGCCGTGCGATAGGCGAGCGTAGTTTCTCCAACCATCTTGCGCCGTTCGTAGAACTGGTGGCGACAGGTCGAGGGCGGTCCGAACACCTTAGCCATTAGATGTAGCGCGGCCTGGAGCGTTGAGCGGGACGACCTTGGGGCGGATGTGAAGGCCGCAAGCGCGTCGTCGTCGAGCGTCGCTGGCAGCGCGCGTAGGGCAGTGGTGTCGGACCACCCCGACATCTCTTGATGTGCGAGGAACCTTCGTTGGAAGGCCCCCCAGTCGCCCCCGTCTGCCTTGAACGCCGTCAGCGCGGGCAGTCGTTGCTGAAAGACCTGGTCGTCGTCCTCCGAAGAATGCTTTTCCCGTGCGCCACTGTGGTTGACGAAAATGTCGGCTCCGTTGGCAGGCGCATGGTGGAGAGCTCTGGCGCGCGCCGATGACGCGGGCTGTGCAGAGTGGAGGTCTCCGACCACGTGGTGTCCACGCTTCCCGCCAACCGATGGTGGACCCTCAAAAATGGCGCCAATTTCAAAACTTTTGGCGCGAAGCGCATTCTGGCGGGATCCCTCCGGCCGCTCTCCCTCCTCCAACCTCGTAGTCGTCCTCCCGCCTGCTGAAACGGTGATTTCCGCCAAAATTGAAGCGGCGGCGAGCAGCAACTCCGCCAGGCGGGAGTGTGCATCCTGTAGGCCGGTGTCGGAGGCGAGCGGAGCGTCGGCCATCGCCGCGAAGTGCTGCATCGGCGGCAACTCCTCGTCCTCGCCTTCCGAGGTTTGTGGCTCCGGTACGCCGTCGTCTTCCCGATCTCACTCGTGGGTACGGGTAGTCTTCCTAGTATCCATCCTTTTGAAGACAGGTTTACTTCTGACGCCATTTGTAATGTAGGAATTTGGCGGGAGACGACCTTACGGGTAGCACACTCTTTTATTAACACCAACTTCTCACACGGGTGGCTAACTCCAGCCTTAACCCACAAGGTTTTCCTGGCTACACCCACACGGGCTCTTACGCCCCGTAGCCTCTCGGAACACACCCAGCCGGGGTGTCCGTCTCGACTCTGGGTCCCACAGTCTCGGCCCACATGGACGTCGGACCACGGGTCCCACAGTCTCGCCTCCAAGCCACACAGGGCCCCGGCCCTGACAAGGACAGCGGGACTAGGGGTCTCAGGGCCTACCTCTTGAACTCCTTCTTCGGTCTTCGACTGGTTACCAACTCCCCGAGTGCTCCCGCGCGTCCCCCTTTATAGTCCCTCATGCGGACGTCGCTGAGAGCACCCACACCAGTTGACCAATCACTGCGCGCTGCCCACGATCCTATTTCCCCCCCTTGTGTCAGCGCGCACAACCCCGCACCCCGCGCCGCCCCGTGATCTCTCACTGTCGGCGCGCGTCAACACCACCACTACACTTACATTAGATCTGACTGTTGTGCCACTGATGCTGTATTTGTGTCAGCTGTTTGGGCTACAGTGAGTTATCTTCACGATGATGATGGTAATGACGACTGTGATTATGTTTCCAGTGATGTTTTCTCTTTCAAACTCGGTGACGTTAACCTGCGCGTGTGTTTGTTGACAGTTGCCAAGATGATACCGGAGAAATATCTCCATGTGATGAGAATGACAAGAACTTTTATGAATCGGATACGTTCTGTGGAATAATCACTGACCCTGAGGGTGGGTATTGCTCTCCGTTAAGTTCAGTTGTTAACTCGTAACTGTGCATGAGAATGGACTTCATTAGATTGCAGACATTGTGGCATTTCCACTCCATGGAGCTATACCCACAACAAGTTTACCTGTGTGATGGACATTCAATTCTAGTTGGAATAATGTTTTATCATTATTATTATTATCACTTAAAAAAATATAGATGCTACGACATTCTTATTACACGTATTTTTTCAAAACTCTTGCACGAGCCATGATGAAATTGTTTCTACAGATAATTAGCGTTCAAAGTTGTTTTGCTATTAATGGGAGCACAGTGCACAAACCATTTCACCGCTGCTGCATCAAGAGGAGTGATGTGCCGATGCCACTAACACTGACATCGTATTTCTCGCTTCGATCAGGAGCTTTCAAAGAGTGCCACGCGGTGCTGCCTCCACAAGTCTTCTTCGACAACTGCGTGTTCGACCTGTGTGCCACGGACGGGGACCACGGCTCGCTGTGCCAGGCCCTGCAGGCCTACGCCGACCAGTGCGCCCAAGCTGGGGTCGTCGTCACGTGGAGGAACAACACCTTCTGCCGTGAGCGCACCACCTGCTATGATGTCACCGCCACACTGATTGCCCAGCCATGACATTTGATTGTGATTTGATGGACGTGTGATCGTAAATCTGCGAATCAATAGAGGCCGAGATACACCACGCAATTTTAATATAAGTGAAACTCAAACCTAACTAGGGTTCTCCATTGCATGACAGATGCGTTGTTAATAGTGCGGGTGTATTATCCATGAATACTCACCATCTGCTTTACATTGGACGCTACAGATTTCCTGACATTTTAATCAAAGTGGGCTTTGGTGTGATGGTGTTGTTGAAATTTGCTAAATGTGTAAAATAATCCGCCAATTACTCGATCTGGATTACAAATAACAACATTGCTCTTACTGGCAGACTCATTCTGATGACAAGCTGGTGCTCAGTCACCTTGTGCTGCCCAGAGTCAGCTGCCAAGATCCAGCTGCCTTTGAATATTTACACGATCTAACCCAAAAAAACTGTATTATGGATGATATTGGTCACGAAAGCCTACGTGTAAAACCGCCTTTGAATGTTTGAGATAATATGTGGCTCAAGGTGTTTTGAGTTTCTGAAGTATTTAAGCACCATTTGAAATCAAAGATTATTAAAGATTATTGTTGTGTGTGGCACCCACAGCATTCCCGTGTGAACCTGGCAGCCACTATGAGAGCTGTGCCCCACCGTGCCCGGCCACCTGCAGCAACGCAAGTCTCCCGGGTGGCTGCAACCAGCACTGTGCGGAGGGCTGTGTCTGTGACGACGGCTTTGTCCTCTCTGGAGACAAGTGTGTCCCCACATGGCAGTGCGGTTGCCTGGATAACAATGGCCATTACCATCCGGTGAGCTAAGCAAAGATGTGTACGTAAATACCTATCCTAGGCTTTGTTTGATACAGGCCAACACAAGTTTGAATCACAGTCAAAAGTATTCATGAGTTTATTTATTTATTTACTCGTCATCATAATAATAGCTAAAAGGTTAACTGAGATGTTTCTAAAGACATTGCATTTGTATCTCAGCTCGGGGAGAACTGGTTTGAGTCGCACGACTGCAGCAAGCGCTGCATCTGTGTCAATCCTGGCAGCAATGTGAGCTGTGACACCTGGGTCTGTAAGGACGATGAGATCTGCAGTGTGGAGGATGGCATCCTGGGCTGTCACACACAGGGTGAGTGCTCCCTACGTGACTTTTCAGTTAACATATAATGCTCTGAAACATTGTTCTCCAGGTCCAGATGATGACACTCCAAAACTGTACACTAATTCATCCAGTGTAATGCTGTGGAGGGGTTGCCTGGATAAAACTAAATATGGATAATTCAAAACATATAAATCCTACAAAAACATATTTCTTACTTAGATAGAATAGGGATGAATAAATAACAATGACTTCTGTAGCACCGTAACATAGCAAGCTATTGGAAGATTGCTGAACAGAATGTATGTAGAATATGTTGTCTATCTTTATTGTTTCATAAATTAAGAAGTATTTTTGCTGACATGTTGAATTATTGCTATAACCTATGCAATAATTAATCATGAAGCAGGGGTAGCTCGGAATTCAAACAGGCCACACTTTAAACTTAAATATTGTTTCACAATCATGGTTAACCTGCCCAGTCATAATGAGCGTTAACTGTATATGTGTCCGAATGATTATTCATTGTGTAGTGGGTCCAACTGAGTCGCAGACGTTGTTACTTTTAGAGGCAACACTTTTATTTGTAACACCGTAACACCGTAACACAAAGGGGTAACTGCCCCTTTACCAGACTACAGCGAGTTACTGCTACGGAGGGTCGATCCCTCACACCGGTCTCCGGTTGCCTTCTAGGACAGAGAGCTCTAACTTGAGACGTAGGGCTTCCCGCTTGTAGATGTTGAGCTTCCAGCTTGTAGAATGCAGTGACCCCGGTCCCTTTCAGGGACCCGCCTTATATCCTTCTCTGGTTGGGGCCGCTCTGCCCTCAGCCCCGCCCGCCTTCCTGAACATTCTCGTTCCCTCTCGAACCTTCTCAAGATCTCTCTCCGGACACGTGATCACCCACCAGTCCCTCCACCCGGTGCCCCCTGTGTGGACATTTCGGATCACGCATCTACGGGGAAAAAATAGAGTGCCATGGCTCGGGGCAACCCTGCCCCTGGGCTGACACTCACCCCCTCCCCCTCCCACCTGGGGGAGCCCCCACCACATGCTGTGTGTGGTGCCCGCATTATCCCAGTGTTCGCCAAGCACCGCTAGGGCTGGTATTACACACAGCCACCCACACGGTGCTGTCCATGATGTAGGAACATCGAACGACATGACCCTTCCAGGCCAGCACCATACAGTGACATCCTCAATGTCACTACATCATCCCCCCCCCCCCCCTTTTATAGCATCCAGCCATCCCGGCTGTCAACTCCCCCCTCACAATAAACAATAAATGAAATGCAACGAGCAAAAAAAACACAGTGTGCCTCAACAATAACAAGAACAGAAATAAATACCCCAACCCACCTGTACAAAACTTACACTATATACAAATGTACAAACCAACAGGGAGAAGGGTTGAAACCAACGAAACCATAACCACACCATCTTAACATCAATATAAAAGAACAGCGTGAACCACGGGATCCACCATGAGCATCAGACCTCCCACCTTCATCGTGAGCACAATGGCAGCAAGGTTAAACCAATGACCGCCACGACTTAGCGAGCGCGACAAGCAACTGAAAGCGTGGGAGCGAGTGTACAAGGGAATCACAAAACAACACCATACCAACAATAATAAAAAACGCGGAACACACGGGATCCCCCATAACCATCACACCTCCCACCTTCATCGTTTAACAATGCACGCGAGCACAATGGCGGCCAGGATGAACCAATAACCGCCGCGACTTAGCGGGCGCGACCAACAACTGACAACGCGGGAGCGTGTGTGCAAGAGGATCGCGTACGAGTCTTTGAGCGGGTCCGTGATGCCGGGCCTTCCCCCCCACAGGGGAGGTGGCTCGCACCACTGGAGGACCCGCAGAGAATGTGTCAATGTTCCGCCGGACCCGGCTCCTCACGAAGTGCATTGATACATCCCCAGCAGTGGATTCTAAATGGCAGCTTGAATATATTTTAAGCCTTTCACTTTGACAAATTCAAACTAAAAATGTGACATATTTGACAATTTACCATAAAAAGGTCAGCATTATTAAAACTCCGTATTAATACCAAATACACATTTGCATGAAATATTTTCCTCAAGTAATTCGCTATGTGGTATCATCTGAGTCAACACCAGCACCAACTCCATCAGCACCAGCTCCTCCACAATCAACAGATTAACTAGCAACTTAAATTCCAATACCAACAACAAAGTCACCATCAGCAATATCATCACCACCAAGTAAATCTCCCAAATATAGCACTTAATAGATTGTTTACTATCTGACAACATCCAACATGTTACTGTGAATATTGGTTTAGCAACACTAATATACTTTTCTTATGAAATCTTAATAAAACAAATCCTTAAGAGCTAATTGATGACCTGTCTATTACATTTCTTACATAATAAAGGCACCGATGCCCCATCATTATAATCATCAGCACCAATCCTCCAGCACAATCTACACCAGGTAAAAGCACACAATGCAAATATGACATTGAGATCACAGCACAATACATATGACATTGAGATCACAGCACCGTAACAATACATGATTTAAATTTCGATTTAAAGCTTTCGTGACTGCAGGGATTCATCATCTTGGTTCTTTCGGTAAAGTCACGTAGAAGGGAAGTAATAAAATAATAAAAATAAAACACAATAAAATAATTCTCACGACGTTTCGGCCACAACGCAAGCAGCCGTCCTCAGGTGAAAATCAGGTCCGTCGAGGCGACAGAGTCTGACGGACCTGGTTTTCACCTGAGGACGGCTGCTTGCGTTGTGGCCAAAACGTCGTTAGAATTATTTTATTGTGTTTATTTTTATTATTTTATTACTTCCCTTCTACGTGACTTTACCGAAAGAACCAAGAAGATAAATACATGATTTACCACCAAACATCAATGCAATGCAATCCTGCACAAATAAATCACTTCTTACTTGCGTGTAACATTCTCTATGTAATGAAGGTACCGAAGCCCCTCCTTTCGAATCAACACCAGCTCCTCCACAGGACACAGATTCACCACCAACTGTATTTCCGACATCGACAACAAAAACACCATAATCAGCGTCAACACCAAGTAAATGCATTCAATATAAGCATGACAATACTACAACACTACATCAAGACATTTTACAATGAAGCATAATTAATTTTGCTGCAATAATAAATACAATTCTATTGTGTACACTCTTGCACTTAAAACCACACGCATAAACCGCTTTCAAAGATAATACAAGACAGAACAATAATTTCCCGAGACTCATTACAATTTTAATGCTGATGGATGTATTTTTCACAATGACGACTGAAACACCAAAAACCCATACATTTCCCTGCTGTGCTGTTTGCTATATATAGGCACCGAGGCTCCATCATTAGAATCAACATCAACACCAAATCCTTCAGCAGGATCAACAACAGGTAAATGTACCAAAAACAGATGACATTGAGATCACAGCATCGTAATTGTCATTGTGTTTATTTCTAACAATGCCTGATGGTAAATTATAATTTGTAAGGTTCACGATTATTATAAACATAAATATAATCCTTTACAAATAATTCAATTCTTGCCGGTAACGTTCTCTATGCAATGAAGGCACCGAGGTCCCACCTTTTGAATCCTCTCTGGCTACAGATGTACGAGCAACTGCATTTCCCACATCAATAAAATCACCATCAGCAGTGTCAACACCAATTAAATACGCACAACACACATCAACCTGCGATTACAGTGCTCTTAACTGTCACAGTAATCATGAAAGTATAATAAATTAGAGCCTATGGAAATAATATCCTATATATAAAATGTTGCTTCATTAGGAATTATAAAATGGATATCAAGCTAAAGAATACATTAAACATATTAATGGTAGCATGCAATGAGACCATATTTATAAATTATTCCCCTGATAATCACACACATTTGTTAAATTGGTGTTATAACGCCTTTTTTCCAGACGCATATTCGTTAAGAAATGTACATAGCCATTTCATGGTGCATGTTTTCATATCATCAATTGTTATGACTTTTAAACCTTTTGCACCACCCAGTTACACTTCAACTTTAGAAAATATATCACACAGCTAACCTGTAAATTTCAGCTGGTTTGATATTTTCTATCACCATAAACTTAATTACAAAATCCTGTCCCATAGCACATGACGACCATGACACACCGTGAACTGCCATCTTAGAATACCCAACTGCTTTGCGCATCTGTCATGTCATTTGACATGGGAATTTCCAGATTTTGCTACGACCACTTGTGTTATTTCATGATTAGCTAAACAAAAAAAGCGCAGGTTAACATCTAAGTACCCTTTATAATACAGGTGTAGTGTTGTACAGACGGACTCTTCAACGTCTTTTGTAGCACACACCTTTATTTGTCTTATGAACACAGTCCCTATGCACTGAGAGGTATACGGTCCCCTCACCCGTTACACTCAGAAGGTACAAGTCTCCGCACCCTACAGGCTACTTAATATCCCGCTCTTCAGTGACCTCTGACTGGACCTAGGGGATGTCTCCCCGACCACTGGTTACACTGAACCCTAGCCCTTATAAGGGCTGGAGGGCTTGGTCCAGGGTCCTAGGCTTCTTCCGCCGTCTTGGATCTTCGTGTAGCCGAACTCCCCCAGAGCTCTGAGCGCTCTGGCTTTATACTTGTTCGTGGCCGGGTTGTCCAATCCCCGGCCACCTTGTGGAACCCTGTGATTGGTCGTTACCAATCTGCTTTTGGATCCCAATTCACCCTATCTGACCCTGACCGTTTGGTCGCGCTGGAAAGCCTTGTTTACGGTCAGCTCTCACAGCTTGTGAGACCCTGACCGTTAGTTTGAGCGGGAAAACCTTGTTAACGATTTGCTCTCCAAGTTTGTGAACATCGAGTAGTTAACTCTACTACATCACCCTCCCCTTCGGAAGCCTCAGCCGTCCCGGCTGTTACAAGCAGAAAAATCCCAATCAATGAACCAAAGTGTGTGCCAAAACCAACAAGAACAGGAACACCCACTATAAATACCCCCCCCCCATCAACAACGCAACATATGTACATGGTCAGAATCAATCACAAATAACGACATTCGCGACGCACAACGCATGCAGCATTCAGCTGCCGCAAAAAAAATGATGGGCAATCAAGCAAAGCGACGCGATCTAGCCCGTGTGTATTTCGCGGGCCCGTCGTAGGGGATGGGTGCCCTTTTCCAGGCTGCAGGCTGACCAGGCATCCTGGCAAAAATGTCAGCAGGGGCAGGAGGCCTCTCTGCGGAGACCCTTGGAACAGACGGGTCGGGCAGCCTGGCAAACATGTTGGGCGGGTCAGGCATCCTGGCAAACATGTTGGGTGGGTCAGAAGGTCTCTTTGCAGAGACTCTTGGTGTAGACGGGTCAGGCATCCTGGCAAACATATCAGGTGGGTCGGGTATCCTGGCAAACATGTTGGGTGGGCCCAGAGGCCTTTTTGCAGAGACTCGTGGCTCGCCCGGCTCCCTCAGTCCCGCATCATCTGCGGGAGGAATGACACGTCTGCGCTGTGGGTTAGGTACTAACGGGGCGAAATCCGGCTCGTCGGGCATATCACACGCTCGGCCCTCGTGTTTTGAGTGTGACGCAGAGCCACGGCGGAGCAACAAATGGCTTCAGACGAGAGGGGTGCACGAACCAGCGACGTCATCCCCAACGGATTTTAACACATTGTGGGCACATTATTTCGACCACCTCAACCGGACCCCGCCATGGTTTAAGGAATTTAGCCGATGTGGACACCGGCACCTGGGGGCAATGAAGCCACGCCATATCACCTGGAGCCCACTGATGCACGGACGTGCGAGGGGCTTGCAACCTTGAATTAGCCCGCTGGCGGGTGGTGGAATTTTCGATCGCCGCATCACAAGCCTCAGACAGCTTTTGTAGGTTGAACCGCAAATGGTCAGTGAGCTTCGATGACCGTGGAAGCTGTTCTATCCCAAGCCGTACGTCAGCGGGGGGAATGGCCTCCCTGCCATACATTAGGAAAAATGGGGAGAACTCTGTCGCTGCGTGTGGCGCCATGCGGTAAGCAGCGAGGACCCCTGGGATCTGCAGGTCCCAGTCTACGTAGGATTCGTCAACCTGATGGCATAGCATAGAGGTGAGGGTTCTATGCAACCGCTCCACCATGCCATCTGTTTTGTTTGGGGGTGAAATGGCGAAGTGCGCACCTTCTTAGTGCCCAACAGGCGGCATACCTCACTCAGTAGGGTACTTGAAAAATTTATTCCCTGATCGGTCAGCAACTGTTCTGGAGCGCCCTTGTCCAGCACATAGCCTTGAACAAAGGCGTCCACCACGGCTGCTGCCGACTGGTTGGGGAGGGCCCAGGCCATAGGCCACCGTGTAAAATACTCCACCCCAACCAGAAGGTAATTGTTACCACGAGGCGTTGTAGGGAAAGGCCCCAAAATGTCGAGAGCAACCAGCTCGTTCACACGGGATACCGTGATGGGCTGCAGCGGTGGGCATGCCGGCTTCATTGGAGGTTTACGTTGCGCACATTGTGTGCAGCCCGTTAAAATATCAGTTATGTCGCGAAGCATGCCCGGCCAGTAAAATTGTAATCTTAGCAACCCATTGGTTTTGTGCACACCCAGGTGCGACAATCGCTCGTGTGCCGCGCACACAGCCGTACACCGCAAAGCCGATGGCACTACAATTTTGTACTGGCAAGAATCAGCATCCCAATGCATAAGCAGACCGCGGCGCATGGCAAAAGAGCTCGATTTACTTGAACGTGAGGACGAATCACATGTGCAACGACGCAGAGGCAACAATGACGCATCGTTCATTTGGTGCCGACCCCATTCGTCCAACGTTATCCCCAGCAAGTCGTCACTTGCTGGTGGATTTTCGTGGTCCGCACCCGGCGCAGGATCGGAAGGAAGGGCAGCAGAAACCGTTTCAGGAGGTGCAACCGGGCGTACTATTTGCGGTTTGCACCGGCCAGAACCCGTAAAACAGGCGCATTCTTCTGACGGGAGGTGAGATAGCGTGTCCGCATTATCGTGCTGTGTACCCTTACGGTAAATCACCATAAAATTGTGGTCCTGGAGGACTTCAAGCCATCGGGAGAGCTGGCCAGACGGTTGGTCAATGTGCAAAGCGTATTGTAACGCAGAGTGATCGGAGCACACGGTAAACCGTTGACCATACAGGTATGGCCTGTATTGTTGTATAAAGTAAACAATGGCCAGCAGCTCGCGTCGGGTTACGCAATAACGTTGCTCTGCAGGGGACAAAACCCTGCTTCCATAGGCAACCACCCTCTCAACGCCATCAACGATTTGGGACAGCACCCCGCCGATCCCGGTGTTACTGGCATCGGTGTCCAGAATAAATGGCTTTGCGAAATCAGGGTAAGCCAGGGGCGGTGCTGCTACTAGAGCGTTCCGTAAGGAGTCAAATGCGGCCTGTTCTGCGTCTCCCCAATGAAATTTCAGCCCTTTCGCTGTTAGAGCGTGTAGTGGCTTGGCGATTGTAGCGAAACCAGCCACAAAGTGTCGGTAATACGACGCGAACCCGATAAAACTGCGAACATCCCCAGCAGAGGTGGGGGTAGGCCATTGGCTGACACATTTAGTCTTTTCAGAGTCTGTGGAAATACCCGAGTGGCTGACTATGTGGCCTAGATAGCGCACAGACTCACGCAGAAGGTGGCACTTCTGCGGTTTGAATTTGAGGTCCGCAGCTCGCATCTTTTCGAAAACAGTGCGCAACCGTTCAATGTGTTCGTTGAACGTGCGGCCAAAGCCGATAACGTTATCAAGATAGATGATTATGAAGATAGATAAGGCATGAGTCCCACTGGAGCCCAGCGAGGACCAGCTCCATGAGCCTCTGAAACGTCGCTGGGGCCGAGTGGAGCCCCATGGGCAATCTATTAAACTCGAAAAGGCCCTGTGGTGTCCGAAAATCAGTCTTTGGCTTTGACGCTTCGTCGAGGGGGAGTTGCCAAAACCCTGACAAAAGGTCCAAAGTGGAAAAATAACGCGCCCCTGCCAGAGCATCCAATGACTCATCCATACGTGGAAGAGGATATGCGTCAGCCACAGAAATTTTATTTAGGCGCCGAAAATCTGCCATCGTGCTTTTTGACCAGCACTATCGGAGCACTCCTGGGGCTGTTGGAAGGAGAAATGATATCAGCCGCCAGCATGTCGTCAACTGCCCATTTAACATGCTGTTTCTCCGCAGGGCTGAGCCGAAACGGGTTTTGGCGGATAGAGGCAGCGTCACCAGTGTCAATGTGGTGACGCAGCAGCTTGGTGCAGCCAATATCAAAATGTGATTTGCTGAACACATCCGAGAATTCCCGCAAAAGAGCTCGCAATTTACTCTGCTGTAACATGGATAAATCACCGGCATCCGCGCAAAGAGCGTCAATCCATCCCTCGTCTACGTTATGAGGGTGAGGCTGTTGACTGTTCGCTACGTGTCCAACAACCCCGGTCCCCAGGGGCGCCACCGTCGCATGAGCGAGCACTGTCCCCTGCGGAATGACGGTGTCGGACAGACCAACATTCAAAACTTGCATAAATGGCTCCCTGTCGCCCGCTACAAGAGTCTGTGCGGCCACCAACGATAGGCTCTTAACTGCTGTGTTGGAGGGTCCCAATAAAATGCCATTTACCGAGGCGGTGGGAGTGAGCGGTTTCTTTAACCGCAAGGAAACGAGCATTTGTGCCCCTGGCGGAATGCGTACGGCGCAAGCCGCAAAAGCCTGTACGGAGGCATTTTCCGTCTGTGAATGCGTGGTTGCGGGTAAAAATGCCATCCGCTGGCCCGACGGAAGTTCAATACATCCCTGATCGATAAGGATTTTAATGGGCATTTTGGCAAGAAAATCGGTTCCCAGAAGGCACGGCACCGCAAGGGAAGAAGACACAAAAACAGGGCCGGCCAATTGAATATCACCAATGGCAATTTGCGCCAGAATTTGCCCGAGAATCCCTAGCGAACTTCCATTTGCGGCAAAAAACGGAACGGAAACCTTTTCCAATGATCGACATCGCACGGGCAGTATGTTGTAAATTAACTCGGAGATGATAGTGGCCGATGCACCGGTATCGACAAGCACGCGCACTTCTACCCCCTCGATCGAACCAACAACCACCGAGGAACCCGCCGTCGCTGCAACCACTCTATGGGCCAGCTCTGACCACTGCCCAGGTCGTAGTGGTCGCGAAAAGTCGCCCGAACGCCGCGCGTCATACGCCGTATTCCGAGCGAAGTCAATGGTGTGTTGTGGTGTGTATGAGGACCGAGCGTGAGGGGTGGCGCGACTCGCCTGGTTATGCTGCGCCGCTCTGGAAGCTCTGTAGTCCCGGTCTCGGGAACCGGAGAAGCGGCGGCGAGGTGCACGGCAGTCGGAAGAAACATGGCCTCGGCGGCCACAGTTGAAGCACGTCACGTCGCCGCGGGGGAAGGACCGTCCCCGCTCCCGGTCGTCGCGGCGTCCGATGCGATCCGGTAATCGCTGGAGCGTCGTGCTAAACATCGAGAAGACTCGATCTGGAGAGCGAGCGTTGTCCCTGCTGGCAGGCCCCACTGTCTTAGCCGATGCGGTGATGGTCTCGTCCTGGTCGAGCATCAAGTGAGCATGAATGCTCCGGGCAGCTCGCAGTGAGCACATATCCTCATCATCCACGGCCTGGATGACAAGGCGCAGTCCCCTCGCCATCTCCAACAGCTTCTGTAGGACGAGTGCGTCGATAGCCTCATCGTCCATGCGGGGGTAAGCCGCTCTTGCCATGGCGAGTAGCGCGGTGCGGAACGCCAATGGCGACTCTCTTGGCTTGCACCGTCTCTCGTAGAACTGGTGGCGTGTGGCGGAAAGAGGTCCGTAGACATCGGACAGCCGCCGAAGTGCTGCTTGTAGTGTCGCTCTTTGTCGCTTGGGAATGGAGATGAGTGCAGCGAGAGAGACGTCGTCCAAGGTGGCTGGCAGTGCACGAATGGCTTGTGCATCCGACCAGCCCACCATCTCCTGGTGGCTGAGGAAGCGACGCTGAAATGCCGCCCAGTCGCCCCCTGTGGACGAGAATTCGCGAAAGACAGGCAGTCGTTGCTGTAGAGCAGCTGTGTCGTCGTCTTCATCAAGGTCGGACTCGGTTCCAAACGCGGCGATGGCTTGGTCGACAACATGGACTGTACGGCGTCGCAGCCGTGATGACGCGGTGTTGCTGGAGCGTCCTGCAGAGGCTGCGTCATGGTCTGATGACGCGGTGTGCCGTGATTGGCCCCCGGAGATCCCAGCATGCACATGGCTTCCGCCTCTGGCGGAACCACGTGACCCATCGGCGGGAAGGTCGACCTCTTCCGGGTTTGCGATGGCGGAAACGTTCGCCGTCGGCCGCTCCTCTCCGCCCGCAGCCCCCAGGGTAATTTCCTCCAGGATGGCTGCTGCAGCATGCAGTAGCTGGGCGAGACGGGCGTGAGCAGCCTGGATGCCGTCGTTCGCGGCGGTCGGCTGCACTGCTGGTGGTGGGACGGCTGGAGACACGCCAGCGTCTTCAGCGCAGCACTCAGCACCCACGGGTGAGTCGGAGCTTGCATCGTCGGGACTTCGCGTGCGGTTCGTTCGTCTTGTTTCCATCTTCTGACACCAAATGTAGTGTTGTACAGACGGATTCTTCAACGTCTTTTGTAGCACACACCTTTATTTGTCTTATGAACACAGTCCCTATGCACTGAGGGGTATACGGTCCCCTCACCCGTTACACTCAGAAGGTACAAGTCTCCGCACCCTACAGGCTACTTAATATCCCGCTCTTCAGTGTCCTCTGACTGGACCTAGGGGATGTCTCCCCGACCACTGGTTACACTGAACCCTAGCCCTTATAAGGGCTGGAGGGCTTGGTCCAGGGTCCTAGGCTTCTTCCGCCGTCTTGGGTCTTCGTGTAGCCGAACTCCCCCAGAGCTCTGAGCTCTCTGGCTTTATACTTGTTCGTGGCCGGGTTGTCCAATCCCCGGTCACCTTGTGGAACCCTGTGATTGGTCGTTCCCAATCTGCTTTTGGATCCCAATTCACCCTATCTGACCCTGACTGTTTGGTCGCGCAGGAAAACCTTGTTTTAAAGTCAGTTCTCACAGCTTGTGAGACCCTGACCGTTAGTTTGAGCAGGAAAACCTTGTTAACGATTTGCTCTCCCAGTTTGTGAACATCGAGTAGTTAACTCTACTACACAGGTATCCATGGATTTACGATAGGGATGCGTTCTTCAAAAACAGGCATAAAACAAAATTTCGAAAATCAGAATCACTTTTCCCATCCATTTAATAAATAAAAAAAGTTAGGGATGTGTTTTGGACAATCATTGCAACTCTCCTCCTAACCTAAAAAATACACCTATATCACCCTTCACAATCCAAACAATAATAAAGAACATAAATATAAAACGATTGAATATTAATATATTTAAAAGAATGAATATTTTCAAGGAACTCACGAAAAGATATGATTGTTGGAATGAACAGAAATATGATGTGGAAACGTTACTGTTGCACTGCAGGGATAGCCGTGACACTGTTGCGGATGGATGATGCAACCTCGCTGGTACTTCTTGTTTGAGCTCATGGCACATGCTGTTCGAAATTTCGTTAACGCAGAATTCGATTCCGTTATGTCAAATATTCGAAAAGGTTCAATAATGAAAAGTGTCCATAATTCGTTAATTATGTAAATGCGACATTTCGTAAACCAAACATTCCTCCCATTAGAATCGACGCCAGGACCAACTCGTCCGCCAGCAAGCACGACCACGACCAATACGACAGCAGTTCCTCCAAGTAAACACTGCACACACAGCACCCGCTTTGGCATATGCCAGTTACTGAGAGAGTGCCCTTATATAGAAATGGATAGGTTGATGGCTTTATGTATGTGGAAAAAAAAAAATTCAGTATGCATATGTCTGTTGAGGTTGAGGTGCGAATGATGACACGGACGCAGATCTCCGTAAGGGCTGATGCCAAGGTTTATTAGGGGCTCCGCCTAGGAACTTATTAAGGGCTTACGCCTAACATTGGAGGGGTAAGTATATTTCTCCCCAAGGGAAGGGTACTGGGAATCCTAACACCCCCCGGCTATCTGGGCTCTTCCCATTGCACCGGCCGAGGGCTCAACCAACATTGGCCAGCCGGGTGAAGCAGCCACTCTCGCCTCGTGTTGGATCACCCTACCCTGGGTCCCAGCTTCCACCCTCTCACGTTCCCGGCTCTGACGAGGACCTTGCTTTCGTCACGGGTCCCCGCTTAAGTACCCCAGGGGGACATGACATCACCGTCCTTCCCCCCGTGCATGACGTCACTTCTGTGACGTCACTGCACTGGAGGTTGAGCATGACGTAACGTCATAACTACCCCTCTACATCACCTCCCCCTCCCGTGAAAAAAACCAGCCGACCCAGCTGCAACTATTACGTGAGCGGAGTCTACCCGGTGGGAAGTCCCAACGACAAAGAACGCAAGTGACACATATGTGTGGAGAAAAGACCGGCTGCTAACGAACACAAGACTAGGGCAGCACGAAACAAAATACAGTCTGGAAGGAGTCACCACTGGGGATAAGGTAAGTGGTGGCAAGGCTGTGTAGGAAGAAGACGGCCCCACAAGCTGTCAGCATATGCGTACGCCCCTTGAAAGCGTGCCCACCGCCAGCCCGCACCCTCGCGTGGCATTGGCCGCCGAAGCCGGCGACGCACTGGCCGACGGCAAGCCCGCCAGCACATGGACAGGGCGAGGCGCCGCCGGCGGCATAACCGGCGGGAGCTCCGCAGGCGCCCCCAATGACAGGCCACTGCCTCCTGCTGCGTCGGCCTTCGAGCCAGGTGGTGGTCCGGAGGGAGACAGGGCCGCCGCCGGGACATCCCATGGAAGGCTCGGCGCCAGCGGCATCACTGGCGGTGGCTCTGTAGGCGTACACACGGGCAGGGCATTGTTCTTATCCCCACGACCCCCGCGGCCCAGCTCATCGGACGCATCAATTGCCGGCTGCTCCGGGAATGGGGATGAATCAGAGAGCCCAGGCGGCACCACCCACTTGAGCCGTGACAGGTGCACGATTCAGTGGTGACGGCCCCACCGAATACGGACACATTGAGGCCGGCAGACCTCCACGACCTCGACAGGGCCCTGCCACGGGCGATGTAATTTAGGGGACGTACCCACCGGCACTTGAGGGCAGTGCAGCCATGCTAACTGACGCTTTTCACATGGCAGGCCAACAGCCTGGTGTTTGGGCAAGCGCTCCAGAGCCGCCTGCCGCAGCTCGCACAGCCGATCGAGCGCGACCCTCATTGGGACGGGAACAGGCACATCTTTCTTGGCAGGTCCTAGTTCCAGTTGGATGTGCATCGGGGGCTCGGGATCCCTCCCATACATGAGGTAAAAAGGGGAGAACCCCGTCGAGGCATGAGGAGCCAACTTGTACACGGCCAGCACCCCTGGCATGAACAGATCCCAGTCTGATTGGGACGTGCTCACATGATGGCACAGTATGCACGTGAGCGTGCGGTTCAACCGTTTTACCATCCCATCGGACTGGGGGTGGTAGGGAGAGGTGCAGACCTTCTTCGTCCCAAGGAGGTCACAGACCTCCTTGAGCAACCGGGACGAAAAATTCCGCCCCTGATCAGTCAGGAGCTGTTCTGGCGCCCCC
Source organism: Lampetra fluviatilis (assembly GCF_964198595.1). Classification (NCBI taxonomy): domain Eukaryota; kingdom Metazoa; phylum Chordata; class Hyperoartia; order Petromyzontiformes; family Petromyzontidae; genus Lampetra; species Lampetra fluviatilis. The sequence goes on along the minus strand of NC_136325.1, from coordinate 1,417,188 downwards.
TTGTGGAGAACATATCCTTGAACGAATGCCTCGGTGATGGACGAGGCCGATCTGTCCACCAGAGGCCACGCCATAGGCCAACGCGTGAGGTACTCAACTCCCATCAAGAGGTACCTGTGGCCCCGTTGGGATGCAAGGAATGACCCCAAAATGTCGAGTGCCACAAGCTCATTAACACAAGAAACCCGGATGGACTGCAGCGGGACCCGATCCTGACCAACTGGGGCCTTCCTCCACGCACAGTCGTGGCAACCTTTCAAAATAAGGGCCACATCATCCTCCACACCCGGCCAATAGTAGTCCCGTTTAAGGGTTAACAAGGTCTTGTGGTAGCCGAGGTGCATACGTTTCTCGTGAATGGCCCGGGTCAACTTACCTCGCAAGCCAATGGGCACAACCACACAATAGCGGTCCAACTGAGCATCCCAACACATGAGGAGGCCGTCATGCACAGCGATCACCGGGGCAGCCGACGGAGCCGAGCTTCGGGCCTTTGACCCAACACGGCGTCGCAGCCTCAGCAGAGAGGAATCTTCCATCTACAGCTTGGACCATACTTCCCGGGCGAGTCCCAGGCCGAAATCAACAGGCAACGCCACACCCGGATGGGGTGCCGCTTTGGCCGACGCAACTAATTGAGTCGTGGTGTCCACTATGGCCTACAGCGGCTGGAACCCAGGGCACAAGCGCACCCACCGTCTGGCAGCCTGGAAAAGCCATCCGCATTCCCATGCAGAGTCCCCTTCCTGTGGATGACATCGAAGGGGTACTCCTGGAGCACCTCGAGCCAGCGGGACAGCTGACCTGAGGGCTGATCAATTCGCAGGGAATATTGCAGGGCCGCATGGTCGGTCCGGACGGTGAACCGGCAACCATACAAATACAGCCTGTACAACTGTACTATAGCCAGAAGCTCCCGCCTGGTCACACAGTACCGCTGCTCAGTGGGGGACAAAACACGGCTACCATAGGCAACAACCCGCTCTACCCCATCGACGACCTGAGCCAGGACAGCCCCAATACCCATGTCACTGGCATCGGTGTCGAGGAGGAATGGCTGTAAAAAGTCTGGGTACCCCAAGGGCAGCGTGTCCGCAAAGGCCGCACGGGCATTCTAGCCAAAAAATCGGCCCCCAAGAGGCATGCTATGGCCAAGTTCTTGGAGACCAAAACTGGCCCCATCAATTCAATTTTGCCGATCGCTATCGATGCAACGACGTGGCCCAAAATGCCGAGGCTCCTTCCGTTGGTGGCCACGCAAGCCCCATGAACCGGCCGCAATGGCCCCACGCTGCGCGGTAGCAAATGAAAAACGGCCTCCGAGACCATGGTGGTGGAGGCACCCGTGTCCACCAGGATCCACACCTCGACCCCCTGCATGCGCCCCACAACGGCCGAGGACCCCGCAGTGGCAGCCACCACGCGATGCGCGAGGGCCTTCCACTGGCGAGTCCATCTGGGCCACCCAACCGACGGGCGTAACCGCGCGAGACATGAGTCCGACCCGCTAGAGATGACCCCTTAAGGATGGTCCCTAACCCCGCTAGATGCATGAGGTGAAGGGAGCTTCCATGCGATGGATGCGTCGTGACTTGCCTGTGGCCCCGAAGGTCCCCCCATCGGAGAGCTGCTCACAGGAGGAGAGACCTTGACGAAGGCCCCGGGGGCGTTGTTGCAGCCCCGCTCAAAGTGGCCCTGCTGGCCACAACGGAAGCAGGTGACCTGCCCCGCGGCCTACGGACGAGGAGGACCCGCCCGCCACCGCCTTTGGCTGGCGTGTAGCGCCACCCCTCCCGCGGCGGTCGTAGGCTGCCATGGCCGCGAGGGCGTCCTCCCCCCGAGGTGCCACCGCCGCTGCAGACTCCAGAGCCCCCACGCACACTGCCACCGCGGGTGGCCATCGCAGCGCAAGATGCGCTTGAATATTTTGCGCGATGGCCAACGATGTTATCTGGACTCCTCGGCGATGGATAGTGCGATGCCCTGCTCCCCCACGAGTATCAACAGCCGCTCGAGAGCCAAGGAGTCCCCCTTCATGGCAAACGGCATGACAGGGCGCAACCGGCGCAGCCGCAGGTGAGCCGACCATTCCCCCGGCCCGGAGTCACCCACACTGGCGGCCACCGGCGATCCCATGGCTACAGCCGCGGTGACTGGTAGCTGAGTCCCAGCAGCCCCGGCGCCCAGAGGGGACGTCGCCACGCCTCGGCTGCTCACGGCGGACTCGCGCTCACGTCGGCGGCGACGCGCGGAGTAGCGGCGCCCATGGGCGCGGCCATGACAGGTGTCATGGCGGCGACTTCTGCCGTCGCATTAGCAATGGCGCCCGGGCCTGGCGTCAAGTAAAAAATGGTGTTCAATGGCGGCGTCACGTTAAAAATGGCGCCCACTCGCCGCGGCGCATCCGTTGACGAGTTGGCACCAAGTTCGAACTTGGCGGGAGACGCAATGTCGTCCAACTCGCGACTTTTTTCAGAATTGTCGCCCACCGTGTGTGTGCGCACCCCCACCTGGGCCACTGCGACGGTGAGCTGCGCCATGGTGAGCTGGAGCAGCTCCAGCTTCGCAGCGATGTCGCGCCAAGCGTCGGATGGCGGCATCTCCTCCGGCTCCGACCGAGCCGTCTCCGCGGGGCGCATCTCCGTGGCCCCGGTCTCCGGGATCGCCGACAGATTATCGAGACGCAGTCCTCTTCACTGGCCTGCACCCCAAGCGTGGTCTTCCGTCTCGCGCCGGACTTGGACATAGCGGCGAGCGCGTAAACCACTTCTGGCACCAGTTGTTGAGGTGCGAATGATGACACGGACGCAGATCTTCGTAAGATCAGACGCCAAGGTTTATTAGGGGCTCCGCCTAGGAACTTATTAAGGGCTTACGTCTAACATTGGAGGGGCTAGTATATTTCTCCCCAAGGGAAGGGTACTGGGAATCCTAACACCCCCAAGCTCTCTGGGCTCTTCCCACTGCACCGGCAGAGGGCTCAACCAACATCGGCCTGGCCGGGTGAAGCAGCCACTCTCGCCTCATGTTGGATCACCCTACCATGGGTCCCGGCTTCCACCCTCTCACGTTCCTGGCTCTGACGAGGATCTTGCTTTCATCACGGGTCCCCGCTTAAGTACCCCAGGGGGACATGACATCACCGTCCCGCCCCCCGTGCATGACGCCACTTCTCTGACGTCACTGCACTGGAGGTTTAGCGTGACGTAACGTCATAACTACCCCTCTACACGTCACTTGGAAAATAATTGGAGTACGTTGCGGTTTGTGTCAGACCTGATTTGATCTGAATCAAATTTTACAACTGATCAGATGGTCAAATCCAATTTTATTGTCCGAATAGGATAAAATTATATCCCCAGTTTAGTAACAAGGTATACATTACTGAATAAACATTTTTGAAATTTCAAAATGCGATAACTTTGGTGGGACACAACCAAAAAAATCACACCAGAATATATGTTTATCTTATATATAAAAGTCTCCGTGCGCTCGCGCTTGCGGGGGATTTGGCTCTCGGACGGTGGTGTTTAACACTGAAATAATTTGCCAGGCGGCACGCCCTAAGCCCCGTGGTGGGTATAGGCTATTCCGTTTTCCCGTCCGTAAACTTTAAAGTAGTTTAATTAACACATTTGTGCCGTTTCTATTATTCATTATTTACTTATTGCACGACATGGACTGTACCAAGTGACGCCAATTGTGTGGGGGGGGGGGGGCGGACCCTGCCAAGTGCTGCGCGTTCGCTCCAGCTCACGGGAGACATTTTCTTTTACGCGTTTTACAGTCAACACATACACACATGACGCTGCGGATATTTCTTCACAGTGTCATGTCCTCTTCGCCCCCCCCCCCAACACGATGCGTTCAGTTTATACTACAGACTCCGTAGATAATAATATTTTACTGCTTACATAGCATTATTCTTGCACGGGCGGCGGGTGTTGGAGAGGGGGTAGCGGCCCAGCCCCTAGCCTGGCAACGTGCCAACTCCGCGCCTCGCCAATGTAGGCCAGGACGGGGGCTACGCATCGCACAAGGCCTCAACACGCCTATGCTAAGTACAAATTTCCTTGCTTCTTACGCTAACAACTCAAGTCCATTGTTTATTATTGTTAAACACTTTAGTTGACAAACATTACAATAATAATGTTTGTGTGCAGATAAAAACTCAGCTTCATTGTTTACCATTATGAAACAACTTCACAGATGTTACAATAATTCCGTTTTTGTGAAGATAACTACTCAGGTTCATTGTTTACCATTATGAAACGAGTTGACATGTTACAATAATTATGTTTGTGTACACAAAACTCTTTTTTGATTTTTGGGTTGCTCAATTTCCCCTTTTTTTTATGCGCTTTTATAACGCTGCCACGGTCTACTGCCAGTCTGTCATTTCTGCTTATTTCTTCAATGCATTTCTATTGTTTCCATCGCTCACGTCACGCTATTTACTCATACGTAGTACTGCGATACTGATAGCTGTGCCATCATCGGGGATTGCTGTTCCCGTCGATGTGTGTGTCTTTGAGTCCATATGTGTGTGCGTGTAGAGCCATGCGTGTCTTTCACTCCATGTGGGTGTCTTTTTCGAACGGACAACGTCAAAAGTGTTTTATGTGTGTGTGTTAGTCCATGTGTGTGTGTCAGTCGATCTGTGTGCGTGTACGTCGATGTGTATGTCAGTCCATATGTGTGTGTTAGTCCACATGTGTGTGTAAGTCTATACATGTGTTTGTCACTCGATGTGTGTGTGTAAGTAAATGCGTCTGTGTGTTAGTCCATATGTGTGTTAATCCATGTCTGTGTATCTAAAGTATATATCTGTGTGTCACAGTCCATATGTGTATGTGTGTGTAGGGCTATGTGTGGGTCAGTCTATGTATGTGTGTGTAAGTCCATGTGTGTGTGTCTTAGTCGATGTGTGTGTGTAAGTACATGTGTGTTTACGTCAATGTGTGTGAGTCCATGTATGTCTGTGTGTGAGTCGATGTATGTGTGAGTTGCTGTATGTGTGTACTTCGATATGTGTGTGTAACTCCATGTGTGTGTATCTCAAGTGGATGTCCATGTGTGTCTGAGTCCATACGTGTGTGTGAGTCGATGTGTTTGTGTGTGAGTCGATATGTGCGTGTGTGTTAGTCGCTGTGTGTGCATGCCTCCATATTAGTCAGTGTAAGTCCATTTATTTGCGTGTCTGTAGGTCCATGTGTGCATCTTAGTCCATGCGTGTGCTTTATTGACTATGCTCAAGGCCAATGATACCATCAGTAGGCCTGGCCTCTGGGATGCTCTTCGTGCTTTCCGAGTCCCTGACCCACTCATCACCATCCTTAAGGACCTTCATGATGGTGAGCGGCCCCGCGTCTTAACTACGTGGCCGTGAGTCAGAGCAATTCCTTTTACACCTTGGGGTGCAACAGGGATGTCCTCTGGCTCCCACATTGGACCACGTAGTTCGTCGAGCCTTCAATGACTGTACCGGAAGAATTCCCATCTGCTACAGATACAATGGGAGGCTGATCGATGCCCGGGTGCGGTCAAGGGATGGCTCCCTATTGCTCAACCACGTTATGTATGCCGATGATCTGCTAATGGCTGCTCACTCAGAGGAGGAGTTCCAGGTGCTGCTGCTGAACCTGGAGCTTGCCACCAACAGGTGGGGCCTTACCATCAGCCCAACCAAAGCTAAGCACCTGTCTGGCTATTTTGTACCATCGGACACTCCACCCCCACAACTCCAAATTGGTGATGGGCCAGTTGTGGAGACAGTGGAGAGTTTCCCTGGGCAGTGTGCTAATGACCGGCTCCGGTTTAACAGCAGAGGTCTCACTCCGAATCAGTCGAGCTGCAGTATATTTTCATTGGCTGCGTAACACTGTGTGGAAGCTACCTGGTCTATCACTCTGTACGAAGCTTCAGGTGTTCTCGGCCACGGTCATTCCCTCCCTTCTCTACGCTTGCGAAACTTGGACCCCCCTAATGGAACATCTTCGCCAGTTAGAAACATTTAGGCTGGCCTGCCTACGATCCATCCTGGCTTTAACCAGGCTGCATTGTGTGAGGAGCTCACAAATCCTTGAAAGATGTGGACAAAGTCCCATCGGTGACCTCCGGCAGGCAAGGCTGCGTTGCCTGAGTCATGTAGCCCGCATGGCCAGCCACCACATGCCTAAACAGCTTTTGTTCCGCCGGATCGAGGGTTCTAAACGGGTGCGGCACGGGCTGGAGAAGACATGGGAGTTATGTGCTACAGGAAGACTTGGAGCTGAGTCCACTTGCGGATGACTGGTACCAGCCATGTCAAGATCGGCCACTGTGGAGGAGGCTCCTGAAAGACGCTATTGGCCAGTTGGAGGCAGTCACCCTCCAACAACAACGGAGGGCGGAGGAGCCACGCTCACAACAACGAGCGGAGCGCCGGGTGGCTAAAGCACAGAAAGTTGCCACAGTAGGGACCACAGGTGCTGCATCAGCCAGTCGTCTCAGTCAGTCGACCTGTGCCATCTGGGTTTGCCCCGTGACCTCTTGCCAGCGGGCGTTCGACACTTCACATGGCCTCAATGTGCACATAGCCTGGCACAAGCGTTGTTGTGACGTCACCGCCACTTAGTGGCGAATGGCGGTTGTTGTTCAGTCTATGTATGTATGTGAGAGTCCATTTGTGCGTGTAACTCTATTTATGTGTATCAATGGATTTGCGTGTGTAACTACATGTGTCTGCCTTTTTCGCCCGGGCAACGCCGGGTACTCACCGCTAGTATATATATATCAGGAAGTTATTGCAGTTTGATTGGTTCATGATGACGTAAAGAGGCATACGAGATGTTGAGGAAAGATACCAAACAGTGCATATTACACTATCAATGACAGCAAAATGGAAACTGACAACTAAAAAGTCAATAAATAAGCATGGAGTGGTGCATACTTAATATTACACTCGGAGACAGAAATAGAAACACATGGATCAGAAAACATATGCCAGTTGAAGTTTAAAACAGAATTTTTATTATAACTCAATCTATGGGTTGCCGAGGAGTGTCTACCATTTACTACAATTTTTGGGTGGTTGTCTTGATTTTATACAATGCTCTCATAACTCAATTACTTTATTCTTATAGAATTTGTGGCGACTTGTACAAGATATAATATGACCAGCCCATGAAGATCTGATAAGATGTTCAATTAAATTGTTAAACATCAAATTCTGTATCTAACGAATCGTGCACCACTATGCATCATATGCCACTTTTGTGAAAAAAATACATTTTATTTCTCTATTTTCAGAACCAGGTGACTGTGTGATTACTGGAGACCCTCACTACATCACGTTCGACAAGACGACGCACCACTTCATGGGCGAGTGCACCTACACGGCAGCCATCTTGTGCAACCAGAGCTCCACCCTGCCCCACTTCAACGTGGAGACAACAAATGAGTTCTGGGGCAGCAGCACGGCCGTTTCTTATGTCAAGGAGGTCCACGTGGAGGTCTACGGCCACAGGTTTACCTTGGCCAAAGGACACTGGGTGCTGGTGAGCATTACACCGTACCTTCATGGTCATGTCTATAGGTTGCCACACTCAGGCAGCGGCTAAAGGGGAAAAAAACACAAAAGTTTTAATTTCTCCTTTGGCTGAAAAAGGTAAACTTGTCTCCCAATTGTGCTGCACAGTATACCGGAACCTTGCTAACCTGATGAGTGCCCACTGAGAGAGCAACTTTCATCAATAATAATTATAGCTCATATAGCGTCTTTCACACTCGTAAAATATCATAAAATACACCAATTACAATTAAGAAGTGGTTAAGTTAAAATATAAAATGCTTTCTGAAAGATAAATGTTTTTAGGGAGGAATGGAAAACCCTAGTTTAGTGGAGAAGCCGAGTACATATGTAGTGGTGGTGTTGACGCGCGCCGACAGTGATAGATCACGGGGCGGCGCGGGGTGCGTGGTTGTGCGCGCTGACACAAGGTGGGAAATAGGATCGTGGGCAGCGCGCAGTGATTGGTCAACTGGGGTGGGTGCTCTCAGCGACGTCCGCATGAAGGACTATAAAGGGGGACGCGCGGGAGCACTCGGGGAGTTGATAACCAGTTGAAGATCGAAGACGGAGTTCAGAGGTAGGGCCCTGAGACCCCTAGTTCCGCTGTCCTTGTAAGAGCCGGGACCCTGTGTGGCTCGGATGCGAGACTGTGGGACCCGTGGTCTGACGTCCATGTGGGACGAGGCTGTGGGACCCAGAGTCGAGACGGACACCCCAGCCGGGTGGGTTCCGAGAAGCTACGGGGCGTAAGAGCCTGTGTGGGTGTAGCCAGGGGAACCCCGTGGGTTAGGCTGCAGTTAGCCACCCGTGTAATATAAGTTGGTGTTAATAAAGAGTGTGCTACCCGTAAGGTCGTCTCCCGACAAGTTACTACATTACACATACAATAGTTATAGCTTACAGACATTTGGCAATCCACTGCTGGACACGTCCCTCTTGTGCCATTCGTGGGGGTTGTGTGATTACTGTTCACGACGCTGGTCAATATAGGTGGGTGACGGAGAAGCTCAGGCTGGTTCAGATGTCATGTAATGTAGTCATGAAGAATCGCAAAATCAAACTAAAAGCATCTCTAATACGCATTGTCGTCTTATCAAACTGTGTTCATCAAGTGAATGCTATGGTCTCACTTGCAGTGTTTGAACTCGAGGTGTTCTTGAGTTCGCCTGGTCGGGTGTTCCATGTAACGAGGCTTGCTTTCTGAAAGCGCCTGTGATGTTGTTAGCCACGGCTGAGAATCAAACTCAGGTCACTGGATTCATAGCGCAGTATGTGAACCCCTCCCACTTCTCCCCGAGTCTCATCTGATAATGGCTTATTTTTGCTGTGATGGTTATTATGTTTACAATGATAATCTTATTTGTATTTAAACCATCATACTTGTAATTGTGTATTATAATTCATAGTGTTATGTGTAAACTAGTGCGTCCACTCCACCACTCTCTACAATAATAGGATATACTGTAGCAAATATATATGTTGTACGTGTAATATATATTCTAGGTTTTGCTCACTAAAATTGTTAAACATGTGCATGTGGAAATAACACAAGTGTTTCAAATCTATGACAGAAATTCTCATAAATTAACAATAGGTATTTGTTTTTCAAAATGTGTTTTTATATCCTAAACAAAACGTTTTGGTGATTTAATGAAGCCAAGAGTGGGAGCGGAGAGGATGGAGCGAGTGGAAAGTGGGGCAGGATTCCAGTGGTGGACCAAGAGTAGTGGGTACAAGTTTCCCTTGGCCTAGTCCGGCGTGTGCACTGTGTGCAGCACATGTACGGTACACGAGAAGGTGTGAGATTGTATTAGATGCACGACTGGGACCCTCACTGGAGCTGTGCGCTGATTTACAGGTGGAAGGACGGCGTATGACCACTCCGCTGCTGCTGTCGGGGGTGCATGTGTACCTGAGTGGATCCTACGTTGTGCTCGAGACCAATTTCAATTTGGTTGTTCGGTTTGACGGAAACCACCATGTGGAGATAGTCGTGCCGAATGCGTATGCTGGGATACTGTGCGGCATCTGTGGTGAGTGCCGACAACAGGCTTTTAATGTGCTTCTGCGGCCGTCTGGAATGCTCTTCTGATATGAGGAAGCTACTAGAGCTATGCACTTCTAAATCTAGATTGCAAACTCATTTATTTTGAACAGCTTTTTGTGTTTAGTTTGATGCCCTTTCCCCGCACCTCCGATTAGTACGGTTGGCTATATACGGTGAGAAAGAGGTTCAACATATGTAATGAGAGAGCGCCACCTGGGGGGTAACAAGAGATATCTGCATGGCCACCGCTGGGTAACCAGTATCCCAATCTGAAGCAGGGATTCCATCTGGGCCAAAGCTAAGAGAATACACGGGAACCATCGAGAGGGTTTTACGAGGGGGTATTGGCTGAGGGCGGAGCTTGCTCTGCCGAGAGGGATATAAAGTCATACAGAGATTCTACAAATAAAGAAAAGACACCAGTCAACAACTGTCGTGGAAGTTGTTTATTACACATACATACATGCAAAGCAGATGCACATAAGGTCATGAGCTTACCAACATGGCCTCTCAACCATGGATTTTTTGCATGTAAAGTTTAGACCTAAATGTGACTCTCAAAAGAAATGGTAGCCAAACACACAAATTAATAGCAAATCACCAGCCAGTCAGATTTTGGTTCACGAGTAATCTAAAGTACATATAGATGACCAACCCGTGACTCGGTGGTTGGGGAATCGATGTGGGGGTAGGCAGAGATGGGCAAATACATATTAAATTATATTTGCTGTATTTTGCAAATTATGAATGTAAATACATGTAAATTAAATAATGTTCATATCTGTGGATGGGTTATATGAGCACATCTACATCCCAGCCAACAATGTATAAAACCCAGTGAAAACCTACTGATATGCAAAATAAAACTTGTATTTTAAATAAGTCTATGCATTAATAGATTTAATTATGCTTTAGTTCCATTGTATTGCATGCACATGGACCAAGTGGATATTATATAAGTGGGCATCTGCAAATACTTCTGAAGCACGATTGTGACTAAACGTCACACTGCACTTATTACAATGCTGACCCCGAGTCACGGTTTGGTCGCCCAATTCACACTGAGTCACCATGGCAACAAATGCAGTGGTTTACCCAGTGTGAATTGTCATTTATAGTTTTTTCATTTTGAAGCCTTCCTTTATATTAGTGCTCAATTTAGTCGTGCACTGAGATGTCTTTGCACACTAGCGTTACTTTCATGTTGTAACCTTGCAGGAAACTTTAATGGCGATGGCTCAGATGACAATCTGAAACCAGACGGCTCAGTGGCCGCCTCCTCGGCAGAACTGGGAAACAGCTGGAAGTCGGTGAACAGCTCGGATGAGTGAGTAGCAGTCACCCTCGCACTCATCTCTTGCTGTAGCTGAGCGTAATGCCCTCATGTGGGCCCAATTCTTTGTTGATGGTTATTTCGGTCTTGATTTTGTCTGATAGCTTACGGTTTCATATTCTTGGGTCTTTCGGTAAAGTCACGTAGATAGGTTAAAATAAAATAACAAAAAACTACGACGTTTCGATCGCAACACAAGCAATCGTCATCAGGAGAAAAAGCGGGAAAGCTGCTGAGGTAGGCTGTTTTAAAGGTTTTGAAATGGGTGTAGCCAAAGGGTCATAAACGAAGTGGGCGGGGCTAGTGATGTTAAAGTGAGAAATTTGCATGTCAATGTAAGTTCGGAGAGTTACCTCCACGACGACGAAGGCGCGGAGGTGGCCATTGTATTGTGAGAGTTTAGCATGTCAATGTAAGATTGCAGAGCCACTGCCACATCGAGGACACGAGCGACATTGGCTGTGTGAGTGTGAGACATTTAGCCTGTTAATGTAAAACCAGAGAGTCGAAAAAAACTACTAACATCGGAAGGTAGGATGGAAACATCACAGCCAGTTATGATTTAAACTGGTTAATAACGTCCTTCCAATGATTGCTCAGTTTGTACCCATCTTCTCGGTTGAAATTGTGTCTGTGTCTATATATATATGGATGGCTTCATGAACTAATCTTTGTTGATAGCCAGTGGGCTTGCAAAGTAAAATACCTTCGTCTTAGACGATTGCTTGTATTGCGATCGAAACCTCGTAGTTTTTTGTTATTTTTGTTATTTTCTTTGAACCTATCTACATAACTTTACCGAAAGACCCAAGAATATGATTTCCTGCAGACACGAAAGCTTTAAGTCGAGCTTACTGTTTGTCTTTTAATAAAGCATACCCTGGGAACTCTTGCAAGCGGATGTTCCATCTCAAGGGATTTTTCAGTTACCATTTTAATAAAAAAAAATATATAACCTCTTTACCTTACAACGGATTTTACCCATCAATCCCTTGAAAAATCATACATCTCAGCACATTCAGAAAACACATTTTTACTCATAAGCAGCTCGTGTGTGTTTTTGGAAAGTATTATTTGCCCATGCACTGAACCCAGCGACCTGAGTGTGATTCCTGGCCATGGCTAACACCAGTCGCAGCTGATGTCTAAACCGGCATTGGGTCCCCTTTCACCAATCCACGATGATTTGTGTGGTGAAGCATAGTCCTCAAACGACCACCATTACCAATACGGTGTGGAGATGTCTTCATCCAGCAGTGGATTGACAAAGGGCTGTGAATTGTGGAGGGGGGGGGGGTTCCTGCCATGATATCAGCACGCTTTTGCTCATTTAAAAAACAATTGTGAAATTTTTAAATAACATTATCACAAGTAGATTATTATTACTGGTACCATAACTTAATATTGAAGTATTGTTTTTCAAAGGGCAGTGATATATCGGTATTCCTTGATGTTTGTTTTGGTAGATGCAAAGATGACGAAGGGGGAAGACCCGAGTGTGATCCAGCGACACAAGAGGAGTTTGAAAAGGAGGGATTCTGTGGCTTAATCACCGACCCCAATGGTAATGTCAATTCTCAGCATCTGGGTACTTTAATGCACATTATTGTGCAACCATTTTAATTATTCACATTATGCAGTATTACACAACATAACCTACTGGTGCTTGTTAATTCACTATTGAATGAAAGCCTCCCCTCGTTATGTCAGTCATGTTTTTTTTAAATCCTTTATATTAAGTTCGCGTGCTTGCTTGCTTGCTTGCGTGCTTGCTTGCTTGCTTAGTACCGTGCAAATCTTTCGGTCGTTTTTTAACCCACTTCCCGTGATCCAATCGAGCTGACATTTTCCACACAGACTCGTTGTGTGTGACAATTAATTTTCGTGAAAAATTTTTTCCAAAATTTTACACTGTTTAGGGAAAACAAATTAAATATTTAATTACCAATTGCTTAATGGTGGCAGACAATCATCTGACCCATAGGTGGCAGCCATCTCAAGCCAGAGGACGAGAGGACTCTAGCCGCCACGCATATAAAGGATTTATAGTGAAAAACTTTGTTTTTACGGGTTTACTTGTTATCGTATTTCACCATGCTGGTCAGTGTGGACTGGTGAACGTTTGAGCAGCCGGTGGCCAGAGCCAATTGACATGTCACTCTCCACCTATGTTTAGCCATTGCCGGGAATCGAACTCGAGTCGATGGGTGCATAGTGCAGTGCACAAACCACTTTGCCACTACTCCAAACACACGCGTGCAGTATTACTCTCCAACTAGTGCAATTATTTTACATTGTTTTCAAGGCCTCGTTTATAAGATAGTTAAGTGAATGGGACTTAAGTATTGTGTATTTATAGAACATCATCGACCATACAGGTAGTACAGCAGCTTTGATGCATGGCATGAGGAAGCAGATCTACTTTGACAACAGCAAGGTTTCGGCAGCAATAACTCTACATTCAATAATTGGCCAATCACTTTGCATGTTTGGACACAGGCATGTATGGTTAATGCAGACTTTATACTTCGCAATAGGTGGTTATTTGGTGTTTGAACATCTTAACACCTGTATTATTGCTGAAAATGTTGAAGCCTTTATTTTTCATCATAGTGTTAGGACTGAATAAGTTGTCATCAAAGGTAAACTGTCCAGTGTGATGGTATGGATAGCTAGATGTGTCCAGTGCCCGTGGAAATGTTAATCAGTCTCGTTGATTTGTAATTATTATTAGACTGTGAAGAACTGGAGGTTAACACAAATATTTTTCTGCATTAAAAGGGGAGGTTGGTATTCTTTAATTTCTGTATTCCAAAATTAAATCATACAAATGCCCAAATCCCTCCTTATGCAAGTGGGGCTATGCAGATGCCTGCAAAGATTAAAATAACAAAGCTGCATTCACCTGACACACCTTTCCTGACATCATTGTGACCAGGAGCTTTCAAAGAGTGCCACGCGGTGCTGCCTCCACAAGTCTTCTTCGACAACTGCGTGTTCGACCTGTGTGCCACGGGCGGCAACCCCATGTCGCTATGCCAGGCCCTGCAGGCCTACGCCGATCAGTGCGCCCAAGCTGGCATAATCATCACGTGGAGTGTTGTATGTGTCGGATTATGAAATTTTGATGAAAATAATAAAAATTAATAATTTTCCGAAAAATGCGCAAATCGCATTAATTATGTTAATGTGTGTATTAACATGCATAAATTATGATACTGCGTGTAATGATATGCATAAATTATGATGGTGTGAGTAATGGTATGCATAATTTATGATAATCGCTGAGATAATCGTAGTAAGTTATGCGGATGCTTGCGATGATGTTAATGTGAGCGGTTGTGGTAATTAGGCTCAGCTTCGTTTATCCAGAGTTATGTCAATCAGGATAACACGATGATCAATGATTAAACGTTTACCGATTATCCTAGCGTGTGTTATGATATTTAGGTCTCCATTTTCATATCTCATCACAGGATACAGTTATCAAAAAATATGATGGTTTTGCATGGACTTGGAAAGAAGCACTCGAACAGTTGGTGTTAAGCAATTTTATTCTAACAAGCATGTGACATTCTATCATGCAGGTCAAACATGCGTCAATAATTCATGAATAACCAAACACTTATGCATTTGCGATATCGTGCATTCGATTAATATGAATAACTAAAATTCTTATGCAATTACGAGATTAAGCATTGACTAAAATGAATGAATAAACACTTATGCATTTACTAAATTGAATAACTCCAAACTCTTATGCATTTTCGATATTGTGCATTCGACTAATATGGATAACTACAATTCTTATGCAATTACGAGATTAAGCATTGACTAAAATGAATGAATGAACACTTATGCATTTACTAAATTGACTAACTCAAAACTCTTATGCATTTTCGATAGTGTGCATTTAACGAACTGAATGACCAAAAATTATTATGCAATCGTAACCTCTACCTCTCCACCAGGCATCTCATTAGTTCGTTTTTGTATCGATCACCATCGGCGACTGGCCGAGTTTGAAAACAAGCATGACACATTTCGTTTTGCGTTAATAAAAGCACTTATTGTATCCCCGAGGCGAAAGTATATGTCAATAGATTCATCGGTAAGTATAATATTCTTTTAACGGAATGTTGGAGTCAATGGTGGGTGAGGGCGTGTTGCGGGAGAGCTAATCTGGCTCTGTTTTAATTAATTCTTCGGCGAGGCTCTATGACAAAGGAAACTGGTTTGACAAGATTTTCTCTGTGTTTCCTCGAGTCTGTATGTGGGGAGTGATACAACCTCTCTGCCGTCTGTGCGAGTTGCAGCTGACACTTTCTCCGCGATGAGGTGAGCGGCGGCGCTTGGCGGCGCTTGGCGGCCCTCGGTAGCTGACGGCGCGGTGGCGCGCTCTTGTAGCTGACGGCGCGGTGGCGCGCTCTCGTAGCTGACGGCGCGGTGGCGCGCTCCCGTAGCTGACGGCGCGGTGGCGCGCTCTCGTAGCTGACGGCGCGGTGGCGCGCTCTCGTAGCTGACGGCGCGGTGGCGCGCTCTCGTAGCTGACGGCGCGGTGGCGCGCTCTCGTAGCTGACGGCGCGGTGGCGCGCTCTCGTAGCTGACGGCGCGGTGGCGCGCTCTCGTAGCTGACGGCGCGGTGGCGCGCTCTCGTAGCTGACGGCGCGGTGGCGCGCTCTCGTAGCTGACGGCGCGGTGGCGCGCTCTCGTAGCTGACGGCGCGGTGGCGCGCTCTCGTAGCTGACGGCGCGGTGGCGCGCTCTCGTAGCTGACGGCGCGGTGGCGCGCTCTCGTAGCTGACGGCGCGGTGGCGCGCTCTCGTAGCTGACGGCGCGGTGGCGCGCTCTTTCTCTCCACTGCTGGATGATGAGTCGGTTCTCGTTGGTTGTCGCTCTGGCGATGAACGATGCTTTCGCTCGTTGCTGATATTGACGTTGGGTTGAAGTTGTTGGCTCGAGAGTGATAGCTGGAATCTCCGTCCGTTTCACTCGCAGCTCGGCGGCTCAGTGTAGTAATTCTTCTTAGGTGGTGCAGACCTCGGCTTGTAGCAGCACGTCGCTACCTCGCGATTCTCGTCATGCTGGATGACGAAAGCTTCTTGACGATCTGTGGTGGAGTTGAAGCCCTGGCGATGTGTGGTGGAGGGCCAGGCCCCTGACGAAGTGAGTTGAATGGATTTTTCCCCGGCTTATGTTGAGAAAATGCCCTCCGTTTCCCGAGTTGTTCAAAGTCTGTCATAAAACCTTCCTGTGTGTGTGTGTTCGTCCGTGTGTTTCGCTTGCGTGTTTGTCCGTGTTTATTAGCTCTGAAGACACAGCTGTTGTCGTTCTGGAAGGGGGGGGGGGGCTCGTGACGGCGCCAACGAAGTTATACATTAGCCAGACCGATGATTCGCGTCGAGTTATATATATAAAAGAGATATTCGAATCCATGTTTTTGTTACTGAATAATATTTGTCGCGACAACCTACGCGTTAAGCGAGCTTAATTATTTCCGCCCTCGCTCGGGGATCATATCTTTTGTCTCACACAGCTTAAGTTGTTTTGGTTTGGAAGTTGAAATGCGACTTATTCCATTATGCCCCAGTTAAGCCGAAACCGTGTTCCCGATGTTCCATCGTGACCCGATCTCTCATGGAGATGTTATTCCTTGCGTGTGCAATTTTTGCTGTCCGTGTTGTGGGAAGACAAAGACGGTTGTTTCCACGGTGGAAGCGCCCGGCGCATGCGCTTATTTATTTATTTCTGAGAGCGTGTTAATTTCCTTTGAGCCATTGCCCGGGAGTTTTATTGGTGTCATTTCCCGGCTTGGTGCCTGCGTGTGGAGATCCTCTCGGAAAGACAAAGACGGTCGTGTTGCTGCTGTTGTTTTCAGGGGGTTGTTGTGTTTGGTTAATTTTGAGAGCCTTATTCACCGTTAGCTCCTAGGATATTCACTTTAATTCCGTACTTATTATTTGACTTCTTGTGATTATTTAATCTGCTATCCCGGCTAAGAATTTTGTTTTGGAGCGAAATATATGCCATAATTGTTCTTCGATGCTTCGGCCCGGCCGTGTAGAAATTCTATAAAGGTAAATAATGTCAGTATTTAATTAACAATGATGGGTCGCGATTCTGGTGCAGACTGTAGTCTGATTTTCAATTGTAGTGAGGATGGATACTGTTTGCTTACTTCATGGCTAAGTTGTACTAGTTTGTCTAACATGGTTCAAAACCCGTTTGTGTTTTTTTGTTAATGTTGTTCCTTTGTTAAGAATATAATTATATATTTCGTGGCCTGGTTTTGTACTTATAAAAGGGTTTTTTTCCCTTTACGAACGGATGTTTCTTCCAGAACCCCCCCGGCTACCATTCCCCCCTCCCTTGTTCCTCTTGTGTGAAATTCGGGGAGTTTTTTTATGATCTTGATTACCCTTCTTTCATGCCCTCTTTCCTTTGAAATGAGGTGTGCGCACATCTGTGTTAGTGTGTGGGGGCCTCTGTGGGAGTGTGAGGGCGTGTCCGTTCTCACGTTGCCCCGTGTATATTAAAAAAACGATATTATCTATGTTGGCAGAATAATTCTTAAAAAAAAAAAAAATTTAAAATTAAAAAGGGGGGCATATATCCAACAGTCCGCCCTTTTGAAAATTATCAGGGGTCGATTTGGCCACTGGCGAATTTTCAAACAAAGTAATGCCCCCTTTTTATGTCATGCATCCCATCAGCCGCCCTTACTCTCGGCGGTTATTTCTTACAACGCGCGTGCACGTATTACAATCTTAATCTGGTTACATCTGAATTAGCAAAGGAAATAACAACCGTTAACATCGATATTGCGTTACATTGGTTCTCGTACATCATAATTCCGACGAATATTCATTTTTGTTTTTGCTTACCATGGTTACATTTGAATTAAGCAAGGAAATTAACAACACGTTAAAACATCGATATCATCAGTTACATGGTTCTCATACATCATAATTCCGACGAATTTCATCTTTGTTTTTGTTAAATCCTGGGAAACGCTAGGTAGCGGTTTCGAACGCATTTATGCGTTACCTTCCTCATGTTGCCTGGTTTACCACTTATCACTTTGATAATTCGATCACGGTTTTCGGGTTCGTTTTTGTAATTTTCTCTCTCACTCTCTCGCGTCGTGGGAGTGTGTGGTGAAAAATTGTGCTGTACATAATCAGAATTCGCGCACACAACCCACTTTGACACTTGGTTCGTGGCATTCGCTCTCTCTGCGATTACATGCACATTTGCCGAGTTTGTGTGTCGATTTAATTCTGTCCCTCGTAATGTTGCCCTCTTTGTTTTTACGAGTGTGTTAGATTTTAACACCATTCCCGATATGTCATGAACATTTGTCTCCATTTTAGCACTCCGATCCACATACATTTTGGTTTCCCTTGGATATTTTCCATTCAAAGGCTCACGCCTGCGCTCCTCAGGGCGTGTCTCTGTGTTCTCTCTTTGTACTGTCCGATCACGCTTCAATGCAACCCTGTCCTTGTATTCGATCCGCGCGTCATTTACAAGAGCACTGCTCGTGTTTTTGCCCGCCCTGTCACTTGCAGCCTGCTTGTATTGCTCATTGAGCTCGGGGTTTAACAAAACCTCGGCGGGTGGTTCATCATGTATTTGGACCGCATTCTGTGTTATTCCTCTATTCCCTCCTGGTATAGCCGGTGGAGGAATTGGTCGGAATTGGATCGATTGTGTTTGACCTCCCATCTTGCGAGTCTCCTGAATGTTCGCATCCATACCTCCGCGGTCTGTGTAACACCTTCCCGCTAGGTGGTTATCTCGCCATCTCTGTGCATAATTTGAGCCTTGCGTGTGTCGTGGGATGGGGTGTTGATATGGTTCTGTTCTGAACCTCTCCCTCCTACGATTCTCGTACATTTTTGGCCCAGCGTTTTTCCCATTTGGGTGCCAAATTTTTTTTGGATTGTTACTTCGCCATCTCTGTGGGTAATTTTGACCTTGTGTGTGTCGTGGCATGGGGTGTTGGTATGGTTCTGTTCTGAACCTCCCCCTCCTGCGATTCCTCTGAATGTTCGGCTTTGTGCCGCTCTCATTCTCGTGCCAACCTCTCTCTGGTTTATTTTGCCATGTGTGCGTGTGTGTTTGCTCTTCTAGGCATTGTGGGACTGTTCGGCGATTTTTATTCCTCTCTGAGAGGCTGGGTTTCTTATCCCTCTCCCTGTGTTCTGGATCCGGATTACGATTCTTAGCTCTGTATAACCATGCCATGTACGCCTTGCTCTCTATGCGGCGTAAGGATGCGGTTTCTGGATTCAAAAACATTCTCACCCTTTCTGTAATCTCTGGGCTCAAGGATTCAAAAAACATAATTTTGAACATTTTATCTCCTTCGTGGTATTGATTCACATCGCCTGCGTAATACGCTCTTTTAAATTGTACGAGGTAGTCACGTGGATCTTGGTCCATGCCCTGGGTCATCGATTTTACAGCATAAAACCCTTCAGTGAGTGTCGAATATTCTCCAAACTTCCGAATCACTGCCAGGCTCAGTTGTTTAAAATCATTTCTAACCTTGTGTGGTAGTGACTTTACCCATGTGATAGAATCTTTATGTAAGGTCCGTTTCAACAAACTCG
The DNA here is from genome assembly GCF_964198595.1 of Lampetra fluviatilis. NCBI lineage: Eukaryota > Metazoa > Chordata > Hyperoartia > Petromyzontiformes > Petromyzontidae > Lampetra > Lampetra fluviatilis. Next base: position 1,397,639 of record NC_136325.1, on the reverse strand, counting down.
CTTTTTCATCCCGTCTCATCAGCCCTCTAATCATTGCCTCCTCTTCCACTGTCGCGATATGTGTATGTATATCCATGGACTTATTGTGGGGGTCAAAATCGGGAATTCTGACTAGAGCCTTGTCCATCAATTTAAGGGTTTTACTGGTGAATAGGTATTCCGAAAGTTGATTGCCGACAGCGTCATCATCAAACAAGTTATCATCAGGCAATCTGTCACTTTTATCTGTACTGTGTGGGGCGTGATTAAGCGGTGTGCATTTTCTGTGTGCGCGCCCAGTGCCGTGTCGCTCGTGTTGCCATTTCCCTTCAGTTTTTGCCTCTGCCCTTAGTGGAGCACGTCCTGTCGACTTTACTTTAACATTTTGCTTCCCTCTATCTGTGAAGTTGTCAATCTCACATGTTTTTGTTTGCATATGTATCTCTCCATCCCTTCTCTCGAATTGTGAAGGTTTCTGTTTGTCAAGGATTTTTTGTTCGATATCCATAATTTTTTTGCGATTAGTCCCTGGACTCTGTCCACGTACCCAAGAGTGTGATTTAATGTTACTTCCATATTTATTCTGTGGATCCACGTCTGTGAGTTTCGCTGGTGTCGCGAGCCCTGATTTCTCCTCCCTTACGATGGTGTGAGGACATTTTTCCTCGTTTATTAGAGACGATTTCTCTCCTGTTTCCATTCCGAATTTTCCTTCATTCCACCATCCCTGTCTGTATGCCTGTGTGAAAAGGCATGAGTCCTGTCCTGCCTTCTCTGCAGCTTTTGCATCGTGTTCGCCTTCCTTACATTTTATCCAGTCAATTAGTTTCCCCCGAGGTGTGTTCGTGTTATCGATACAGCTCCCTTCCCATATGTCTCTCTGACTGTACTGCTTTGTAACAGATTGGTCGGTACGTTTTAATACGAGTTCCCCGTACCCCGTAACCCATTCAAAAATTATTCCTAATCCTAGCATCTTAGGTATGGCAAGAGTTACTTTGACAATTCCTTTTAGAGTGCATATAAAACAATTATCTCACAGAGTGTAGTCAGTTTGACTCGAGCTATTGTTATTTTCCGATTCAGAGTGCGTACCTCTAACACCATTTATCACAGGATGCAATCGGTTTGATACGATATTATCTTAATTCCACTGTCTCTGTTTCAACCTGCTATTCTGGGTTTTAACCTTAGAGGGCGTTTTTTTTGTTTTACGCCCGTTTACAATCACAATGCAATGTTTGGTCACGATATTCTGGTTAACACGAAGTGATTCATTCCTTCATCCATGCAAAACACTGTCTGTGAGAGATCCCGGACGAGCCACCCACTATGTTGTATGTGGGGAGTGATACAACCTCTCTGCCGTCTGTGCGAGTTGCAGCTGACACTTTCTCCGCGATGAGGTGAGCGGCGGCGCTTGGCGGCGCTTGGCGGCCCTCGGTAGCTGACGGCGCGGTGGCGCGCTCTTGTAGCTGACGGCGCGGTGGCGCGCTCTCGTAGCTGACGGCGCGGTGGCGCGCTCCCGTAGCTGACGGCGCGGTGGCGCGCTCTCGTAGCTGACGGCGCGGTGGCGCGCTCTCGTAGCTGACGGCGCGGTGGCGCGCTCTCGTAGCTGACGGCGCGGTGGCGCGCTCTCGTAGCTGACGGCGCGGTGGCGCGCTCTCGTAGCTGACGGCGCGGTGGCGCGCTCTCGTAGCTGACGGCGCGGTGGCGCGCTCTCGTAGCTGACGGCGCGGTGGCGCGCTCTCGTAGCTGACGGCGCGGTGGCGCGCTCTCGTAGCTGACGGCGCGGTGGCGCGCTCTCGTAGCTGACGGCGCGGTGGCGCGCTCTCGTAGCTGACGGCGCGGTGGCGCGCTCTCGTAGCTGACGGCGCGGTGGCGCGCTCTCGTAGCTGACGGCGCGGTGGCGCGCTCTCGTAGCTGACGGCGCGGTGGCGCGCTCTCGTAGCTGACGGCGCGGTGGCGCGCTCTCGTAGCTGACGGCGCGGTGGCGCGCTCTCGTAGCTGACGGCGCGGTGGCGCGCTCTCGTAGCTGACGGCGCGGTGGCGCGCTCTTTCTCTCCACTGCTGGATGATGAGTCGGTTCTCGTTGGTTGTCGCTCTGGCGATGAACGATGCTTTCGCTCGTTGCTGATATTGACGTTGGGTTGAAGTTGTTGGCTCGAGAGTGATAGCTGGAATCTCCGTCCGTTTCACTCGCAGCTCGGCGGCTCAGTGTAGTAATTCTTCTTAGGTGGTGCAGACCTCGGCTTGTAGCAGCACGTCGCTACCTCGCGATTCTCGTCATGCTGGATGACGAAAGCTTCTTGACGATCTGTGGTGGAGTTGAAGCCCTGGCGATGTGTGGTGGAGGGCCAGGCCCCTGACGAAGTGAGTTGAATGGATTTTTCCCCGGCTTATGTTGAGAAAATGCCCTCCGTTTCCCGAGTTGTTCAAAGTCTGTCATAAAACCTTCCTGTGTGTGTGTGTTCGTCCGTGTGTTTCGCTTGCGTGTTTGTCCGTGTTTATTAGCTCTGAAGACACAGCTGTTGTCGTTCTGGAAGGGGGGGGGGGGCTCGTGACGGCGCCAACGAAGTTATACATTAGCCAGACCGATGATTCGCGTCGAGTTATATATATAAAAGAGATATTCGAATCCATGTTTTTGTTACTGAATAATATTTGTCGCGACAACCTACGCGTTAAGCGAGCTTAATTATTTCCGCCCTCGCTCGGGGATCATATCTTTTGTCTCACACAGCTTAAGTTGTTTTGGTTTGGAAGTTGAAATGCGACTTATTCCATTATGCCCCAGTTAAGCCGAAACCGTGTTCCCGATGTTCCATCGTGACCCGATCTCTCATGGAGATGTTATTCCTTGCGTGTGCAATTTTTGCTGTCCGTGTTGTGGGAAGACAAAGACGGTTGTTTCCACGGTGGAAGCGCCCGGCGCATGCGCTTATTTATTTATTTCTGAGAGCGTGTTAATTTCCTTTGAGCCATTGCCCGGGAGTTTTATTGGTGTCATTTCCCGGCTTGGTGCCTGCGTGTGGAGATCCTCTCGGAAAGACAAAGACGGTCGTGTTGCTGCTGTTGTTTTCAGGGGGTTGTTGTGTTTGGTTAATTTTGAGAGCCTTATTCACCGTTAGCTCCTAGGATATTCACTTTAATTCCGTACTTATTATTTGACTTCTTGTGATTATTTAATCTGCTATCCCGGCTAAGAATTTTGTTTTGGAGCGAAATATATGCCATAATTGTTCTTCGATGCTTCGGCCCGGCCGTGTAGAAATTCTATAAAGGTAAATAATGTCAGTATTTAATTAACAATGATGGGTCGCGATTCTGGTGCAGACTGTAGTCTGATTTTCAATTGTAGTGAGGATGGATACTGTTTGCTTACTTCATGGCTAAGTTGTACTAGTTTGTCTAACATGGTTCAAAACCCGTTTGTGTTTTTTTGTTAATGTTGTTCCTTTGTTAAGAATATAATTATATATTTCGTGGCCTGGTTTTGTACTTATAAAAGGGTTTTTTTCCCTTTACGAACGGATGTTTCTTCCAGAACCCCCCCGGCTACCATTCCCCCCTCCCTTGTTCCTCTTGTGTGAAATTCGGGGAGTTTTTTTATGATCTTGATTACCCTTCTTTCATGCCCTCTTTCCTTTGAAATGAGGTGTGCGCACATCTGTGTTAGTGTGTGGGGGCCTCTGTGGGAGTGTGAGGGCGTGTCCGTTCTCACGTTGCCCCGTGTATATTAAAAAAACGATATTATCTATGTTGGCAGAATAATTCTTAAAAAAAAAAAAAATTTAAAATTAAAAAGGGGGGCATATATCCAACAGGAGGAACAACACCTTCTGCCGTGAGTGCAGCACCCGCTGTGATGTCACCGCCACATGTTATAATCCTGTGCTTTGTTCCTATCAGAACAGGATTGTTGAGTAAGAATTAATGGATACCCTATATGTCGTGTCCATGTTAAACAAATCAAAAGCCAAAGTGGTAGAACTGGGTTGCCACTCCCAGAGGTGAGTTTTCACACATGTGGCACAGCTTATTCTACCGCTATTATTCAGTTGGAAAATAATTTCTGTTGGGCCGCATCACCATTCTCAACTTAGCAACGTTACCTACATTCATACGTATTTTGATGTTCGTAGTGCAAACAGTAGATGAGAATTCATAGACAAGAGCAGTTTGCGTTCTCTTTGCGCCATGCCAGATGTATTCCATCATTTATAGCTACAAAAATAGATATACATTAACCAAAACATTTGTATAGAATATAATTGGTTCCACGGGCGCCACATTCCCTTGAGGCGTGCAGTCTCGAGACAGCCGATCAATTTGTCATGGTTGTGGTGTCACACTGAGCAGACACACAGAAGGGATGTGAGGCATTGAGCTCTCCCGTTCTGAAGGTGTCATGCCTCTGGCACGAGAGGAGTCTCAGTCGTCATGGAATTGGGTTTAAGGTGCCCACCATACGTAATCATGAAGTACATCCAGCACCTTTACCTCCCTATGATAAATAATAGAGGGGCAAGGTAGCACGATGGGTTTAAATGTCAGCTTCTTTCAAAGTTGCGATGAAATTCAAAACTTTCTCATTAATTTCATCTGCGCATTCCTTAAAGATCTGTGGATATTTCATTATGGCATTACAATGAAATAAAGTAAAACATGCACATTTAAATGCAACCAAAATGAATGTTAATATTGCAGATGATTTGTAGAGGTTTTGTTATTTAGTAGAAATCATCGTGTGTGCATGTGGCACCAACAGCACTCACATGCAAACCGGGCAGCCACTATGAGAGCTGTGCACCGCCCTGCCCGGCTACCTGCAGCAACGCAAGTCTCCCGGGTGGCTGCAACCATCACTGTGGGGAGGGCTGTGTCTGTGACGACGGCTTTGTCCTCTCTGCGGACAAGTGCGTCCCCGCGGAGCAGTGTGGTTGCCTGGATAACAACGGAAACTACCACCCGGTGAGTTCTACTCATTCTTTCACCCTCGTGTAAACTCACCGTATCTTCCCAGTCGACATTAATGGGTGCACTGTGCCTTTTTTTGTTTAATTTTGTATCAGTTTGCATAAATAGTGTGTTGTAAACCCTCCTCCACCCGACACAGCCAATTATAAAAATTGTCACGTGAACAAACATGCCAGTTTCACTGCTTCAGCACACCAGTGTGTTGAAAATAAATCCACATCACATTTAACAATTGGGTTGCCTGACGTTTCACTATAAGTAACAACCACCTTAATCAACTTTACTAACTAGCTGTGTCAGGTGGAGGAGGGTTTACAACACATTTTTCGTACGTGATCTAACCCAACATTAATTTTGAATCATATTATTAATCACAGAAGCCTACTTGTTAAAATATTGTGCCTTTCTTCATTGTTTATCTGGTCGCATTTTATAAACATTTTTCTAAAATACAGATTCCACTATTTGTGGTTATCTGATTACACAAAATTCAACAACCAATGACAATGGAATATGATGAAAATTATTCGATTCATATGGCGTTCTCAAGACTTTTTCACTGCCTCCACGATCGTGTGGTGGCAGCTCGGGAAGAACTGGTTTGAATCGGAGACCTGCGACCGACGCTGCACATGCGTGACGCCCGGATACGTGAGTTGCGATGCCTGGCAATGTGGATGGCAAGAGGTCTGCACGGTGGAGGATGGCATTCTGGGCTGCCACAGCAAGGGTATGTGTTTTGTCTATGACACAAATATTGAACAATCAAACGCAGACACTGTGGCAGAGCGCTATGGTCTCCTTTGGAAGACAATGAGTTATAATCATAGTTATAATGCAACCCAGCCCATCATCCCTTCAGAATTAAAAAAAGTATTACTACATAATTAAAATCTGAGGTTGCCTTGTAGAGAGATGTATCCATAGCACAGGAATGTAGAATTTCCATCTGATTTGTAACCACCAATGCAGATAAAAAATAATTCCCTGCTGATATGAGCATTGAGGCAGTGCTCATCTCCTGTTTAGAGCCCTGCACCAGTGATCTAAATTCCACGTTCCTGTGGAGGGTGCGAGTCTATCCATAGAAGCGCCACCGTGGTGAGATGTTGTCTCCCTCACCTGGTATGCAGGAGATCATGGCATTGAACTTTGCATATTCTCTCTGCCCACGGTCGCGTGGAGTTTTTTGCGGGTCCTCTAGTGCTTCCCTCTACACGAAGCAACGTGTGTTTAGTTTCATTGACTTCTACTTTACATTCCCACATATAATGATATAAGCCACTTTGATGGCCAATCACGTGTGCCCATGCCACCTCTGAATATTAGTCCAAAGCTCAGTTAGTTAGTTTTATCACAATCGACTTCCCCACAAAGTGGCAACCATTTTAGCAAACCCAGAGGGGTGATGGGCTAAATTGACCCAAAACCAGGATTTGAACTTGGAACATTCCGATGGAGAGCCGCTCACTTTACTTTTGAACCATTGGAGATGGATATCACCAAATCTGTGTTTGAATATGGGGAGACATATCCACTTTTTTATTTAAATTGAATAAACAATATATTTTTTTATCCAATCTCATCAGTGCCCAAGCTGAAACCATCAATCGTCTTACCATTGGCGTCGAACCAGGAGTTTAGTTAATCTCAAATGGGTAACTGGGACTTAAACCTCGGGTTAAGTGGTCATGGCTCAATACACCAACAGGGACATTCATCCGAACCAACGTGCTCTCTTCTTTTACCTTTACATTCCAGCGAATCTAGCTTAACACGAATTGGCTTCATCAGCCATGGCCTCTTCCTGTATCAATTACACTACTTTTGTCTTTGAAATACCATATGGTTTCACAGAAAAATCTGCTTTAAGCTTCCCTTAAGGGTTATAAGAAATTTGTAAGTTTCATCAGCATTTTTATTAATACGTCTGTATGTGATCATCGGTGACCGGACATATCTCCAGTTAAATTTCATAAATAATTGTCTGTGGGTTTCAGTCGATTGCACCTGCCTTTTGATTGTGGAATACTTACGAGTGAGGGAGGGAACAGTAGCACCCGCTAATTGCTGTGAGAAGGGCCTGGTTGTGTTTCTGTGCCCCAGGTTACGCCACGTGCCACGTTGCCGGAGATCCCCACTACTTCACCTTTGACCTGATAATGATCAGCTACATGGGCACATGCACGTACACGCTGGCGGACGTGTGCACCGACACCAACGTGACACCCTTCACCATCACCGCCAAGAACGAGGAGCGCGGGCAGGCGTCCGGCTCCTACCTCAAGCACGTGATCGTCGACATCGCGGGCCACCGCGTCACCCTGCAGAAGAGCCACCGCGTGCTGGTACGCACGGATTGGGCACCGTGAGACCATACAGTCGCAGTTGAGAAAGAGAATATTAATAATTATGGGCAGAGTGGGTGCGGCAGAGTGCCCATCTCACAGTTCGATTGCTTGCCGTGGCTAACATCAGTGGCGAGTGATATCTGAACTGGTGCCAAGCAGCCCACCCCACTAACCGGTGTGGTGAAGCAATCACTGATGTGGTGTGGGTAGTAGATTGACAAAGAGCTATTAAAAAAGTATCTTATTAGCATTCCCTGCAACATTTGCTAAACAGTAGATATAAAATAAGCATACCATTTACATTGATTTGAGAAGTATATGTTAATGGAAGTTTATCATGTGAATTTAGTTAAAAGTTTGTTTTCTTTGTAAGCAGGAATGTCTTAGTTGTGACATCAGCACACTTTATATTAATAATGAACCCATTATTATTTAGGCAATGAGCAGAGATGATTAATGTACAATTAACGTACAATGTGTTTTGTGATATGTAGTTAGTAGTGCAAAGTAATTATGCGGTAAAAATGAGAGCTGTTGTAAAACACACAATGCATCGTGGTTCATTTTTCTTTATTAACAGGTTGACGATAAGCGAGTTAAGACCCCCATCGAAGGTTTGGTCCCAGGGGTTAAGATCGGCATAAGCGGAAGCTACGTTCTCCTGGAGACTGATTTTGGCGTCACAGTCAAATTTGATGGAAAACATCACCTTGAGATCAACACTCCAAGTACTTACTTTAACAAGGTCAGTTTGGTTTGGAGACTCAGCACCTACATTGCAACAGCAAATATCAGAGGCACACTCGAAGGAATGTATTAAATAACATTCACTACTCCTAAAGCCAGGGTCCGTAACACATAATGGCAGTGGCAGAGATAACCACGACAAAGGTAGTGAACCTGAAAGGTGATAATGTTCCTACATTTAATCATGGAGTTGGAAGAGAAAATGGATTACTGAGCAAAGCTATGTGAGGATTGAAGGAAGAGCATGAACGTTCCATCCTAAAACGAGGTGGCAGCATCATCATCATCATCAGCCACGATCGGTTCACTGATGGATGAAGGCTTTCCCAAGCTGATGCCATCTTTCATGATCCATAATTAGAAAATCCCCACAAAGTACCTGCACAATAACTTATTTCATTGCTCCATCTTCATGGTGGATACCCTCTCAGGAGACAGCAGAATGTGTTTAAATGGATTCATGGTTAACAATGTCCTATACAGACAGGTATATTGTTATATATCTTTACACTGTCACTTAAAATCCGTTTAGATGTTTTTTCCTGTCGCTAATACCATAGATTTATTATGACCGCACGCATGCATTTGTAGTGCAAATACTTGCGTGATCCGGGGGTAGAAATACTCACGGGATCCCAGGTTACAGTTAAAATGATAATATGAAGGAAAGGAAAGAGAAGGCGGGGCGAGAGAGATAAGGAACGCCCAGGGAGAGAGTGGGGACGTCACCGGATGAGGTGGGGCAATCGAGGTGCTTCCTGGAGGGATTCGGAGTGGAGTGGATGTGCGCGGTGTGAGCTGGCAATATAAAATAAAGAAGTGTTTGTCATCCTTATCTTCATTTGGTGACTCGGTACAACTGGTGGCAGCGGTGGGATCCCGAAGATGCCTCGACGCGGTAACGTAAAGGACCCCGACCAAGACCCCAGCGAAGAGGGAGAAGAACGCGCCTCCACTCCAAATGCCCCAGACAGCTGTGATCCAGAGACAGCACAGTCTACAGACAGGGTCAGGACAGCCCGCCGAACCATAATAATATGGCGAAAAGCGAAGAGTAACTCCTCTGAGCACCCTGGACCCCACGAGAGAAGCAGGCCCTGGGCGGACCGAGTCCATCAATTCACGGAGGCAGTAACGCTACTCCTGCAATAGCTGCGGGAAGACAAGATGGCTACTAGCCCAGCGACTGCGCTGGCTCTTTTTATTTATTTTCTTTCGGTTCGAGCGGGAAATCCCATGGCGGGGACGCCACGAGCAACAGCGATGGCTGAGATAGTTGCCGCCCACGAAGTAACAACGGAGGTGGAACCAACAACAGGAGTGGAACTCACCCAGCCTCCCAGACCTGCAGTCGAGAGGAGACTACCAGGGCACAGACCTATGTGAAGTGGCCTGGCGCCAGTGACAAGAAGTTGTGGGAAACAGTGAATACTGACCTTACCTTGACCCTCGAGAAAATTCGAGGCACAGTGGAGAAGAAGTTGGAGAGGATGGGGGACATCATCTATGAGTACGGGGCAGAAAGCTTTGGAGTGCAAGAGGCAAAAGGCGGGAGAAAGGTTCCAACCCCACCAGTTTCCAGGAGGCAACAAGAAATCAAGCGCCTCATTCAAGAAAGGAGACAGCTTAAGAAACAGTGGAAGAAAGCCTCGGAAGTGGAAAAGAAGGGCATAGAGGCACTTCAGGCTGACATCAAAACCCGGTTGGCATCCCTCCGTAGAGCAGAGAACCTACGGAAACGCAGAAGGAAGAAAGAACAAACTAGAACTCGATTCAATAAAGATCCCTTCAAGTTCCTTAAAAGTCTCTTCACGAAGGAAAAAAGTGGAGTTCTAAAAACAACAAAGAAAGACCTAGAAGAGCACCTGAGAACCACAAACTTTGACTCAAAGCGACATGAACATCTGGCCATCCCATCAGATATCCCACCCATTGAACCCCCGGAACATCATATTGAGACTAGCCCTCTGACATGGAAAGAGGTGGAAAACACAGGTCGAAGGGCAAGAACAGCATCAGCCCCGGGGTCAAATGGAGTCCCGTACAAAGTGTATAAGAACGAACCAGACGTCCTGAGGTTCCTCTGGAGGCTTATGAGAACAGCTTGGCAAAAGAAGATAATACCCAAAGTGTGGCGTAGGGCAGGCGGGGTCCTGATCCCCAAGGAGAAGGATGCAGTGAACATCAGCCAATTCCGCCCAATCTCCTTACTGAATGTCGAGGGTAAAATCTTCTTTAGGGTCATTGCCCAGAGGATGGCCGAGTACCTGCAAAGGAATGCGTACGTCGATACATCTGTACAGAAGGCAGGAATATCAGGGTTCTCTGACTGCTTGGAACATTCCAGCATGATCTGGCACCAGATCCAAATGCCAAGGTGGAGAAAAGGGACCTCCATGTAGTCTTCCTCCACCTCGCCAATGCATTTGGCTATGTACCCCATGAACTCCTGTGGTCTGCCTTCAGATTTTTCCACATACCGGACACCATCACAACCCTGGTGAAGTCGTACTTTCAGGATCTGCAGTTCTGCTTCACCACCTCAGAGTTCACCACCTCATGGCAATGCCTGAATGTAGGTATAATGGCGGGATGTACCATTTCTCCATTGGCATTCATAATGGCAATGGAGGTTATCATCAGATCCTCAAAATGGGTTGCTGGTGGACAGCGAGTCGACTCTGGTTTTCGCCTCCCTCCACTCAGAGCCTACATGGACGACATTACAACATTGACCACCACTGTCCCATGCACCAGGAGACTGCTCAGAAAACTCGAGGAGAACATCAGCTGGGCCCGTATGAAGATTAAACCATCCAAGTCACGCAGCATCTCGATTGTGAAGGGAGTACTCTGTGACCTGAAATTCTTCATCGGAGATGACCAAATCCTAACAGTGTCTGAGCAGCCAGTAAAAAGCCTTGGAAGGTGGTATGATGCAAGCCTGAAGGACAAAAACCAGGTGCAACAGCTGCGCAAAGACATCAGTAGTAGCCTACAGTCCATCGACAACACCCAGCTACCTGGAAAGTTAAAGGCCTGGTGTCTGCAGTTTGGTCTCCTACCCCGGGTGTTGTGGCTCCTAGCAGTGTATGAGGTTCCAATCTCAACAGTGGAGAAGATGGAAAGAGGAGTCACGAGCTACTTAAAGAAGTGGCTCGGAGTTCCACGATGCCTTACCACCATAGGCCTCTATGGAGATGGTGTCCTCAAGCTGCCCCTCACGAGTCTAACCGAGGAATTCAAGTGTGCAAAAACCAGGCTCCAGATGACACTGAATGAATCTCGAGACCCAGTGGTGAGCAACAACGCGCCGACCTTGGCAACTGGGCGCAAATGGAGGCCAGGAAAAGCAGTCCAGGAGGCAACAGCAGCCCTCAGACATGCTGACATTGTGGGTCATGTTCAGCAAGGGAGAGGAGGCCTTGGGCTAACTCGCCGTGCTGCTTGGAGTAAGGCCACTGCACCAGAGCGGCGGAAGATGGTAGTGCAGGAAGTACGCCATCAGGAGGAGGCTGCAAGGTGGGCCAAGGCAGTCTCTCTTGCCAAACAGGGACAGTGGACTCGATGGGACAGTGTGGAGAAGAGGAAGATCAGCTGGAAGGATCTGTGGGCCATGGAAGCGAGGCAGTTGAGCTTTTCACTCAGAGCAACATATGACGTCCTTCCAACACCAGTTAATCTTCACCAATGGTATGGTGAAGATCCGGACTGTGTCCTCTGTTCCATGCCAGCCAACCTCAGGCACATTCTCACAGGGTGTAAAACAAGCCTCACCCAAGGACGCTACACTTGGCGTCACAACCAAGTCCTTAACAACCTTGCGTCCACCCTGGAGGACAAGCGAGCTGCCACCAACTCCCTACCACCCCCAGCACCATCACACCCCTTACGGACGACCTTTGTCCGCGAAGAGGCTAAACCACCAAAGAGCGGCTCTAGACCAATAGAGCGAGACCAGCTGCGCTTGGCCCGCGACTGGAAAATGCTAGCTGACATTGGCCGGCAACTTGTGTTTCCTCCGGAGATCGCAACCACCACCCTAAGACCTGACATGGTGCTCTGGTCCCGTTCGCTCAAGAAGGTCTTCATCATTGAGCTCACAGTACCCTGGGAGGACTCAGTAGATGAGGCTTATGAGCGAAAACATCTGCGCTATGCCGATCTAGCTGCCGAAGCACGGCATCATGGCTGGAACACAGAAGTCCGACCAGTGGAGGTGGGCTGCAGAGGTTTTGTGGCAACATCTACAACCAGACTGCTTAGAGACCTGGGAATTAAGGGCCAGAGCCAGCGTTCGGCAATCAGAGCTGTATCGGAGGCGGCAGAAGGCAGCAGTCAGTGGCTCTGGATGAAGAGGAAAGACCCCAGCTGGGCCCCAAAGTGAGAGGGCCAGGAGGTATGCAGTCAACAATGCTTGACTCAGGGAGGAGGACGCCCCTGCCATGCATAGTCCCATGGGATGTTGGCTATCAACAACAAGGCAACTCCTATGACTAATTGGGAATGGGACGCAAGCGTAGGATTGATCACCCTGTCGCTGGCCGCCTTTGGGGAGGGTGTATAGTATGAAAGGCCGAAACACCCTAGGAACCAAAGGTTCACTACTGACGATGCGCTCCCCAGATTTCACCAGGCTCACAAAGGATAGTAACATCTCATCTTGTGTTCTTTGGAATTTCCATCTTCATGGTGGATACCCTCTCAGGAGACAGCAGCATGTGTTTAAATGGATTCATGGTTAACAATGCCCTATACAGACAGGTATATTGTTATATATCTTTACACTGTCACTTAAAATCCGTTTAGATGTTTTTTCCTGTCGCTAATACCATAGATTTATTATGACCGCACGCATGCATTTGTAGTGCAAATACTTGCGTGATCCGGGGGTAGAAATACTCACGGGATCCCAGGTTACAGTTAAAATGATAATATGAAGGAAAGGAAAGAGAAGGCGGGGCGAGAGAGATAGGGAACGCCCAGGGAGAGAGTGGGGACGTCACCGGATGAGGTGGGGCAATCGAGGTGCTTCCTGGAGGGATTCGGAGTGGAGTGGATGTGCGCGGTGTGAGCTGGCAATATAAAATAAAGAAGTGTTTGTCATCCTTATCTTCATTTGGTGGACTCGGTACAACTGGTGGCAGCGGTGGGATCCCGAAGATGCCTCGACGCGGTAACGTAAAGGACCCCGACCAAGACCCCAGCTAAGAGGGAGAAGAACGCGCCTCCACTCCCAATGCCCCAGACAGCTGGGGTCCAGAGACAGCACAGTCTACAGACAGGGTCAGGACAGCCCGCCGAACCATAAGAAGATGGCGAAAAGCGAAGAGTAACTCCTCTGAGAACCCTGGACCCCGCGAGAGAAGCAGGCCCTGGGCGGACCGAGTCCATCAATTCACGGAGGCAGTAACGCTACTCCTGCAATAGCTGCGGGAAGACAAGATGGCTACTAGCCCAGCGACTGCGCTGGCTCTTTTTTCTTATTTTCTTTCGGTTCGAGCGGGAAATTCCATGGCGGGGACGCCACGAGCAACAGCGATGGCTGAGATAGTTGCCGCCTACGATGAAGTACTGGAGACATCTGCGCCAGGGATGGAGAAGCCAGTGTTGTTGATGGGTGAGGCAACGGCACCACGACCGATGGGATCCACTCTCCCCAGCCCGGTGAGCTGATCGGAGTCTTCGAAATTGCCAGAAATACAAAGGGATGGAGAAGGGCAAACCTTTGGAGGGAGTAGAATTATATTTGGTGGGAACAACACCAATAGCCGCCATTGGTTTGGAATTGGTACGAAACAGCCAGGCGCAGCGGTAATGGACGCTCCGAGCCTTAGCGGCGGAGCGCTAAGACAATGGCTTGAAGCGCGCGCAGCAACCACAGCCCAGGTCGCAGAAATTAATTCACCTGGGGGATCGGAGCGGCGATGAGGAGAGGGCGCTGATCGACCACGTAGGTTCGGCCACGTAGAAAGGTTTGTGGCTAAAGGAGGGGACTGGGGGACAATTGTTCACAGATTCAAGGTGGCATATACATATATAGAGTGGATGGAGCCTGAGGCACTGAAGGTGCTCCCCACGGCCCTTAGCGACGATGCTCTAATTATATATTCCTCCATCCCGGCGGAGAAAAAGGAAACCCTGCACGCTGCTTATCATGAGATGGCAGAGATTTTTGACCCGCCATCCAGCGCAAAGAGACGATTTCAGAACCGTCGGCGGGAAGAAGGGGAGTCAGCCTTGGCCTACAGGAGTGCTCGCATGGACCTAGCTCAAGCTACTTTGCCAGGCCTGAACGCGGGGCTCTGGACTTTATGGTGGTCGACCGTATGTTAGCGCTGGCATAGGCTTTAACAATAGTTTTTCCAGTCACAGATGAGGACAAGTAGACCTAATTGTGGATCACGAAGAGCCCATGAGGAGGTGATGAGATCACAACGTATGGTCGCACAAACAGGGGAATCATCATATCATTAAGGACTGGAGGGGGTTCGGGGAATATGGAACAAGGAAGACAACGCCGAGGCAGAGGTGGACGTCAGTGTGCCCGGGGGAGAGATGTTCGCAGCTGGAAGGGGGACATTTCAGTGCCCTACCCAAAGGACCCATCGCTGGACGCCCCGGGGACTCCAAGCACCTAGCAGGACCCCGAACCTGGTAACCTGTCACCGATGTGGCCATATAAGCCACAACACCCGCGGGTGCCGTACCAATGCTGCTCCACCGGGGCCGCCTTCGCGCCAACAGCTGTTGTTCACCTCTACATACAACCAGCAGGTGAGTCACGGCACCCCAAACACCTCGGCAGTTCCCATCACAGACCTCTCATACACACTTATCATTTGATACACCCACTACTTCCCGACGATCACAACCACCATCGTATATACATGATTTTTCACCACAATGGCGCAAGTTGGCACAGAAGGTAGTAGCGACTGCAGCTGGAATGTCGGTGGTGGTAGGCTCGGTGGGGGGAATTGGGGTTTGGATGCTGATCGATACAGAAGCATCAGCGACTATTATACCATTGCACATTTTGTATGTGCTTCCCCATAAGGCCCAGCGATTGCAACATGTACAATTATTCTACGTAGCAGCAAATGCGGGAAGCATGAGATTCTTGGGACAGTTATAAATCAAAATCTGTGTGGGAGGACTGGTCATATCGGGACCTGTGCTCATCTCCAGCACATTAACGGTTCCCTGTTTGCTGGGGACAGACTATTTAAATCAACTGCCTATCAAAATTGTTATGGACCAGGGGTGAATCGAAATGCCGTCAGGGGAACGGCTATATTTTTTACGCCCAGATAATGGCACCCTATGTTGGCTCAGGTGCAGGCAGTCGTCAACAAAATGCTCACGCTACCCCAGCATCACAAATCCTGATTCCCCTTCGATATCGCACGCCGCTGGTGACGGCTCAACCTATATTACTATCACTGGCGATGATGATCATGGACCGACATGCCCTGACAAGTGCGGATACTATCCTGTGTCTCCACCAGAAACTAGTTATCCAAGTTTTAAACACGGCAAACACACCTGTCACTTATATGGGGGAATGGTTTTGGCGCATGTGCGACCCATGCCAGCAGGGGGCGATGAAGTGCAGGTGGGAATAATGGAGGATGAAACTGATTCTGCGTGCGAGGAGGCTACGCCCTGGCTGGAAGCTATGACAGCACAGGATGCTAACTTATCCGAGCCACAACGTCAGGCCCTTTGGAAATTGTTACAGGATTTTGAGGATTTATTTACTAAGGGACCATATGATTTAGGGCAATCTAAATTAATGACACGCCACATAGATCTTGACTTAAAGCTTTCGTGACTGCAGGAATTCATATTTATTCTTTAGGTCTTTCGGTAAAGTCACATAGATAGGTTCAAAGAAAATAACAAAAAAATAACAAAAAACTACGATGTTTTGATTGCAACACAAGCGTTCATTGTCAGAAAGATGTCCCACTCTTCCACTCTTCCTGATGACGAATGCTTTTGCTGCGATCGAAACGTCGTCATTTTTTTGTTATTTAAAAACATTTTCTTTGAACCTATCTACGTGACTTTACCGAAAGACCCAAAGAATACACCGTTTAGAGATAGAACAAAGCGCCACCCATCTGCCAAAATTAATATCGCATGGGGCCGGTCGAGAAAGCTCACATACAAAATTCGCGATCCACGAGATGTTAAAAGCCGATATTATTTGCTATGCACGAGCCCATGAGGGGCCCCTGTCATCCTGGTAAAGAAACCACCGGTTCATTGCAGCTTTGCGTCAACTTCCGTCGACTGAATCAGATCACAATGGTGGATGCTTATCTGCTCCTGCTGATTGACGATTCCTTGCACGCCTTATCGGGCACCAAATACTTTTCTACATTGGACCTATAATCTGAGTTTTGGCAGCTACCGCTAGATGAGGATTCAAAAAACAAGACTGCCTTTGGAACACTGCAGGCGTTATTTTCATGTTAACTGTCTCCCCATGGGATTACAAACGGCGCCAGCCACATTCTCATGGAACTAGTACTAACAGGTCTCCAATGGGACATTTGCCTGATATATTTGGACAACGTAATTATGTTCAGATGATCTTTGCAAGAACACTTACACCGGCTGAGGCTGTATTTTTCACGTATCAACGGAGCACATTTGAAACTCAAGCCTTCTAAATGCCATTTCACACAGCCTTCCGTCAGATACGTGGGGTACATAGCGCAATGGGGGTGGCAACTGATCCCAAGAAGACATGGTGTATTAGAGAATGGCCAACCCCCGGATCCGTGGCAGATGCCAGAAGATCTATAGGCTTTGTTTCCTATTACCGTCGATTTGTTCAGGATTTTGCGGCCATTAAAAAAACCCTTACACACATACACAGCTAAGGGGCAGAGGTTCCAATAGGGTACAGAAGAGGACAGGGCTTTGAAAAATCTGCGGACGCTCGTCACGGGGGAGCCACCATTGGCATACCCAAATTATGAATTGCCCTTCACGCTATATACGGATGCAAGCGATGTGGGCATTGGGGCTATTCTATCTCAGGTGCAATCGGACAGAGAGGTAGTGATAGAATATGGCAGCCAGGTTTTGTCATTGACCGAACATCACTACTGCGTAATGAGGCGGGAACTCCTGGTCGTTGTGCATTTTGTGCAACAATTTCGCCCATGCCTATATGGACGGAAATTTGAGGTGCGGACTGACCATGCAGCACTGAAATACTCGTTGTGTATCAACCAACCCTTTGGTCAGATGACCAGATGGATTGAAAGACTGCAAGAATTGTCCTATGAGGTGGTCCATAGGAAGGGGTTGTGCCACACCAATGTGGATGCTTTATCGCGTCTGCCAGAGGCAGGTACTTGTGAATGTGCTAAGGGGTCACCCAGGTGTAAACCACTCTCTACTGACACGGTGTGCCTCACAACACCTGTGAACATACGGAAAGACAAGCCAGAGCCTTCCCTGGCCGATCGAGATTAGATATTTGTAGATTACGAAGGGCTATTGATGCATTGGGTGATCGACACACAGTCCTAATGTGTCGTCATGCTGACCTCCTGCATTTGGGGGAGCTGAAAACACTCTCTACCGTTAAGACTCATTATTTTTGGCCGAGCATGATGACAGATATCTGCGCATGGACGACCTCATGTTTAAAATGTACACGGCGAAAGACGCCAGCACACCCGATCAAAGTGCCCCTACAATCAATCGAGGTTTCGCGGGTTAATGAATTGGTGGCCTTGGATATATTGGGACCTCTACCTCACACTGACAGAGGTCATAAATATCTGCTAGTAGGGGTCGAGTATTTAATGCGATCGCCGGTAGCATGGCCCCTAGCGGATCAAACTGGTCAGTTAATAGCAGAAGCTTTTGTGCATGGACATGTTATGGATAAAGGGGCCCCTGAAAATCTTCTAACAGACCAGGGTAAAAAAGAATAGTTAAAACTGATACAGAAAGTGTGCGACATCCTAGGCATTAAGAAAGTATGCATTTCCCCATACCACCCGCAAACTGATGGGATGATAGAATGCCCAAATCGCACCTTCACATCCATGCTGTGTCAGGTGGTCAATGACACTCAGACATACTGGGACTTAAACATAGGTGGGGTCCTGGTGACATCGGTTGGCCCTGCATGCGTCAACGGGATACTCTCCGTTCTATTTGATGTATGGTAGGGAGCCGGACCCTCCCATTGAGTGCCAGCTTTTTTAACTTCTAGCTGGGGCCGCGAAATGGCCTTGAGCGGTACGACAGGTCATGCAGCAGTGGAAGATGGCGAGGGAAGCGGCACAAACTGTCGCAGCTTTTTCCCGTTCTGTGAATGAAAGGGCTAGGCAAAGGGGAGTGACGCCTCAGCCTTTCGAAGTAGGAGATAGTGCTTGGCTACACTACCCACAGGTACCCTTAGGGACCTCACCCAAACTGCACCATCTGTGGCAGGGCCTTGTGGAAGTGGTAGAGATACTTGAGCCTCAATGTGTACGTGATCAATTGGGACGTCGGTGATGGCATGTATATCCTGCCTGTATAAAGCTTGACCGGTCGAAGCCTACCATGGATATTCCACAAGACTCGGAGGAGCACTCGATACACTCACCAAAAAAACAGGTTACCATGAACACATACACCTTCACCCCTTCACTCACCTTTATCATCACTGCCGAGGTTGCGGAAGCTACTTGCCGCGACGAACCAACCTCAAAAAGGACTGCCTGTGACCAAGAAGATGCGGCAGCGTCTGACCGAGCCATGGCTACGCAGCCCGGCTACGCAGCCCGGCTACGCAGCCCGGCTACGCAGCCCGGCTACGCAGCCCGGCTACGCAGCCCGGCTACGCAGCCCGGCTACGCAGCCCGGCTACGCAGCCCGGCTACGCAGCCCGGCTACGCAGCCCGGCTACGCAGCCCGGCTACGCAGCCCGGTTACTCGGGCACGGGCTCGGGCCATTCTCTCACGGTGATGAACAACCACTGCATGCAAGACAATGGAAACACGGAGGAAAATTACATTGTTGTTCTTTCGCACTGGAGACTGTCATCTGTTGTTCGCTTGTTACAGTTGGAAGTTCCGGTTGAATTTCCTGTGTACCGCCTCATCTATCGGTTCCTCGGTTTATTACTGTCCTTAATTCTGTTCTTTATACATCCACACCACACAAAGTGGCAGGACTCCAGTTGAATTCTAAATTGCTTGTTTATTGACCGACAAAAGTTTATTTCCCCTCCACCTTCATCTCTCCCTACTCCCCTACCATCGGAATTACCCTGAATCCCTTGGATTCGCACGGGTTGTGTTGAGTCGAAAACGACTTTTTTTTCAGGGGGGAGGGGGTGATGTAGTGCTAATGCTTACGTGATCCGGGGGTAGAAATACTGTACTCACGGGATTCCAGGTTACAGTTAACATGACGTCATGAAGGGAAGGAAAGGAAAGAGAAGGTGAGGTGAAAGAGAGGGTGACGCTTAGGGAGAGAGTGGTGATATCACCGAATGAGGCGGGGCGATCGGGGCACTTCCTGGAGGGATTTGGAGTGGAGTGGACATACGTGGCCTGAGCTCACGCCTAAAATAAAGAAGCGTGTGTCACCTTTATCTTCGTCTGGTAGACTCATTACACATTCATTGGTCGAACGTTAAAACCAGAAAAGTAACCATTAGAAGTTTTATTAATTAGTTTAATGTGATAAATTATTGGATGCTAGGAGGAATACTTACGCACGAACGATAATGCACAGAGACCCACGATGCATCATTGACGCCATTTTGCAATATAAATGCACATGCTCCATGTTATCTCAAAAATATTTTATATATTTAAATGCACTGGTTATCATTGCAGTCAATAATTACCAGGATTAAATAATGAATCTAAAGTATATATCTTCTTTATACACCCATTAACCCATGACACGTCTTGATCATGTCAAAAATATCTTACATTGGTTTTTGTTTGACCATGCAACAGCTGTGCGGCCTATGCGGCAATTACAACCAGAACGGCACAGACGACTACCTGATGCCCAACGGGGAGCTTGCCACCAGCGCCGCCCAGCTCGGAGACAGCTGGAAGGCCGAGGGAGACGATGATGCTGGGTGAGGCAGCCAATGTGGATGGTTTGGTGTCGTACAAGCCACGCAGCATAAAATGTTCCATGTGGTAATAGCACATTACAGTGATGTATATAACACCTTGTCAATCCACTGCTAATGGAAAGGTTCCTCAAGTCGGGTTTTTATGACCATACTTCACCAAGCTTTACATTGTGGGTTGGTGAAGTGTGTAGTTCAGATGTCATTTGCCACTGTCATATCCATGGTCGAGAATCAAACTTGGGTCGTGTGGTTTCATAACGCGGTGTGCTAATCACTGGACCACCGCTTTAATTTAAAATGAAAACAGGTACCTGAAATATTTATCAATATTTCATATAGTGGAGGAGTTTACAGCAACCCCTATAAATGTACATCAATGTGGCATTCGTCGTATCACATTATTTTTGTCTAAATCACGCATGTGTTTATATCGATAACAAAACCATGCGTGTGATTTATTTTTTCACAGTTGCAAACCAGACGAGCCACACATTCCCAGCTGTGATCCAATCCATGAAGAGGCATATAAAAAGACATGTGAAGTCGTTATCTCTATCTCAGGAGCCTTTGCCAAGTGCCATGCCGAGATAGATCCTGAGCCTTTCCTGAAGACGTGCATCTACGATATGTGTCAGTTCTATGGAATGGAGAGTATGCTGTGCGATAACCTCCAGGCCTATGCGGAGGCCTGCCGGGCAAAGGGCATCAACATTCTGTGGCGCAATGAAACCTTCTGCCGTGAGTTTTCTGTATGAGGGCATTTTTTATATTTACAGATATCCATTGTGAGAAAAAATATTTTAGACAGCATCAGCTTTACCTCCACGGTTGAAATATAAGCAACATTTCTTATATGTTTGTGTATCTAAACCAAGATTTTTTTTGCGAAATCTAAGAGCACATGTGGTGTACGTGTGGATTATGGACAATTTAGACAACTCTATAGTCTGCACTCCTTCAATGTAGGAACAGCAAAACGACACAAACTCTCTCCTGAAGCCCTGTCATAGTGGCTAGCAGACATCGACATTTCCATTAAGCTTGTGAACATATTGCTGCCATACGCAAGAATATAAACAGCACATAACAGAAGCATTTGAATCAATTATACCCGAGATGTTGATGAACCTGGGATTCTTTCAAATTTCCATACGACATACAATGCCAATGCCAGAGTGAACATAACCATGACACCCGTATGATAAAATCCGTACGTGTCTCTCCATTAGCACTGTCATGCCCGCTGAACACCCACTACACGCCGTGCGCCTCACCCTGCCCGGCCACCTGCTCGGACATCTACGCCGAGGCCGGCTGCCAGAGCGCGGCTCGGTGCGCCGAGGGCTGCGTCTGCGACCAGGGCTTCGTGCTTAGCGACGACCTCTGCGTGTCGCTGGAAGCCTGCGGCTGCCGGGACGATGAAAACAACTACCACTCGGTGGGTAGCGAGGCTGCTCAGTCTGCATGGTCCATGTGCACTGCGCTCCTACACGCGCCTCTCGCTCTTTGCGGTTAACACTTGCAGGTGATGATTTGTGGACTATCATGATGGAATTTATACGCACGGTGCTGGGTGGATCAGGGAGATAATGTCTGCGTTGGAGAGCTGAGTGCACGCCGATGATATTCTGGGAGTAGCCACCTATGACTGGATTGGTTCTCAAGTATTGCGGTGAGTTCACGATCTCAGGCCAGTAACCATTGACTGTACAAAAAAACTCGTGGTGTAAAGTTAGGCTTTAACATCATGTATTTTATTCCAGCTTCGAGGACTTAAATATGACAATTTGATTTTCATTCTGTCAACATTATATGTACAATATATAAATGTAATTTAGTGTAAGAGAGAAGGTCTATTGAAGTGACTTCATGACGTCATTCTACAAGGGAGTTTTCTCAACATGTGATGATGCACTGTAATGAGAATTCCCAATGGAAATTCAATTCTTCATGGGGACACTCCGGTTATACATTGGCCAACAAGCAATGTGCTCATCTCATTTCCTGATTCTGTATGAGTGATGTCAATGTTCGTGATGCCACCTGCAACACAATATAGTACATTTGATGCCATTACTTTGGAATTATAAAATACGACAATCCCACTGAACTGCCTGGGCAGCGTTGGTCACAGGGCTATTGTCTCATTCGCTACAAAACTGCGTACCCGATTTTCATCACCACTTCAGTTTGCGCCTGCTGTGTGGGGTGTGCAAGGTCTCTGTATGACTAAACTGGTGCTTGAGTGTGGCGTGCAAGATGTAAAGGATGTACATTATTATCACGAGGTGTATTTAAGTCGCTTTTTTCAAAGCAGTCGTGGTATAAATGTCATTAATTGGTAATTAAGGAGTTTCAACTTACGTGGCATTGCTTCCGTGCATCTTTCAGTTTGAAGAGGCCTGGCTTAGTGACAATTGCAAACGAAAGTGCGTTTGCTCGGTGCCTGGCAATGCGAGCTGTGAGGCGTACAGCTGTGTGGAACACGAAAGTTGTCAACTGAAGAATGGGAAGGAATCTTGCCAGCCTGTCAGTAAGTGTTGAGCAATGCTCTTGTGTGCATGGCACTGGGTGTGCAAATCGCAAACGTCTTAATTTGTGCCTTCATGTGCTGTTATCTCCGCTGCCTCCTGGAAATGAAGTTTTTTTCAGGAACCTGGCGGGTTTTACATAATGCATGAGGCTGAGTAAGTAAGAACATTTTATATTGGGCACTCTTATGAGTCCAGTCCATGTCGAATGCGCATTGATCACACGTTGAAGTAAGTTCTCTGAAGCAACACTGTTTTAAGTCTTATGCGGAACTGGCTCAGACTCAGGGATGGATGTCGAACATGAGCTGGCCAGAGACCTTAAATCTGTGTATGCTGTATTGCTCGAGGTTTACACGCGGGTACAGCAGGTCGCTGCGTGCCGCGGTTCGTAGTTGGAGTCGAATTGAGTCTGTTGAAGCTGGTTCACACTTATTGGTGAGATAGGATGGAGCAGATTGATGGAGACTCTTGAAGACGAGTAGGCATAATTCATACGCAGTGCCGCGCCACACGTATCAAACTCGTGATAGGATCATATTTCTGTTTCTTAACTATCAGACGAGCTGCAGCATTTAAAACCGACTAGAGTGGCCGCAGGTGAACAGAGCTGGCAAAGCCAAAGACGCTGTTGCAGTAGTCCACGCGGCTGATGATGAATGCGTGGACGAGCATCCTCACAGTCTCCATAGTTAGAGCATGACAGACTGTGCAGAGGTATTGAAGCTGGTAGAAGCACTGTCCAGTCAGGCGCCTGATGTGAGTGGCAAATGTCAGTTCACTATCGATACTATGATGGCGGGCGATGCCGATGACAGCGGTGCACAGTAGGAAGTGCACTTTCCTGTGGCACACCGCACGCCACCGATGACCTATGTGATAGGTTACTGGCAACACTGTCCCTTTGTGTCCGACCTGTAATGAAGGACTCAATCCATGAGAGCACAGTGCCATGTATACCATAAGCAGTACTAAGGTGGCTAACTAAGATGTTATGATCAACCGTGTCAAACGCAGCAGACAGGTCTAGTAAGCAGCGTAGCGTGACTTCACCATGGTCAGCTGCCTTGAGTGCGTCGTGGATGACCTTCAGCATTGCCGTCTCTGTTGAGTGACCACACCTGTATGCTGATTAAAGGCTTGGAATGAGGCTGTTTTGCTCTAGATAGGCCATAAGCCGACGACATACCAATGTCAAATTGGAGATTGGCCTGTAGTTATTCTTGTCAGATGGGTCTGTTCCAGCCTTCTTAAACTGTGGTGTGACTATAGCATGGTGCTGGCTATTTGGTAGACAACCCTGCTTGAGTGAAGCATTACACATGCTCGTGATGAAAGGCAGAAGCTCTGGAAGAAACTCCTTCAAAATTTGTGTTGGCATTGCATCTAGTGCACATGAGTTTGTTGGAGGAGCCATGATGATCCTCCGGATTTCCTCAAGTGGAAATGGCACGAACATATCCAGAACGGATGGATCTGGTGGCAGAAATAACTCAGGAGTATTACCTTCCGTTTCTCGATGAACGACAGCAAACTTCTGAGTGAAATAATTCATGAGGTCCTGCACTGATGGGCAATTTTCTCCTGGTTTCTTTGCCATGTCCATCACCAGAAGAGTTGTCATGGAGCTCCACAGCTTGCTCGGCTGAGCAGACTACTCAGTGAATTTTCAGTTCCAGTATTATGACTCCTCACGGTAGACACGGTGCCGCTTCTGTTCATGCTCTATCCCCACCTGTCTGTCCAACAATAAGTTAGCTCGACAAAAACTTTGTTCTAGCATGCGTGAGTGTCGACGAAGTTGGCGGCACTCCATGTTGCACCAAGCCGCAAATCGGTGGTATCGAATAGCCACTTTTCTCACAGGTGTGAATTCATTAGCCAGGGACTGGATGGTATGCTGGTACAGGTCAAAACATCTGCCCGCACTGTCTAGCTTGTGAGCTCCAGAGAACTTAGAGTTGATAACAGCAGTCTGGAATTTGTCCTTATTTAACCCACCCCAGCTCCTAACCTCTCGCTGTACTGTCAATAGTGGTTGGTGGAGAAATGGCAAGTGCCAGCAAACTATGCTATGGTCTGATGTACACACTGGTGCAGAGCTGCAGGGACAACAATAACCTGCCCACCACGTGTCCTTCCTGGATGAAGTGTACATTTACATGCATGGCTTCAAGATCAAATTTACCAACAGAAAGGATTTCGAGGTGCGGCATTGTTCCCATTAAGCATTTTTTTGTTATAAACGTGTAGTATCGTATGTCTCTTCTTCTCCTTCTCGAGGAGTGTGTGTACGGGTGATGTGCGGCGCACACACTCAGTCAGAGACGAGGTAGTCGCAGGAGGCACCGTCTTTCCGTTATTATGTTCACACCACCAAACTCCGGCCCTCTCTCTCATGACCACACTGCCATACGACCCGGCTCAGACACGACCCTGTCCGCGTTGCACCAACGGCGTCGATCGAGACAGCCAACTACTGTCCGGCCGCGCAATGATCGGGCGAAGGCGGCAGCGACAAAGGCAGCGACGACGACAGCAATGACGAGATGAGTCCACTCCCAGGACCGGCAGCCCGGAGCTCTTGTTGGCTCTGGCCTAGCCGCGCCTTCCTTCACGAACCCACCAGAGGGTTCCAGGGGCCTCCCTATGAGGTCTACCGTGACCCTTGCCCCAGTTCCTTTGCCCTGCTGGCACACCCGTGTATATGCTCAATGGCGTGTGCGCTAAGTGTCCACCTGCAGTTGCAGCTGCTGTACAGCAGTCAGGGCTGTGTCACTACAAACGTATTGGATTATGCTGTTAGTGATATATGCAGGAGTTTCCCTGCACATCCCTGAAAGATTTAATGACATCACATGGAGAGGAAAACTGAGATGTGAACGCGATATAAATAAAGTGCCAAGTGTGTTGTCACACACCTGTGACGCCAGAGAAGGTTCATGGATCACGGTAGAGTTGGTGGATCGTGCAGAGATGCATCTTGATCTGGTAGATGGTGGTGGCACATGCCTGTAATCCATCACTGTGGAGGTGACGGTTGGTGGATCGCACAAATGTTGTGAAACTTCCATTCCCGTGGGCATTGGGTGGCTCCACTGAAAGTTCTTCCAGAGTCTGTCCAATGTTCCACCATCACAGTATATTGGCACATATGCTACGTGCTGTACACAATCGAAACTAGTGAGCATGTTGGTTATATGAACGGCCTTTGGGTCATGTGCTAATTCTACATGAATGTTAAAGTCACCAGGCACTACAATCTTGCACTTGCACAGTGCGATGACTTCGAGATATGTGGATAGTTAAGTGAAGAATGCTTCAGTAACAGGCGATAACCTTGGATGGTAAAGTAGCAGCACAACAACATTACCAAAGGACCCCTTGATGGAGAAGCACAGGGACTCGAACATCTTTGGATGTAGCTGTCGAGAGATGCACTTCCATGCGAGCTTCTCAAACACGATGGCCGTTGCTCCACCATGGATCGTTCTGACATCGTTGCGGGATGGATGTGGTATATCCAGACAGGCGTAGCCCGGTGGCGTGCAATGACGCAATGCAGTGTCTTCACACGTCCTGTGCCACGTCACGACGTGACCAGTAACACGTCGTATCTGCCATAAATAATGGCACTGGCAACTATGGCGGACTTGTTTCCAATTGACCATGTAGTCAGGAGGCCAAATGACATAAATTGCAGCAAAGATCCCTTGGTTGACCATCCGGTTCGGGACAACCTGACGGTGATGTGTGACAGCATGGCTGACTGGCCAGCTGACAATAGTACCATAGCCATTTGGTTTGCAGGCAGTCGATCCTGTGGAGCTGCAAAAGGATATTGAAACAGACGGCGCCTCGCTCTGGCTGCCATAGGTGGAGCCGAAAAATAGCTTTGCGTGCTGATCTCAGCAGGATGACGTGATGGCAGTTTAGCACAATCATTTGCTCACGTGCGTAGTTCAGCATCAAAAGTTGTAGTTGCTATAGCATATTTTTGCTGCTTAATGCTGTGGTAGATGCTATTTATTCTGTCATTGTGTAATGCGAGCGTAAGCGGGGTTCGCTGCTCGGCTCTGGGCCAATCATACGGCCCAGGGTATTGGGGGGCGGGGCCCAGTATGGGGGCGTATGTGAAGGTCCACCGCTCACCTCGGGTCCAATCGGATGCGAGGTTAGCAGAGTCGGAACCTAAAGGCGGAGCCAGCAAGGCGCTATGCGGAGGCCGGATCTGGAAGGTTCGGTGAAGGGCATGGTGAGAGGGAGGAGACAGGATCACGTGGTGAAGGGAATATAGGTGGGATCCCGGAAGGGCTCTGGGTCAGTTGGTAGAGTTACGAAGCTGGACCACGTTGGGTGGCCGGAGGGGATCCGCACCATCAGCCACGTGGCTGGAGGAGCTTCGAGCACACTATCGGCCAGCGGTGTGCGGGAGCGGGGGAGCAGAGCGACTGACAGGAGAGCGCATGCGGGGCGCATGCGAGGAGCAGCTGGTCCGCTGTCGGGACCAGCGGAGTGCGAGCGTCAACGGGAATAAAGAGTGACGGAGACCAAGCAGTGTGTCGGCGAAGTCCTTTATTACAATTGTAATTGCTGTTTTCGTCGAAGTTGTAGATTTGCTGAGTTGGTAGTTTACTCTGTAGTAGGAGAGGTTGCTGGTGTTACCAATGTTGTAGCTGCTGCTGTGGTAATTGTAGTGTTGCTTTAGTCGTGGTTGCTGTTGTTACTGTAGAAATGTAGTTGTTGCTATAGTTGCTGCTGTAGTAGAGGTTGCTGGTGTTATCGTAGTTGTAGCTGCTGCTGTAGTAATTGGAGTGTTGCTGTGGTCGTGGTCACTTGTTTTGCTGTGCTGATCTTCCAGTCAGGCCAGTCTGTAGAGTACATGAAAACACTTGGGCGCAACTCCATAATTCCTGTTTCAACAATCTGATCTGAACACGATACTATTGATGCAATTACAGACTGGTAAATAAAAAACAGATAAGAAAAAAACATTTCAAAAACTGATAACAGCAGAGAACCAACAATGCATATGTGATCATACGCCCGGAGCGCCACACCCAAGTGTTTCAAGGAGAGTGTGTAAAGACAGTTCAGTGGACTAGTGGCCTAGTGGCCACGGGAGGTAATAACAGGGGAATCAGCTGGTGAATGGATTAGTAGCCACAGGAGGAAATGACAGGGTAATTAGTGGGCAGTTCGAATGGGCTGGGGGGCCACGGAATAGATCGAGAATAGGGGCGTGGCCAAGTGACGTAAGGGAACAGGTGTGGAACGGTGGTCTGGGGCCAGCGAGAAGGTTCCAAAAAAGGGGCGTGGCCATGGGGCAGGGGTGTGGCCATGCACAGTATATAAGGGGACAAGGCGAGAGGCGAGGGGGCTGCTGAAGTTGGGGTCTCTGCCTGCTCAAGTGTTCGTGTCCTACAATAAAGAACCATCTCAAGAAACGTGTCTCAAGTCATTACACGTCCATTGGACACATTTTTGTGTATTGACACTAACTGCCTCGCTGCCCTCGCTCTCCTACCCCTCCCCTCACTGAGTTTTCTGTGTATTTTTTGCATGATTTATTTACCTTTCTTATACTTATGTAGTAAGTTCGAGGAGACGAGGTCGGAGTTGAGGCACACTCTGTTTATTAACTCAGTGACAGGCACAATAATACTATGGGAAACCCACCCTAGTACTAAGCCCTCTGTCCTGTTCCCCAGTCCTCCTCTAATGGGCTACGGTAGGCTGACTGATCTGGCCCTGGCAAGCACAGATCTCGGCACCAGCTAAGCCGGCCTTGCCCTGACAAGGGCAGAGGTCCGGGAGCTCTTGGGCCGCGCCGCTGGCTTACCCAGCTCGGCCCTGACAAGGGCAGCGAGACAGGGGAGTCCCAGGGCCTAATCTCCGAGTCTTCGATCTTCACTGGTCAGCTTCGTGTCGAACTGCCTCGAGCTCTCTGGCTCCCCGCCTTTTATAGGGATCCCCTCAGAGGGCCGGGAGCGTGGGGGATAACGGATGCGGACGTCGGTGTGACCACCCGTGTGTGTGAGTGCAGACACCCCTGTGTTTGTCGTCCGCCGTTTCTCCCGTAATAACCCCTACATCACCCCCCCCTGTACAGCTCGCAGCCGTCCCGGCTGCAACAATCCCTCAACCCCCAAGAATAAAGATTAAACACAGTCAACACGCGTGTGCCTCGTAACAGTAACAATAACAAGAACAAGTGTAACAACAACCGACGGTCCCCTATAAATACCCACCTCCCCAAAATGCAACATATATACAGAACGTGGTTCACCATCCCCACGCACAAAGAAGCATACATACACACACACAAAAAAAATGAGCGAGTTCTGCAGCAACGGAACACGCGCGGAAAGCTACTCATAACAACCGGCGCGTCTTGGCGCGTGTCCGTGCAGCGGGTCCGTCACAAAGGGCCGGCTCGGTAGAGTCGGCGGCAGGCGTCGCATCTGCAGGTGCCTGGTCGTCCGGCTTCCCGGACGGGCCAGCGCCGACCCCCTCGGGGGAGGCTGGCAGCCGAGAGGGCTTCAGTCCTTGGGCTCCTGAAGACGGGACAGTTAGTAGCGGATCAGAGGCTGACGGCGACCCCGCCCTCCAGGAGTCAGTGGACCCCCCACATGTTCGGCCATTGTCATGAGAGGAAGCGTGCGGAGCAAAGAACGGCTTTAACCGTGAAGGGTGCACAAACCACCGACGCTTCCCCCATTTAATGCGCACACATTGAGGCCGCATAACCTGCACAATTTCCACGGGGCCCCTCCATGGTCGCAACAACTTAGCCGAGGTGGCCATTGGCACCTGGGGGCAGTGCAGCCACGCTCTGTCGCCCGGGTGCCATTCGTGCGTGTGTGACCGGCGCGATCGCAATCTTTCGTTCTGTTTCTGGCGAGAGTCAGAGTTTTGCATGGCCGCCTGCCGTGCCTCAGCCAACCGAAGGATGTTAAATTTAACATGGTCCGCCAGTTTGGATTTAGCGTGAGGCGCGGTAATCGTCAGCTGAGTCGCGACAGGCGGGTCAACCTCGCGGCCATACATTAAAAAAAATGGCGAGAATCCGGTCGCCGTGTGAGGAGCCATCCTGTATGCTGCCAGGACTCCCGGGATCCGTAGATCCCAATCGGTTTGGGACTCAGATACCTGGTGGGATAGCATGGACGTAAGAGTCCTATGCAGACGTTCTACCATCCCATCCGTTTGTGGATGGTAAGGCGAGGTACGAATTTTTTTCGTACCCCGAAGGCCACACACCTCGTGTAAAAGGGCACTAGTGAAATTCTTTCCCTGATCGGTCAACAACCGTTCCGGAGCGCCCTTGTCGAGGACATAGCCCTGAATAAAAGCCTCTGCAACGGCTGCTGCGGACTGGTTGGCGAGGGGCCAAGCCATAGGCCATCGCGTGAAATATTCCACGCCAACCAGCAGGTACTTATTACCCCTCGGCGTGGAAGGAAACGGTCCCAAAATATCAAGGGCGACAAGCTCATTAACCCGGGTGACCGAAATAGACTGGAGCGGTGGACTGGCTCCCTTCGCTGGCGGCTTCCGTTGTGCACACTGGGTACAGGACTGCAGCAGATCGTCCACGTCCCTTGCCATGCCCGGCCAAAAGTAATTAAGCTGGAGCATGGCAAGTGTTTTGAGGGTACCCAGGTGCAGGAGCCGCTCATGAGCAGCCCATACAGCCCTACCCCTCAACGTGGAAGGCACCACCAGCCTGTGACGGCGGATCGTTCCGTCCCAATGCATGAGGAGGCCCTGGCACAACCCCCATGAGTCAACGTCCAACTTCCCCTGACCCGATCCTTCCGCGCGACGCCGTAGCGCCAGGAGGGCCGTATCCTCCATTTGGAGGCGGCCCCACTCCGCACTTGACAAGCCTAGTAGGGAATCTTTCCCTCCCACCGCAATAGGGTCAGCGTCCAAAGGGGTCTCAACTGCGGCCGCAAGAACCCGATCCTGGCCGTCGCTCGCCGATTTGCAAAGCCCCGAGCCCAAGAAACAAGTGCAATCAGGAGCGACCGGCAGGCGTGACAGGGCATCGGCATTGGTGTGGCGAATCCCCTTGTGATACGTTGTTTCGAAATCGAATTCCTGAATGATCTCCAGCCATCGAGACAACTGCCCCGATGGCTGGTGAATACGCAGGGCATACTGCAACGCCGCATGATCTGTACGGACGGTGAAATGCCAACCGTACAGATATGGCCGGTACTGTTGAATAAAGAAAACAATAGCCAACAGTTCACGGCGGGTGACGCAGGACCGCTGCTCGGCCGGAGACAACACTCTACTCCCATAAGCCACAACGTGCTCCACACCGCTCACAACTTGGGAAAGCACGCCCCCAATCCCCGTGTTGCTCGCGTCTGTGTCGAGCACGAAAGGTAGAGAAAAATCGGGGTAACTCAACGGCGGGGCCCCCACCAGGGCGTCATGAAGAGTGTTAAAAGCGGCCTCCTCCTCCGGCCCCCAATGAAACTTGACCCCCTTGGCCGTTAAGGCATGTAATGGCTTAGCGATGGAAGCGAACTCCGCGACAAACCGGCGGTAATATGAAGCGAAACCAATGAAGCTTCTAACCTCCCCCACCGAGGTGGGAGTCGGCCAGGAGCTGACACAACGCGTTTTGGCGGGATCGGTTGAGATACCTGACCGGCCGACGATGTGACCCAAATATCTCACAGATTGGCGCAGCAAATGGCACTTTTGGGGTTTAAATTTCAAATTGGCTGCGCGCATTTTAAGAAAGACGGCTCGAAACCTATCAAGATGTTCCTCGAACGTCTTACTGAACACGATAACGTCGTCCAGGTAAATCAAACACACCTCCCATTGCAAGCCAGCGAGAACCAATTCCATCAGGCCCTGGAACGTTGCGGGAGCGGAGTGGAGCCCCATAGGTAACCGATTGAATTGGAAGAGGCCATGCGGCGTTTGGAAAGCCGTTTTGGGCTTGGATTCGTCGTCCAGGGGTAGTTGCCAAAACCCTGAGAGTAAATCCAAGGTGGAGAAGAATCGTGATCCCGCTAGGGCATCCAGAGACTCGTCCATTCGAGGAAGCGGGTAAGCATCGGCCACCGAGATCTTATTTAACCGCCGAAAATCTACGCAGAACCTTAGGGACCCATCGTGCTTTTAAACCAATACTATGGGTGCACCCCAAGGGCTGGTTGAGGGAGAAATAATGTCAGAAGCCAACATGTCATCTACAGCAGATTTGACATGATCCTTTTCGGCGGGACTTAACCGAAAAGGATTTTGGCGGATAGGAGCGTTGTCACCGGTGTCAATATGGTGGCGCAGCAAATTGGTACATCCGATATCGTATTTATGTTTACTGAAGACGTCGGAAAATTCTCGCAATAGGGTGCGCAATTTAGCACGTTGTGCGTCGGACAGGTCAGGTGACTCAGCACACAGTGCCTCCAGCCAACCCTCGTCAATGTCTGAGGCCAGTCGCGATTGAGAATCGGTGGCCACCTGGCCAATGATCGGCATTTCCACAGGTACCGGAACCGCATGTGCGAACACGGTACCCTGCGAAACCACCGCCGTCCGTGTCCCGACATTGAGGACCGCGATAAACGGGTCCTCATCCCCTTTAACAATAGTCTGGGCCGTCACCAGATCTGGCCCATTCACCCTGGCCCTAGACGGTCCCAGCATAATGCCCCGGTCAGAGACCCCTTTAGCGAACGGTCGACGCAACCGCAAGGGCACTAGCATCTGTGCCCCCGGGGGTACGTGCACCGTTCGAGCAACGAGCGCCTGTACCGTAGCACAGGCAGTATGCAAGGCAGGGGTGGAAGGCAGGAACGTTATACGTCGGCCCGATGGAAGCTCGATGTATCGCTGGTCAATCAAAATTTTGATGGGCAATTTGGCCAAAAAGTCTGCCCCCAACAGGCACGGAATTGCCAGCGAGGAGGAGACAAACACCGGGCCAGATAGTTTAATGTCCCCGATAGAAATTTGCGCTCGAATTTGGCCGATAATACCTAACGAGCCCCCGTTCGCAGCGTAAAACGGTATGTCGACAGGGAGCAACGGGCGACTCTGAACGGGCAGGATATTATAAATCAAATCCGAAATGATAGTCGCCGAAGCTCCCGTATCGACCAGTACCCGTACCTCCACCCCGTCAATGTGCCCCGTAACAACGGACGACCCCGCCGACGCAGCTACAACCCGGTGAGCCAACTCGGACCATTGGCCCGGTTGGAGCGCCCTCCCCGACAAGCCGCGACCCGACGCACCAGCACCCAAACCCCGAGAATCGTGTGTCGGACCATGTGAGAGGAAAGTGGGTGTGCGTGCAGGCGAACATGTGGGGTGCCACGACTTGCCCGAGGATGTTGTGAAGGCTTGTGAAGAGGGCCGTCCGCAGCCCCAGGTCTCGCTCCGCGCTGTCGAGGAGCCCGGCATCCCGACGCCACGTGGCCCCGGAGGCCACAATTGTAGCACACGACGAGCGCTCCAGAAGACTTGGGCTGCTCTCGGTGGTTCGGTACGTCCCGAGCCGGTCGCTCGGCAGATCGCCATCCCGCAGAACGGTCCGCAGCGAAGGCCCCCTCAGATTCGGAAGTGGTCGCCGCCACGGTGTGTCTCGCAGCTGCCTTGTTAGCCTTCCTCCGCTGGGAAATGAGATTGGCATGAATGTGCCTCGCAGCCCGCAATGACGACATGTCCGCATCATCCTGTGCTAGGATGACGAAGTCCAAGTCGTCGGCCAGCAGCAAAATTTTCTCGGCCACCATCGCATCGATCCCCTATTCGTCCATACGCGGGAAGGCCTCCTTCGCCAATGACAGCAGGGCCATGCGATACGCAAGTGGTGACTCCTTGTCGCCCTTCTGTCGCTCGTAGAAGAGCTGGCGACAATCGGAAGGCGGCCCATAAACCGTGGCCAGCAGCTGCAGCGCCGACTGAAGCTTGGAGCGTGCCGACTTGGGTGCAGCGGTGAGGGTGCCCAGGGCGTCGCCATCCAGCATCGCCGGGAGAGCACACAGCGCCTCGTTGTCCGTCCACCCAGCCATTTCTTGGTGGGCGAGGAACCGGCGCTGGAACCCACCCCAATCGCCGCCGCTTGCTATGAACACCTGCAGGGCCGGGAGGCCCTGCAAATGTTGGCTCCGTCCCCGATCCTCTCGCAGCACTCGTACCGTGTCCATGGACAGTATGAGCAATGGCGGACTCTAATGGAGGTCGCGCCTTCAGTGACGCGCTGGTTCGAGCTTGGTCGGTGCTGGCGTCCGCTGGTGGTGACGTGGCAACCCCTGATAGGCAGCCACTAAGACCCACCCCCGCCGATGACGTGGCGCTTGCTGGTTGGGCCCCGTCACCCGCGTGACGAGCTGGAGCCCCTCCCTCGGCCCCTACTGTCCCCGTGGCGGGATTTTCAAGCCTCCTGTCCATCGCAAAGGCAGGAATTTCTGGCGGGCGTTGTCCATCTTCCCGCCGCGTCGCTCCTCCCGGCCCCAGGCGAGTTATCTGCTCCAGCATGGCGGCCGCTGCATACAGGAGCTCCGCCAGTCGTGAGTGGGCCAACGCCAACTCGTCAGCCGACGTCCCGAGCCTCTCCGACGACCCCGCAGGTGTTGGAGCCGGCAGCGGTTGTGCAGGTACGTCGGCGGCGACGTCTTGCACCGCCTCTCCCTCGTTGTCATCCTCTCCTGGGTCTTGGGCACGAGTCGTCCGTCTCGTATCCATGCTTGGACCACTTCTGACGCCAGATGTAGTAAGTTCGAGGAGACGAGGTCGGAGTTGAGGCACACTCTGTTTATTAACTCAGTGACAGGCACAATAGTTGAAGGGGTAACGGCCCCTTTACCCGTACTATGGGAAACCCACCCTAGTACTAAGCCCTCTGTCCTGTTCCCCAGTCCTCCTCTAATGGGCTATGGGAGGCTGACTGATCTGGCCCTGGCAAGCACAGATCTCGGCACCAGCTAAGCCGGCCTTGCCCTGACAAGGGCAGAGGTCCGGGAGCTCTTGGGCCGCGCCGCTGGCTTACCCAGCTCGGCCCTGACAAGGGCAGCGAGACAGGGGAGTCCCAGGGCCTAATCTCCGAGTCTTCGATCTTCACTGGTCAGCTTCGTGTCGAACTGCCTCGAGCTCTCTGGCTCCCCGCCTTTTATAGGGATCCCCTCAGAGGGCCGGGGGCGTGGGGGATAACGGATGCGGACGTCGGTGTGACCACCCGTGTGTGTGAGTGCAGACACCCCTGTGTTTGTCGTCCGCCGTTTCTCCCGTAATAACCCCTACACTTATACTATCATGTTTATGTATTGTTGTAACATTCTTACACGCCCCAACTGGACATATATGTAAAATATATTGATAGCTCATCGGATTCCTCCAGCATATATAAATATTTCTGATTCTATATAAAAAAAAGTAACCCATGTGGAAACATTTTGCCCTTTGTGCCAGGTTACAGCACGTGTTCAATATCTGGGGACCCACATTACCAGACCTTTGACAAGAGGCTGTACCACTTCATGGGTCGTGAAACATACACGCTGGTGCAGAGCTGTGGGGACAACAAAAACCTCCTGCCCATCAGAATCTTCGGCAAAAACAAGCTCGTCGGTCACAACCACCGCGTGTCCTTCCTGGATGCAGTGTACATTTACGTGTACGGCTTCCAGATCAAGTTTACCGACAGAAAGGATTTCGAGGTGTGGCGTTGTTCCCATTAAACATTTTTTTGTTAGAAACGTATTGTCAGTTACTGATGTATGCAGGAGTTTCCCTGTACACCCCTGAGATATCATGACATCACACGGAGAAGAAAACTGAGATGTGAACGCGATGTAAATAAAGTGCCGAGTGTGTTGTCACACACCTGTGACGCCAGCGAGGGTTGATGGATCATGATGGAGTTGGTGGATCGTGCAGAGATGCATATTGATCTGGTAGGTGGTAGTGGCGCATGCCTGTAATCCATCACTCTGGAGGTGAGGGTTGGTGGATCGCACAAATATTGTGTAACGCCCATTCCCATGGACATTGACGTGCCATTCCCTAGCTCGCCGAGAGAATGCGGTGCAGAAAAATGTGGACTCCATCTGTTCTTTCTTTATGGGATAGAGCGTTGCCTCTCATGGATGAGAGTTTTCGCTAGGTGCTCCAGTTTCTTTCCACGTGTAAACACTCATTAATTAATATATAGAGGACCGCAGAGTTCTCCACCGCCTGGCTTCTGTCCCGCTTGTCTGTGGTTCCTCATGCCTCAGAGTTGTTCTCTCCATTCGCGAGCAAACGTGGCCTGCAGATGGCAGTACAGTGAGTGGGTTGCTGACTTTGAGTGTTACCCGTTGTGAGAGGGTTTTCACACCAAGACACAGATATACTTGCTGCTCTATGAATAACACCAGAGCTGGGCATCATCAGCCTTGTGATGCCACAGTCCATCTCACTCCTGCACACACACTGATCTCATTGCTTCACCTCCACGGTGGTCATTCCCTCTTGCACATTCTCTCCTTTGGCTGCCATCTTGTTCACATTCCCATCCCTTGGCCATCAGGCCCTCTGTCGGAGTGTCCTGCCTGAGCCCACTTACTTTCCTTTAGTCAATGATGGCTCTGATTTGAATTATTCATTGATCCACATGCACCTCTTTCTCAGTGTAATTCCAAGTGTGCATTTCTCCATGCTTATTTGCGTACTTTTCATTGCTGTTGTGCACTTAAATATATATTTCATTTATGCAATTACTTACGTATTATATATTTCCCCCATGGTTTAGAATATGCAGTTGACCAGGCTAAGCATTTGAGGGGAGGACACTGCACTTTCTTAAGTATAGGTTCCACCACTACTGCCTATGTCACTGCCTCCATGAACATCTGTGCAAAAGCACTGTTCAGTTTCCCAATGCTCCACCACATTATACATTCTCACTTATGCTCTTGCTCTGCAGCTGAATGGGGTAAGAACGAAGCCTCCATCAAATCCCATGGAGGGACTTGAAATCGTGCACACCTCCCGCAAGATGGTGCTCAGGACGGACTTTGGCCTGACTGTCATATTCAACCGCAAGTCACACGCAGGTAAAGAGTCCGGAGAAGTAAATCGCTTCCTGCTCGTCAATGATTACGTTGATCATGTATGCAGTTAATACATATCACAAACAAATTCTACCGCTCGTGACTTCCAATAATGCCATTAATACGTGGCGTCAGCTGGGAATTAAAACATGCAAAATAATGTATGGCTCGCAAACCTCTTTATTAAAGGAAGATGAAGCCAAAATGACACCGTTTATATTTGCAGATGCATACCTAGTAGCTGCAGTGACTTTTTAAATTAAGTGTGTGACACCTGTGAAGTGACTCAAGTCTCAAGTGCTTTTGTGACTCCGCACTCGTGGAGGATAGCCCAGAACACATGGCCTGAGTGTGTTGCTACGAAATAAGAAATATTTGTTTTGCTCGTGACCAAATCACCCTAAATGCACCTGAGCTCGTCAGAAATTGGATGCTGAGCAGAGTTCAGCTTGGTCAGTACTTGAATGGGTGACCAGCATGGGTACCCAGTGTATTAGGGGAATGGTTGTGAGGGCTGTGAGATAGTTGTAAAAGGCAGTGCAGAAATGCTATCAGTCTACAGATAGATGTTTTCCACTCACTGGATTAAGTGAATGGATTGAATCTGTGCATAGTGTAGAGTGCTATACCCTTTAATGTGTGCATTTTCTCCAGGTACTGTAGTTTCATCCCACAATGGACCAAAAACGAATGAATGGTTAATTTCATACGTAGGCTTACATGACCATTATCACGATATATAATTATTTAGTTTTGGATTAAATCGTGGAGGTATATATTTGTTTTTAGCCCCCACCACCCAGCAGTGTCAATATTGGTTTAGCTGAAATCAAATTGGCCATTACAACTGGCACGATTATCTAACCCAAAATAAACTGATTATGAATTACTCATTATTGGTACTGGCGAAACATCCCAGTGTAGGATCCTCATACTTTTTTGTATCAAAACTAGGTGAATATTCTTTTCAGGGGGGGGGGGGGGGTAAACAATTGTCATTGTTATTGTGTTTTTGGGTTGTTGCTTCCTTTAAGGATCTATATATATGTAGAAAGTGGTGCGACAGAATCGAGTGTTGAAGATTGTTATTTTGTGATTGATGTAGATATGACCATTTCCAGTTCTTATGCTGGCCAAGTGTGTGGCCTGTGTGGGAATTGCAATGGGGACAAGAGTGACGAATTCAAGACTCCCGATGGATCGCTCGTTACTTCCGAGAACGTGTTTGGCAACAGCTGGGAAGTCAATGACCGACGCAGCCTCTTTGAGCAGTACGAGTCACCCGTTTTCAGGTGAGATTTATACTTCTTGCAGCAATCCATACTCTTTGGTTCTTTCGGTAAAGTCCCATCTGTAGAAATATAATATAAAACAAAAATAATATATCACGACGTTTCGATCGCAACACAAGTGGTCGTCATCAGGCGTAAAGGATAATCCAGCAGTGGAACTGCTGAACCAGTGAGAGAGCTGTTATATATGTGGCGAAGGGCAAGCAGGCGGGGTCTGAGCTGGAAAGGAATTCCATCCTCGGACGCAAGCACGTTAGTTGTGTTAATGGGGGAGATTAGGGAGAGAGAGATTAGAGAGAGAGATTAGCATGAAATGAGCTTCCGTCGCCGCATAGGAGTATCGTCCCCGCATATGCGCACAACAGCAGTGTTAATGGGAGATTATCACTATGTTGATGGGAGAGATTAGGCAGAGAGATTAGGGGGATTAGCAAGTTAATGCCATGTCTATGTGTAACACAAGCTGTGGAGCTGCCAACTGCGCTGTGAGAGGCAAGCGCGTCCACGCAAAAGAACCACCGCAAGTGAGACACAGCCTATCACACAACCAGAACCATCGATACATCGAGGCTAAGCGAGCAGAGGTGGCATTGTTAGTGAGACCCCAGTCCGTTAATGCAGAGGCACCTAACAGGGCAATGCAACTCAGAGAGTCGGAGATTACAGCCAAATGGCAGGGAAGAATGGAAGCACCACAGCAAGTTACGACTTTGCTTGGTTAAAAACGTACTTCCAATGAGTGCTCAGCTTATACCCATCTTCTCGGTTGAAATTGTCTCTGTGTTTAGAAATCTGGATGGCTTCATGGACAAATCTTTGATGGTAGCCCGAAGGTTTGCAGGTACCTTGGTTTCGAAACAAAAATATCGTGCGAGCCCACTGCGTTATAACAATGATCAGCCATGGCAGAAGTATTGGTTCTGCCGTGTTTCAAATCTGCCTTGTGTTCGCGAACACGGTCAGAGACATGTCGTTTCATTTCCCCAATGTAACTGCTGCCGCAGACACAACTTAGTTGTAGACAGGAATGACATGCTTCACAGATGGGATCAAATCACGGATTTTGTGTACTGTATTGAATCGGACCTGGATCTTGTGTTTGTTTAAGATTTTTGAAATATTTTTGGTGACACCTGCTATGTATGGCAAGGTGATGGTTTTGATTGGGTCCTCAGATGGTTGTCTCCCCATGGTTGGGGACACAGCTTTGCGGATTGTGCGGTCTGAATATCTATTCATCTTGAGGGCTTGGTGTACGTGTTCCTGGTTCAGCAGTTCTACTGCTGGATTTTTTTTCCACCTGAGGACGACTGCTTGTGTTGCGATCGAAACGTTGTGATATATTATATTTTATTTTTCTACCTACGTGACTTTACCGAAAGAACCAGAGTATCCATATTTAGTTTAATCCCCCTTACACCATTACACTGGATAAATTAGTGTACAGTTTTGGGGTGTGATCATCTGGACCTGGAGAACAATGTTTCAGAGCATTATATGTCGACTGAAAAGTCACGCAGGGAGCACTCACCCTGTGTGTGACAGCCCAGGATGCCATCCTCCACACTGCAGATCTCATCGTCCTTACAGACCCAGGCATCACAGCTGACATTGCCGCCAAGATTTACACAGATGCAGCGCTTGCTGCAGTCGTGCGACTCAAACCAGCTCTCCCCGAGCTGAGATACAAATGCAATGTCTTTAGAAACATCTCAGTTAACCTTTTAGCTATTATTATGATGACGAGTAAATAAATAAAAACATGAATGCTTTAGACTATTTTTAATTAAGGAAGATTCAAATTTGTGTTGGCCTGTATCAAACACAAAGCCTAGGATAGGGATTTACGTACACATTTTTGCTTAACTCACCGGATGGTAGTGGCCATTGTTATCCAGGCAACCGCACTGCTCTGTGGGGACACACTTGTCCCCAGAGAGGACAAAGCCGTCGTCACAGACACAGCCCTCCGCACAGTGCTGGTTGCAGCCACCCGGGAGACTTGCGTTGCTGCAGGTAGCCGGGCAGGGTGGGGCACAGCTCTCATAGTGGCTGCCAAGTTCGCACGGGAATGCTGTGGGTGCCACACACAACAATAATCCTTAATAATTTTTAATAATACACCCACACTTTTAACAATGCGGCGTTAGGTTTGCATTTCGCATATATTAAAATTGCACTGTGTATCTAGGCCTCTGTAGATGAGCAGATTTATGATGACATGCCCATTAAATCACTAAATCTAATTTCATGGCTCGGCAATCAGTGTGGCGGTGACATCACGGCGGGCGCTGCACTCACGGCAGAAGGTGTTCCTCCACGTTACGATGACCCCAGCTTGAGTGCACTGATAATTTGCATTGGCGTTTAATCTTGTGCATCGTGAGTACAGGTCGAAACGTCTCGTTGAGGAACCCCGGAATGACCTCAACCTCAGCTGCAGCGATGAGCAATGGGCAGAGCTGGAGAACAAGAATTCCTGCGGAGTGTTCCATGATCCCGCTGGGCCTTTCGTGCAGTGCTGGATCGCTGCCCCGTGGGACCCGTATTACACGTGCGTCCACAGCTGAGATGAGCGGTTCAGTGGAAAAAAATGTGCATTGTATTACTTTAAATACGTGGTATATGAGAATTAAAATTCAGGGTGTCCACAGAAGTAAAGGTGGTGACAACCCTGCAAATTCTCACTCGCGCCACTGCTGGTGGAGGGGCCTCCACTCCAGCGAACTCTAGAGGGTATTTGGTCTACTCTTCCACGTTAACTATGTGTTGGAAGAGGTGGGCGTACCCACACTTTACCCCACCACACGTGACCTGCCGATTGATTTTGTTGAACATTGCTGGGTAGACAGCGGCGGTGGGGGGGGATTTGAGAACTGCCACGCCAGAAGATGGTATTGAACTGGTAACTTCTGGATTGCAAGTCCATTGTGCTCACTATTACCCAATAGCGGCTCCTTAAATAGATTACCCTTCAAAGACACTTTAAAGCTATACCCACAGACCCTTGGTAGTATGAAGAAATTACTGTACGAGTTTCATCACTCTCCGAGGAATCGCCAGGTCTATTGAATGTCTTCTAAGCTAGTTTATTTGGACGCAGCATGCTGCTTCGATGCAGCATGCCAACAAACTATTGCACGTCCACGTGTTCAGTACTTTCAAAATTACAAGGACGGCACAAAATGCACATCAATCATGGCAGTGTTTTACCAAA
Organism: Lampetra fluviatilis; assembly: GCF_964198595.1. Lineage (NCBI taxonomy): Eukaryota > Metazoa > Chordata > Hyperoartia > Petromyzontiformes > Petromyzontidae > Lampetra > Lampetra fluviatilis. Next base: position 1,356,351 of record NC_136325.1, on the reverse strand, counting down.
AAGTCTTTCAAAAATTCACGTTAAAAATTAAACGTTTCGCTTTCTCTTATAGAACTTATCATATTATAAACACAAATACTCGTCCAATATCTGGCAGCAAATCATCTCAAGTCTATAAGAAATGTGTCCAACATTTCAATCACACTGTTCAAATGGCTGTGTAGTTATCATACGTCTATGGACACCATATTGCAACTCAAGGGACTGCATTGACACCTCACTACCCTCATCAATGAGAGTACAAAAGGGCTATGTAGCAGGGTTACATCATGGCCAGTCAGTTGCCCTTCCAAGCTGAGAAAGAGAAGTTAAAATATCGTCTTAATTTTTGTTGGAAAATGCACTTACAATATGGTGCCTTGTAAACACCTGGTTCAGTTGAGTTAGCTGATATAATTACATTAATTCATATACAGCCCTTTGTGAATCCGCTACTGGAAAAAGGCTTCCCCATGGCCTGTTGATCATGGATTTTACTTGACCATACTTCACCGCGCTGGTCAGTGTGGGTTGGTGAAGGGTGGCCCAGGACAGGTTCAGATATCACTCGCCACTGATATTAAACATTGCCACAAATGACAAAGGGATGAAAATATTTTCTTATGAAGTTTGAAAATTACGTGTTTACATACCGACAATCGTAAATTATATTTTTTGTTGGAGGTGCTATAAGGATAGTTTGTGCATAACTGTATTTGCAGAATAATAGTGGTAGGAACGAAGTGAACCAGCCTACAATAGATTATATCGTCCGTCCGATGTCCGATTAGGTGTAGCAACATCGCCCCCTACTGCAAACACTTGGCAGGACCCTACAAAAACCTTTAGACCCAGTGAGGCTTTCCTGGCTAAACAAGTGTAACATTCCCTTATAATTCCCTGAGATAGTTTTTAATTAAAACATTTAAATTAAAAATTAACTCACAGCGGCCTAAAGCCTACAGCTAGGCCTAAAGCCTAGATCTAGGCCTCAAACTCTCCCTTCGTATCGTACCCTCGCGTGTGTGAAAGGGAGTTAATGTTTAACAATGTTACATTCCCTGATGTTTTTAAATAGAAACATTTAAATTTCAAGCTTTTACATTAAATTATTGGCGGCCATTTTTTGCCATTTCATTTTATTATAGCCATTCATTTGTTCGTTCCTACCAGCCCACCCCACAGGGACCTGTTCATGGTAATTGGTGCATGCTAGATTTTAAGTTTTCGTGACTGCAAGGATCCATATTCTTTGGTTCTTTCGGTAAAGTCACGTAGGTATAAAATAAAAAATAAATTAAATCATCAGGTGGGACAACCACCTGATGGCGGACGCTTGTGTTGCGCCCAAAACATGATTTAATTTATTTTATATTTTATACCTACGTGACTTTACTGAAAGAACCAAAGAATAATGAGTGCATGTATCATGTGTTTTTCAGGAACTGCATGTATGACTTGTGCGAAAACATTGGAGACAAGGAGTTGTTCTGCAGCAGTCTGGAGGTTTACACGTCAGCCTGCCAACAGGAGGGCATCACTCCCAACAACTGGAGAATTCACACGGGCTGTGGTGAGATGAATCACCGATGTCTGCTTAAAATGGAAATATTTCTGGAAAACATTGGCCTATTGCCTGATCGCCAAAAAAGTTGTGTTACTTGTACTTTAAACAAATAAACCCTTTGTAATTTTATTACAGACAATGCGCTGCTCATAACAGTGCATAGTATATTTTGGAGGGTGGTGAAGTATGGTCAACAACACGCATGACCCACACATCATGGGGAGGCCTTCATCTGGCAGTGCATTGACGAAGGGCTACAAATTAATATTACATCATAAAGTCATACACAAGGCTGGGGCCTTTACGTATGTTGCCCCATGTATGCATTGGTACGTGCGTGTGTGTGTGCATACGCAGAACCGGCGTGCCCTCCAAACAGCGTCTACGTCGAGCGCATGTCCGCCTGCCCGTCCACCTGTGGAGACTTGGCCGCTTCTTTGAAATGCGAGCTCCCCGACGTGGAGGGCTGCCAGTGCATGCCCGGGTTCGTGATGAGCGGCTTCGACTGCGTCCCCTACACCCAGTGCGGCTGCATCTATGAGAAGTCCTATCACGAGGTAATGATTCAAACAAAGAATGGATAAACCATGTGGCATATACTCTATATATACATACACTCAGATACAGTAAAGATCCCATTCCTGCTCTTTTAAATAGAAAGCTGTGAAATTCACCTTGGTGAATCTTGCTATGACTGCCTCCCACTGATTGCTGCACTGACCAGGCCAATGTGAAGCTAGACAAGTTTCATCTGTGTGTGATGGGATTCGCAGTCTGAACCTGAATGACGTGTGGACATCAAGGAATGCTGTTATTCAGAAGTATTCCATGTTTTCTGGTGGTTCACGTTTTACTCGTTTTGCAGAAATGTTTCATACGTTGAGCATTCTGGGCACGAAGCACATTGCATTGTGAGGTGTGTGTTTAGAATGAATGCGTGATATGTATGAGAGACGTGAATTATACAATTATTGACAAGAGCCAGCTGTGCCCTAATTTGTTGTCATGAATGTTAATATTCTCTGCTACCCTACGTGTATTCATGCAAGTTTGTGGAGTGATGTGCTGAAGTCGATTAACAACGTTCATTTGTGATCTAAAATTGTAAGTTTGTACACCAAATCCATTATCTTGCACGTGTGTAATGTTGATTGACGTGTATGTGTGTGTTTGCCCCTTTGTGCATAATGAAGGTTGGGGAACAGTTCTATACATCGCCTGTGAACAGTCGTGCAAATGTCTGAAAACAGAGACGTTGGTATGCAACAGATATAGTTGTATTGAAGAGGAAGTGTGTACCGTCAGCAATGTCACCATCGGCTGTTTTGCCGGTAAGAATCACGAACCATAGCTCGCTTGATAAATTTTACGTAAACAATCTCTGACTTTTTAAGTGCGTTCTGCTGGTAGGAGGAGTAGGGTTTTTATTCTAAACAATTATCAATGAAGAGAGCCACCCTGCAGTAACTTGAGAACAGCACCTGACCCACAGTTGTTACTCTGAGTTTGTATGTGTAGTGACATACGACGTCACTACTGTGTCAGGACTGTACGAGCGTAGTCATATATGACGTCATTACTGTGTTGGCTCGGTATGGGTGCTGTAGGCGGGTGTCACAGGGGTCGTGTCAGGCCAAAACACTCTGCGTGAACCCAACAGGTCACGTGACCCGATAAAGGGGGGCTTTGGGGCACCAGGGGGGAGCTTGGGGTCACGTGTATGGGGGCCCGGACCTTCTCGAAGGATCGAGAAGGGGAGCGTGGCCTGGGGCTAAGCCGGCCACGCCACGGGAGTTATAAGCGGGGCGTGAACAGAGAGCGGGGCTGTTCAACCCCGGGATGAAGATGCCATCAGCGGTCTTGGAAGTCTCCGACCTTCGTCCGTGACCAGGCAGCTCGTCCCCTGCCCTGGTCACGCTGTGTAGTATTCCCCGAGTGTTAGTGAGATGAGGAACGGTGGTCACCACCCTGTGTATCATGTTCCAGTTGGTTGTTATGCGTTAATAAATAGTGTTGCCTCCAAGTTGAGTGTGCGCCACAATAGAACCAATTACATATGTGTAGTGGTGTATTCACGCGGACACTTTCAGCTTTTCTCCTGTGTTACTTTATTTCGTCGCATCCCACACGGATGCTCCTCACACTTAGCACCACGCACTCTTGTTCCAACTCTCTCTCTTGCTCCGCTAGCCTGTCACTTAATACTCCGCTAGCCTGTTAATGAATACTCTGCTAGCCTGTTAGCCTTCTCTCACACCTCCTACCTCATCCGTGCCCCCAGCAGGGGTTCAGCCAACACCGCTGGGGAAGACGAGGTGTGGAGGGCAAGGTGCCAGGCCTCCTGTCCTCCTCGATTCTTCAGCTCCAACCGACTCACTGTGTTGCTTTGCCCACCCCCTTATATCCCCCTCCTCATTAAGGGTCCTCAGTTGCCCCCATTAAGCCGGCGCCTCGGCGGCACCACGTGCACTTGCTCTCTCGTTTCCATCTCCCGTCTCGCCGGCGCCTACCCCGTGTTCCCACGCTTGCACCTGCCTGTCCCCAAATGCACCCGGCCAATCACCGCTTTTCCCCCTAATTGCTGGCGCCTCTCTGGTGGCTGTTCCATGTCCTAACGCTTGCACCTGCTCGCCCTGAAATGCACCCACTGTTTGCAAACCCCACGCGTGAATGCATCCGCTGTTTGCAACCCTGCACGTGAATGGATCCACTGTTTGCCACCCTGCGCGCGTTATGCCACTACATATGTACGTTAAACTTCTTCCGCACCGTACGTAGCCAACTGTGCTTATCGATGGTGCAGGAAATCTAGACCAGGGATTGACTCAGCCACTAATCTCTTTGGGAGTGATACAATGAGGCCAAATTTGAATAAAGTCGAAAATGACTTCCCTGGTAAAGCATGACCCTCATCACGTGAAATGTACTTAATAGCTTTAAATAATTTGTAAGCAACACTTGATAGGGAATCCTTTTCAGATGCAAATTTACCTTCTTAACATTGAAATGCATTGCTGATTTTAAATGTATATTTCACAATCTACGTAATCCGGGCCCGTTTTTGACACAGCAATTCCAGGCCATGCTGTGTAAGTCCCAATGTTGTCTTTTGCAGCCGATCCATGTGCCTCATCCCCTTGTCAGAATGGAGGCACCTGCTTAATGAATGGCGTTTAGTACGAGTGCACCTGTCCTCCCAACTACAATGGAACGAACTGTGAGATTTCACGTGAGTGGATCCGTGTGGATTCTGCATGTTTAACTGCAACGTACAAATTCTGCTCACAAACAACATATCTCGATATATATAAAAATCTCATTGTCATGAATACAGTAAATCAGGGGTCCCCAACTCCCGGGCCGCGGACCGGTACCGGTTCGTTGCCTGTTAGGAACCGGGCTGCACAGCAGGAGGTGAGCGGTGAGTCCGCGCGTGGCCCGCCCATTATTTTATTTACCATTTCCGTCCGCGCCTCTTGTCTCAGTCACAGTTTTGGTAACCCCACAAAAGGTGGAAAGACCTAATGATGAACCCCCCCGTCCCCGTCCCCGTCTGTCCCCATCCGTCCGTGAAAAAATTGTCTTCCAAGAAATGCCAAAAAGGTTGGGGACCGCTGCAGTAAATTATTAAAATCTCAATATAAAACAATGGCCTCACAAACATCTGGCAACTTTTACACGTGCATAAGTAATTGGTTGATAAATCGATGACATGTGCTGTGAGTACCAGACACAAACCAGGCTGTCTCTTTAAGGCTGTTGCCAACTTTGTCTTTTCTAAGAGTACTGATCTAGTCTAAAGCCACAAAATAGCAACTCTTACCTCGTGCTGCAGTAACAAACTGAAATGCCAATCCATTCAGGGAGCCCATGTTTTGTAAGGGTAATCTAATGTACAACGAAATAGACACATGGAAACATGTGTAGTAGGTTCGAATTAGGTGCACACTCACGCGGCTTGGAGGCAACACTATTTATTAAACGATAAGTAATATAACACTGTACATGAGGTGGTGACCACCTCCCTCAACTCACTAACACTCTGGAACGCGACACAGACTGGACCAGGCAGGCAACGGCCTGCCTGGCCCAGAACGACGACTCGGGACTTGACGACCGATGATGTCTTCACTTCGGAGTACAGTACAACAGCCTCGCTCTGCGTTCACACCACGCTTATATCTGCTTTGGCGTGGCCGGCTCCGCCCAGGCGTGGCCGACTCCGCCCAGTCGTGGATGGCTCTGTCCAGGCCACGCCTCCCTTCCCCCACCTCTGGGAAGGTCCGGATCCCTCCACCACGTGACCCCCCAGGCACCCCCTTGGGGCCCCCAGCCCTCGTACGGGCCGACACAGTAGTGACCGTTCTATGTCACTACATCACCCCCCCCTGTATAAACACACAGCCGTCCCCGGCTGTAACACAACTGTGAAACATCGAAAAGGTGTGCCTCCGAACCAGCAACATCAATAAATAACCGGCGACCGATAAGAAATACAATCACGTAATATACACAGAATCGACGAGGGTGAAAGGAAGGAAACCGCATAGAAAATGGGGAATTAACAACAAATATACATGAAAACTGGCTAACCCACTTACGCTCTAGCACAGCCTCCCCGTGAGAATCACTCATGCACCGACATGTGAGTGTGGCCATTGGAATGACGGCGTAGGCAATGAGCAAGGAGTCTGAGAGGCATGTAGAGCAGCCAGTCTTCAACGAGTCCATGTGGCCGGGCCTGGGGAACCAGAAGCGGCCCAAAGGGCACGGCCCCTCCCCCTAGGAGTCAAGAACAGGAGGAGCAGGAGTAGCTGACGCATGCTCCACTCCCTCCCCCCCCAGTCCGTAGCCGGTCGGCATAACCGGCGACTCCAAGGTGCCAGGTAGATACTGCCTCCTGTGACGAGAACCAAACCCTCCTGAGGCTTCACTCAACGAACACACGCCTCCGCTCTTCGGACATGACAGTCACCCAATAGCACCCCCCCCCCGCCTTTCCGACATGGCGTCTCCATCCTAAAACCCACGCACGTCGGCCATATCGGGGGGGGAATTTCCATGTTACCACCCCACCGCCTTTCCGACGCGGCATCACAACCAGTAGCACGCGTCGGCCATATCGGGGGGGGAATTTCCATGTTACAACCCCACCGCCTTTCCGACGCGGCGTCACAACCAGTAGCACGCGTCGGCCATATCGGGGGGGAATTTCCATGTTAGCACCCCACCGCCTTTCCGACGCGGCATCACAACCAGTACCAAGCGTCAGCCATATCGGGGGGGAATTTCCATGTTACCACGCCACCGCCTTTCCGATGCGGCGTCACAACCAGTAGCACCCGTCGGCCATATCGGGGGGGAATTTTCATGTTACAACCCCACCGCCTTTCCGACGCGGCATCACAACCAGTAGCACGCGTCGGCCATATCGGGGGATTTTAACCCAGTCTCTCTCCAAGACTCGCATCGCAGCATATAGCTGTACCGACCGAGCTGAGACGACCCATCGTTCACTCACTGCACAACATGCACCCTAACAACTGAGGGATACAGTCCCAACGTAATGGGACAACTCCACCTGAACACTACGAATCTCCAGCCCACTTTTTCAACGCGCCTCGGAGTGTCTCACTCTCCGGACCGTCAGGTCAAGCCATCAGACACAGCATGATGGGACCACACTCTCTGAGCCATGTGAGCGCACAGCCCACTAGGCTAGACAAGCCACGGAGTGTCTCGATCTCCGGGCTGTCAGGTCAAGCTGTCAGACACAGCATGACGGGACCACACTCTCTGAGCCATGTGAGCGCACAGCCCACTAGGCTAGACAAACCACGGAGTGTCTCGATCTCCGGGCTGTCAGGTCAAGCCGTCAGACACAGCATGATGGGACCACACTCTCTGAGCCATGTGAGCGCACAGCCCACTAGGCTAGACAAGCCACGGAGTGTCTCGATCTCCGGGCTGTCAGGTCAAGCCGTCAGACACAGCATGACGGGACCACAATGTTCGTGTTAGACACGCAACTCTCACTGGGCCATCCTGGTCAGGATCTGTGCCCCAAGATAAGTGACAGCCAGCACCACAATTCCAAATCCCTGGCAGCATGTCACCATCGCAATTTAACACCATCACAACACATACAATTTGAATTATGATCCCCCACAGAACTGATCCAATGCCGAACAGGTACGCACAATTTGTGACGATCCCGAATATTCAATGGTCACAACAATACACCTCACATCCCGTATCCGTACACATCATCTCCGAGACTCGCATTGCAGCATGCAGCTGTACCAACCGAGTGGAGAGAGCAACGCAATTTGACGGCAATTAACGGAAACGCACCCCCGGTCCATGTAGAACACAAGGGGCATTCCCGCACCAAAGACATCATCTGTGCAACAACGGACAGGAACCAACCAGTGAGTTTGAAACAAACCGAACCTGTCATTTCAAAATCCCCTTCAACATTAACCATGGGACTCAGGGCATTCGAATTTTGAGAGCAAAAAAACTAGACACAAACCCCAAGAATCGCCGAATTGATTAATATAGTATATGCAGTATACGAAGTTCGTACAGTCAATCATTTGGCGCAATGCTGCATCCAGTCCCCACATGGCAACACACACAATCAATACTCCAGACAATCCATACATAGTAAATAATCACAAGCAAGTACCCAACAGTCCATATGTAATAAAAGACTTGACCACGATGTCTGGCACAGTGTCCTTTATTTGGTTCGTACTATATTTCCCACACGGCTGTCTCCTATTTGTTCAGTCCCCACAGTGCTGGCTCCGATGTCGCTCCAGTCACCACCAGCAGCCCCGCTGCTGTTCCTTGTCGCTCCCGTAGCACCACAGCAGCTCCGCTGCTGTTATTCTCACACAGCCCCCCTGGCTGTACTTCATGCAGCTCTTCTCTCTCTCGGTCACTCCGCAGCTCTGACAGCCTCGTGCTGTCTCCCTCTTCGTTGCTCCTGCAACTCCTGGCAGCCACACCGCTGCCTCTAACACACAGCCTTACTGGCTGTACTTCTCTGCAGCTTCACACCACCCAGTAGCTCCCTACTGTCCCCGGGGTTGGCTCCCGATGGCCGACGGTGCCCCTCTCCTCTCGTTCGCCCGCGTGGCCTCACTCTTTTCCATTCACAACCCGACTGACTTCTCCTTCCGGTTTACCCCCTTAAGGACCCGAACCTTCCTCCCACGTCACATGACTCCACCCCCCCGTGACGTCACATCCGGAAGGTCGCTTACGCCCGCATTACACATACACTGTTAACAATTTCAAGCAAAGCTCCATACGGTCTGTACATTGGCAACAATGACGATCAAAGTTTCTGACAGTTACGCGTGACAATCACGAGCGAAACTCCATACAGTATACACAATAACAATGGCGATTTCGCAACAAAACGACGTAACAACACGAGTCATTAACACGGCAACCTACAGGATATCAACGGAGCTCGGGACACCAAACAACGAATTAATCATTAACTACACCCAGAAGATACCGATCTCGATGCCGTATTTAACAACACTGTTACAAGCAGACACCCGCATGGAAGCCGCGTCAATTTATCACGCACACAACCGGACGAACACGCTCCGCAAACCAGCGAGTAAAAAAAAACACCCGCGATCGCAACCTGGCGCACGTAAGATGGGTGAAGATATTATTATTTTCCTTGGGGCCGGGTGCTTGTCATGTCACGACTCGCCTGGCAACCATGAATAGCGTAGGGCGGCAAGGTGGAGCACTGGGACGCCCCGAAGAATCTTGCATGGTGAATACGGCCTGCTCTTGCGAACCCATCCACCCTCGAGCAGAAGACTGGAACTCCCCCTCTGCAGGCATTGATGTCGGCGGGAGCGGCATTTCGGCAGCAGGAGCGGCGTTTTGGCGGGAACCGCGCCCCGACCAGCCCTCGAGTTGGCGGGAGCGGCGTTTTGGCGGGAACCACGCCCCGACCAGCCCTCGAGTTGGCGGGAGCGGCATTTTGGCGGGAACCGCGCCCCGACCAGCCCTCGAGTTGGCGGGAGCGGCGTTTTGGCGGGAACCGCGCCCCGACCAGCCCTCGAGTTGGCGGGAGCGGCGTTTTGGCGGGAACCGCGCCCCGACCAGCCCTCGAGTTGGAGGGAACAGCGCCACGATCAGCCGCCGAGTTGGCGGCCCTACCGCGTGGCCCGCATGCCTGGGCCTCCCCCGCCAGCCCCCGCAGAGACGACGGTGTCTGTGGGTCTCTGTGCGGTGAGTCTGTGGGTCTCTGTGTGTGGTGAGTCTGTGGGTCTCTGTGTGGTGAGTCTATGGGTCTCTGTGTGGTGAGTCTGTGGGTCTCTCCCCGCGGCTCCATCGCTCCGTTCCCGATGCCAGTCCCGCCGCTCCGCGTGCAGCGCCATCTCTCTCTCTGTCACCGGGGCTGCCATCCCCGGGGCTGTCCGAAGGATGGTCGTCACACCGTCCCCGTCGTACGAAGGCGTCCAGATGAGTTTTGTATTTGTTTTTCGTCTTCCCATTTTACTTCCCTAGGATAACACCTAGCAATATTTATATTTCCACAACTTCTGACGCCAAATGTAGTAGGTTCGAATTAGGTGCACACACACGCAGCTTGGAGGCAACACTATTTATTAAGCGGTAAGTAATATAACACTGTACATGAGGTGGTGACCACCTCCCTCAACTCACTAACACTCTGGAACGCGACACAGACTGGACCAGGCAGGCAACGGCCTGCCTGGCCCAGGACGACGACTCGGGACTTGACGACCGATGATGTCTTCACTTCGGAGTACAGTACAACAGCTTCGCTCTGCGTTCACACCACGCTTATATCTGCTTTGGCGTGGCCGGCTCCGCCCAGGCGTGGCCGACTCCGCCCAGGCGTGGCTGGCTCTGTCCAGGCCACGCCTCCCTTCCCCCACCTCTGGGAAGGTCCGGATCCCTCCACCACGTGACCCCCCAGGCACCCCCTTGGGGCCCCCAGCCCTCGTACCGGCCGACACAGTAGTGACCGTTCTATCTCACTACACATGCAAACACAGACATGCACGTTTGGTGATCACACACCCTCACCTTTTAATACACACGTGGTCATCGCACTGGTAAGCAGGACAATGTTATATTCCACAAAAAATAGCTTTTTGAAAGTATTTTACTGTACATCTTGTCAGAAACTATGCATATCTGGGCATTGGTAATGGTAAGTTATGTGGGTTTATAGCGATTGGTTTCGGAGCTTTGTAGTTTTCGTGATGATATCTGAACTGTACTCACACGGACAAACCAATGTAATATTAACAACGTGGAGCCTGTAGGCTCCTGAAGAGTATGCTGCTCACTAGCAGTGCGGAATAGAGAATGTGTAAGCATCCAACTGCAGCTCCACCTGACGTACGTTAAAATGAGACTAACTACCTGGTAATGTTGCTAGTGATGTGTTGGCAATAGTGCACAAGCACAAATAATAAAACCTCAAAGCATTCATCAACAACACTGCCTTGAAATAAAAATTGGTGGCTTTGTGTTCTGGCATTGTTAACGTTGGAGTTGAATTGCAAATTCACAATGCCTCTCTTGCAGTGGACCCATGTGCGTCAAACCCCTGCCAGAATGGAGGAACCTGCACGGTAACGAATGACAAATTTGAGTGCAAATGTCCAGCAACGCACAACGGGGCCCTCTGCGAGATTCTGGGTATGTTTTTAAATGTGTGCTTTGTCTCCATCAACTCAATCATCTAGGATGTTGCTTTGTACCCAAAGCTGCTTAATTGGCTACTTGATTATTCAATTTGTGAATAAAACTAAAATGGATGGGGGAAAAGGAACTAAAATTCTCAACAAGAGTGTTCCTCATCAAATATTGTGAGAAATGTTATGAATAATTTGTAAAACAATAAACATTTTAGAATTGGTAATATGAATACATCTCATCATTAAAACGTAAACATATAATATATATATTTCATAATTATCATCTTTACCATAACCATCAATTCTCCATCATCATTGTCATCAGCATCAAACAATTGTTCCAGATAATTAAATTCCTGTATTCATTATCGAGTCTATTGAGATGATCTCTTCCACCGGATTAAATTCACATGACCTTATTTATTTTGTGGTTAATTTTCATGTATGACATTTGGACCTGAACAATACACGCAATAGCCAGTTTATTTTCAATTCATATTATAGGACATTTTATCTTCACCTTAATGAAGTAGCCGTGCCTTGGTAATTCCCTGCAGTTATCTCTGGACCCCTTATCCAGTAACAGTGATTGTCAGAATCTGCGGATAGATTCCTACTCTGTCGGCTGAACTTGATTAACATGAAAATTTATCAATAGTACCTCTCCCTGTGTCCATACGGAGGATTGATATTTCAATCATAGAAATTTTCAGCAGTAAAGCTTTGCCCGTCAGTCGGTCGCATTTGCGCAAATTTATTTTGATGGTGACCTTAGAGAAAAGGACCACGTTGCACTTCCTATCCCAATTACAATAATAATTATAAAGCACCTTTCAGACACCCCGCATAACAATAACCCATTGAATTAAACACTGAGATATGGGAAATTAATAAAATAAATGATAAAAGACATTTGTTGAATTAACGTAAAGTTGAATAAGTGGAATTGTATAGATTATATTGAAGACACGCTTTAGAAATGTCCAAAGACTCGGAGAACCTGTTATCTCGTGGGAGAGAGTTCCAGAGTCTGGGGGCTGCCACATGGAGAACATCTCGGTCTGGGAATGCTGAGAAGATCTGCATCCCCAGATCGTAGAGACCTTAAACACAACTAATGCCCTCATCTTGGCGAAATGGACGTCATTCATTCGAATCCAGATATAATGAACAGAGATAAATGCCAAGAAAGGATCTTCTAAGGGCCAGAAACCAATCGGATGAAGTCTTCAAGTGAAACCAACTATATATTGAAGGACTCTCAAGACCTGAATGTGACTTCCTGGCCATCAACCTGAGGGAAAACAAAGTTGACGTCATCGCCTTACAGGAAGCGCACGTTGATGACAGTGTGCTGATGGCGAGTGACACAATAAATGGTTGCACACTTGTTGCTGCCATCTAACACCCTCAACGTGGCCTCCTCGCCACCTTCAACAGGGAACATAAAAGACAAGCCGCCACATGGGAACCATGGCCATGCAATCCAAACTGTGGATCTTATCGTAGGTCACTGTGGTCTGCCCTCCTTCAGTGGAGGAACAGCGCAAATACACGAACTCTCCTGAAGCCCACTTGTGGTTAGCAGACCTCGACATTGGCATTGAGCTCCTGAAAATATTGCTCCTATTTGCGAGAATGGAATAGAAACATTGAGGGGACATGGGTATAGCATGTCTCTGATGTAGGCTGGGGCGAGGTAGTTAAGTGCTTTGTGCATTAGCAATAGGATTGTGAATTGAATCATTTGTGAAGCTGGAAGCCTGTGCAGTCAGTGCAACAATACATTGCAATGTAATATGTATTATATTGTACGACAGGAATGCACCGTGGTTGATTCCAAGGCATTTAACAATCCTGTGTTTTACAGTGGACCTGTGTGCTTCGAATCCTTGCAAGAATGGAGGCACGTGCACAGTAGAGGATGGCGTGCTTGTGTGCCAGTGTCCTTCCTCCTATACTGGAAAACACTGCGAGAAAAAAGGTAACCCACACGGTGAAGATATCTAATTAATGCTGCTCTTCCATTGTGGAGTGCACCATGTTACATATACCATTACCCTTGGTGCAATTTTTATTTTCTCGACAAAGTGATGTGCAATGCAGTAATGAGGTCTACTAAGTCTTGTTAAGTTGATATTTCGAATTCTTGTCAATAAACTCACCTCATATAAAATGTTTAGGAAGTGCTTTGTCATGAAATACTAATACTTATAGCCCTGAGCCGGCACCACTGATATCCTTTACAAACATACTTTCAAGCGAATGTTAAGTTCAGCAATAATAATCTGATTATTTCCTGAAAACTGTGATACAGGGTAAGTCTTATTTCTGAAATACATTACTTCCCACACTCAACGTGTCGTGTCCTACTCAACCATAGCCAAAGGATTTGCATGATTGGTAACTTGTATTTGTTCATGATATAATATTTCAGTTGCTTACTTTTAAAAGTCTTGATGCACCACAGTGGTTAATTCTTGTAAACATGTTTTGTAGTTTTCACCGAGTAACGATATTTTTCATTTGAACTTTGATGCACTTTTGCTCAAGAAATAAAATTACCTAGTGATTTGTTGCTGAAACGTGCTTGGTATATGTTCTGTAGTTGATACCATCACCATCGTCATCGCTGTAGTTTGCTCTGTTGGAGGAGTTTTGATCATTGCCGTCATTGTTTTTTGTCATCTACAAAAGAAAACGATCCAGGTCAGTACTAATTACTGTGTCTTTCTCATAACTCGTTTGTGATTCTATCGTCTGTATCGAATGGGGGGGAAGGCATTGTTTATTACCTGGTTGCTTCAAGGCCTTACAGACCCCCACCCTGAAGGCTCCACTAATCCCACCGCCACACCAGCGTGCCAACACCGGCCATTATTCCACCTTCACTGTCTGGCTCCACCCATCTCTGAGGAGAGGCAGCCACAGATTCCGGGGCAAACCTAGAAGGGCGCAGGTATCGGCACTATTGGTGATCTCCCGGATATAGATAAGCGGTTACACACCTTCTGAGACCTTCAACAATGAAGTATTAATAAAATAACATGAAACTGCACACATTCACTCTGGAGGAAAATGACTCACCCATTCTAAGCTCTGGAACTCTGCCTAACCTCGAATCATAATGCTAGCCATCGAACAAAAAAGGGCCACTGCATCGCTCGTATTTGGATGGCTTCTCTGGCTGTCGAGAACGCTCTTCCTTCCGATATTAGGAAGTCACTGAAGCTATGCACTTTTAAATCTAAATTGAAAACTAATTTCTTTAAAACTACTTTTTGTGTCTAGTTTGTTGTTTCTCCCCCGCACCTCTGATGAGCACGGTTGGCTACGTACGGCTCGAAAGAAGTCCAAAACAAATGCGTAAGAAATCACACAATTGAATTTGCATTGGCCAAACGTCCCAACACTTCAATATTACTTGCAAATTATTAAATTGGGATTACACACAGCTATTTCGCTTTGAGTACGACGTTTCGCTGATAATTACAATCAGCTTCATCGGGCGATGAAGCAGATATTGTGGTCTATGCAAACATGACTCCTCGTAAAAAAAGGTGTTAGTTTTGTTGCCAGATAAAAGGATAAAAAACCAATTATCATATTGTTTACTGGCAAATGAGGTACCAATGGTGTAAACCAGGCTACAGTCCACATTATAGACTGCCAGTACACTCACCGAGGTTAATAACCATAGCTACAGTCTACATTATAGACTGCCAGTACACTCACCAAACTTAATAACCAGGCTACAGTCCACATTATAGACTGCCAGTACACTCACCGCGATTAAGACAAATTTGTGTGCAAATGTCCAGCAACGCACAACGGGGCCCTCTGAGAGATTGGTTTAACACATTCCTACGGAGGGAGCTGGTAGGAACGTTGGGTTGCTCGGTCAATGGCCAGGGTCAACGGCGGCGTGGTGTATTCCGCAAAAATGGCCGACTGTGAGGGCGGGCACAAGCCGGCGTGAGTAGGTTAAACGTTGAGTTATATAAGGGCACCACGGGGTGACCAGCCCCTCCCTACCCAGCCCCACCCCTCCCACCTCCCACCCAGCCCCACCCTCCCCACCCAGCCCTACCCTCCCCACCCAGCCCCTCCTCACCCTCCCCTCTCCACCCAGCCCCACCCCTCCCATTTTTGGATGCAGGACGGACAGACACAATAATCCCCTGTGGGCTGGTGTAACCAGGAGGTTCCTACGAGTAAATGTGTGCTATGTCTCCATCAACTCATTGATCTAGGATGCTGCTCTGTGGACACGTGCTTACCCAAAGCTGCTTAATTGGCTACTTCATTATTCAATTTGTGAATAAAACTAAAAAGGATGGGAGAAAAGGAACTACAATTCTCAACAAGCGTGTACCTCATCAAATATTGTCAGAATGAATAATTTGTAAAACAATACACATTTTTGAATAAGTAACACGAATACATCTCATCATTACAACTTAAACATATAATAGATATATTTTTCCTAATTATCATCTTTACCATAACCATCAATTCTCCATCATCATCATCATTGTCATCAGCAGCAAACAATTGTTCCAGATAATTAAATTCCTGTATTCATTATCGAGTCTATTGAGATGATCTCTTCCACCGGATTAAATTCACATGACCTTATTTATTTTGTGGTTAATTTTCATGTATGACATTTGGAACTGAGCAATACACGCAATAGCCAGTTTATTTTCAATTTATATTATAGGGCATTTGATCTTCACCTTAATGAAGTAGCTGTGCCTTGGTAATTCCCTGCAGTTATCTCTGGACCCCTTATCCAGTAACAGTGATTGTCAGAATCTGCGGATAGATTCCTACTCTGTAGGCTCAACTTGATCAACATGAAAATGTATCAACAGTACCTCTCCCTGTGTCCATACGGAGGATTGATATTTCAATCATGAAATTTATTTTGATGGTGAAAGAAGTCCTGACTTGAACTTTGTTTGGCAGGAAAAAGCCACACCATTCTGAGCTTCAGATGGATTCAAGCATATCGGAAACATACGAAGTTCCATTTGATCATTTCTACTACAATGAAGACTGGGATACTCATGAATATGAAACAATTTGTCCTGAGAAAGATGAAATGACTGAGGGAATCCGGTTGGCCGTTTCGAGCAATCATTTGGCTCAAACTAGCTCAGCAGTATTGTATGTAAACGATACTTCCTCTGACACGAATTTGGGTACTAATAAATGATTGTACTCAACAGAGTTGGTTGTATCGGTCGATAATATGAGCGACGAAATACACTCTTAACACTTAATGGCAGAATGGTAATACACAAGTTCTAATGGTGACTCTGAAGGTCTGTTCCAATGATTAAGTTTACATATACTTTTCCACGTCAATAAAATTGTCCGAGCACAGATGTTTTCTACATTTTATGTCTGACACAACTGGAATATTTGTTTTCACTTCTGTTGCACTGCTGCATATGAAATATAAGTACACCTTTTATCATACAATATGTGCGTTCTGTTTTAAATGCCTTACAATGTGTGATGTTTTAGACACAATATTAAAATTAGGTGTTTAGTAAAAATTCAAAAGCAATATCATTTAATGGCAAGAGGACATTTATTAAACAGTCCAATGCTACGCTTCCTTAATTAATCAACCTACAAATGCCCCATATCGCATGTTCATATTAACCACACTTGAACATTGGTCAAGCGTGTTGGTATTATAAGAAGTTTTATGATTGCAACAGAGGAGTGTTTGTGTGATGGGCAAACAGCTCCCACCGGACTCATATCATCACATGTTCCATGCGTGTAGACGACTGTCAGAGTGGTTAAGCGGGGTTCGAAAATGGAGTAATTTTGTATTTTGAAATAGAATCCGTGTAGCCGTACCCACAAAAAACTTTAAAACCATTTGTTTACCAGTGTCCGCTTGGTGTTACTCATTCTGCTTTGAATGCTGTCCGAATTATAAAATAAACCAAGTGACTTAGGGGTCCTGATCCTGCAGTACAGCAAGGTTCCTAAACGTGGAATGTTAATTCAGATGCGAACATTTTCACGAATAAAATCGGTTTTCCACTTTGTTCTTGATGGTCAGTATGACGTCTCGCTACTTAAGAGAAACACAAACATGGCATCATTCAGATACGATACATTTAATTTTCATAAGACATTCAAGAATACCCACAAGCCATTTGATGCTAGTTTACAGTAACATTCACCTCGCACCAGAGCAACGTAATGCTTAGCCCGTCTAATGATGTGCACAATATTCTCTGATATTAACATAAACACATTACCATCTTTGCAACCAGCTAAACAAAGCCACGTTTCCGTCATTTCACACTCCTTGCACAAGTAAAGATGCAACTTCCAATAGAGTTGCACATCCAGCAATGATACTCTTTGCCCGTCATGTCCAGAGGTGTTATTTTAATTTCAGGCATATGTGTGAACAACATAGAGCAGTCGATTCCCTCAAATGCACCAATTTTAACAAACTTACACAGGATATAGTTCAGTGGATCATTAAAGGTGCATCACGCTTGTGTAAAATCCGATTACCTATTCCACCTGCTACAGACCAGGGCTGCTCAAATGCCAGTCACATCAAGCCCAACACAACGTGTGTAATTGAGTGGAGATGCATTTGATGAACGTGGAAATGTGTTTTGGGAATGAGCATGAGGTTTGTAAAGTGAGAGGCACCTCCTCAAACACAACAAACTCGCATTAAAATCGCATTTAATGTTGTCTGTCGTAGCATAACCAAACAGCACTTCAATCAATCCGCACTTAATCCACACAACCCGAGGTACATCTCTAGCAGCTACAGTCATGTTATCTATGTATCATGCACGCACTTCACTTGATCGAAATATATCAATATCGCCACTGAAGTCAAGATGTTTGCATTACCTTATTTTTGAAAGCTACAATATTACGCACTTGGCAAATGTGCTTTATTTTCCAGGGTAAATTCACATCGCATCAATTGATCCTTATGCTGGTTTTTTGCGTCTAGCCAGTATGATGAAACGTATACCGACTGCAGAACATAAAAACCGTGTATAGCGTCAGATGTTCCTACGAATCTGTTCAATTTTCCATCTCACAAATTACTGTGCATACTCCATATGGCAAATTGGGCCTCAATATTCTTACATGCAAACTTGATTATGGTCGACTGTACTGTTTCTAAAGATGTTTTTTTTATCACAATAAAACTCAAACTCTACTCTGAAAATGCCCATTGTTGTAAAGTGAAAAGAACGAGGCCTTTACAGGAGGAATTGCAATTTACAAGAACCTCTGAACAATAACAACGTTACAAAGATTGGCAGATGCACAAGAGGCATTCTGCGAAATCATTAAATGGCTGAGCTCCACACCACTTCAAGTTTCACTTTAGAAAACCTGAGGCAGAACAGTTATGTAATTAGGTATGATTCATGTAATGTCATTTGTCAAACGTTAAAATAATAAATCGATGTTGCATGCCAATGTTTTTCCCAGTTTGTCGTAATTATCTCATGATATAATTGCACACCTGTGGTGGGTAAATATGAATAACCTGTTACCTTTTACACGCAGCGCACGCCACTCGCCACAAAGACCAAGTATACGGAAACCTGTAAAACCAGGACACGTGAACTATGCGGAAATTGTTTTTTATCTGTCCGTATTCAGACGGACGGGTCTCTAGCCTCATTTGTCGCTTGAGTATCGGCCCAGCATCTTGTTAACAACCAAGCGCCTGCTGTTGGAGGACAAGAAGGTGTCTTCAATGGGGGACCAGGTAAGAACCCACGGGTGCCTGTGGCACACACCGCAATATCTGTTAAGCTCTCAGCCATTAGAGGGACACAAGCAGTCACGTTTAAGTGCACGTATGACGAGGCAGTGGATGTGCACCTAGCCTGGCACAAGCGCCGTTGTGAAGTCACCGTCATGAAGTGGCGAACGGCGGTTGTTTGTGCAAAAAAACAACAGACTGCGTCTGGGTCAATTACAGCACAAACATTAATTAGAAGTAAAGACGTTGCATTGTTATTTTATTACACAGGTGATATGTTGTGCGGGTAAGGCGAACGTGGACGGGTGGTTTAATAATCGAGTCAAACATTGTCAGGTTTCTGTGCGAGTTTAGAGTCTAGGCAGGGTGCTCGCACCATGGGAATGTGGAATTTCCAACGCTGGCCCGGGGCCGACAAGGGATGAGCGCGTCCTCTTCATCGCCCGCGTGATGGAGCAGGGGAGGCGTGATGGAGCAGGGGAGGCGTGATGGCTACATCCTAGAGAGGCAGGCTCGAGTCTCGTTTTGCGTTGGGCCACATGCGTGTACGGGGTTCATAAGTCGGCTGTGCTCTCAGCAATTCTGTTCAGTGTTCGGCAATGGCACAGTTATGGGTGTCATAATTGGGCACGATGCAGCATGTACGAATGGATCTGTTTGGATGCTTGTGGTGCTCTGATAACGGCAATTTGTATCTCAATGAACTATAACAGCCTGCTACTACAATTGATTTCACACTAGAGTCAGTCTACAGTGCAGTCTACAGTGACCACTATTGAACATCCATTGTTTATTCATTCGCAGTCAAACTGCCAATTTACAGGCCTCTAAATGGACTGAGACATAAACGCGGGGCCCAAAATTATTTTAAATACCAGACACTACAGGTTTGCGGAGTATTGGGTGCATATTTCAGCATCGCACTATTCACAATCCAGTCTGCATTACCACGGTGTCCTATCAATGCCATCACATGACACCTGTCAAACAGGTTGTACAAAGAATTTCACAAAGTTGCCCCACCGCTCTGTCGAGAGAGAAGCGGTTCTGCCCCGCGTGAAATGTGCAAGGGCGAGACGCACACCGCGATGAGAGTGCCAGCTGCCCGTATAGACTTGGTCTGACGTGTCCAGAGAGGTTGCGTAACTTTGCACATCCCAGGCAGTCATCGACTTACGAACATCCGCACCTACGAACACCCGCACCTGCGAACTAGCTTCCACGAAATGTTTTTTACATCGACTTAAAACGCGAACTCGCAATTGCAAACTGAATCGCGGGTGTAATGAGTTTGTGTGTGCATGCGCACATGTGTGTGTGAGGAAGTAAGAGTATGTTTTTGAACTTCTTTCGCACCGTACGTAGCCATCCGTGCTCATCGGACGTGTGTGAAAGAGTGCGCGAGCGTGTGTGCGTGCACGCGCGCGTGTGCCCCGTGTGTGTGTTTGTAGGGAGTGGTGGTGCAATGGTTAGCGCGCGGCGCTACCAATGCGGCGACCCGACTTCGCTTCCCGCTCACGACCAACACCAGTGGCGAATATCTGAATGGGTCTTGGGCCTCCCCTAGGTCGAGTCAGCCTCAAATGAGTACCTGGTGCGGTGTGTAAACATCGCTACTGGGGAGACAAATACAGGCGGGCGTGGTGTTGGCCACCCACCCCCTCGTGTGCCCTACCGGCCTTCATCAGAGGCGCTGCTCGCTAACAGCACTTGCCCCAACAGCCTGTGAAGGCTACACGGGGATCTTTATTGTTGTTGTGCGTGTCCCCGTGTGAGTGTGCGTGCAATTGTGGAATCAAGGTAAGTGAAAATGAAACTGAATTTGTTTTCTACTCCTGTAACTTTATTTTATGTGTTATTTATTACACAATTATTACAGTATTACATGCAAATGTACGATATGACTTATGAGTCTTCTTAGGTTTTTTTCGGTAAAGTCACGTAGGTAAAAAATTAAAATTAATAAAATATATTTTTTAAAATATTATATTATTTTATTTTTATTTTACTTTTATTAATTTAAATTTTTTACCTACGTGACTTTACCGAAAAAAACATAAGAATATGAATCCTTGCAGTCACGAAAGCTTCAAATCTAGAATTAATGACATGAGTTTAATCATGCTTTCCATTTTCGTTAAACCGTAACACATTTGAAAAAACTGACCGTGCGTGCAGTTGAATACAGCACATCATTGCATTCCCACTTACGAATTGTTCGACGTACGAACGGGACTCAGGAACGGAACCCGCTTGTAAGTTGAGGACTGCCCGTATTGCATAACACTTACACACGCTCAACGACGACGTCGTGTTCTGTGTGATTACAGGGGGAGGAGAGACCGCCACCATCATCGACAACTCAGCACCACCACGACAATCCCTTCACGGCCCTCGTGAGGAAAGTGAAGTCACATGCTACGGTGACCAATATTGAACATCCATTGTTTATTCATTCGCAGTCAAACTGCCAATTTACAGGCCTCTAAATGGGCCGAGACATTAACGCGGGGCCCAAAATTATTTTAAACACCAGACACTACAGAAGCAATGAGATGCACCAAGGCCGTAGCCATGGAGTCAACATTAGGGGGGACCAAATCTTCCAGGGGGTCTGGGTCCCCCCCCCCCAGATTTTTTAAAATCTAAATTTGAAAATAATTTCCTGCCTAAAATATTTTTAAAAAATCACTAACACATGGG
The DNA here is from genome assembly GCF_964198595.1 of Lampetra fluviatilis. Classification (NCBI taxonomy): domain Eukaryota; kingdom Metazoa; phylum Chordata; class Hyperoartia; order Petromyzontiformes; family Petromyzontidae; genus Lampetra; species Lampetra fluviatilis. The sequence goes on along the minus strand of NC_136325.1, from coordinate 1,334,600 downwards.
ATGGACTTTTTATTTATCTTTTTGCAATAATGTCTAATAGTGTATTGTATTACATTGCTCTGTTTTTTCTTTTTTACCATTTCTCGTTTCATTGTATGTCATAGCAGAGATTAGGGATTAATAAAGTACAACCATAACCAGAATCATATAAACAGAAATCTATTTTATAGCATTATATTGGGGGGACGTTTTGAGCATATTTTAATATATATTATAATTACGGCCTTGAGATGCACACTCCACTTCCACGTGGTTTTAGGGTTGCGGAGTATTGGGTGCATATTTCAGCATCGCATTGTTCACATTCCAGTCTGCATTACCACGGTGTCCTATCAATGCCATCACATGACACCTGTCAAACAGGTTGTACAAAGAATTTCACAAAGTTGCGCCACTGCTCTGTCGAGAGAGAAGCGGTTCTGCCCCGCGTGAAATGTGCAAGGGCGAGACGCACACCACGATGAGAGTGCCAGCTGCCCGTATGGACTTGGTCTGACGTGTCCAGAGAGGTTGCGTAACTTTGCACATCCCAGGCAGTCATCGACTTACGAACATCCGCACCTACGAACACCCGGACCTGCAAACTAGCTTCCATGAAATATTTTTAACATCGACTTAAAACGCGAACTCGCAATTGCAAACTGAATCGCGGGTGTAATGAGTGTTTGTGTGTGCATGCGCACATGTGTGTGTGAGGAAGTAAGAGTATGTATGTTGAACTTCTTTCGCACGGTACGTAGCCATCCGTGCTCATCGAAGGTGTGTGAAAGAGTGCGCGCGCGCGCGTGTGTGCGTGCCCCCGTGTGTCTGTTTGTAGGGAGTGGTGGTGCAATGGTTAGTGCGCTGCGCTACCAATGCGGCGACCCGACTTCGATACTAGTGGCGAATATCTGAATGGGTCTTGGGCCTCCCCTAGGTCGACTCAGCCTCAAATGAGTACCTGGTGCAGTGTGTAAACATCGCCACTGAGGAGTCAAATGCAGCCGGGCGTGGTGTTGGCCACCCACCCCCTCGTGTGCCCTACCGGCCTTCATCAGAGGCGCTGCTCGCTAATAGCAATTGCCCCAACAGCCTGTGAAGGTAACACGGGGGATCTTTATTGTTGTTGTGCGCGTGCGTGTCCCCGTGTGAGTGTGCGTGCAGTTGTGGAATCAAGGTAAGTGAAAATAAAACTGAATTCGTTTTCTACTCATTACTTTTATTTGAAGCTTTCGTGACTGCAAGAATCCATACTCTTTTATTCTTTCGGTAAAGTCACGTAGATAGAAAATGAATAGATCACGACGTTTCTATCGCAACACAAGCAACCATCATCAGGTAAGACAAACACAGCAGGAGAACTGCTGAGGTAGGAGCTCCTTCCTTTTTTATCTACGTGACTTTGCCGAAAGAACCAAAGAGTTTCATATTACTTTATTTCATGTTTTATTTATTACACAATTATTACAGTATTACATGCAAATGTATGATGTTCTTATTTATGAGTTTAATAATGTTTCCCATCTCCGTTAAACCGTAACACATTTTATAAATACTGACCGTGCGTGCAGTTAAATACAGCACATTACTGTATTCCCACTTACGAATTGTTCGACGTAGGAACGGGACTCAGGAACCGAACCCGCTCGTAAGTCGACTGACAATATTGCGAAACACTTACACACGCTCAACGACGACGCCGCCGTGTGCTGTGTGACTACAGGGGGAGGGGAGACCGCCACCCTCATCGACAACTCGGCACCACCACGGCAATCCCTTCACGGCCTTCGTGAGGGCAGTGAAGACCATGACAGACGGGAGATTGGAGGGGCATCCACAACCATCTGGAGCCTATGCAGCCCAAATGCCCCCTCCCGCTTATACCACCAACGCGCCGATGGAACACCCATTTCATGCTCAACCACAGCAAGGACCACAATTCTACGGGCAGCCGCCGACGGCATACCCAGGGACTTCCCAGCCCACGATGGCTGGCGCTGATCATCAGCAACCCATGATGGTCGATGCGCCACCCGGAATGTTTGTGCCTCAATACACGACACAACCGAGGATGGGCGCTCAGCCTTATATGTTTGTTATGCCGCCTGAAATGGGCACTCAGCCAACGTTTGTTTCTCATCCAATGATGGCTCCGCAGTTCACTGGTCAGCCAAGATTGGGTCCTCAATTCATTGGTCAGCCAAGGATGGGTTATCAGGTCACCTCACAGCCAAGGATGGGTTATCAGGTCACCTCGCAGCCATGGATGGGTCCTCAAGTAACCTCACAGCCAGGGATGGGTCCTCAAATAACCTCACAGCCAGGGATGGGTTATCAGGTCACCTCACAGCCAGGGATGGGTCCTCAGGTCACCTCGCAGCCATGGATGGGTCCTCAAGTAACCTCACAGCCAGGGATGGGTCCTCAAGTAACCTCACAGCCAGGGATGGGTCCTCAAGTAACCTCACAGCCAGGGATGGGTCATCAGGTCACCTCACAGTCAGAGATGGGTCCTCAGATCATCTCACAGCCAGGTTTTTCACGACCAAAAATGCCACTTCCGATGGATAAGAAAGAGAAACTGGCAAAGGTGACACCTCGAGAAAAGGGACATCAAGCCATCATGGGACCTCCAGACAAGGCCAAGTATCACCCACAGACGATGGGACCGAGGCAGCATGCTCAGCCGAACGTGCATATTGACATAAAAGAGGAGGACAACGTCTACGAAGAGGTCACTTTAAAAGATGGCCCTGGCAGTGGAACGTACGAAATGGACACAAGCCTCTACGAGCAGCCAGATGTGTGCCCAGATAGAGCAGGAGGTCATCAGAGCGTCGCCGTGAGTGAAATGGCCGACAATTATCTACCAATAAATTATTAAGAGCAGGGGGGAAGACCGGCACCACTCTTGAGGTTGTGGAAGTGTTGGTTCGTACTTGAATTGTAAATGTTGTAGTGGCTTTACTCTACAAACACACCGATGTGTGTTGTACTAGTAACGAATTGGCACTTTTTATTTACCTGACATGCCTTACTGATTCGTTGTGGTGGCGGCTTTAACGACACATTTATATTTACGCGATCTAACCCCCAAAAACCTCTAATATGGATAATATTGGTCGTGAAAGCCTCCTCTGACTACCACGTGTTAAACCGTGTTGGTGCTGTCGCACGTTGGAGCCGATGGACCGGAGTCTTTCCAGAAGCTGGGCTACAGAAGCAAATGAATGACTCGGCCGTGAGCCAGCGCCGCTGAGGTCGCGGGGTTCAAATAATGGGGTCCCTTAACCACGATGCACAAATTTTCGATCGTTTTTGCCCAATCACTGGCAACTTACATTAACGCGATGTAAACTGTCACGTAGAAATTGGTTTCACAATTTCGGCAACAATTTTCATGTAAAACGTAATTGACGGTAAGCGAATCGCTCGCACGAGCTATATAACGAGGACAGAGTGGCCGCGCAGAGGTTAACGCAATGCACCGCGAACCTGGCAACCCGAGTTCGATTCCTGGCCACAGGTTTAACACCAGTGGTGAAGAGATCCTCTGCTTCACTACCCCACCACTGATGAAGTATTGTCAAACAACCACCCCCCCCCCCCCCCCGTGACCAATAGTGTGAGGAGGAGCTAAATCAGTACAGAAATGTTTTGTAGTGCAGTGCAGTGAACACAAACAAAGACAAAGATCTCCCGTATAGCCTTAACAGATAGTTGGGGCAAGTGCTCTTAGCAAACACCAATGAAGGCCGGCACGGCACACGAGGGGGTGGATGGCCAGCACCACCACCGACCGCTTTTGTCTCCCCATTGGCGATGTCTACACACCGCACCAGGTACTCATTTGAGGCTGAGTCGACCTAGGGGAGGCTTCGAACCGGTTCAGATAATCGTCACCGGTGTTGGCCATGGGCAGGAATCGAAGTCGGGTCGCCGCGTTCGTAGCGCAGCGTAGCGCTAACCACTACACCACCGCTCCCCGCAAGTACAGAGAGTATACATGCACGCATACGCGATGCAAACCCTATGAATGGCTCCTCGTGCACTCGGCCGGTCAAGAGACATCGGCCGACCCCGACTGCGGTCAGCAATGTGGTCGGGTCAGGGGGTGGGCTGCAGGAAATGCGATGGGAAGCGCGCGCCCAGCAGAAAAACGACGTCTCGCATTGTCACGCTGCTGTGTGATGCCGCTCGTGAGCGAGCGACGACTCGCGTGAGTTGAGAATGATGGGCACGTGAGATTTGTGGGTTGTTTTAATATATCGCAACGCACTTCGCAAGGGTAATTACCAGGTCACGGAATCTGAAGGAGAAAAAAATGCAAGAATATTTATTCATGCTTGGGGGGGGGGGGTCACAGGGTTGCCAAAGAAGTGGAAACTCAAAGTCCAAGAATAATGTATCCAAAAAATATCGGTAATTAACTATACATCACAATATGTTAAACAAATACAACTTCAATAAGGTAATAGCCAAATGTACTTTGTGGATGTTTAAGTTTTGAACGCAGTATTTGCTACAAATTGGCCTGCATTATCGGTTTTAAAATACACAATGTATACAGCACGCTCCGCAAACTTGTACGAGGAGTGCAAACTCAACATCTGGAGCTGAATGTTTGTGTGGGCGTAATTATTTTTCCCCGTGATAAGCCTCGACTCGGCGGACAATGGCACGGAGTTGGTTTATTGTTGTCACGTGGCGCCGGAAGACGATCCCGATGCAACTGAACCATTATAGAGGGGGGGGGGGGTAAGTGGTGGGGTGCCCCCCACCGCTGCTGCCCCAACCAAGTGAAGACGCCTAGACGTCTGGGAGGAGATGACGGGGGAAGGGGAGGTATAACGAACCGCACGAGGAAACCCTTAGGTAGGGGAGATGGGGGAAATGGTGGGGGGAAAGGAGAACAAAGAAGACCCCTAAAATGAAGTAACATAACAGCCGGCTAATGGGCGTCCATGCTTTCCTTCCACCTTCCACCATTCCGAGTTGCGCTTCCCCTCTTTTTCGGTCCCCATCTCCAGCCCCCCGCCCCCTCCCCCCCCACTAATCCGACCGCCTCACTTCAAGCTCCGTATGAAAGGGAACCACCTGGCCTCGTACACCGTCTCTTTTCCCCGAAGCTGATGCCTCAAGTTTCCCATGCTCTCGGAAGAGTTGTACCATGCCACTGTCGCCATTAAGAGAGCTCGTGTTCCTTCCGGTTGACCGGCATCATCTTCCCTGGCGACGATGTTCAGAGTTCTGGAGCAGGGCATTGTCGACTTCTTGTTCCCGTGCCAGGTTTCAGACCCCGCAGCGTCTCTTCTAGGGACAGGGAGAGGTGTTTCCCCACGCAAGTCATTAAATAGGTTCCGTGATCTCATGGTAAAGTTGCGCAGGAATCGTGCAGAGCCAAAAAGGCGTGGGAATATGTTTGTACCATGCCCGAGTTTTTTTTACCTGAGATGTAGCCAGGACTTTTAACTGCGCGAAAAACGTGAATTGGGCCCTGGTCTGTCAAGTACGGAGGAATGCAGCAATGGAGAATGTGCCCTGAAAATAACAAGGGGCGAATGTGCGGTGTGTTTTTTTTCGAGGTACCCCTAAAATCTTTAAAATAATTTTAAAAATGCATAACAACCTGCCCTCGCAAAGGTCGCATTTCTAACAGCGTGCTAAGAAGAGGCGACGCTACGTCTCCACGGTGGCTCAACATCCCCGCCACGTGCCACCCTGGGCCTCACTTTAGCCTCCACTGCAGAATTGTTGCTGTGCCTTCCACAATCGCCTTTTAATTTTCGGTGGGGTTTTTTTCAACCTTTATTTTGAACTGCTCTTCATACTTGTATCGTGTGTATATATAGCATAATGTACATAAGATTGAAGCTATAACGTGGGGATAAATTTGACATTCGTTGTAATAAGATAATTTACTTAGAAAACGGATGAAATGTATTGGGACATCATCGCTTAATTATCCCCGGAATATCGAGGGTCTCTTTATAGAGTTTTGGTTCTTAACCTGGGGTGCACGCACCCCCTGGGGCTGCGAGATGTCCTTTCTGAGAACCAAAGGGGTGCAGGCTGCAGTGAAGGTTGAGAACCACTGCTCTATATGAAGGAATTCCAGACTTCGTGTGGCTCGATGCCGATGTATTGGGAAGATGAATGTGGTCAAATGTAAACGTAAATAAAATGAAATCAAATATGTTAAACAATGACGATGTCTCCCTTCAAATGGATATGAGAAGCTGCTATAATGCATGCGTAAGGCCACCGTTCATCGAACTGGCCGCAAGCCGGAATTATAGTGCAATTAGCCTATAACCAGGTCCTTGTGGGCTGGGGTCATGACCTCCTACACATTTGCAATCCCATCATCAATCAATATCAATTCTCAATGTATGGTCACCAAAGAATCATTGTATGTCAATTAATTAAAAACGAGATGCAAACGATATGCTGCTGTAATTAGGTAGTGACAGCTGTACAAAGGAACACGCCTGCACGCACTCACCCCGAGAAGACGAGTCAATCATATTTCAGCCTAAACTTCACCTCCACTACATTCCATGTACAACGTAGAGCAACTCCGACTTCAAAGCATAACCACCACCGTTCCTATTTCCTCTTCATATTCTCATGAAACGGCTATCACTAATTCCCCATTCATTCAATCATTTATAGTGAATCCAACTGAGTCGCAGACGTTAATCTTTAGAGGCAACACATTTATTATGCAACACGTATTTCCAAAGGGGTAACTGCCCCTTTACCAGATACAGCCTGGGGTGGTGACAACCCAGCTAACTACACTATACGTAGGAGTTACAACTACGAAGGGTCGGACCCTCACTCGGTTCCCCGACCACGTGTTGATGCCTCGTAGGACGTAGAGCTTCCAGCTTGTAGACGTAGAGCTTCCAGCTTGTAGAACGAAGCGACTCTGGTCTCTCCCAGGGACCCACCTTATATCCTCCCGGGTCGGGGCCGGCTCCGCCCTCGGCCCCGCCCACCTTCTCGAGCGTTCTAGCTCCCTCTCGATCCCCCTCGAGAGGTCTCCCTGGACACGTGATCACCCCATAGCCCCCCCACCTGGGAAACTCTCTGTGGACACTCCAGATCACGTGTCTACGGGGCAGCCAGAGTGCCATGGCCCAGGAAAACCCTGCCCCTGGGCTGACACTCTCCCGCTCCCCCTTATGGGAGCGTGGTGCCCGCGCTATCCCAGCGCTCACCAAGCCCCGCTAGGGCTGGTACTACACCCACCTAAGGGGTGTACGCGATGACGGTGCATCGCACGCCGTGCTATGCTCAAGCCGGCATCACACTGCAACCCCCCCGGTGCTGTTCGCGATGTAGGGACATCACACGCCACGACCCTCCTGGGCTGGCACCATACAGTGACATCCCCGATGTCACTACACGTTCATCATCATTTACTGTCATCAATTTCGCTTTCACCCAATTCACGCATCACAGATTCTCCCCCATTGCTTCCTCTCTCATTTATCTAATTCACCTCATGTCCACCGTTACATTCACACACTCGTTGTTATGCCGTTCTTAATTATCTGTAAAGCGACTTGGTTAAGGCACTATGTGAATTACGTTAAGATAAGGACGTTTATAAGATACCATTACCCAACCATCACCACCACCATATTCATCTCCAGGGAAGGATGCGGAGGGCAAGGGCAGGAGACACTTGGGCATTATTCTCATTCATAGCTCCCCTACTGTGAGCCCACTTCGCTTACGCCTTGGTGTGAGTGAGGTCGCATGGCCTCTGAGCACGAGTTGACATCGTGGTCAGGGGTTGATTGGGCCCATGATCCATCCCGCACCAGTCGTCGACAGAGGTGGCACTTGAAAGGGGCATCAAAAGTCGGTGTCCTTACGAGGAACTCAAGTTGTGCCAGAGGAATGTGGAACTTCCGCCATTCACTCTCACCCCGTGGCGGAGACGAGCGAGGCCAGTGCTGATTTGAGTGTGGAGACGATCCCACGTAGAGAGTCGAGGGGGCGGAGGTACTTGTGTATTCGGTCGGGGATATTATGTACACATCGATGTATCCGGATCTCTTTGCGCCACACATATATACGGTTTATATAAAACAGAAGCCCATTTCACGGCTCCGAATCAATCACCTGCACTTATACATTTTCACAGATACAATGAGTGCCGTCCTACCAGCAATTCAGTGGCCGATATGCTGACAGCAGCACTCCTCTTCCGTGACGTCCGGCCAGCGTGGAAGAGTAGACCAACAATACCAGAGGGGGGCTCTGGAAGGCGCCCCCTAGTCTAGCAGAGAGCCGCACTTCCTGCCAGCGGTGACGTTAGCAAGCAGTTGCAGGGCTGCGCCTTTACATTTTCGCACAGCGAACAAAACATATCCGTGCAATGGTGACGCGTGAGGAGGAATGTGAACAATGCGGATGGGGGCTGTTGGGACGCCCACAAGCTGGCAGCGTGTGGGTGCTGTCTGCGAGCACCCCCGGAGCTCGGATCAGCAGCTCCCCGGTGTGCGAGTGTAGGGGAGACATCACCAGGCTGCTGACTCCATGGGTGACCAGGCAAGTGCGTGCGCGTGTGCACACAGCGTGTGAGATCTCTTCGCGATGCTGGCCTTAACTGTTGTCAGTGTGTCAAGTCGTTATACAATGCGTTGTCGAGCCGTGCCTGCAATCCAGACAGACACCGCGGAGGCAACAGGGAGGGGTTGGTGGATCAAGCAGATGTTGTGAGCCATGCCCCCTGGCTCGTCAGAAGGCGGTACAGCAAAAATAAAAATGGACTCCACTCGTTCCATCTGTATGGGATCGAGTGCTTCACCCTTGCACGCGAGGGGTTTCTCCAGGCGCTTTGCGATCCTCCCATGTGTATAACCGCTCGTTAATTGATTGCCCGATAACGCCTTAATGCTGTATGGATAGGACCGCAGAGCTTGGGAAATTTTATGCAACTGGCTAACTGTGCTGCTGCATTACCGGCTTTGTCCGTAGTTCCTCCTCGCGTCTCTTGAGTCGTTCTCTCGATGTGCGAGCGAGTGAGTTAACACTGTGCGGTGCCGCGTTACAGTGTAATGACAATAGAGCTGTGGGGGTACGCCGTCCACCCCCTCCACTCCCCCCACTCCCCCCTCCTCCTCTTCGGCCGTCTCTCGCCGCGCCCTTGCCGATCGCGTGATCGGCCCCCCACGCCAGCGCCCTCTCTGAGGGACATCGATGCTCGGCTGGCTCACCACCGCCCGGGGTTATCTCCCCCACGCACACGTACCCCACCACACAAACACGAACACGGAGGCGTGTACGCACGCGCCCCTGCAGGCGCGTTTTTCCCTCACAAAGCTGGCGCTACCCAAAAGGAACGGCGGTGGTATGAATATGCACGCGCCCCTCCTGGTGGTTAAGCCCTAATCCGCGTGTCCGCAATGCTAATGGTAATGTAAACTGAAAAGAAACGGCGGCTGTATGAATATGCACACCCCCCGCCCCGTGCAAACAGAAGATAATGCTAGCGGGAAAGAAACGGCTGGAACAGGGCTATGGGGCACGCCTCACCGTTAACGTGATTTCTACTGTGTAAACGCGCTGTGTAAATTGCGCTGTGTAAACACGCACGCGAGCGCAAGCACGGCGCAAACGACGGCGGCTCTGTGTGCTGCAGTACACGCGCCTCACGCGCCTCACACTCAACTCACTCGCACCACCCCCACGCTGCAGCCTTGTGCTCGCGCTCACGCTGGGCACGCCGTCTCTCCACACAGACGTGCCACACACAGATCACTGACGCTACGCCTAGGTTCTGCCCACACACACAGAAATCACACTACACCGATATTCTGTACTAGACTGTATTAACGGCGCAAATGCCCGTTACCTGGAGGGGGAATATTTCACGAGGAGAGCCTAGCCTAACTCTGCCTATGACCCCAGTTACACAAACATTCGATCACGTACCTCGTAGCTGTACTCACGGCGTCCCACGCTGTGAGAGTCGGAGGGAGAAGGACGAGCGAAATCCTCGCGTATCACTGCCTCGTAGCAGCACTCACTGGCATCACACGGATGCTGCGAGCGGATTGAGGAGGCAGGACGGCAGGGAGTGGGTCTGGATCACCTGGAGGTTGAAGACAACTGCTCTCACCGTCCCAGGGCACCAATCTTTATTCTCTAAACTTCAAAGGCCCAGGGTGACGTCATACCGTGCATACAATCGGGCGCTTACCCTTGCTTCCAGTCGTCGTCCCTCTCCACCGTCTCTACCGTGGCCTAATCCCCTCACTTCACCACGCAGCCAATAGCGTGCTCACCCGTGCCGTCTACATGGAGGGCCACGGAGTCTGCTGCTGCTGCGGCCCCTCACCCATCATCCTCCCATGCTCATTAATTCTAACCCACTGGTCTGCCCTTCTGGCCTATATTCCACCCTCCGCCTCTCCCAGTGTCGTGAGTAACTCATTGCGGTTGACCCAGTGAACCTTTTCGTTCGGCGCCCATACAATCTTAAGCCAATTTAGAGGAACCGCAATGTAACCTGTCTTGTGAGGGTCGGCCATTCTCCTGGCACCGGGAAACCATGGGACTCTCCCTCTAGGAGCCCTTAGGATTAAAACCCAATGTGCCAGGCAACCCCCGTCAGGACACTATACGTGGGTGCGCTGTGTGTGGGTGTGTGTTTAGTGTGGGGGCCGGGAGGGGATTGCGGTGTTTGCGGAGTTGCTCCGTGGTCGTGGCACCACAGAACCGGCATGCGGTGTGAGTGGACTAGGGGCCATGGGAGGTAATGACAGGAGTATCAGTTGTGAGTGCAAAGGGACCGGTGGCTACGGGAGGTAATGACAGGGGTATCAGTTGTGAGTGCGAAGGGACTGGTGGCGACGGGAATGATCGAAAAGGGAGCGTGGTCAGGTGACGCAAGGGGACGGCAGAGTCTGCCGGTGGAGTGAGCATCCAGAGTCAGCGAAAATGATCGATGGGTATATAAGGGGGAGATGCGTGGGAGATTCGGGGCTGTTGCAGTGGGGTCTCCACCTGATGTCAAGTGAACGTGTCTTCAATAAAGTGCCATCTCAAGAGAAGTCGTCATTACACAAGTGTAGATGATCAAGGTTGCAGATTTACGACAGGGATGCGTTAAGAAATAAAACCACACTTGAAAGTAAATGTATTACATTGGAAATGATTTTTCCCGTTAATAAAAAAAAGTTAGGCATGTGTTTTGGACAGCCATTCCAACGCTAGTCCTAACCTAAGAATATATCCACCGATATCGCTTTTTCACAAAACTAAAATGTTAAAACGAAAAACGATAAAATAATAATTTTATAATAATAATTTTAAACAAAAATAATCTTTTCAGGGAACTCACGAACAAGATTTTGTTGTAATACTGTTGCGTTGCTGCAGGGAACCCCGTGGCGCTGTGCCGGGTGGACGAGGCAGCCTCAGGGAAGGCTTCTCATCTCGACGATCTCATGGCGCGTGCCGTTGTGGAATGTCGCGAACTGCGACACGGAAATTCGATTTCGTGAATCGAAAAGTGTCCACAATTGCGCTCAAAGCGAGAATTCGTAATTCGATGGGATTACCTGGACTCTGTTACAAGGTCTGCCGCGTTGTTCTTCGTTCGCGCATTGTATCGTCGTTCAAAGTAGAAAAAGTACGCTGGTCAAAAACAACATCCAACAGTATCCACAATTGGCTGTCAGGGCTGTGAACGGGAGATTTGGCACCAGGGGCCGGGCTCGCGCGGGGAGAGGATGAACACTCAACAACGCTGCGCTCCCAAGCACCTCAGACAAACCTCCAACAGCGTCCAGTAACGAGCGAATTGCGTCCAGCGGCACACATTTCCTCGCACGATGAACAAATACTCGTACAGACATTATCTTCACATCCAACACGCGTGCAGCGTCATGATGATGTTTGTTTGTTCTATCAGTCAACAATCTCAACCCCATAGCGGCGACGATGAATCTCGTGCACCGCTTGCATAGCTGTCTACCCCTTATCAGTTGCCCACCTTATTACAGACCAATTTAGACCTTTTTGGTCACCCCGTGCCCTTATAAATCCCAACCTTCATCCTACAAAGTCTCATCACAAGAGAGAAACACAAACAACTAGACATGCATTTGTTGCTGCCCGTATTGAAATGGCTGTACGCCGTATGGTCCTGAACACTCAATTTCCATGTACAAGAATACGGATAAACCGTAGGGGTGGCCAGGTATGCGCTTGTTTAACCAGTTTGTAACACAGATGCAGTTCCCTAGCCAGCATTGCGAGGAGATCGTGCAGTTGTTTGTGTTGTACATGCGGTACAGTATTAATGCTATTTCTTCACAGCCCCCCACTCCAGCAATTTTATGAATTGCCACGACTCGGTACCAGCATTCCCACTCCACGAGCCACCGGCTCGTTTCGCCTGGCTCGTACTGCCTCTGGTTCTATCGTCACGCAGAGATGCCCATCACGTGCACTAAGCTCTTATGCAGACCGTAAACTCAACAGAATCGCACGTGTGACCATTACCAACCCATAGCATTGTACTTGCAACGCACATTAACTCGTTATTAGTCAGAGTTGTGTGTTTTGGGCCAGAGCCATCTTATCATACAGGTACAGAACCAACCGTTGCGCTAGGGACAGAGCTAATGTTGTAAAGTAACATTCAATGTTTGTTTCTGATCATAAGAAATATTCTCCATTTTCGACGAGCAGGTTCCCTTACCTTTCACACACATTCTGAGTCGCAGCAAGCAGCTGCCCAGACAGAGGAATAACAGGGAAGTCCTCTTGGTAGAAATTCTTGTAAACAGGTGGGATGGTTGATACATTCATCCTGCGATGCATTATAGCGCAGATAAATGATCATGCACACGAGAGGACTTAATGTGACTCACAAAACAGAAACACCTCTAAACAGCAAATGTGCTTGCTGGTCCTGCATTGGTGTTCACTTACTCTGGTGTGGATAAGTAGTGTCGAGCCGTTCTTTATGATATTGCCTGTTTTGCATGCACGTTCACCAGCAGGAGACACGGCGGTCACCTGAATGCACGCCACAATGTTGCCGCTTCTCTTGCTGTGACACAATCACAGCCGTGCTGGGAAGAAAGCACAGCGACGTGGCTGGGAGACAGCAAGGGAGGCAGCAGCAGCAACAACAAGAGACGTCAGCCCAGATCTGCGCAGCGCAGCCAATCGCACTGCCCCGAGTGAGTGCGCAACCGGCCACGGCTCCCCAAGTCATCACGCGCCAAATCACAATTACGCAACCCCACGGCTTCACGCAACCCCACGGCTTCACGCAACCCCACGGCTTCACGCAACCCCACGGCTTCACGCAACCCCACGGCTTCACGCAACCCCACGGCTTCACGCAACCAAAACTGGGGCCTCAGTTTGTGGCGCAGCCGGGGATGGGATGCCACGTCATCACACAAACCACAATGCTGCCCGCCACCCAACCTGGCACGGGTGTCGCCGCGCCAGTGGCCCTTCCCCAGACGCCACGAAGCGCAGTGGGCGCAGAAGCGTCGCACGCGTGGCGCCAGGGAAAGGAGCTGACGTCTCCGGGCAAGGTCAAGTTTGCGGAGCTGATGGTTCCGAGGCAGCGTGCTCGTCCGAACGTGTACACCAGTACAGAAGAGGAGTCCAAGCTCTACGAAGAGGTTGATTGAGATGACGGCCCTGGTGGAAGGGGCTGTGTGATGCCGCAGCCGCGAAGCCGCTCTGCGGGCACCCCACCTACGACCCCACCACCCCCAAGCGACAGGTTTGTGGACTTCTCCACAAACCTGTCTGTCGCCTGATGAAGCTAGTTGTAATTACTGGCTTAACGTCGTACTCAGATTGTAAATGTTGTGGCTTGGCTCTCCAACACACCGGTGTGCTGTACTAGTGATGAATTGGCACGTTCTGTTTACGTGACAACCCTTACTAGTAGGCTGTGTCGGGTGGTGGCGGGTTTTAACGACATATTTACGCGATCTAACCCAAAAAAACCTCTATTAAGCCTCTGATATAAAAGTTGATTTCAAAATATAAAATATATTATAATGATTGGTTATAAAATATTAACACTGGCGCTCAATCCCATTAATTAAGGAATTCAACTGCGGTGTTGTGACGGGTATCTCCAATCGTTATTGTAGATACACAATGTGGTCAGCTGTTGTTGAGTAGCCCGCTTCTCCGGTGGACAGAACAGACTGCGATGAGTAGACCTGCACCCCCCCCCCCCTCTCTGACGGGAGAGGGGACACGGCGGACTGCCCACACTTGGTGCTGTGACTGATTTTGTTTGAGAGACATTGCCATTTGGCTGCTGAGGGCTCGCTGCACGTGCGTTTGGCGTTATCGAACACGCACAATTGTTTTCAATTGTGCGTGTTCAATGGCAGGTAAAATGCAACAAGGGACACCAGTAACGCCGACAGGGTTTGCAGATGTGCGACGGTTCAGCAGCTGGGACACCTAAGGGCTACTGGCGAGGGCGTAGCGACAGTATGCCAGTTTGGAGACCCACAGGGTGCTGGTATGCTGGGTGACCCTGCAAATTTGGTGGGTGACCACCATTCGAAGTTAAGAATTGTGCCCAATGTTTCCTCCTACATCACTGTTATTCATTTTCCGTATTAATTCCGTTGAATTACATTTTCCCTTTACTACCCACATGTTTCCTTTCAACGTTTCTTCCCCTGTCACCTGGCTAGTGAGATTAATAATTTTGATGGACCAACAAGGTTTGTAACGCTCAGGCAGAAGAGTTCCTACGTTCTTTGAAGTATATAAGGCACTACACTTGACAAAGGGGATACCGGGGCTTGATTACCCCTCTCGAGGTTCTCCAAACTCGTGGATCGAGGAGCTATCAAGCTGTCAAAAGGACACAGAGTCCTTGCGGGAAACTCGGGACCAGATGCTGGGTCGTCTCGTTCCGGTGTTGTCGTGGAAAGGTGTGAATGTTTTTTGTACGGGAGTGCCACAATCAGTGTGATTCTGGAGGGGTTAATGTTGCCGGTATGAGCTCACCCGTGATTAGTCACGCCGTGATTAATTGTGCTCCCTGTAACATATTGGATCCTAATAAACTATTTTGCATCGCTATGGGTAGCCAGGCGCGAAGTATTATTCTAAGTGAATGCGATGGTGATCAAGGGATTGGATCCCAAGCCCCACGTGCACAGTAGAGTAGGAGGCACACTCCCAATTTAGATGTGGGCGGACTCGGTGCCTGATAAGCTGCATATAACATGAGCTCTTATAATATATAACCGTTGAATTTATATTATTTAAATGTCAATCGACTGACAGGAAGTCGGTAATGTTAATTGACTGTTGATTGAGTTGTTGTTGGTAATGAAGATATGCACAATAAAGACTGGTATTAAAGTTGATTTCAATATATAAAACAATTCTAATAATTGGGTCTAGACTCTAGAATATGGGGGGTGTGTACACGTGTAATGCGAGCGTAAATGGGGTTGCTGCAGGATTCTGGCCCAATCACACGACCCAGGCTATTGGGGGCGGAGCCCGGTATGGGGGGCGTGTGAGAGGGGCCGCCGTTCACCTCCGCTCCAATGGGAAGCGAGGTGAATGGAGGTGGAGCCAGCAGGGCAGTATGGGAAGGCCGGATCTAACGATCCGGAAGGGAGGAGTCAGAGTCACGTGGGAGAGATGATATAGAGGGGAGCCCGGAAGAGATCGGGGCCAGTTGATGGAGTGAAGAAGCGGGACCACGTTGGGTGGCCGCCGCGCCATCAGCCACGTGGCTGATGGGGCTTCGGCACACCGTCGGCCAGCGGTGCACGGAGTGGGGAGGAGCGGAGCGACTAACGGGAGAGTGCGTGCGGAGCGTGCGCGAGAAGGAGCTGACGAAGGAGCATGCGGGGCACGTGAGAGGAGCGTGCGTGGCGCGCGAGAGGAGCGTGCGTGGCGCGCGAGAGGAGCGTGCGGGGCACGCGAGAGGAGCGTGCGTGGCACGCGAGAGGAGCGTGCGTGGCACACGAGAGGAGCGTGCGGGGCACGCGAGAGGAGCGTGCGGGGCACGCGAGAGGAGACGCTGGTCCTTTGTCAGGACCAGCGGGGTGTGAGGACGAGTGGAGGAGCTGAGGAAGAAGCGCGTGCGTGGCGCACGCGGGACGACGCTGATCCGTGGAGGAGACCAGTGGGTGCGGAGAAGAACCTGAATTAAAGACAAGCGGAGACCAGCAGTGCCTGACGGAGTCTTTTATTACACACGTAAAACTCACACACCCCCAATCACACCTACGGCTAGCGCGTCCGAGACTCACAGAAACACAATTTAGAGGGCTTTACAGCTCACTAGGACAGCTTGGTCTCAGTGCTCTGGTATAGTACGGGGTCAAATTCCCACATCCAGCATTCTTAAAGTCTGGCCCTGGTCACATCATGAAGTGTACCTCTCCTTATGCACCTCCGTCGTAGCCCATCAGTAGCTCTTGCTGTTCAGAGTCGAGCCGCACTCGCTCCACAAGAAGCAAGCATCTTTTACACCATTTCACTTTCCCCACACTCCACATTCCTTCGACTAGTCATATACAGTGAGGGAAAAAAGTATTTGATCCCCTGCTGATTTTGTACGTTTGCCCCCTGACAAAGAAATGATCAGTTTATAATTTTAATGGTAGGTTTATTTGAACAGTGAGAGACAGAATAACAACAAAATCCAGAAAAACGCATGTAAATTTGTTTTATAATTGATTTGCATTTTAATGAGGGAAATACGTATTTGACCCCTCTGCAAAACATGACTTAGTACTTGGTGGCAAAACCCTTGTTGGCAATCACAGAGGTCAGACGTTTCTTGTAGTTGGCCACCAGGTTTGCACACATCTCAGGAAGGATTTTGTCCCACTCCTCTTTGCAGATCTTCTCCAAGTCATTAAGGTTTCGAGGCTGATGTTTGGCAACTCGAACCTTCAGCTCTCTCCACAGATTTTCTATGGGATTAAGGTCTGGAGACTGGCTAGGCCACTCCAGGACCTTAATGTGCTTCTTCTTGAGCCACTCCTTTGTTGCCTTGGCCGTGTGTTTTGGGTCATTGTGATGCTGGAATACCCATCCACGACCCATTTTCAATGCCCTGGCTGAGGGAAGGAGATTCTCACCCAAGATTTGACGGTACATGGCCCCGTCCATCGTTCCCTTTGATGCGGTGAAGTTGTCCTGTCCCCTTAGCAAAAAAACACCCCCAAAGCATAATGTTTCCACCTCCATGTTTGACGGTGGGGATGGTGTTCTTGGGGTCATAGGCAGCATTCCTCCTCCAAACACGGCGAGTTGAGTTGATGCCAAAGTGCTCCATTTTGGTCTCATCTGACCACAACACTTTCACCCAGTTGTCCTCTGAATCATTCAGATGTTCATTGGCAAACTTCAGACGGGCATGTATATGTGCTTTCTTGAGCAGGGGGACCTTGCAGGCGCTGCAGGATTTCAGTCATTCACGGCGTAGTGTGTTACCAACTGTTTTCTTGGTGACTATGGTCCCAGCTGCCTTGAGATCATTGACAAGATCCTCCCGTGTAGTTCTGGGCTGATTCCTCATCGTTCTCATGATCATTGCAACTCCACGAGGTGAGATCTTGCATGGAGCCCCAGGCCAAGGGAGATTGACAGTTCTTTTGTGTTTCTTCCATTTGCAAAGAATCGCACCAACTGTTGTCACCTTCTCACCAAGCTGCTTGGCAATGGTTTTGTAGCCCATTCCAGCCTTGTGTAGGTCTACAATCCTGTCCCTGACATCCTTGGAGAGCCCTTTAAGAGTGTGCTCCTAATCTCAGCTCGTTACCTGTATAAAAGACACCTGGGAGCCAGACATCTTTCTGATTGAGAGGGGGTCAAATACGTATTTCCCTCATTAAAATGCAAATCAATTTATAACATTTTTGATATGCGTTTTTCTGGATTTTGTTGTTGTTATTCTGTCTCTCACTGTTCAAATAAACCTACCATTAAAATTATAGACTGATCATTTCTTTGTCAGTGGGCAAACGTACAAAATCAGCAGGGGATCGAATACTTTTTCCCCTCACTGTACATGCGCCCTCAGACACAGCCAAGGAGCCAAAGGGAAAGCTCGAAGACCCCATTCCCAATGCCAGGCCACGTTATTGGTATGTTGTTCCCCACTGCTGCTGCTGGTCTTGTTCATGCCACTGCTCGGAAAGTCCTGCCGCAGGCTTGCTCCCCAGGTCGGCCAAGTAAAGCTTTCCCACCCTTCTCTCGCTTGCATGTGGTAGTAGCTGGTCATGAAGCAGGTGCAGCCATAGTGTCCCAGCCGAACTGCTCATTCCAAGCCAGGCCCCTCCTTTTATAGTCCAGGCTTTCCCTGGATTGGTCAATCACCTGGCCAATTACAATAGGTCACGTCGCTCGACACTGCCTCTGGATCCCTAAACCCCCCTCCGAGGCGTCACTCAAACGGATTTTGAAACTGGTTTGTCCCCTGTGGTTGTGCACAATGTACAGTCGGGCAACACCCCAGGCCACAGGATTCAGCTTCCCCGACAGCTCAAATAAACATGCCTCACACACCACCGCCACACCAGATGCTCGAGCTGTAAACACGTTTGGTATATTTCCAAATTGTAATTCATTTGTACTGCTGGCATCATGTCAAGCTATAACACTGTGTAACACATCTTCTTGGTTCTTTCGGTAAAGTCACGTAGAAGGGAAGTAATAAAATAATAAAAATAAAACATAATAAAATAATTCTCAAGACGTTTCGGCCACAACGCAAGCAGCCGTCCTCAGTTGAAGAATGAAATACCACCAAGCTTGGAGCGTATATTTAAGCTGGGTTGGAGGGGGGAGGTGGAAAGAAGAACGCATTGATAAAATAATTTGCATATCAAGAGGAATTTAGCATATTTATGGGAAATGCGTAGGAGGTGGGCGGGGGGTTTCAAAGTCATTATGCCTGTGCATTATGCAGGATTAGCAGCATCAAGGAGAGGGGATGGGGGTAGCATTAACAAAGGGAAGGAATGTTAATAGTATGTAGCTGCAGTTACTAAACAACCACGTATTAAAAACTAAAGTATAAACTACATAGTATCATCAGTATACTAAATATACTCTCCAATAAGCTGAGCTACTAACAGTAAGTAATACATTACAATTCTATGTCGCAAAAAATATAATATGCTTCCAACCGGACAAGGGGACCCCCCCCCTCCTTCCAGATTAATTATTGCAGAGGGTTGGAGGACTGGAAGGACGCACTTTGGGGCAATTTGGAGCATCTGTTTCCACTGATGGCGGGGTGACTTGAGGAAGGGGACAGGAACCAGGCCTTGATGAGACAAGTTACTTCAACAGACACACGCACACGCACACAGGACAAAAAGTTGCTCCCACAGGCTGAGCGAAATCAAAATAATTCCGGTCCCTTGTGAGGAGGCGAGCGGAGGTGGGAGAATTTCACATATAAGCAAGGACACAGATCATGTAACTGAGTCTTGCTGCGGCAAGCTCCGGGGGTGGGCCCCGCAATCGACCAAGGATGGCGAGGCTTGCAAAGTCGCGGTGTGTCACCGAGTATGAGTTCGGCGCTGACAGACGAAGCATCACTAAAAGTTTTATTCTACAATGAGTGCCAGCTCCCACTCGCAGCTGCAGCAAGAGAGAAAGAGAGAGAAAGAGTGACGAGCAACGACAAGCAATCAACCTGGAGAAAGGGCGGAAAAGCGCCAAGTATTGACCAAGCGAGCATCGCACAGGACCAGCAGCAGGGAGAGAGTGTGACGGGCGCAACCGAGAAAGAGTGTTGGCACCGGCAACCAGCGAACGAGCTGCGAGTGCAATCGTGGATCACCAGAGAGCACGGAGCAGGAGAGAGCGCGTAACCAGCGCAACCAAGCAAGAGTATCGGCACCGGCGACCAGCGGACGAGCTGCGAGCGCAATTGGGCATCACCAGGGAGCACGGAGCAGGAGAGAGAGCGCGCAACCAGCGCAGCCGAGCAAGAGTGCCGGCCCCGGCGACATGCGGATGAGCTCCGAGCGCAATCGGGCACTTTCAAAGACAAGTGTCGTGCCGACTCAGCTCATCCAGCAGCAGAGAGGCCTGCAGCTGCCGCCAAGAGAGCGAGAGCGCCGTGTGTATGACATGCCCACCCACACACACACGACTCATCGCTCAGCAGGGAACCAACAAATTTTTGGTCCAAGAAACGCCTCACCTCGGCGTCTGCTTAATGCAAAGAGTTGAGCAAAGAGACAATACACCAACACACACATAACGCATATATCGGAACTAATAAGATTACTCCAAAGTTCTCTCTGTATTTCAAAAAGGGTGGCCAAAGGGTGTAAAGCATTGCTGCCCATTGAGTTACGTAGATATACGGTCGTTTAGAAGTATTTTAATCATTCTTGTTGTTAATTGGATAATCTGTACCAATGAATTAATTTATGAATCTAACATTTATAATCATCTATGTTACGAATCTACAAACACACAGGGATACTATTGTGTTAAAATCTTTATTTTCATCACATAATCTTGCCCGCAAATGTATTAAAGCCCTTAGCCAATTGATATACATTTGTTAGACAAGCAGGCACACTACCGCACACCATTGTTTCAAGGCATTTTGTTAATTGCATAATCTTACCAATGAATTCATTAAGGTCTACTTTTGCTTTCGGGACATGTTTATTTATTACTGTTCGTATGAATATTGTCACATACATTTTTAAGAACTTTTTTCCATTGCCGTGTATGCTCGCTTTACTCTGAGAAATCAACCGATTGTTCTGTTACCCAGTTTAACTAATGTAACCATTGAGGGTTAAATGTACGGATCAATGAGTAGGACATCTCGAGGAGTACTGTGTTGACAATTCCGAGCATGAGAGTTCGCATATTAGAGTGTTATGTGTTTTTTTAGATATTAAAGTTGCTTAGCACAGAAGAGTCTGAGTGGTGCCTTCCTAAGTTCATGCCTAATTATCGTAATTATAAGAACTGTATCCTGCGGAGAGATCTGAATTTTGAGACCTGACATAAACACTAAACATAATCAGTCAAAGTTAAAGCGAGAATCATTGTATTATCCCGATTGATAATGTAGGACTCGTTCTCTCGTTGTCTTTCTTGTCTCGTTTATTCACGCATAGAGTTCACACCTCCTCACCATCGCTCCGTGTCTCTCCATTCGCTCCGATGCACAACCCACCATTAACAACACTCCATGTCTCCCCGTTCGCTCGCTCCGCTCCACGACTTTGCTCGCTCACTCTCCTTCTCTCCCAAGGTCCGTTACTCCGCTGCTACCCTACTCTGTACCCACTCCATCCACTGCTACCACTGCTACCGTACACTGTATTCTCTCTAGCCACTGCTACCGTACACTGTGTTCTCTCTATCCACTGCTACCGTACACTGTGTTCTCTCTATCCATTGCTACCGTACACTGGGTTATCTCTATCCACTGCTACCGTACACTGTGTTCTCTCTATCCACTGCTACCGTACACTCTGTTCTCTCTATCCACTGCTACCGTACACTGTGTTCTCTCTGCCTACCCTTATCGTATCTATCCCTGCTCCCTGCTGCTCCGTCTCTGTCTCGGGCACCAACCACTCCAACTCCAACACCAACCAAGACTCCCGTTTCTCCGTTACGCTGTGCCCTTTATCCCCGCACCAATCAGTCCCAATCAATTATCTCATCCCCCGCTTTGCTACTCGCCCCCAGGCCCCCAGCCTCACGTGACCATGTTATCGCCGCCAGGCCGGCGCCGGTCATTAGCCACTCACCCTCCTGACCAATCACCGGCCTGCGTCCTCAGTCACCCCTAACACCTGTCGTGTCTCTGAACGACCTCCCCCTTAATGCCACGACAACAACAACCGTGTCCTCAGATGACCCCACTGTACGCTGCTTGCTTGCCTAGCAACAGAACGCGTGGCGCGGGATATTTCAAGTCCTACAATAATACAACCCTAGACAACGAAGTGAAGCATAATTGCATACACGATTCAATACAGTACACAAAATCCCTGATCTAATCCCATCTGTGAACGATGTCATTCCTGACATGCATTATCCTGGAGTCTACAAACTGGGTTGTACGTGGTAGCTGTTACATTGGGGAAACGAAACGACATGTCTCAGACCGTGTTCGCGGACACAAGGCAGATTTGAAACACGGCAGAACCAATACCTCTGCCGTGGCTGACCATTGTTATAACGCTGTGGGCTCGCATGATATTGTTTTTTTTCCGAGACCAAGGTACTCTGCAAACCTTCGGGCTACTATCAAAGGTTTGTTCATGAAGCCATCCAGATATATAAACATAGACATAACTTCAACCGAGAAGATGGATACAAATTCCGCAATCATTGGAAGGATGTTATTAACCAGATAAAACCTTAACTGTTTATGGTTGTTCCATCATATCTGGCGGGTGCTGGTCTGTTTTTTCCGAGTTAATTTCCCCCCGCACCCCAGCGTTTGGCATTGCTGCTGCATTGGCATTGTTGCTTCATTGGCATTGCAGCTGCATTGGCAACCCCCCACCTCTCTCTCCCCCGAGCTCTCCCATCGCCGCCGCAGATCTTACTCTGCCCCACCCCCCAACTTTAGCCCCGCCCATGTACCCTACCTCTATCTTATATATAAAAGTCTCCGTGCGCTCGCGCTTGCGGGGGATTTGGCTCTCGGACGGTGGGGTTTAAGACCGAAATAATTTGCCAGCCGGCTAACCCTAAGTCCCGTGGAGGGAATAGGCTATTCCGTTTTCTCGTTCGTAAACTTTAAAGTAGTTTAATTAACACATTTGTGCCGTTTCTATGATTCATTATTTACTCATTGCACCAGATCGACCGTACCAAGTGACGCCAATTGCGTGGGGGGGGAGGCGGACCCTGCCAAGTCATGCGCGTTCGCTCCAGCTCATGGGGGACATTTTATTTTACGCGTTTAACATGGAATAAATATCCACATCACGCTGCCGATTTCTCTTCACAGTGTGATGTTCTCTTCCCCCCCACCACCCCAATGTGTGCAGTTACTGCTATAAAGTTCTTAGATATTAACTTAATATTTTTAAAGCATTTACATAGTATTATTCTGCCTCGGGCAGGGGGATGGTGGGGGGGGGGTAGCGGCCCAGCCAGCAGCCTGGCAATGTCTCACCTCCTCCGGCTTGCCAATCTAGGCGAGGCTGCGGGCTCTGCATAGGACGAGGCATCACCACGCCAATGTAAAGTACAATTTTATTGCATCTTTCGCTAATAACTGAGGTTTATTGTTTACTATTATTAATCAAATAAGTTTACAAATATTACAATGATAATATTTGTGTGCACATAACAACTCTGCTTAATTGTTTACTATTATTAAACTAATACGTTGCCTAATATTACAATTATAATGTTCGTATGCAGAAACTACATGTGTCCCTGAAGTCGATGTCTGTGTGTGTGAGTCCATATGTGTTTGTGTGCGTGTAAGTCGATGGGTTTCTACGTGTGTGGGTCCATGTCTGTTTGAAAGTCCATGTGTGTGTCTGTCTTTTTTAAACGGACACCGCCCCATGTGTGTGTGTACGTAAAAGTGTGTGTGTGTCAGTCCATTTGTGTGCGTATCAGTCGCTGTGTGTGTGTTAGTCCACATGTGTGTGTAAGTCCATACATGTGTGTGTCTCACTCGATGTGTGTGTGTAAGTCAATGCGTGTGTCTGAGTCTATGTGCCTGTTAATCCATGTGTATCTAAAGTACATGTCTGTGTGTCACAGTCCATATGTGTATGTGTGTGTAGGGCAATGTGTGGGTCAGTCTATGTATGTGTGTAAGTCCATGTGTGTGTGTCTTAGTCGATGTGTGTGTGTAAGTACATGTGTGTTTACGTCAATGTGTGTGAGTCCACGTATGTCTGTGTGTGAGTCGATGTATGTGTGAGTTGCTGTATGTGTGTACTTCGATATGTGTGTGTAACTCCATGTGTGTGTATCTCAAGTGGATGTCCATGTGTGTCTGAGTCCATACGTGTGTGTGAGTCGATGTGTTTGTGTGTGAGTCGATATGTGCGTGTGTGTTAGTCGCTGTGTGTGCATGCCTCCATATTAGTCAGTGTAAGTCCATTTATTTGCGTGTCTGTAGGTCCATGTGTGCATCTTAGTCCATGCGTGTGCTTTATTGACTATGCTCAAGGCCAATGATACCATCAGTAGGCCTGGCCTCTGGGATGCTCTTCGTGCTTTCCGAGTCCCTTACCCACTCATCACCATCCTTAAGGACCTTCATGATGGTGAGCCGCCCTGCGTCTAACTACGTGGCCGTGAGTCAGAGCCATTCCCTTTACACCTTAGGGTGCAACAGGGATGTCCTCTGGCTCCCACATTATTTTATATATTTGGACCACGTAGTTCGTCAAGCCTTCAATGCCTGTACTGGAAGAATTCCCATCTGCTACAGATACAATGGGAGGCTGATCGATGGCCGGGTGCGGTCAAGGGATCGCTCCCTATTGCTCAACCACGTTATGTATGCCGATGATCTGCTAATTGCTGCTCACTCGGAGGACGAGTTCGAGGTGCTGCTGCTAAACCTGGAGCTTGCCACCAACAGGTGGGGCCTTACCATCAGCCCCACCAAAACTAAGCACCTGCTTGCCTATTTTGAACCATCGGACACTCCACCCCCACAACTCCCAATTTATGATGGGGCAGTTGTGGAGACAGTGGAGAGTTTCCCATACCTTGGCAGTGTGCTAATGACCGACTCCGGTTTAACAGCAAAGGTCTCACTTCGAATCAGTCGAGCTGCATTATCTTTTCATTGCCTGGGTGACGCTGTGTGGAAGCTACCTGGTCTATCACTTCATACGAAGCTTCAGATCTTCTCGGCCAAGGTCATTCCCTCCTTTCTCTATGCTTTCAAAACTTGGACCCCCCTAATGGAACATCTTCGCCGGTTAGAAACATTTAGGATGACCTGCCTACGATCCATCCTGGCTTTAACCAGGCTGCATTGTGTGAGGAGCTCACAAATCCTTGAAAGATCTGGACACAGTCCCATCGGTGACCTCCGGCAGGCAAGGCTGCGTTGCCTGAGTCATGTAGCACGCATGGCCAGCCACCGCATGCCTAAACAGCTTTTGTTCTGCCGGATCGAGGGGGCTAAACGGGCGCGGCACGGGCTGGAGAAGATATGGAGTGATGTGCTACAGGAGGACTTGGTGCTGAGTCCACTTGTAGATGACTGGTACCAGCCGTGTCAAGATCGGCCTCTGTGGAGGAGGCTCCTGAAGGACGCTACTGGGCAGTTGGAGGCAGTCACCCTCCAACAACAACGAAGGGCGGAGGAGCGACGCTCACAACAACGAGCGGAGCGCCGGGTGGCTAAAGCACAGAAAGTTGCCACAGTATGGGCCACAGGTGGTGCATCAGCCAGTCTCCTCAGTCAATCGACCTATGCCATCTGGGTTTGCCCCGTGACCTCCTGCCAGCGGGCGTTCGACACTTCACGTGGCCTCAAGGTGCACGTAGCCTGGCACAAGCGTTGTCGTGACGTCACCACCACTTAGTGGCGAATGGCGGTTGTTGTTCAGTCTATGTATGTATGTGTGAGTCTATTTGTGCGTGTAACTCTATGTGTGTGTGTCAATGGATTTGCGTGTGTAACTACATGTGTGTCTGCCTTATTCGCCCGGGCAACGCCGGGTACTAACCGCTAGTAGTCTATATAACCTTGTGCCACGACAGCTCTCTCGCCTTCTTCAGCAGTTGTTTCTTGCTGTAGTTGTCCCACCTGATGATGATTGCTTGTGTTGCGATCGAAACGTCGTGATTTGTTTTATTTTATTTCTAACGACGTGATTTTACCGAAAGAACCAGAGTATACATACATTAGTATAATTACATACACTTGCAGAACGTAATTCAATTACACCTTCCTAATGAACATACATGCATAATTAGCATAATTATATAAATTAGCATGATTTCGGAAAATTACACATTTTCATTTAATTTGTATAATTTTTCAAGACCCAATATATACAACACATCCTACAAAAAGACATTTATTTCACCCATGACTAATGTGTAAGAGATTCTCACAACACTTCATTTATATCTCTTTTCAATAACATTGAAAATTGTAAAACATTTTTAAATTTAAAACTTTCACAATTTTTTGTAGTACAAATTTTATAACATTAAATTGCTAGCAACAATTGTCATCTTACCTTCCAGAGTTTTTTTGCATTGCTCGCAGGTAAAATGAGGTGCCCAGGGTTTGTCTTGATCCCCAACTGGCACGCCGAAATATGCCTTGTCGGCCTCACACATCTTAGCAGATGCTTCCACAGAGTACTTTTTTGATACATTGGCCGGAGACATAGCAAAATGCATCTGCCGGATGCTTGCAGCCTCTTGATGCCATCTCAGAAAAATGCAGATATGTATCCCTTTGGCAGCTGGAACTAAACTAAACTGGTGGGCTTAAGGCCCCTGTATTTATACTACTATTTATATTACTGGAAAGTTCTAGAATGTTCTAGAAATTACTCCAAGCTTACTCAGCACTGAATCTATCTGGAATGTTCTCGAAAATAGGTAAATTTAAAAATATCACTGTCCTGGTCACAAAAGCAAAGTTTGTGGGGAATAAGAGCCATTTTCTGTACTTTTGAGGCGTAATTAATTAGGAAATAACACTACCTAGGAACAAAAAAAAATTGTTACACAGTGTAATTGAATACCAACAGAGCATTTGATTGCCCAGTTAGAGAATGGCTCACAAGAGATATAACATAATTTCAAAATCCCAAGTAAACCTTTTAATCTACAAAGCTGTTTGGTGCATGGATGTATAACCCCAAAAACCATTCTCATATCTGGAAATGTACCAAGTGATGAACTGATTGTAATGTTTTTTTAGTGCAACTCGTACTTGAGATCTTGGTTTAATCGGGGACCCATTGCCCACCCAAATTGAAACCCAAAATCTCAGCAGTACCCGTTCACTGCTCAGGCTCATAAGTACCTTGGCCATCTCCAATTGTGTAGTGTGTTGTTTTAAGTCTAAGTCTAATTACTGCATAAAATGATGAACAAATAAAAGACTCGGGAGAATAATTTTCCTTAAAATATTTCACCCATTAAATGCCTGAACACTTTGGCTGCACGAGGTTTTTTTCTGCATTATACAGCAGCAAGATCAAATCCATGATAGACATCGTTTCAAACTAATCTCAGACATGAAATACGACGGGGATAGAATGCATGAGCAAATAAACCCAGGACTCATTTTAAAGATTGCTTTAATGACATCATTAAGACAAACTGCGAAACAATCTGGAATGCAAAATCGATTTATTTTGTAACATTAGACAAAATATTACATGGATCATTACCTAATTACAACACACTGTCCTGCCTCAGGTTTGCAACGTGAAACTTGAAATGGTGTTGAGCTCAGTCATTTTATGATTTCGCAGAATCCCTCTTGTGCATCTACCAATCTTTGTAACGTTGTTTTTGTTCAGAGGTTCTTGTCAATTGCAATTCCTTCTGTACAGGCCTCTCTCTGATCACTTTACACCGATGGCATCTTCAGAGAGGTACAGTTTTAGAGAGTTTTATTGTGGTTTCAAAAACATATTTTAAAACAGTACAGTCGACCATAATCAAGTTTGCATGTAAGAATATTGAGGCCAAATTTGGCATATGGAGTACGTGCAATAATTTGTGAGATGGAAACTGAACAGATTCGTCGGAACATCTGACGTTATACACGGTTTTTATGTTCTACAGTCGGTATATGTTTCATCATACTGGCTAGACGCAAAAAACGAGCACATGGATCAATTAATGCGATGTGAATTTACCCTGGAAAATGAAACACATTTGGCGAGTGCATAATATTGTAGCTTTCAAAAATAACAATGCAAAAATCTTGACTTCAGTAGTGACTCGATATTTTTCGATCAAGTGAAGATGCATAGATCACATGGCTGTAGCTGCTAGAGATTACCTCGGGTTGTGTGGCTTATGTGCGGATTGATGACGAGGTACTGTATGGTTATGCTATGACAGCCAAACATTACATGCGATTTTAGTGTGTCTGTTGTATTCGAGGAGGTGCCTCTCACTTTACAAACCTCATGCTCATTCCCGAAACACATTTCCACGTTCATCAAATGCATCTCCACTCAATTACACACGTTGTGGTGGGCTTGAGGTGACTGGCATTTGAGAAGCCCTGGTCTGTAGCAGGTGGAATAGGTAATCGGATTTGACACAAGCGTGATGCATCATATTCCTTTAATGATCCACTGAACTATATCCTGTGTAAGAGTTTGTTAAAAATGGGTGCATTTGAGGGAATCAACTGCTCTATGTTGTTCACACATATGCCTGAAATTAAAATAGCACCTCTGGACATGACAACGAGCAAGGATTATCGTTGCTGGATGTGCAACTCTGTATTGGAAGTCGCATCTTGACTTGTGCAAGGAGGGTGAAATGACGGAAACATGGATTTCTTTAGCTGGTTGCAAAGGTGGTAATGTGACAGCAGGAAAGGATAATGTTTTTGTTGTTCATACAAGGGAATATTGTGCACATCATTAGACAGGCTAAGCATGATGTTGCTCCAGCTTGAGGTGAATTTTACAATAAACTAGCATCAAATGGCTTCTGTGGGTACTTTGAATGTCTTATGAAAATGAAACGTATCATCGTATCTGAACATTATGGCATGTTTGTATTTGCTCAAATGTGTTTCTCATAAGTAGCGATACATCATAGTGGGCATCAACAACAATGTGGAAAACCGATTTTATTCGTGAAATTATTCCCATCTGAATTAACATTCCACGTTTAGGAACATTGCTGTACTGCAGGATCAGGACCCCTAAGTCACTTGGTTTATTTTAGAATTAAGACAGCATTCAAGGCAGAATGAGTAACACCAAGCGGACACTTGTAAACAAATGGTTTTAAAGTATTTTGTGGGTAATGTTGCACGGATTACATTACAAAAATACAAAATTACTCCAGTCTAACCCCGCTTAACCACTCTGACAGTTGTCCACACGCATGGAACATGAGTCCGGTGGGGGCTGTTGCCCATCACACAAACATCAACACGCTTGAACAATGTTTAAGTGTGGTTAATATGAGCATACGATATGGGGCATTTGTAGGTTGATTAATTAAGGAAGCGTAACATTGGACTGTTGTATAAATGTCCTCTTGCCATTAAACTAAAGGACCAAATGATATTGAATCTTGACTTAAAGCTTTCGTGACTGCAGGAATTCATATTCTTTGGGGTTTTCGTTAAAGCCACGTAAGATAGAAAAAATAAGAAAAAATATCACAACGTTTCGATCGCAACACAAGCAATCGTCATCAAGTGAAAAAATAGCGGGAGAGCTGCTGAAGCAGGATGTTATAAAGGTTTGAGATGGGTATAGCCCAAGGGTCATAATATCCGATGTTAATAGTTATTTTCGACTCTCAGGTGTTACATTGACAGGTTAAATGTCTCACTAACACAGCCACCGTTGCTCGTTTTCCTCGATGTGGCGGTGGCTCTGCGATCTTACATTGACATGCCAATCGCTCACAATACAATGGCCACCTCCACAGCTTCGTCGTCGTGGAGGTAGCTCAGCTCTCCGATCTTACATTGACATGCAAATTTCAGCACTAGCCCTGCCCACTTCGCTTATGACCCTTGGGCTACACCCATCTCAAACCTTTATAACATCCTGCCTCAGCAGCTCTCCCACTATTTTTTCACCTGATGATGATTGCTTGTGTTGCGATAGAAACGTCGTGATATTTTTATATATTTTTTCTATCTACGTGGCTTTACCGTAAGACCCAAAGAATACAAATGATATTGCTTTTGAATTTTTACTAAAAACCTAATTTTAATAGTGTCTAATCCATCACACATTGTAAGGCATTTAAAACAGAAGGCACATATTGGATGATAAAAGGTGTGCATATATTTTCAATGCAACAGTGCAACAGAAATGCAAACAAATAGTCCAGTTGTGTCAGACATAAAATGTTGTATACATTCGTGCTCGGATAATTTTATTGACATGGAAAAGAATATATGAACTTAATGATTGGAACAGACCTTCCAAGTCACCATTAGAACTTGTGTATTACCATTCTGCCATTTAGTGTTAAACGTGTATTTGGTCTATCCAATTACAGACTCATACAAACTACAACTCTGTTGAAAACAAGCATTCATTCGTACCCAAATTCGTGTCAGATGAAGTATCGTTTACAGACAATCCTGCCGAGCTAGATTGAGCCAAATCATCACTTGAAACGTCCAAGGGGATTCCCTCAGTCATTTTATCTTTCCCAGGATCGATTCTTTCATAGTCATGAGTATCCCCGTCTTCATTGTAGTAAACATTATCAAATGCAATGTCGTCTTTTTCCGATTCGCTTGAATCCATCTCAAGCTCAGAATGGTGTGGCTTTCTCCTGCCAAGCAAAGTTCAAGTCAGATCCGACGTAAGTGAAGATTTTTCAGAACCTCAGTTGCAATTGGTACACCCATACAGACACAAACAGTAACACCACTTGCGTGTTTTACCAACCCATTTTTAGACCAAGCTCCGTGTTGGAATAGAGTAGTCAGTGACCTGACACAATGTAGCAGAAACAAAGGTAGTGAGGTAAAGTCATGGCAGTTCAGGTGCACAATGCTTAAACAACGGTGATAATTGTTTTCTACTTTTGACTGCAATGTTTATTGCGAACTTTTTTGCAGTTCTTTGCAAATATTTTACATTTTCAAAGTGTATCATGAACAAAATTTTACTCACTTTATTTAAATAATAGTTGATTAAGCACATTGTCCACCTGAATAGTCAGTAACATAAGTAGAGCCAAGGAAAGCGGGTA
Organism: Lampetra fluviatilis; assembly: GCF_964198595.1. NCBI lineage: Eukaryota > Metazoa > Chordata > Hyperoartia > Petromyzontiformes > Petromyzontidae > Lampetra > Lampetra fluviatilis. The sequence continues at coordinate 1,303,685 of NC_136325.1, read as the reverse complement.
GCTTACTCTTGTACAATCAGTAACATGGTTCGAGTGCAACCAGTGAGCCCGAGGTTTACATATTAAGAAAAGCTTATATGTAATAAGATATATCTATATATACGTTCAGTAACATGGTTCAAGTGCAACCAGTGAGCCCGAGGTTTAAACATTAAGAGAAGTTTGTATGTAATAAGATATATATAAAAAGAGTCAGTAGGTCATGATCAAAATAATTTGGCAGGTTCTCATCTGTTGATGATCCAGAGTCAGTTGTGTAAATTCCACATCCGTTAATAGAGAGACTATCCTTAGTTCTCTGTTAATATCTTCCAGGACCTGGGAAAACGGATTGTTATCCCGTGAGACTTTGTTTACACAAATGGAATTTAGTGTATAATAATCATGATACAGTTCAAAACATGCATATAAAGAGATACCAATGCTTTACTTTGTTGTTTTGTGCCTTTGGAAATGAAATATTTCCAGTTTAGGTTCTATACGCAGGCTTTCGAGACCAATATTATTATTGATAATAATCTTCTTCAGGGTCAGAGTGTGTAAGTAGAATGTCAGTTTCAACGATAACCCTCAACCACCTGACAGAGACAATTAAATCAAGTTGTCACGTCGTGAGCCAATACGCCAATAGATTCGCTGAGAAACCAAATTAAACGAAATGTGAATCACTCGTTGTGTATGAAATGTAGTTAGTTGGGAGGAAGCTTGCAATAGCATTCAATAAAAGATTAATACACTACAACACAACTTGGGTCAGTTATGTAGAAGGAAAGGCTGTGGGGTGTTGGTGGTGAAGAACTCGGTAAGCATTACATGTTATCCCAACCAGTGCCTCCCGCTGCAGCCTAGCCAAGGGAACCCCCACCAGCGGCAGCTGTCCCTGTGTGTGTATAGGGGGTGTACGCAGCCAGAGTCTGCAAATGAACATCAGTGTGCCAGGAGGGAGTGACGTACGTGATGTTATTTGTCCCAATTAACTAATGTGCAAGTAATTAATCAAATCAGGACAATGACACTGTGAAGCACAGCATTGCATATTTATGGTGAATGGACCTGCAGTGTGAACCAGCGCAGCCACTGTGCTCGTGCCACGAATCCCTTACAGAAAACGCGCTGCCGCCTAGCCACGGCACTGCCCCTTTGGCTTGTGGTTAATATTTCCACAGAAACAGCACTTTTGACTTCCCACAGTGCGGTGAAATTTGTATTGTTTTGTATTCCAATATACGTGAATCGGAACAACATAACACCTGATATACAGCACTGGTATGGAATCCACATTGGGTGAGTCTATTATTATGATGACAATTGTTAACCCAGTAATGCCTCACTAAGTCTCAGAACTCTTCTTCAGGAGGATACTGGCGAGTTTCTGCAATAGGAATCAAAATAGCTGTGTGTAATCCCAATTGAGTACTTGCAGGTAATAAATGAGTGTTGGGATGTGTGGCCAATGAAAATTAAAGTGTGTGATTTCTTACAATTTTAGACAAGGCAGAGTTCCAGATATCAGAATATGGGAGTAATTTTCCTCCAACTGTGCGCAGTTTCATGTTATTTTATTAATAATTTATTGTTGAAGGTCTCAGAAGGTGTGTAACCGCTTATCTAGATTTAGGAGATCGCCAATAGTGCCGATACCTGCGTCCTTCTAGGTTTGCCCCGGGAATCTGTGGCTGCCTCTCCTAAGAGATGGGTGGAGCCAGACAGTGAAGGTGGAATAATGGCCTGTGTTTGTACTCTGTGCCAGACGTCAAGAGAGTGCGCCATGTGCAGGGGAGGTGTGGCGGTGGGATTAGGGGAACCTTCAGGGTGGGGGTCTGTAAGGCCTTGAAGCAACCAGGTAATATACAATGCCTTCCCCACCCTTTCGATACGAATGACAGAATCACAAACGAGTTAGGAAAAAAACACAATGGATTTACGAGTTATTAGTACTGACCTGGATCGCTTTCTTTTGTAGACGACGAAAACAATGACGGCAATGATCAAAACTCCTCCAACAGAGCAAACCACAGCGATGACGATGGTGATGGTATTATCTATGGAACATATACCAAGCACGTTTCAGCATCAAATCACGAGGTCATCATTTCTTGAGCAAAAGTGCAAACAATTTTAAATGAAAAACATCGTTACTCGGTGAAAACCACTACACATGTTTACAAGAATTAACCACTGTGGTGCATCAAGACTTTTGAAAGTAAGCAACTGAAATATTATATCATGAACAAATACAAGTTACCAATCATGCAAATCCTTTGGCTATGGTTGAGTAGGACACGACACGTTGAGTGTAGGAAGTAAGGCATTTTAGAACTAAGACTTACCCTGTATCACTTAACATTCACTTGAAAGTATGTTTGTAAAGGATATCAGTGGTGCCGGCTCAGGGCTCTAAGTATTAGTATTTCATGACAAAGCACTTCCTAAACATTTTATATGAGGTGAGTTTACTGACAAGCATTGGAAATATCAACTTAACAAGACTTAGTAAACCTCATTACTGCATTGCCCATCACTTTGTCGAGAAAAAAAAATTGCACCAAGGGTAATGGTATATGTAACATGGCGCACTCCACAATGGAAGAGCAGCATTAATTAGATATCTTCACCGTGTGGGTTACCTTTATTCTCGCAGTGTTTTCCAGTGTAGGAGGAAGGACACTGGCACACAAGCACGCCATCCTCTACTGTGCACGTGCCTCCATTCTCGCAAGGATTCGAAGCGCACAGGTCCACTGTAAAACACAGCATTGTTAAATGCCTTGGAATCAACCACGGTGCTTTCTCGTCGTACAATACAATACATATTGCATTGCAATGTATTGTTGCGCTGACTGTACAGGCTTCCAGTTTCACAAATGATTAAATTCACAATCCTACTGCTAATGCACAAAGCACTTAACTACCTCGCCCCAGCCTACATCAGAGACATGCTATACCCATGTCCCCTCAATGTTTCTATTCCATTCTCGCATATACGAGCAATATTTTCAGGAGCTCAATGCCAATGTCGATGTCTGCTAACCACAAGTGGGCTTTAGGAGAGTTCGTGTAGTTGCGCTGTTCCTCCATTGAAGGAGGGCAGGCCACAGTGACCTACGATAAGATCCACAGTTTGGATTGCATGGCCATGGTTCCCATGTGGCTGCTTGTCTTTTATTTTTCCTGTTGAAGGTGGCGAGGAGGCCACGTTGAGGGTGTTAGATGGCAGCAACAAGGGTGCAACCATTTATTGTGTCACTCGCCATCCGCACACTGTCATCAACGTGCGCTTCTTGTAAGGCGATGCCGTCAACTTTGTTTTCCCTCAGGTTGATGGCCAGGAAGTCACATTCAGGTCTTGAGAGTCCTTCAATATATAGTTGGTTTCACTTGAAGACTTCATCCGATTGGTTTCTGGCCCTTAGAAGCCTTTCTTGGCATTTATCTCTGTTCATTATATCTGGATTCGAATTAATGACATCCATTTCGCCAAGATGAGGGCATTATTTGTGTTTAAGGTCTCTACGATCTGGGGATGCAGATCTTCTCAGCATTCCCCGACCGAGATGTTCTCCATGTAGCAACCCCCAGACTCTGGAACTCTCTCCCACGAGATAACAGGTTCTCCGAGTCTTTGGACATTTCTAAAGCGCGTCTTCAATGTAATCTATACAATTCCACTTATTCAACTTTGCGTTAATAAAAAAAATGGCTTTTATCATTAATTTTATTAATTTCCCATATCTCAGTGTTTAATTCCATGGGTTATTGTCATGCAGGGTGTCTGAAAGGTGTTTTATAGTTATTATTGTAATTGGGATAGGAAGTGAAACGTGGTCCTTTTCTCTAAGGTCACCATCAATATAAATTGGCGCAAATGTGACCGACTGACGGGTAAGCTTTACTGCTGAAAATTCCTATGATTGAAATATCAATCCTCTGCGGATAGATTCCTACAGAGTACAGAGTAGGAATCTATCCACATATTCTGACAATCCATTACCACTGTTACTGGATATTGGGTCTAGAGAAAACTGCAGGGAATTACCAAGGCACAGCTTCTTCATTAACGTGAAGATCAAATGCCCTATAATATAAATTGAAAATAAACTGGCTATTGCGTGTATTGTTCAGGTCCAAATGTCATGCATAAAAAATAACCACAAAATAAATAAGGCCATGTGAATTCAATCTGGTGGAAGAGATCATCTCAATAGACTTGATAATGAATACAGGAATTAAATTATCTGTAACAATTGTTTTGCTGCTGATGAAAATGATGGAGAATTGATAGTTATGGTTAAGATGATAATGATAAAAAAAATCTATATCTATTATACGTTTAAGTTTTAATGGTGAGATGCATTCATGTTACCAATTCTAAAATGTTTATTGTTTTACAAATTATTCATAACATTTCTGACAATATTTAATGAGGAACTCTTGTTGAGAATTTTAGTTCCTTTTCCCCATCCATTTTAGTTTTATTCACAAATTGAATAAATGAAGTAGTCAATTAAGCAGCTTTGGGTATGCACGTGTCCACAAAGCAGCAACCTAGATCAGTGAGTTGATGGAGACAAAGCACACATTTAAAAACATACCCAGAGTCTCGCAGAGGGCCCCGTTGTGCGTTGCTGGACATTTGCACTCAAATTTGTCATTCGTTGCCGTGCAGGTTCCTCCATTCTGGCAGGGGTTTGGCGCACATGGGTCCACTGCAAGAGAGGCATTGTGAATATGCAATTCAACGCCACCGTTGACAATTCCAGAACACAAAGCCACCAATTTTTATTTCAAGGCAGTGTTGTTGATGCATGCGTTGAGGTTTTGTTATTTGTGCTTGTGCACTACTGCCAACACAGCACGAGCAACATTACCAGGTAGTTAGTCTCATTTTAACGTACGTCAGGTGGAGCTGCAGTTGGATGCTTACACATTCTTTATTCCGCACTGCTGGTGAGCAGCATACTCTTCAGGAGCCTATAGGCTACGCGTTGTTATGTTTGGTTAATATTACATTCGTCTGTCTGTGCGAGTACAGTTCACATACCATCACAAAAACTATACAGCTCCTAAACTAATCGCTATGAAACCACGCAACTCATCAATACCAATGGCCAGATATGCATAGTTTCTGACAAGATGTACAGTAAAATACTTTCAAAAAGCTATTTTTGTGGAAATTAACATTGTCCTGCTTACCAGTGCGATAAGCACGTGTGTATTAAAAGGTGAGGGTGCGAGTGTGATCACCAAACGTGCATGTCTGTGTTTGCATGTTTCCGTGCTTCTATTTCTTTGTACATTAGAATACCCTTACAAAACATGGGCTCCCTGAATGGACTGGCATTTCAGTTTGTTACTGCAGCACGAGGTAAGAGTTGCTGTTTTTATGGCTTTAGACTGGATCAGTACTCTCAGAAAAGACAAAGTTGTCAACAGCCTTAAAGAGACAGCCTGGTTTGTGTCTGGTGCTCGCTGGACATGTCATCAATTGATCAACCAATTACTTATGCACGTGTAAAAGTTGACATGCGTTTGTAAGGCAATTGTTTAATATTGAGATTTAAAAATGTACTGTATTCATGACAATACGGTTTTTAGATGTATCGAGTAATGTTGCTTGTGAGCAGAATTTGTACGTTGCAGTTAAACAGCAGAAGCCACACGGATCCACTCACGTGAAATTTCACAATTAGTTCCATTGTAGTTGGGAGGACAGGTGCACTCGTACTCAACGCCATTCATTAAGCAGGTGCCTCCATTCTGACATGGGGATGAGGCACATGGATCGGCTGCAAAAGACAAAATTGGGACTTACACAGCATGGCCTGCAATTGCCGTGTCCAAAACGGGCCCGAATTACGAAGTTTATGAAATATATATTTAAAAGCGGTAATACATTAAAATGTTTAAAAAGTATATTTGCATCTGAAAAGGATTCCCTATCAAGTGGTACTTACCAATGGTTTAAAGCAATTAAGTAAATTTCACGTGATGAGGGCCATGCTTTACGCAGGGAAATAATTTTACACTTTATTGAAATGAGTCATTGTATCACTCCCAAAGAGATTAGTGGCTGAGTCAACCCCTGGTCTATATTATCCACACCTCCGATGAGCACGTTTGGCTACGTACGGTGCGGAAGAAGTTTTGCGTCCAAACATACAAACTCAAGGTAACAACTGTGGGTCAGGTGCTCTTAAGTTACTGCAGGGTGGCTCTCTTCATTGATTATTGTTTAGAAGAAAAACCCTACTCCTCCTACCAGCAGCATGTACTTGAAAAAAGCAAGAGAGAGTTTACGTTAAATTTATCAAGCGAGCTATGGTTCGTGATTCTTACCAGCGAAACAGCCGATGGTGAAGTTGCTGATGGTACACACTTCCTCTTCAATACAACTATATCTGTTGCATACCAACGTCTCTGTTTTCAGACATTTGCACGACTGTTCACAGGTGGATGTGTAGAACTGTTCCCCAACCTTCATTATGCACAAAGGGGCAAACACACACACACGCCAATCAATGTTACACACGTGAAAATGTGCCAGAAAATTGATTTGGTGTACAGACTTACAATTTTAGATCACAAATGAATGCTGTTAATCGACTTCAGCACATCACTCCACAAACTTGCATGAATACACGTAGGGTAGCAGAGAATATTAACATTCATGAGAACAAATTGGGACACAGATGGTTCTTGTCAATAATTGTATAATTCACGTCTCTCATACATATCACGCATTTATTCTAAACACACACCTCACAATGCAATGTGTTTCGTGCCCAGAACACTCAACGTATTACACATTTCTGCAAAACGAGTGAAACCTGAACCACCAGAAAACATGAAATACTTCCGAATAACAGCATTCCTTGATGTCCACACGTCATTCAGGTTCAGACTGCGAATCCCATCACACACAGATGGAACTTGTCTAGCTTCACATTGGCCTGGTCAGTGCAGCAATCAGTGGGAGGCAGTCATAGCAAGATTCACCAAGGTAAATTTCACAGCTTTCTATTTAAAAGAGCAGGAATGGGGAATTTACTGTATTTGAGTGTATAGTATACGCCACGTGGTTTATCCATTCTTTGTTTGTATCATTACCTCGCGGTAGGAGTTCTCATAGAGGCAGCCGCACTGGGTGAAGGGGATGCAGTCGAAGCCGCTCATCACGAACCCGGGCAAGCACTGGCAGCCCTCCACGTCGGGGAGCTCGCAGTTCGAAGAAGCGGCCAAGTCTCCACAGGTGGACGGGCAGGCGGACATGCGCTCGACGTAGACGCTGTTTGGAGGGCACGCCGGTTCTGCGTATGCACACACACACGCACGTACCAATGCATACATGGGGCAACATACGTAAAGGCCCCAGCCATGTGTATGACTTTATGACGTAATAATAATTTGTAGCCCTTCGTCAATGCACTGCCAGATGAAGGCCTCCCCATGATGTGTGGGTCATGCGTGTTGTTGACCATACTTCACCACCCTACAAAATATACTATGCACTGTTATGAGCAGCGCATTGTCTTTAATAAAATTACAAAGGGTCTATTTGTTTAAAGTACAAGTAACACAACTTTGTTGTCGATCAGCCAATAGGCCAATGTTTTCCAGAAATATTTCCATTTTAAGCAGGCATACACCAAATATGTCTCACCCTGCTAATGAGACTCAAAAAATTGCACTGGTTCAGTTTCAGAAGTGCCCGAATAGACTCTTTTTATGAATAAAACTTGGGTCCAAACCCAATTCCGACAAAAGCACATCTCTTGTGACGACAGCAGTCCCTTTCTGAAGAAAGTGATTGCGCATTTTGTGAAATGTTAAAATGTGGGTGGAAGAGGCTCAAGGCACGGAGTGGCATCGGTGATTCATCTCACCACAGCCCGTGTGGATTCTCCAGTTGTTGGGAGTGATGCCCTCCTGTTGGCAGGCTGATGTGTAAACCTCCAGACTGCTGCAGAACAACTCCTTGTCTCCAATGTTTTCACACATGTCATACATGCAGTTCCTGAAAAAAACACGATGCATGCACTCATTACCATTATTATACAAATAAAGTTATGCCCAATCCTAATAGTTCCTCCAACAAAAATAATAATTTACGATTATCGGTATGTAAACACGTAATTTTCAAACTTCATAAGAAAATTTTTCATCCCTTTGTCATTTGTGGCTATGGTTAATATCAGTGGCGAGTGATATCTGAATGAGTCCTGGGCCACCCTTCACCAACACACACTGACCAGCGCGGTGAAGTATGGTAAAAAAAATCCATGATCAACAGGCCATGGGGAAGCCTTTTCCCAGTAGCTGATTCACAAAGGGCTGTATATGAATTAATGTAATTATATCAGCTAACTCAACTGGACCAGGTGTTTATACGGCCCCATATTGTAAGTGCCTTTTCCAACTAAAACTCAGACGATATTTAACTTCCCTTTCTCAGCTTGGAAGAAGGGCAACTGACTGGCCATGATGTAACCCTGCTACATAAGCCCTTTTGTACTCTCATTGATGAGGGTAGTGAGGTGTCAATGCAGTCCTTTGAGTTGTAATATGGTGTCCATAGAGGTATGATAACTACACAGCCGGTTGAACAGTGTGATTGAAATGTTGGACACATATCTTATAGACTTAAGATGATTTATGGCTAGGTGTTGGACGAGTATTTTTGTTTATAATATAAAAAAAAGAGAAAGCGAAACGTTACATTTTGTACGTTAATTTTTGAAAGGGTATTTTCAGCATGAATTGAGAATCCCAAAGATTTTCTGGTAAAACACCGCCATGATTGATGTGCATTTTGTGCCATCGTAATTTTGAAAGTACTGGACACGTGGACGTGCAATAGTTTGTTGGCAGGCCCCTTCACGTCTAGAGGAATTGCTGAAAGCATCGAGGCAGCATGCTGTGTCCAAATAAACTAGCTTAGAAGACATTCAATAGACCTGGCGATTCCCCAGTGTGTGATGAAACTCGTAGTAATTTATTCATACTATCATGGGTCTGTGGGTATAGCTTTAAAGTGCCTTTGAAGGATAATATATTTAAGGAGCCGCTATGGGGTAATGGTGAGCGCAATGGACTTGCAATCCAGAAGTTACCAGTTCAATACCATCTTCTGGCGTTGCAGTTCTCAAATCCCCCCCCACCGCCGCTGTCTAGCCAGCAGTGTTCAACAAAATCGATCGGCAGGTCACGTGTGGTGGGGTAAAGTGTGGGTACGCCCACCTCTTCCAACAAATATAGTTAACGTGGAAGAGTAGACCAAATACCCTCTAGAGTTCGCTGGAGTGGAGGCTCCTCCATCAGCAGTGGCACGAGTGAGAATTTGCAGGGTTGTCACCACCTTTACATCTGTGGACACCCTGAATTTTAATACTCATATACCACGTATTTAATGTAATACAATGCACCGCTCATCTCAGCTGTGGACGCACGTGTAATACGGGTCCCATGGGGCGGCGATCCAGCACTGCTCGAAGGGCCCAGCGGAATCATGGAACACTCCGCAGGAATTCTTGTTCTGCAGCTCTGCCCATTGCTCATCGCTGCAGCTGAGGTTGAGGTCATTCCGGGGTTCCTCAACGAGACGTTTCGACCTGTACTCACAATGTACAACATTAACCGCCATTGCAAAGTATTAATTAAGCCGTCATGAATGTCAGAAGCAAGTCGAAGTCATTGTAGGCTACAAAAGGGGGTTTGCCAGTTTTATTTGGCGAGTAGATTCTAATCTTGCATATGGAATATGTTCAGGAGATACAGTAAATAATAATGTCAATGTCTGCTAGCCACGACGAGAGGGCTTCAGGAGAGAGTTTGTGTAGATTTTCTGTTCCTCCATTGAAGGAGCGTAGACTGCAGTCTGTTACTTTATGGTCCATAGTTTGGGTTGCATGGCCACAGTCGCACTGAGGGAGAGACGGTAGCCTCCTCCTGGTGGCCCACCGGTTATGTGTTTTCGTGTTACCTTAAATACATCTAATCCCATGATCTATTAAAATTGACGTCATTAATTCGAATACAAATAGTATCGGTAGATACGAAGAGTAGAGGAAAGTAGATTTTTCAGACGTTACTGCAAGAAGTATAAATCTCACCTGAAAACGGGTGACTCGTACTGCTCAAAGAGGCTGCGTCGGTCATTGACTTCCCAGCTGTTGCCAAACACGTTCTCGGAAGTAACGAGCGATCCATCGGGAGTCTTGAATTCATCACTCGTGTCCCCATTGTAATTCCCACACAGGCCACACACTTGGCCAGCATAAGAACTGGGAATGGTCACGTCTACATCAATCACAAAAAAAAACAACCTTCAACACTCGATTCTGTCGCACCACTTTCTACATATATATAGATCCTTAAAGGAAGCCATAACCCAAAAACACAATAACAATGACGATTGTTTACCCCCCCTGAAAATAATCTTCACCTTGTTCTGATATAATCTTTTTTATGAGGATCCTACACTGGGATGTTTGGTCAATATCGATATGAGTGATTCATAATCAGTTTATTTTGGGTTAGAGAATCGTGCCAGTTGTAATGGCCAATTTTTTTCAGCTAAACCAATATTGACACTGTTGGGTGGTGGGGGCTAAAACATAGATATGCCTCCACGATTTAACCCAACACAAACTAATTATGTATCGTGACACTGGTGATGAAAGCCGACGTATAAAATTAACAATTAATCAGAGCTCGATACGATGTGGGAGGAAACTACAGCACCTGGAGAAATTGACACATTGAAGAGGATGGCACTCTATAAACAGATTCCATATTGTCAGTGAAACAAATCTATCTATAGACTGAATGCATTGCTGCACTCCCTTTTACAAGCATCTCGTAGCACTCACAACCATCGCCTAATACACTGGGTACCCATGCTGGTCGTCACCCATTCAAGTACTGACCAAGCTGAACTCTGCTCAGCTTCCAATTCCTGACGAGCTCAGGTGCATTTAGGGTGATTTGGTCGCGAGCAAAACAAATATTTCTTATTTCGTAGATACACACTCGGGCCATGTTTCCTGGGCTATCCGCCACGAGTGTGAGGTCACAGAAGCACTTGAGTCACCGCACAGGTGTCACCCACTTCATAAAAACGTCACTGCAGCGGCTAGGTATGTATCTGCAAAATGAACGGTCTGATTTTGGCTCAATTTTCCTTTAATAAAGAGGTTTGTGTGCCATACATTGTTTTTCATGTCTTAATTTCCAGCTCACCCCACATGTATTAAATGGCAATAGGAAGTCGCTGTCTGTAGAACTGTTTGCGATATGTATTAACTGCATCACGTGATGAAGGTAATCACTGACGAGCAAGAAGCAATTTCATTATCCAGACTCTTTACCTGCGTGTGATTTGCGATCGAATATGACAGTCAGGCCAAAGTCCGTCCTGAGCACCATCTTGTGGGAGGTGTGCACGATTTCAAGTCCCTCCATGGGATTCGATGGGGGCTTCGTTCTTACCCCATTCAGCTGCAGAGCAAGAACATAAGTCATAATGGATAATGTGGTGGAGCATTGGGCAAGTGGACACTGCTTTTGCACAGATGTTAATGAAGGCAGTAACATAGGCAGTGGTGGTGGAACCCAGGGACGTGCGGTCAGGGGAGGCATGGCCTCACCTGTCATACTCCAATGAAAATAGCTGCTTTACGAAAAGTAAATAATAAAATAAATATTAAGATTTTTCCACTGATCTGTGTTATAAATGCACATTTCTATATGATTCCAATCATTTCTTATAGTCAAAATCTCCAAATTTGCGGAGCTTCGCTGAAAATACAGAAACTGGATGGAGCGCGGGCAATAAGCGCGTGCCTGTTACTATCTCTCTGCATGTCACCAATGTAATGTTTGTAGACCCCTTCATTACATGTCCTCGCCTTCCATAGTCCATGTAACTTATTTCACGTATGTGTATAAAGATATTTAGGGTCGCTGGTCTAGTCATAAAACCGCAATAAAAAAGCACCAGGGGAGGCAGTGATCACATCTGCCTCACTATGGGGGCCGTGTCTTGAGCCCACGTAATTGACGCTCGCTCTCCCTCCACGTTAGTCGGCTCTAGCAAAAAAATTCCAGCAGCTGCAAAAATGGAAAACGTTATATCTAACCTTGAAAATTAAAAAAATTGGACTTTCAATCAAAACACGGAGTGATAAACAATGGAAGACCAATGCCTGAGCTTAAGAACCTACTTCAAACGAAGGGACAGAAAATAACACGGTCGTTTCAAATGGAGTGGTACGAATATTCGCCTCTACTGCTTTCCCTGCCTTCTGTTCTCCAATACCGACAACGTTTGGACTAACGCGGGATTTTGTGACTTGAACAATCTACTAAGAAGCCTCAATAAACATTCAAAGCCAAATTGCTTTAAAGACTTTTGGAGCTTCAAGGATAGATCTGGCTTTGAATGAACAGTGGAAATTAAACAGATTCCTGCGGAGGGAGCTGGTAGGAACGTTGGGTTGCTCGGTCAATGGCCAGGGTCAACGGCGGCGTGGTGTATTTCGCAAATATGCCCGACTGTGAGGGCGGGCACAAGCCGGCGTGAGTAGGTTAAACGTTGAGTTTTATAAGGGCACCACGAGGTGACCAGCCCCTCCCCTCCCCTCCCCACCCAGCCCCTCCCCACCCTCCCCACCAAGCCCCTCCCTGCACGACGGACGGACACAATAATCCCCTGTATTCTGGTGTAACCAGGAGGTTCCTACAAGTAATATCAGCATCCACAATGCTTAGGTAAAGGAAACCCGCGAGGTTTTAAAAGACCTTATTAATGCGACCTGCTTCCTCGCCAAACAGGAATCCGCATTTCGTGGTAACGATGAGAGTGCAAGCTCTTCTAATCGTGGCCACTATGTGGAGCTATTACATGCTTTTGCTGAGAAAGATGAAACGTTAGCTAGACATTTGGAGGCATCTACTGTGTTTTCTGGCTTATCAAACAGAATACAGAACTATTTAATCGAAGCAGTCGGTGATGTAATTAGAAATGATATCAAAGAGGAGATGAATGCAGCCCCATTTGTTGTAGTCGAAGTAGACGAGACAACGGATGACACAAACAAAGCCCAGGTCTCTGTAATTTTGCGCTGTAGCTAAAAGTGAGGTGACTTGTGAGGTGAGGGAGACGTTCTTGGGATTTGATGATGTCAGTGATGACAGACGAGCACTGACTATTGCTGATTATGTTTTTGGAGTGTTGGGGAAATACAATTGCGTTGAAAAGCTGGTAGCTCAGACTTATGGCGGAGCCTCTGTGATGGCATCAGATCTTAATGGGGTGCAGGCCAAGATTAAAGAAAAGGAACCTGAAGCCACGTTTACCCATTGTTATGCACACAAATTGAACCTGGTGCTCGGATTGTATAGTTCACAAATGGTGGGGAACGAATGCAAATCACCCGGACAGCTCCTCAGCTTTTTTGCTCAGAATGATCTGATGCAGACGGTTCCCGAGGTAATAAGGTTACTCCAGCTGGTGGTGCTCACTATACCAGCTACAACAGCGTCCGTTGAAAGGTCGTTCTCTGCTTTGAAGTGACTCAAAACATAGTCGGAATCGGACTGACCAAAGACGACTTTCATCCCTGGCAATCATCTCCATTGAGATGGAGAGACTTTTAAAACTAAAAGAGAATAAAGAGGACTTTCGATTTAAAGCTTTCGTGACTGCAGAGATTCATCTTCTTGGTTACTGTACTGCCATTTTCAGGCTACATGTTTGATAATAATTTAAACTTGTAACACGCTGTACAGTATTCGCTTGCTCGCAAATGGAGAGAACGACTCTGAGGCGCGAGGAACCACAGACAAACGGGAAGGTAGCCAGGCAGTGAGGAGCCGTTGCCGAATGAGCTCTGCGGTCCTCTATATATTAATGAGTGCTTACACGTGGAAAGAAACTGGAGCACCTATCGACAACCCTCATTTGTGAGGGGCAACACTCTATTCCATAAAGAAAGAAAATATGGAGTCTACATTATACTGTACTGCATTCTCTCGGCAAGCCATGGGATGGAATTCCAATGCCCACAGGAATGGGAGTTTCACAACATTTGTGTGATTCATCAACCCTCACTTCCACAGTGATAGATTACATACATGCGCCACCACCAACTACCAGATTAATATGCATTTCTGCACAATCCACAAACTCTACCGTAATCCATCAACCCTCGCTGGCGTCACAGGTGTGTAACAACACACTCGGCACTTTATTTACATCGCGTTCACATCTCAGTTTACCTCTCCGCATGATGTCATGGAATATTTCAGGGGTGTATGTGGAAACTGCTGCATACATCAGTAACTGACAGCACAATCCGATATGTTTAAAAAAGGTTAATGGGAACAACGCCGCACCTCGAAATCCTTTCTGTCGGTAAACTTGATCTTGAAGCCGTACACGTAAATGTACACTGCATCCAGGAAGGATACACGGTGGTTGTGGCCGACGCGCTTGTTTTTGCCGAGGATTCTGATGGGCAGGAGGTTATTGTTGTCCCCACAGCTCTGTACCAGCGTGTATGTTTCACGACCCATGAAGTGGAACAGCCTCTTGTCAAAGGTCTGGTAATGTGGGTCCCCAGATATTGAACACGTGCTGTAACCTGGCACAGAGGATAAAATGTTTCCACATGGGTTAATTTTTTTTTTTTACAGAAAACTCAGTAATGGAGGGCTAGGAGAGCGAGGGCAGCGATGCAGTTAGTCTCAATACACAAAAGTGTTAAATGCACGTACAAAAGCTATCAACCTCATGCATTATGTAAAACCGACCAGTTCCTGAAAAAACTGCATTTTCGGGAGGCAGCAGAAATAACAGCCCATGAAGGTACAAATTAAGACATTTGGGATTTGCACACCCTGTGCCATGCACACAAGAGCTTTGCTCAACACTTACTGACAGGCTGGCAAGATTCCTTCCCATTCTTCAGTTGACAACTCTCGTGTTCCACACAGCTGTGCGCCTCACAGCTCGGATTGCCAGGCACCGAGCAAACGCACTTTCGTTTGCAGTTGTCACTAAGCCAGGACTCTTCAAACTGGAAGATGCACGGAAGCAATGCCACGTAAGTTGAAAACACTTAATTTATAACGGATAAAAATTAATCACATTTATACCACGACTGCTATGAAAAAAGCGACTTAAAGACACCTCGTAATAATAATCGACATCTTACACACCACACTCAATCACCAGTTTAGTCGATAATAGGTTTTCCCCCTTTTTTGTGGCAACAAAACAGGTGTTAAGATGTAGATGCTCACCCCGAGCTCTCATTACTCTGATAGTGCATTGTCCTTGGGCTGTACGCCTTTTGCCGTCCTCTGGTCTAACACCGTTTGAGACGAGGCTCAAAAGAAAGCTGTCTCTGGTGTGGACCAATCAGTTTCAAGGATAATGCATATATTATCAGAGTGTGTTTTTTGTTTGCATTCTGACCACAAGCATTATGGTTAATGCAGACATGATTCCTTGTAAAAGGTTGCAGTTTGGCGTTTTAACATCTTAACACCTGTTTTGTTGCCAGAAAAAAGGGGAAAAACCTATTATCTTATTTTGGTACTGGCAAAGGAGGTCCCAGCACCAGCTTAGTCATACAGAGACCTCACACACCCTTCCCACAAACTAGGCGCATACTGAAGTTGTCATGCAAAGCGAGTACACAATGTTGCAGCGAATGAGACAAAAGCCCTCTTACCAACGCTGTTCAGAGAGATCAGTGGGATTATAGTCTTTTAGCATTCCAAAGTAATGGCATATTAAGTATTTTGTGTTGCAGGTGGCATCACAAACATTGGCATCACTCGTGTAGAGAATCGGGAAATTAGATGAACACATTGCTTTTGGCCAATGCATAACTGGAGTGCCCCCATAAAGAATTGAATTTACATTGGGGAATTTTCATAGCAGTGCATCACATGTTGAGAAAACTCCCATGAGGGATGACGTCATGAAATAAATTCAATAGACCTTTTTTCTTACGCTAAATGACACATATATTGTACATATAATGTTCACAGAATGGGAATCACAATGACATGTCCAGGTCCTCCAAGCTGAATTGAAAGAAAATATGTTAAAGTCTAACTTTACACCATGATTTTTTTTGTACAGTCAATGATGACTGGCCTGAAATCGTGAACTTGCTGCTATACTTGAGAACCAATCTAGCCATAGGTGGCTACTCACATTTCAGCGTGGACTCAGCTCTTCAACGCAGACATTATCTCTCTGATCCACCCGGTATCGTGCGTATATATTCCATTATGTCTTGTACGCTAGATATTCTACTAATCAGCTCCTGCAAGTGTTAACCACAGAGAACGAGAGGTGCGTGGAGCAGCACAGTGTGCGTGGACCACGCGGAGTCTCTCTACCCACCGAGTGGTAGTTGTTTTCGTCGTCCCAGCAGCCGCAGGCTTCCAGCGACACGCAGAGATCGTCGCTAAGCACGAAGCCCTGGTCGCAGACGCAGCCCTCGGCGCACCGAGCCGCGCTCTGGCAGCCGGCCTCGGCGTAGATGTCCGAGCAGGTGGCCGGGCAGGGCGAGGCGCACGGCGTGTAGTGGGTGTTCGGCGGGCATGGCAGTGCTAATAAAGAGACACGTACGGATTTTATCATACGGGTGTCTTGGTTATGTTTCAAATGATTTTGTTACGTGTTGTTTATATTCTTGAGAATGGCAGCAATATGTTCACAAGCTTAATGACAATGCCGAAGTCTGCTAGCCACTGCGACACGGCTTCAGGAGAGAGTTTGTGTAGTTGTGCTGTTCCTCCATTGAAGGAGCGCAGACTACAGTGTGTTACAAAATGGTCCATACTCCACATATTGACCACATGTTCTCTTAGATATAGCTCGGAATTTTTGGTTAAAAAAAACATAAGCAGAAAAGGAATATGTTGCTTATATTTCAACCATGGAGGTAAAGTTGCTGGTGTCTAATTAAATTTTTTCTCATAATGGATATCTATAAATTTTCAAAAAATTCCTCAGGCAGAAAACTTACGGCAGAAGGTTTCATTGCGCCACAGGATGTTGATGCCCTTTGCGCGGCAGGCCTCCGCATAGGCCTGGAAGTTATCGCACAGCGTGCTCTCCATTCCGTGGAACTGACACATGTCGTAGATGCACGTCTTCAGGAAAGGCTCGGGATCTATCTCGGCATGGCACTTGGCAAAGGCTCCTGAGGTAGAGATAATGACTTCACACATCTTTTTATAGGCCTCTTCATTGATTGGTTCACAGCCGGGAATGTGCGGCTCGTCTGGTTTGCAACTGTGAAAAAATTAATCACACGCATGGTTATCTTTATTGTTATAGACATAAACATATGCGTGATTTTGACAAAAATAATGTGATAGACTAATGCCACTATATGAAATAATGATAAATGTTTCAGGTACTTAATGTTTTCATTGTAAATTAAAGTAAGGATACATTAAGCAATGTTGTGGTGTGGTGGTGCAGTGGTTAGCACACCGCATTATGAAACCACGTGACCCAAGTTTGATCGTCGGCCATGGATACGTCAGTGGCAATTGACATCTGAACTCGTCTGGAGTCCCCCACACTTCACCAACCCACAATGTAAAGCTTGGTCAAGTATGGTCAGACAAACCCGACGTGAGGGGCCTTTCTATTAGCAGTGGATTGACACGGTGTTATATACATCACTGTAATGTGTTATTACCACATGGAACATGTTATGCTGTGTGGCTTGTACGATACCAAACCGTGCACATTGGCTGACTCACCCAGCATCAGCGTCTCCCTCGGCCTTCCAGCTGTCTCCGAGCTGGGCGGCGCTGGTGGCAAGCTCCCCGTTGGGCATCAGGTAGTCGTCTGTGCCGTTCTGGTTGTAATTGCCGCATAGGCCGCACAGCTGTTGCACGGTCAAACAAGAACCAATGTAAGACATTTTTGACATGATCACGACATATGTGTCATGGGTTAATGGGTCTATATAGAAGATGAGATGGACTCTACATTCATTTTTAATCCTGGTAATTATTGACTGCAATGATAACCAGTGAATTTAAATGTATAGAACATTTGAGATAGCCTGGACCATGGCAAAAATAAAGCCTGTCTACGTGCATTTAGATTGCGGAATGGAGTTAATGATGCGGTGTGGGTCACTGTGCAGTCATCGTTCATGCGCAATTATTCCTCCTTGCATCCAAGAATTGATTACATTAAACTAATTAATAAACCTTCCAATAGTTACTTAGCTAGTTATAACGTTCTATCAATCCCATCCCTGTATTACAATTAATGTATCCGTGCGGTCATAATAAAAGTATGGTATTAGCTACAGGCAAAACCATCTAAACGAATTACAGCGACAGTGTAAAGAAATATTTCAACATATATGTCTGTATAGGACAGGGGTCGGCAACCAAAATAACAAGAAGAGCCATTTCTTTCCAATTCGGTACAAAATTCAGTATTTCAAGAGCCGCAATGCATCTGAGTACATACTGTACATACGTACATATCGTCAAGAAGCAGCCCGTAAAGAGCCGCATGCGGCTCCGGAGCCGTAGGTTGCCGACCCCTGGTATAGGACATTGTTCACCATGAAACCATTAAAACGCATGCTGCTGTCTCCTGAGAGGGCATCCATCACGAAGACGGAGCAATGAAATCAGTTCTTGTGCAGGTGCTTGGTGGGGATTGTCAAATTATGGGCCATGCAAGATGACGTCAGCTTGGGAAAGCCTTCATCCATCAGTGAATCGATCGCGGCTGATGATGATGATGCTGCCACCTCGTTTTAGGATGGAACGTTCACACAGCTTTGCTCAGTAATCCATTTTCTCTTTCAACCCCATGATTCAATGTAGGAACATTATCACCTCTCAGGTCCACTACCCTTGCCGTGGTTCTCTCTGCCACTGCCACTGTGTGATACAGGCCCTGAGTATGGGAGCAGTGAATGTTATTTAAACCATTCCTTCGAGTGTGCCTCTGATATTTGCTGTTGCAAGGTAGGTGCTGAGTCTCCGAACCAAACTGACCTTGTTAAAGTAAGTACTTGGAGTGTTGATCTCAAGGTGATGTTTTCCATCAAATTTGACTGTGACGCCAAAATCAGTCTCCAGGAGAACGTAGCTTCCGCTTATGCCGATCTTAACCCCTGGGACCAAACCTTCGATGGGGGTCTTAACTCGCTTATCGTCGACCTGTTAAGAAAGAAAAATCAACCACGATGCATGATGTGTTTTACAAGACCTCTGATTTTTACCACACACAATTACTTTGTACGATTAACTACATATCACAAAAGACAATGTAACCCTGTGATACATTGTACGTTAATCATATCTGCTCATTGCCAAAATCATAATGGAACCATTATTAAAAGTTTTCAGATGTTTTGACGTCACAGCAAGGACATTCCTGCTTTTAAAAAAAACTTAACTAAATTCACATGATAAGCTTCCATTAACATATACTTCTCAAATACATTTAAATGTTATACTTATTTTATATCTACTGTTTAGCAAATGTTTCAGGGAATGCTGATAAGATACTTTTTTTGCAGTTCTTTGTCAATCTGCTCCCCACACCACGTCAGTGATTGCTTCACCACACCGGTTAGTGGGGTGGGCTGCTTGGCACCAGTTCAGATATCACTCGCCACTTATGTTAGCCACGGCCAGCAATCGAACTGTGAGATGGGCACTCTGCCGCACCCAATCTGCCCATAAATAATCTTCTCTTTCTCAACTGCGACTGTACGGTCTCACAGTGCCCAATCCGTGCGTACCAGCACGCGGTGGCTCTTCTGCAGGATGACGCGGTGGCCCGCGATGTCGACGATCACGTGCTTGAGGTAGGAGCCGGACGCCTGCCCGCGCTCCTCGTTCTTGGCGGTGATGGTGAAGGGCGTCACGTTGGTGTCATTGCACACGTCCACCAGCGTGTACGTGCATGTGCCCATGTAGCTGATCATTATCAAGTCAAAGGTGAAGTAGTGGGGATCTCCGGCAACGTGGCACGTGGCATAACCTGGGGCACAGAAACACAACCAGGCCCTTCTCACGACAAGCAGTGGGTGCAAACGACTGAAACCCACAGACAACTCTACATGAAATTTAACTCGAGATATGTCCAGTCACCGATGATCACATACAGACGTATTAATCAATGGTGCTGCTGAAACTTCCACCTTTTTTATAACCCTGAATGAAAGCTTAAAGTAGATTTTTTTAAAGCAATAACAAATGTTAAACCATATGGTAACGCAAAGACATAAGTAGTGTCATCGATACATGAAGAGGCCATGGCTGATGAGGCCAGTTCATGTTAATCTAGATTATCTCCAATGTGAAGGTAAAAGAAGAGAGCACGTTGGTTCGGATGAATGTCCCTGTCGGGACTAGCTAAACTCCTGGTTCGACACCAATGGGCACTGATGAAATTGGATAAAAAATGATTGTTTATTCAATTTAAATTTAAAAAGTGGGTATGTCTCCCCATATTCAAACACAGATTTGGTGATATCCATCTCCAATGGTTCAACAGTAGAGTGAGCAACTCACAATCGCAATGTTCCAAGTTCAAATCCTGGTTGTAGGTAAACTTAGCCCATCACCCCTCTGGGTTTGATAAAATGGTTGCCACTTTGTGGGGAAGTCGATTGTGGTTAAACTAACTAACTGAGCTTTGGACTAATATTCAGAGGTGGCATGGGCACACGTGATTGGCCATCAAAGTGGCTTATATCATTATATGTGGGAATTTAAAGTAGCAGTCAATGAAACTAAACACATGTTGCTTCGTGTAGAGGGAAGCACCAGAGGACCCGCAAAAAACTCCACACGACCATGGGCAGAGAGAATATGCAAAGTCCGATGCCATGATCTCCTGCATACCAGGTGAGGGAGACAACATCTCACCACCGTGGTGCTTCTATGGATAGACTCGCACCCACCACAGGAACGTGGAATTTAGATCACTGGTGCAGGGCTCTAAACAGGAGATGAGCACTGCCTCAATGCTCATATCAGCAGGGAATCATTTTTATCTGCATTAGTGTTTACAATTCAGATGGAAATTCCACGCTCCTGTGCCATGGATACATCTCTCCACAAGGCAACCTCAGTTAGATATTAATTATGTAGTAATAATTTTTGTAATTCTGAAGGGATGATGGGCTGGGTTGCATTATAACTATGATTTTAACTCACTGTCTTCCAAACGAGACTATAGCGCTCTGCCACGGTGTCTGTGTTTGATCGTTGAATATTTATGTCTTAGACAAAACAAATACCCTTGCTGTGGCAGCCCAGAATGCCATCCTCCACCGTGCAGACCTCTTGCAATCCACATTGCCAGGCATCGCAACTCGCGGATCCGGGCCTCACGCATGTGCAGCGCCGGTCGCAGGTCTCCGATTCAAACCAGTTCTCCCCGAGCTGCAACAACACGATCATGAAGGCAGTGAAAAAGTCTTGAGAACGCTACATGAATCGAATAATTTTCACCACATTCCATTGTCATTGGTGGTTGAATTTTGTATCAAGTGTAATCAGATAACCACAAATAGTGGAATTTGTATTTTAGATTTTAAAAAAATCAAATGCTACCAGATAAACAATGAAAAAAGGCACACTATTTTAACACGTAGGCTTCTGCGAATAATAATATGACTCATAATTAATGTTGGGCTAGATCACGTACGTAAAAATGTGTTGTAAACCCTCCTCCACCCGACACAGCTAGTTAGTAAAGCTGAGTAAGGTGGTTATTACTTATAGTGAAACGTCAGGCAACCCAATTGTTAAATGTGATGTGGATTTATTTTCAACACACTGGTGTGCTGAAGCAGTAATAAACTGGCATGTTTGTTCACGTGACAACTTTTATAATTGGCTTTGTCGGGTGGAGGAGGGTTTACAACACACTATTTATGCAATCTGATACAAAATCATCTAAGGCACAGTGCACCCATTAATGCCGACTGGAAAGATACGGTGGGTTTACATGAGGGTGAAAGAATGAGTAGAACTCACCGGGTGGTAGTTTCCGTTGTTATCCAGGCAACCGCACTGCTCCGCGGGGACGCACTTGTCCCCAGAGAGGACGAAGCCGTCGTCGCAGATACAGCCCTCCCCACAGTGATGGTTGCAGCCACCCGGGAGACTTGCGTTGCTGCAGGTGGCCGGGCAGGGCGGTGCACAGCTCTCATAGTGGCTGCCCGGTTTGCAAGTGAGTGCTGTGGGTGCCACATGCACACACACACACGATGGTTTCTACTAAATAACAAAACCTCTACAAATCATCTGCAATAGCAACAAATTAATTTTAGTCGAATTTAAAATGTGCATATTTATAAGTGCGAAGATTGCTTTTATTTCAGTTCAATGCCATGACAATGACATATCCACAGATCTTCAAGGAATGCACAGATGAAACTGATGAGAAAAAATTTAATTCTATCGCAACTTGGAAAGAAACTGACATTTAAACCAATCGAGCTGTACCTTGCCCCTCTATTATTTATCATAGGGAGGTAAAGATGCCGGATGTACGTGACAATTACGTATGGTGGGCACCTTAAACCCAATTCCATGACGACTGAGACTCCTCTCGTGCCAGAGGCATGACACCTTCAGAACGGGAGAGCTCAATGCCTCACATCCCTTCTGTGTGTCTGCTCAGTGTGACACCACAACCATGACAAATTGATCGGCTGTCTCGAGACTGCACGCCTCAACTGAATGTGGCACCCGTGGAACCAATTATATTCTATACAAATGTTTTGGTTAATGTATATCTATTTTTTTAGCTTGAAATTATAGAATACATCTGGCATGGCACAAAGAAAGCGCAAACAGCTCTTGTCTATGAATTCTCATCTACAGTTTGCACTACGAACATCAAAATATGTATGAATGTAGGTAATATTTGTGAGTTGAGAATGGTTATGCGGCCCAACAGAAATTATTTGCCAACTGATTATAGCAGTAGAATAAGCTGTGCCACATGTGTGATAACTCACCTCTGGGAGTGGCAACCCAGTTCTACCACTTTGGCTTTTTATTTGTTTAACATGGACACGACATATAGGGTATCCATGAATTATTACTCAACAATCCTGTTCTGATAGGAACAAAGCACAGGATTATAACATGTGGCAGTGACATCACAGTGGGTGCTGCACTCACGGCAGAAGGTGTTGTTCCTCCACGTGATGATTATGCCAGCTTGGGCGCACTGGTCGGCGTAGGCCTGCAAGGCCTGGCATAGCGACAGGGGGTTGCCGCCCGTGGCACACAGGTCGAACACGCAGTTGTCGAAGAAGACTTGTGGAGGCAGCACCGCGTGGCACTCTTTGAAAGCTCCTGGTCACAATGATGTCAGGAAAGGTGTGTCGGGTGAATGCAGCTTTGTTATTTTAATCTTTGTAGGCCTCTGCCTAGCCTCACTTGCATAAGGAGGGATTTGGGCTTTTGTATGGTTCCATTTCCGAATACAGTAGTAATTAAACCATACCAACCTCCCCTTGTAATGCAGAAAAAATATTTTTGTTAACCTCCAGTTCTTCACAAGTCTAAAAATAATTACAAATCAACGAGATCGATTAACATTACAACACGCGCTGGACACATATAGTTACCCGTACCATCACACTGGACAGTTTACCTTTGATGACAGCTCTTTCAGTCCTAACACTATGATGACAAAATAAATGGCTTCAACATTTTCAGCAATAATACAGGTGTTCATACACCAAATATACACCTATTGCAAAGTATCAAGTCTGCATTAACCATACATGCTTGTGGTCAAACATGCAAACAAAGTGATTGGCCAATTATTGAATGTAGCGTTATCGCTGCCTCTACCTTGCTGGTGTCAAAGGAGATCTGCTTCCTCATTCCATGCATCAAAGCTGCTGTACTACCTGTATGGTCGATGATGTTCTATAAATACACAATACTTAAGTCGCATTCACTTAACTATCTTATAAACGAGGCCTTGAAAACAATATAAAATAATTGCACTATTTGCAGAGTAATACTGCACGCGTGTGGTTGGAGTAGAGGCACCGTGGTTTCTGCACTGCACTATGCACCCAGCATCCCGAGTTCGATTCTTGAAAATGGCTAAACATAGGTGGAGAGTGACATGTCAATTGGCTCTGGCCACCCACTGCTCAAACGTTCACCAGTCCACGCTGACCAGCATGGTGAAATACGAAAAAAAAACCATGACTGACATTACGAGGAGAGGCTTTCATTCAGTAGTGAATTAACAAGCACCAGTAGTAGGTTATTTCGTCGTTATGTTGTGTAATACTGCATAATGTGAATAATGGAAGTGGTTACACAATAATGTGCATTAAAGTACCCAGATACTGAGAATTGACATTACCATTGGGGTCGGTGATTAAGCCACAGAATCCCTCTTTTTCAAACTCCTCCTGTGTCGCTGGATCACACTCGGGTCTTCCACCATCATCATCTTTGCATCTGCCAAAACAAACACCAAGGAATACCGGCATATCACTGTCCTATGAAAAACAATAGTGCAATATTAAGTTATGGTAACAGTAATAACAATATGCTTGTGATAATTATATTAAAGAATTTCACGATTGTTTTTCAAATGAGTGAAAGCTTGCAGATGTCATAGCAGGAACACCACCCCCCCGCCCGCCTGCCACAATTCACAGCCCTTTGTCAATCCACTGTTGGATGAAGGCATCTCCACACCGTATTGGTAATGGTGGTTGTTTGCGGACCAAGTCACTGTGGGTTGGTGAAAGGGGACCCAAGACCAGTTTAGACATCAGCTGCGACTGGTGTTAGCCGTGGCCAGGAATCACACTCAGGTCGCTGGGCTCAGTGCATGGGCAAATAATACTCTCCGAACACACACAATAGCTGCTTATGAGTATAAGTTTGTTTTCTGAATGTAGTGAGAATGTATGAGTTTTCAAGGGATTGATGGGTAAAATCCGTTCTAAGGTACACAGATAATATTTTTTTCAATAAAAATGTTAACTAGAAAATCCCTTGAGATGGAACATCCACTTGCAAGAGTTCCCATGGTATGCTTAATTAATAGACAAATAGTAAGCTAGCACACAAAATCAAGACCAAAAGAACCAATAACAAAGAATTGGGCCCACATGAGGGCATTACGCTCAGCTACAGCAAGAGATGAGTGCGAGGGTGACTGCTACTCACTCATCCGAGCTGTTCACCGACTTCCAGCTGTTTCCCAGTTCTGCCGAGGAGGCGGCCACTGAGCCGTCTGGTTTCAGATTGTCATCTGAGCCATCGCCATTAAAGTTTCCTGCAAGGTTACAACATGAAAGTAACGCTAGTGTGCAAAGACATCTCAGTGCACGACTAAATTGAGCACTAATATAAAGGAAGGCTTCAAAATGAAAAAACTATAAATGACAATTCACACTGGGTAAACCACTGCATTTGTTGCCATGGTGACCCAGTGTGAATTGGGCGACCAAACCGTGACTCGAGGTCAGCATTGCAACAAGTGCAGTGTGACGTTTAGTCACAATCGTGCTTCAGAAGTATTTGCAGGCGCCCACTTATATAATATCCACTTGGTCCATGTGCATGCAATACAATAGAACTAAAGCATAATTAAAACGTATTTATGTATAGACGTATTTAAAATACCAGTTTTCTTTTACATATGAGTGGGTTTTCACTGGGTTTTATACATTTTTCTTTGGGTCTTTCAGTAATGCCACGTAGGTGGAAAAATAATACAATTATCACGACGTTGGCCAAACATAGCAGGTGTTTCCAAAAAGATGTCCAATACCATGAGCAAACACAAGATCCATGTTCGATTCAACACAGTACATAAAATTTGTGATCTCATCCCATCTGTGAAGGATGTGATCCCTGACATTCAATACTCCGGTGTCTATAAACTAAGCTGCGGCTGCGGCAGTAGTTACATTGGGGAAACTAAGCGACATGTCTCGGACCGTGTTCGTGAACACAAGGTGGATCTGAAACACGGTAGGACCAATACCTCGGCCGTGGCTGATCATTGTTTTAACGCTGTGGGCTCACATGAAATCGATTTTTCCAAGACGAAGATACTCTGCAAGCCCACTGGCTATCAACAAAGATTCGTTCATGAAGCCATCCAGATATTTCAACACAGACACAATTTCAACCGAGAAGATGTGTACAAACTGAGCAATCATTGGAAGGACGTTATTAACCAGTTTAAGTCATAACTGCCTGTGATTTTTCCATCCTACCTGCCGATGCAAGTAGTTATTTCCGTCTCTCTGAGTTACATACATGCTAAATGTCTCACAAGCACAGCCACCGTTGGTTCGTTTACATTGACATGCTAATCTCTTACATTACAATGGCCACCTCCACAGCTGCATCGTCGTCATGGAGGTACATCACCGATCTTACATTTTACATTGACATGCTAATCTCTCACAATACAATGGCCACCTCCACAGCTGCGTCGTCATCGTGGAGGTACATCACCGATATTATATTTTACATTTACATGCTAATCTCTCACAGTACAAAGGCCACCTCCACAGCTGTGTCGTTGTCGTGGAGGTACATCACCGATCTTACATTGACATGCAAATTACACCTCTAACCCTGCCCACTTACCCTTGGGCTGAGCCCATCTCAAGCCTATATCACTTCGTGTTTCAGCAGCTCTCCCGCTGTATTTTCTCCTGCCTCGACAGCATTCTCGCTATATTTTTTACCTGATGACGATTGCTTGTGTTGCGATCGAAACGTCGTGATAATTTTATTATTTTTCTATCTACGTGGCTTTACCGAAAGACCAAAAGAATATTAATTCCTGCAGTCACAAAAGCTTTAAGTCAAGTTGTATACATTGTTGGTTAATGGGATGTGTTCATACAACCTTTCCACAGATATGAACATTATTTAATTTACATGTAATTTACATTAATATTTAGCAAAATACAGCAGATATAATTTTATAAGTATTTGACCATCTCTGCCTACCCGCACATCTATTCCCCAACCACCGAGTCACTGGTTGATCATCTAGATGTACTTTTAATCACTAGTGAACCAAAACTGACGAGCTGGTGATTAGCTATTAATGTGTGATTGGCTACCATTTCCTTTGACAGTCACATTTTAGCCTCCCCTCTACGTCCACAAAAAGTCATGGTTAAGAGGCCATTTTGGTAAGCTTATGACGATAACGTGCAACTGCCTTGTATGTATGTTGAACTTCTTTCGCACTGTACGTAGCCAACCGTGCTAATTGGAAGTGTGGGGGAAGGACATCAAACTAAACACAAAAGTCATTTTAAAGAAATACTTTTCAGTCTAGATTTAAAAGTGCATAGCTCCAGTGGCTTCCTAATATCGGAAGAGCGTTCCAGACGGTCGCAGAAGCGCATTTGAAAGCGCGCGATGCAGTGACCGTCTTTATTCGATGACTATCCAAAAACCACTGCGAGGATGACTGGAGTTCGTGTGATGGTTTTATGTTCCTTGACGAGATCAGCAAGGTAGCCCAGTACGTGCCTTCCTGCAGATCCTGGCAGGCCAATACATGCCTTGGTAAATTAACCTTGTTACGTGACTGTTTTCCGTTTTTAAGTGTTTTTTGTCTCCCATTGAAAAGTGTACAAACCCCTGTATCATTGCGAGACTGATTTATTGTCAGGTGAAATAAATGTTCAAATCAGCATTCATCTAGCCTGTTCTCGGCACTCACCGCAGATGCCGCACAGTATCCCAGCGTACTCGTTTGGCACGACTATCTCCACATGGTGGTTTCCGTCAAACCGAACAACCAGATTGAAATCAGTCTCGAGCACAACGTAGGATCCGCTCAGGTACACGTGCACCCCCGACAGCAGCAGCGGAGTGGTCATACGCCGTCCTTCCACCTGTAAAACAGCACACAGCTCCAGTGAGGGTCCCAGTCGTGCATCTAATACAATCTCACACCTTCTCGTGTCCCGTACATGTGCTGCACACAGTGCACACGCCAGACTAGGCCAAGGGAAACTTGTACCCACTACTCTTGGTCCACCGCTGGAATCCTGCCCAACTTCCCAGGCCAACACACCACTCCATCATTTCCGCTCCCACCCTTGGCTTCATTAAATTGCCGAAACGTTTTGTTTGAGATATAAACAAAATATTTTGGAAAAAAAAACACCTATTGTTAAATTATAAGAATTTCTGTCATAGATTTGAAACACTTGTGTTATTTCCACATGCACATGTTTAACAATTTTAGTGAGCAAAACCTAGAATATATATTACACGTACAACATATATATTTGCTACAATATATCCTATTATTGTAGAGTGGTGGAGCGGACGCACTG
The DNA here is from genome assembly GCF_964198595.1 of Lampetra fluviatilis. Taxonomy (NCBI): domain Eukaryota; kingdom Metazoa; phylum Chordata; class Hyperoartia; order Petromyzontiformes; family Petromyzontidae; genus Lampetra; species Lampetra fluviatilis. The sequence continues at coordinate 1,275,285 of NC_136325.1, read as the reverse complement.
GTTTACACATAACACTATGAATTATAATACACAATTACAAGTATGATGGTTTAAATACAAATAAGATTATCATTGTAAACATAATAACCATCACAGAAAAAATAAGCCATTATCAGATGAGACTTGGGGAGAAGTGGGAGGGGTTCACATACTGTGCTATGAATCCAGTGACCTGAGTTTGATTCCCAGCCATGGCTAACAACATCACAGGCGCTTTCAGAAAGCAAGCCTCGTTACATGGAACAACCGACCAGACGAACTCAAGAACACCTCGAGTTCAAACACTGCAATTGAGACCATAGCATTCACTTGATGAACACAGTTTGATAAGACGACAATGCGCATTAGAGATGCTTTTAGCTTGATTTCGCGATTCTTTATGACTACATTACATGACATCTGAACCAGCCTGAGCTCCTCCGTCACCCACCTATATTGACCAGCGTCGTGAACAGTGATCACACAACCCCCACGAATGGGACAGGAGGGCCGTGTCCAGCAGAGGATTGCCAAATGTCTGTAAACTATAACTATTGTATGTACTAGGCTTCTCCCTCCACTAAACTAGGGTTTTTCATTCCTCCCTAACAACATTTCTCTTTCAGAAAGCATTTCCTATTTTAACTTAACCACTTCTTAATTGTAATTGATGTATTTTATATTTTACGAGTGTGAAAGACGCTATATGAGCTATAATTATTATTGATGAAAGTTGCTCTCTCAGTGGGCACTTATCAGGTTAGCAAGGTTCCAGTATACTGTGCAGCACAATTGGGAGACAAGTTTACCTTTTTCAGCCAAAGGAGAAAATGAAAACTTTTGTGTTTTTTCCCCTTTAGCTTCTGCCTGAGTGTGGAAACCCATAGACATGACCATGAAGGTACGGTGTAACGCTCACCAGCACCCGGCGTCCTTTGGCCAAGGTGAACCTGTGGCCGTAGACATCCACGTGGACCTCCTTGACGTAAGACACAGCCGTGCTGCCGCCCCGGAACTCATTTGTTGTCTCCACGTTGAAGTGGGGCAGGGTGGAGCTCTGGTTGCACGGGATGGCTGCCGTGTAGGTGCACTCGCCCATGAAGTGGTGCGTCGTCTTGTCGAACGTGATGTAGTGAGGGTCTCCAGTGATCACGCAGTCGCCAGGTTCTAGAAAAAAATATTAAGGATGTCGGTTTATTTTTAAATGACTTGTAAGATAATTTAAACTAGAAGTGGACAGATCATGGGTGATGAAGGTGAGAGGCTAACAACGATGATATGAGCATTTCTAATAAGGCAGGCAGGTGGTGTTGCAGAGGTATTTACGTCGGTAAAAAAAATTCTGCTAAAGCACAATGGTTTCCAACTGTAAGCTTTGCCAGTGTGAAGTGAACATCGTACTCGGTGGCGGGACTGTCGGTGGTGCTGTTGGTGTTGTTGTGGAGATATAAGGAGGAGAAGCGGTTGTTCCTGAAAGAAACAGCAAAAATGTCAAAGCGTTATCCTTCCCCTTATCTTGTTTATTGATACAAAGTACATTTTCACCAGTCATTAAAGCCAATTAATATGCTTTCCTAAAGATGGTCACTGGGTTTAAAACAAGATGATCCATTCAATAATGTATTGAATTTAAAGTTTATTTACCATCTGTGTTCATGTAAAATAATTTTTGTTTTTCGGTTGACTGAAGCTGTATGATTTGTTCTTGGAGCCCTATGGATGGTATCTATTTATATTTTTCCAGGTCCCCCTCAAACACTACACTTACCTCTTACCTGGTTGCATAAAAATCTCCGTCTCTCTCATTGTGAGACGATCGTCATGGCTTTCCTCATTTGTGAAGCAGCACAGCAACTCACCTCGCGCGTAGCAATCGAGGATGCCGTCCTCCACGCTGCAGATCTCGTGCTTCTCACACTCCCAGTTCTTGCAGTGAATGTCTCCCCCACCCATGCACGTGCAGCGCTCGCTGCAGTTGCCAGACTCAAACCAGCTCTCCCCGAGCTGCCACGCGCAACACAGATTCAGCGTCTCTGCAGATTCCACTATTGTGCAAGTGACCTTACATTTGCCAGTGACCTTACATTTTAGAATGTAAGTTTGAAATACAATTTCACTGTGTGTATAAAGTGTTCAACACACGCAGCATTATGGATGTGGCTATTCTGTAAACATCTGATTAAAAAAATGGGTGTATTATATTATTTCTAAATAAATCTCTTTGGGTAACCTTGGCTTTCCATTACCGCTAATTGCAGACTTTGCGCAAGATAATAAAAACTTAGAAAAACATATATACAGTACTTGAACATATATTGCCGACGACATAAAAGGAATGATGCATAAGTATTGAAAAAGGGTGTGCTTCACATGTGGCCACGTCATACTGAATGGTAGTGGCTAGTCGTGGATACGGTAGTGTCTGGCCTGTTTATCATTAGAAACGTGGGTTTCTCGGAGAGTGAGGACGTCGATCTTACGCATCTTAAAAATATTTGCAAGATACTCGCACTTTGCCCGGTAAAGATGTGCTTAGAGTGTGTAACTCACCGGATGGTAATGGCCATTGTTATCCAGGCAACCGCACTGCCATGTGGGGACACACTTGTCTCCAGAGAGGACAAAGCCGTCGTCACAGACACAGCCCTCCGCACAGTGCTGGTTGCAGCCACCTGGGAGACTTGCGTTGCTGCAGGTGGCCGGGCACGGTGGGGCACAGCTCTCATAGTGGCTGCCAGGCTCACAAGGGAATGCTGTGGGTACCACAAACGATGAATTTTTTTTAAAGTCTTGAATGTTTGTAATTTGCTGTGTTATTTATAGCTGTTTTTGCCATGCAGATAACAGCTTAAAGTGCCCAGATTTCATCTCGGTTTAAGGTATTTGTATAAGATTAGTACGTTTTTAATCTTCAAAGAATGAATCTTACGCTGTGCAAAACCCCCCTAAATATTGCAGCAAATGTAACACATGCTTGTATTATGTGAGAACAATTAACCGGCCATCATTGAGTTTCTCACTTTCACAGAAGGAATTGAACTACGTATATGCATGTGTGCATGTGTACACACCCGCGCACACATAGCGCACATGTTACCAGAATATGGAAGTTATACGTACCGCAGGTAGATCAGACGCTAATGGAGCCTAAAGCAAAGACAGCTAGATAGGTGCAAGCATGGTCACATGGCTTCTCCATCTGCCGAACCCCCTCTTGATTTTGTCTGAATGAGCTATTTATGTTTTTGTACATTACCCAGTACAGCATCTTCGTGTGCTCAGGTATTTAGATGCTATACACTGATATTATTATTATTTGATGAGACATGTTTGTACTTCTGCTCATAACTCAAGAGCCAAAAGTTCAGACAGTGCTTAACAGCATCCGCACTCACGGCAGAAGGTGTTGTTCCTCCAGGTGACGATGACCCCAGCTTGGGCGCATTGATCAGCGTAGGCCTGCAGGGCCTGGCACAGCGAGCCGTGGTCCCCGTCCGTGGCACACAGGTCGAACACGCAGTTGTCGAAGAAGACTTGTGGAGGCAGCACCGCGTGGCACTGTTTGAAAGCTCCTGATCGAAGCGAGAAATACGTTGTCAATGTTATCGGCATCGGCACATCACTCTCCTTCAACACAAATTGCTTTTACAAACATCTCACGACTACAGGATTGCAGTATTTAGGGAAATGGTGATGCAGTGGATTGCATCCGGCACTGAATTCGGTAATCGGAGTTCCTGAACGTGGCAAAAGTCAATGTCAAGTGAAATCTGAATCAGTCATTAAAAAGACTGGCAGCCAGTTGTAATCTTTTAGCGACCATAGATTGAGCAACAACGTATCATGTAATTTAATTATGTTCAGGAATGTTTAACGTAGCTTTGAAAAGAGTTTAGAAAGAAACCTGTGTGCAGAAGAGCTTTGTAGCCTGTATTTGTTTTAAAGTGATAATACAATATTAAAAATGGAACAAAATAATGAATGCGCAGACTATAATAGCTATTACAGTTAAACTAACGATGAAACACAGACATGGAGTGGAAATGCCATGACTTCAACCTCATGAAGTCGATTCTTTTGTGGAGTTTTCAGAAATCAATCGTGAACGAGCAGTGACAGCTAAACATAAATAGACAGCAATACTCACCCTCAGGGTCAGTGATTATTCCACAGAATGAATCTGATTCATACACGTCTTTGTCATCCTCATCACATGGAGGTATTTCCCCGGTACCATCTTGACAACTGTCAACACACGACACGCAGGTTAACATAACTGTTTAAAAGAGAAAACATCAACACAAACATAATAACAGTCTTAATTTGAAGCTTTCGTGACTGGTATAAAATGACGGACGCTTGTGTTGCGCCCGAAACGTCGTGATTTATTTTATTTTATACCTACGTGACTTTACCGAAATAACCAAAGAGTATAATAAGTCATCATCGCCATCACCATCATGATGATCACTCACTGTAGCCCAAACTGCTGACACTCATATATATACCCTCAGGAGCACAGCAATCACATCTAACGTGACTGTGTGGCTCATTTTAACTCTCGTTTTCTATCTGGAGATCTAATTCCTTTTCAATACCAATGCCTTATGTGCATTGCCTAGAGGCTTTTGCAATGATACCGAGTATGGATCATTGCAGTACCGAAAACTTCAAATCTAGAATGATACTGTTGTAATTCGCAGATATGCATGGAGATAATTGAGAAGAACGGATCCTCACTCATCATCGGAGCTGTTGAACACTCTCCAGCTGTTTCCCAGCTCGCTTGATGAGGCCGCTGCTGACCCATCCGGCTTCAGATTGTCATCTGAGCCATCTCCATTAAAGTTCCCTGTAAAACAACGCAAAGCATTGCAATATACGATTTTCGATAGACATGGTTTACATGCAAAACTTAAAAAAACAACTGACATGCTACTGCAGAACGTTAAGGCACATATTCTCTTTTTTGTAATGAGATTACACGTATTTAAAGATAATTACATATCTGTGGCCTGTTTACCAATTCTAAACTTTCATTAGCTGAGGCATCTGTAACTTTGTCCTTATGAACTCGGATCTTAAATGATATTCAAATGGGACCAAGAGATTAAAACTATCATCACGCTTGCATATTCTGTCAACTACAATCACATTGAGATATTGTGCATTCTACAAGTGTCCAGTCAGCTGCTTATTGTGTCACTTCTCTCAGGAAATTAACTCACCACAGATGCCGCACAGTTCTCCTGCGTATTCTCCAGGCACGACTATCTCCACATGGTGGTTCCCATCAAACCGAACAACCAGATTGAAATTGGTCTCGAGCACAACGTAGGATCCACTCAGTTGGATGTACACCCCGGACATGAAGAATGGAGGAGTCACACGCAGCCCATCCACCTGTAAAAACAAAGCACAGAGCATTTTATGTAGAGACCTCATGGTAAGATCAGTAATGCATGGTAGATCATAGTACAGAAAGGATTGTTTTTATTCATTATGCAAATTTCCTTCACAATTCTTCGTAAACATCGACATTCTTTCACCAAAGATTCATAGCATAAACATGGCTTGAATGTTCACATATATTTGGTCATTCTTAGTCCCAGATAAGGAAGCCTCTTATGAGCATCAGGCAACACCGTGGACATTGTTAAATTCAAGTATTTTTTTAAATGAAAGGCTCTCTCGGAAAATGCAACGATGCAATCATAAGGAACATTACAGTTATTGAGATATCACTGTATGAGAGAGTGTTGTGCCTTGTGGTAATGGCTCCTGGATGGCACGCACTGGCTCTGTGAAAATAACAAAGGATGAAGTGAAACCCTCACCAGCACCCGGCGTCCTTTGGCCAAGGTGAACCTGTGGCCGTAGACATCCACGTGGACCTCCTTGACGTAAGACACGGCCGTGCTGCCGCCCCGGAACTCATTTGTTGTCTCCACGTTGAAGTGGGGCAGGGTGGAGCTCTGGTTGCACGGGATGGCTGCCGTGTAGCTGCACTCGCCCATGAAGTGGTGCGTCGTCTTGTCGAACGTGATGTAGTGAGGGTCTCCAGTGATCACGCAGTCGCCAGGTTCTGAAAATAGAGGAGCCATGTAATAATGTATTGTGATGACTTATGCTGCACTATCAGATCATTTTGTTTGATATAAATGAAGAGCCCAATGCAGCAGTATCTTTTGAAACAAAACCGTAAACAATGCATTCAACAAGCAAGGTTTGTCAGTGTAGGGTGATTGTAGGAGAATGTATTTAGTGAATATTTTACTCAGTGGCGGGGCTGTTGGTGGTTTTGATGTTGTTGTTGAGACCACAGTAGGAGAGGCAGCTGTTGTTTCTTCAAGAAAAATCAAAGGACAAAATGTTACCTTTCCTGTTATCTGTCAACCACAGCAAATTACATTTCTACGAGTCATTCAAAGCATTAGACATTTATTCCCAGATGAGCACTTTGTTGCAAACAAGACGATCCATTCAATATTGTATTGAATTCAAAGTTTATTTACTATCTGTGTCCATTTAAAATATTTGTAGTTTTTCGGTTGAATGCGGCTGTATAATTAGTTCTTGGAGCCCTATAGATTGTGGTTATTGCTATTTTTCCAGGTATTCCATCCAGCACCACACTTCCCTCGAACCTGGCTGCATAAACATGTCTGTTTCTCTGTCTCTCTGTGACAGGATCGTCATGGCTTTCCTAATTTGTGACGCCACGCAGCAATTCACCTCGTGCGTAGCAATCGAGGATGCCGTCCTCTACGCTGCAGATCTCGTGCTTCTCGCACTCCCAGTCCTCGCAGTTGACGTCTCCCCCATCCAAGCACGTGCAGCGCTCGCTGCAGTTCCCCGACTCAAACCAGCTCTCCCCGAGCTGCCACGCACAACACAGATGATAAGTAAAAATATATTGTTTAACTGCCCTTCCCCCATACTCTGACAATATCACCCAGGCATACATACCTATTTGCTTACTTAATCTTTAAAGTATAATTTCGAGGAATACAAAGTATTCAAAGCTTGTGATATCATGAATGAGAGGAATTGCTGCCCTCTTTTACATTCGATACTGAGAAAATGTTACATGTGGGAGAAAGAGTGAACAACTGTCCAGTGATTGGGCAACATTATCCATAGCCCATCAATGAGTGAGTAATATTTATATCGATAATGCTGAATTCATCTTACACGTGACATCGCGTAGGTGTCCTACTGTGAAAATCAAGGACTCTGAGTTAAAGTTGTTGACTAGCAGGCTGGATTATATGTAAATATGCATATCAGAGATAGAAACTCTGTTAACATCATGCCTAAGTACAAACTTAGGCTTGCATTTTTGCGTCAAATATATACCAATAAGCGTGGATAAGCAGGCTGAGAATCACTTTGAGAGAAAGGAGAACACGTGGATCAGTGAGCTCGTTTTGCAGAGCCAGACGACTGCCACTTCATCAGCAGCATGGAAGGAGGGCCCTGCCACCACTGTCTACTCGTCAGGGTAGCGATCGTTCACAGTGTGCGACATCATCGCAAACCATATCCCCAGAAATAATATACAGAACTGTAATTAATACTGACTTTTAAAAAAAGTAAGTGGACTTGGGCAGGTTACATCGCTGGAATGAAATGATAATCAATGGATGAGACTGACCGAATGGCAACCAACAGTATCAACGCTGCAGAGACAGAGTGATAAGATTAGATGATGCTGGAACTAGATTGATTATGGCTTTGCAAGTTGAATTGTTTGAAAAATATATCATCTTATTAAAGCCACTCAACTTAATCAATACATAAAAACATATCTTCTTTCTGAAATACGAGACATCAATATATTCTACTGTACACAACTCAATTTCATCAAAACCATGAGACAGGAAATTCTAACCAATTACATGCATTACTTGGTCATGCTAAATCAATCAACTGACCGGATGGTACTGGTCGTCAAAGTCCAGGCAGCCGCACTGCTCCACAGGGACACACTTGTCCCCAGATAGAACGAAGCCGTCGTCACAGACACAGCCCTCCGCACAGTGCTGGTTGCAGCCACCCGGGAGACTTGCGTTGCTGCAGGTGGCCGGGCACGGTGGGGCACAGCTCTCATAGTGGCTGCCCGGTTCACACGGGAATGCTGTGGGTGTCACACGCAATAGAAATGTCATCAAAGTGCTTCAGCACCATTCTGAATGTTGACAACCATTTAATTAATTTAGGCACTCAAGTTTTAAACTTAGTTTTGGGGTTTTCCGTTTCTGCTGAACCCAGCATGAATGGCCGAAAAAGATGGGGGCCGGGGGAACGGGATGGACTCTGACACTGAACCATTATTGCAAACACATGACGGCCGTTGTTTCTAGGGGAAAACAAGAATGATAAACTCGGGAATCGCACTTGTGTTATTTCCGGGTTTGTGTGGTTATATTATCCCCCTCTCCCCCTCTATTCCCCCCTCCCCCTCTATTCCTACTTATTCAACTCCCCTGCAAATATGCTACTGCCCATCGTTGGCCCTACCATGGACGGGCAGTGAGCCCAACTTCCTCCAATCGGTCCCCAATTTCAGGGTATATCACTCCGGGTTTGTTACGCACTTATGACGTGGGATTCCCTTGATGTCTGTGTTTTGAGCTATCCTTCATAAACAGTTTCCAAGAAATGAGAATAGGTTTTCCCCTTTTTTCTGGCAACAAAACAGGTGTTGAGATGTTAAAACACCAAATTGAAACCTTTTGCAAGGAATCATGTCTGCAATAACCACAATACTTGTGGTCAGAATGCATTCTATTCTCATATTTTGGTGCTGGCAAAGGAGGTCCCATGAAGTTTACAAGACACCTGTTTGTCATATTGTGTTGATATGAAGTTTCAACTAAATGTTGATATTTTTAATTCAGATAATTGTATTTTTCAACTAACTTTCACATTAATCGATGATAAAAATACAGCATTTTAAATTAATGGGTGAAAATTTATATTTACGGTACTCTCTAAAGCTGACACAATTCCCCTGCAATTCAGAGTATCAGTAGTGCTGTGATGCCACAGCAGTTGTATGGCAGCTATACGTAATTAGAGTACTGCATTACCTGACTAACATAGAAACAAACTCATGTCAGACAGCCTGGCACCAACGTGAAGGTTAAAACAAATAGTCCTACAAGATAAAAGCTGTTTTCTTTTGAGTTTTGTATTTCCTTCAAGTGATGCTGCAGACTCATTCAATTTGTTTTGTATATTCTATATCTTTGAGGCGCAAAATCAGATGCGGGATATGAGCTACCAAACTAGCTTTGGTTGGCTTATAGATGAGGGTTTAAGGACTTGTGGTATAATAATACTTGGAACTGTAAAAAACAAATATATACTGTACTTTTATTTTTTCGAATGGTTAAGAAAATATGTTTAATCATGAGATTTTTTGTTTATGACAAACTGATATATTTCATTCTCAAGAACTGTAAATAAACAAAATGATGTGCAACAACCATCAACTTCATATTCGTGAGATCCTATTTGAACCAAGGGTGACTGAAACCAGGCTTTGAACTCAGGTTATAGACCTTAATTAATTGCAACATCCCGAGCAATCAGTGTGACGGTGACATCACAGCGGGCGCTGCACTCACGGCAGAAGGTGTTGTTCCTCCACGTGACTATGATCCCAGCTTGGGCGCACTGGTCGGCGTAGGCCTGCAGGGCCTGGCACAACGAGCCGTGTTCCCCGTCCGTGGCACACAGGTCGAACACGCAGTTGTCGAAGAAGACTTGTGGAGGCAGCACCGCGTGGCACTCTTTGAAAGCTCCTGATCAAAACAAGAAATACGATGTCAATGTTAGCGGCATTGGCACATCAATCCTCTTCGACACAAATTGCTTTTACAAACATCTCACGACTAGATTGCAGTAATGAGGGAAATGGTGCTACAGTTATTTGTGTCCTGCACTTTGAATTTAGTGACCGGAGTTCCTAAACGTGGCAAATATCAATGGCAAATTAAAACAGAACCAGTCATTAAAACTTCTGGCAGCCTGTTGTAATCATTAGTTAATATAGAATATGGGCAACACGTCATTATGTTCAGGAATGATTATCGTGGCTTTTAAGAGAGTTCAGAAGAAAACTGTTTGTAGAAGAGCTTTGATGTCTACATTTATTTTCAAGTGATAAGATAATATTAAAAATGGCACAATATAATGAATGTGCAGACTAGAATATCTATTAAAGTTAAACTTGCAATGATACACATACATGAAGTGGAAATGCCATGACTTCAATCTTATGTGGAGTTATGAGTGACCAATCCTAAACGTGTAGTGACACCTAAACATAACAGACAGCAATACTCACCCTCAGGGTCAGTAATTATTCCACAGAATGAATCTGATTCATACACGTCCTTGTCATCCTCATCACATGGAGGTATTTCCCCGGTACCATCTTGACAACTGTCAACAAACGACACGCAGGTTAATGTCACCAAGTTGAAAACAGAAAACATCAACACAAACACAGTAACAGTCATCATCGCCATCACCATCATCATCATGATGATCACTCACTGTAGCCCAAACTGCTACACCCATACATATACCCTCAGCGGCACAGCAGTTATATCTAAAGTTGCTGTGTGGCTCATTCTGACACTTGTTTTCTATCTGGAGATCTAATTCCTTTTCAATACCAATGCTTTCCACGCGTATTTCACAAAGGCTTTTGGATTATACTGTTGTAATTAGCAGTCACGCATAGAGATTATTGAGAAGAACGGATCCTCACTCATCATCGGAGCTGTTGAACACTCTCCAGCTGTTTCCCAGCTCGTTTGATGAGGCCGCTGCAGACCCATCCGGCTTCAGATTGTCATCTGAGCCATCTCCATTAAAGTTCCCTGTAAAACAACACAAAGCATTGCAATATACGATTTTCGATATACATGGTTTACATGAAAAACTTGAAAAAATAATAACTGAAATTCTATTGTAGAAAGTTCAAGCAGATATTCTATTTTTGTATATGATTACACATAATTAGAAATAATTACGTATCTTTAGCCTGTTTAGCTGAGGCATCCGTACTTTTATCCTTATGAACTCGGATTTTAAATGAATATATTAAAATGGAACAAAAAGAGATTAAAACTATCGTCACGCCTGCATATTCTGTCAACTACAATGACATTGAGATGTTATGCATTCTTCAAGTGTCCAGTCAGCTGCTTATTGCATCACTTTTCTCTGGTGGTCAACTCACCGCAGATGCCGCACAATTCTCCTGCATATTCTCCAGGCACGACTATCTCCACGTGGTGGTTCCCATCAAACCGAACAACCAGATTGAAATCGGTCTGGAGCACAACGTAGGATCCACTCAGTTGGATGTACACCCCGGACATGAAGATCGGAGGAGTCACACGCAGCCCATCCACCTGTAAACAAAACACAGAGCATTTTATGTTGAGACCTCATGATAGGATCAGCAATGCATAGTAGATCATAGTACAGAAAGGATTGATTTAACTCATGCAAATTTCCTCCACGATACTTTGCAAACATCGATATTCTTCCACCAAAGATTCATAGCATAAACATGGCTTGAATGTTCACATATATTTGGTCATTCTTTATGAAGCCAATTCCTAAGTCTCAGATAAGGAAGCCTCTTATGAGCATCAGGCAACACCGTGGACATTGTTAAATTCAAAGTAAATGTTTTTGAAAATGGAAGCCTGTCTAGGACAATGCAACGAAGCAATCATAAGGAACATTACAGTTATTGAGAGAGCAGTGTGTGAGAGTGTTGTGCTCTGTGGCGATGGTTCCTGAATGGCACGCACCGGCTCTGTGCAAATAGCAATTCAAGTATGAAGTGAAACCCTCACCAGCACCCGGCGTCCTTTGGCCAAGGTGAACCTGTGGCCGTAGACATCCACGTGGACCTCCTTGACGTAAGACACGGCCGTGCTGCCGCCCCGGAACTCATTTGTTGTCTCCACGTTGAAGTCGGGCAGGGTGGAGCTCTGGTTGCACGGGATGGCTGCGGTGTAGCTGCACTCGCCCATGAAGTGGTGCGTCGTCTTGTCGAACGTAATGTAGTGAGGGTCTCCAGTGATCACGCAGTCGCCAGGTTCTGAAAATAGAGGACCCATGTAATAATGTGTTGTGATGCCTTATGCTGCTCTATCAGATCATTGTGTTTGATATAAATGAAGAGCCCAATGCAGCAGTATCTTTTGAAACAAAAACGTAAACAATACATTCAACAATTGAGGTTTGTCAATGTAGGGTGATTGTAGGAGAATGTATTTAGTGAATATTTTACTCAGTGGCGGGGTTGTTGGTGGTTTTGATGTTGTTGTTGAGACCAGAGTAGGAGAGGCAGTTGTTGTTTCTTCAAGAAAAATCAAAGGACAAAATGTTACCTTTCCTGTTATCTGTCAACCACAGCAAATTACATTTCTACGAGTCATTCAAAGCATTAGACATTTATTCCCAGATGAGCACTTTGTTGCAAACAAGACGATCCATTCAATATTGTATTGAATTCAAAGTTTATTTACTATCTGTGTCCATTTAAAATATTTGTAGTTTTTCGGTTGAATGCGGCTGTATAATTAGTTCTTGGAGCCCTATAGATTGTGGTTATTGCTATTTTTCCAGGTATTCCATCAAACACCACACTTCCCTCGAACCTGGCTGCATAAACATCTCTGTTTCTCTTTCTCTGTGACAGGATCGTCATGGCTTTCCTAATTTGTGACGCCACGCAGCAACTCACCGCGTGCGTAGCAGTCGAGGATGCCGTCCTCTACGCTGCAGATCTCGTGCTTCTCGCACTCCCAGTCCTCGCAGTTGACGTCTCCCCCATCCAAGCACGTGCAGCGCTCGCTGCAGTTCCCCGACCCAAACCAGCTCTCCCCGAGCTGCCACGCGCAACACAGATGATAAGTAAAAATATATTGTTTAACTGCCCTTCCCCCATACTCTGACAATATCACCCAGGCATACATGCCTATTTGCCTCCTTAATCTTTAAAGTATAATTTCGAGGAATACAGAGTATTAAAAGCTTGTGATATCATGGATGAGAGGAATTGCTGCCTCTTTTACATTCGATACTGAGAAAATGTTACATATGGGAGAAAGAGTGAATAACTGTCCAGTGATTGGACAACATTATCCATCGCCCATCAATGAGTAATATTTATATCGATAATATTGAATTCATCTTACACGGGACATCGCGTAGGTGTCCTACTGTGAAAATCAAGGACTCTGAGTTAAAGTTAAGTCTGGTTCGTGGATCATATGAACAGAGAATTCAAAATAACATTCACTTAAATTGATCCAAATGTAATGATCAATACAGAAGTTGTTGACTAGCAGGCTGGATTATATGTAAATATGCATATCAGAGATATAAACTCTGTTAACATCATGCCTAAGTACAAACTTAGGCTTGCATTTTTGCGTCAAATATATACCAATAAGCGTGGATAAGCAGGCTGAGAATCACATTGAGAGAAAGGAGAACACGTGGATCAGTGAACTCGTTTTGCAGAGCCAGACGACTGTCGCTTCATCAGCAGCATGGAAGGAGGGCCCTGCCACCACTGTCTACTCGTCAGGGTAGCGATCGTTCACAGTGTGCGACATCATCGCAAACCATATCCCCAGAAAAAACATATATAACTGTAATTAATACTGACTTTTAAGAAAAGTAAGTGGACTTGGGCAGGTTACATCGCTGGAATGAAATGATAATCAATGGATGAGACTGACCGAATGGCAACCAACAGTATCAATGCTGCAGAGACAGAGTGATAAGATTAGATGATGCTGGAACTAGATTGATTATGGCTTTGCAAGTTGAATTGTTTAAAAAATATATCATCTTATTAAAGCCACTCAACTTAATCAATACATATAAACATATCTTCTTTCTAAAATACGAGACATCAATGTATTCTACTGTACACAACTCAATTTCATCAAAACCATGAGACAGGAAATTGAAACCAATTACATGCATTGCTTGGTCATGCTAAATCAATCAACTGACCGGATGGTACTGGTCGTCAAAGTCCAGGCAGCCGCACTGCTCCACGGGGACACACTTGTCCCCAGATAGAACGAAGCCGTCGTCACAGACACAGCCCTCTGCACAGTGCTGGTTGCAGCCACCCGGGAGACTTGCGTTGCTGCAGGTGGCCGGGCACGGTGGGGCACAGCTCTCATAGTGGCTGCCCGGTTCACACGGGAATGCTGTGGGTGCCACACGTAATTGAAATGTCATCAAAGTGCTTCAGCACCATTCTGAATGTTGACAACTATTTAATTAATTTAGGCACTCAAGTATTAAACTTAGTTTTGGGGTTTTCCGTTTCTGCTGAATCCAGCATGAATGGCCGAAAAAATGGGGGCCGGGGGAAGGGGATGGACTCTGACACTGAACCATTATTGCAAACACATGACGGCCGTTGTTTCTAGGGGAAAACAAGAATGATAAACTCGGGAATCGCACTTGTGTTATTTCCGGGTTTGTGTGGTTATATTATCCCCCCCTCCCCTCTATTCCCCCCTCCCGCTCTATTCCTACCTATTCAACTCCCCTGCAAATATGCTACTGCCCATCGTTGCCCCTACCGTGGACGGGCAGTGAGCCCAACTTCCTCCAATCGGTCCCCAATTTCAGGGTATAACACTCCGGGTTTGTTACGCACTTATGACGTGGGTTTCCATTGATGTCTGTGTTTTGAGCTATCCTTCATAAACAGTTTCCAAGAAATGAGAATAGGTTTTCCCCTTTTTTCTGGCAACAAAACAGGTGTTGAGATGTTAAAACACCAAATTGAAACCTTTTGCAAGGAATCATGTCTGCAATAACCACAATACTTGTGGTCAGAATGCATTCTATTCTCATATTTTGGTGCTGGCAAAGGAGGTCCCATGAAGTTTACAAGACACCTGTTTGTCATATTTTGTTGATATGAAGTTTCAACTAAATGTTGATATTTTGAATTCAGATAATTGTATTTTTCAACTAACTTTCACATTTATCGATGATAAAATACAGCATTTTAAATTAATGGGTGAAAATTTATATTTACGGTACTCTCTAAAGCTGACACCATTCCCCTGCCATTTAGAGTATCAGTAGTGCTGTGATGCCACAGCAGTTGTATGGCAGCTATACCTAAATAGATAGAGTACTGCATTACCTGACTAACATAGAAACAAACTCATGTCAGACAGCCTGGCACCAACGTGAAGGTTAAAACAAATAGTCCTACAAGATAAAAGCTGTTTTCTTTTGAGTTTTGTATTTCCTTCAAGTGATGCTGCAGACTCATTCAATTTGTTTTGTATATTCTATATCTTTGAGGCGCAAAATCAGATGCGGGATATGAGCTACCAAACTAGGTTTGGTTGGATTATAGATGAGGGTTTAAGGACTTGTGGTATAATAATACTTGGAACTGTAAAAAACAAATATATACTGTACTTTTATTTTTTCGAATGGTTAAGAAAATATGTTTAATCATGAGATTTTTTGTTTATGACAAACTGATATATTTCAGTCTCAAGAACTGTAAATAAACAAAATGATTTGCAACAACCATCAACTTCATATGCGTGAGATCCTATTTGAACCAAGGGTGACTGAAACCAGGCTTTGAACACAGGTTATAGACCTTAATTAATTGCAACATCCCGAGCAATCAGTGTGGCGGTGACATCACAGCGGGCGGTGCACTCACGGCAGAAGGTGTTGTTCCTCCACGTGACTATGACCCCAGCTTGCGCGCACTGGTCGGCGTAGGCCTGCAGGGCCTGGCACAGCGAGCCGTGGACCCCGTCCGTGGCACACAGGTCGAACACGCAGTTGTCGAAGAAGACTTGTGGAGGCAGCACCGCGTGGCACTCTTTGAAAGCTCCTGATCGAAGCGAGAAATACAATGTCAATGTTAGCGGCATCGGCACATCACTCCTCTTCAACACAAATTGCTTTTACAAACATCTCACAACTACAAGATTGCAGTATTGACGGAAATGGTGATACAGTTATTTGCGTCCTGCACTCTGAATTCAGTGACCGGAGTTCCTAAACGTGGCAAATATCAATGGCAAATTAAAACTGAACCAGCTATTAAAACTTCTGGCAGCCTGTTGTAATCATTTAGTTAATATAGATTATGAGCAACACGTCATTATGTTCAGGAATGTTTATCGTGGCCTTTAGGAGAGTTCAGAAGAAAACTGTTTGTAGAAGAGCTTTGATGTCTACATTTATTTTCAAGTGATAAGATAATAATGAAAAATGGCACAATATAATGAATGTGCAGACTAGAATATATATTACAGTTAAACTTGCAATGATACGCATACATGTAGTGGGAATGCCATGACTTCAATCTCATCAAGTCCAATCTTATGTGGAGTTATGAGTGACCAATCCTAAACGTGTAGTGACACCTAAACATAACAGACAGCAATACTCACCCTCAGGGTCAGTAATTATTCCACAGAATGAATCTGATTCATACACGTCCTTGTCATCCTCATCACATGGAGGTATTTCCCCGGTACCATCTTGACAACTGTCAACAAACGACACGCAGGTTAATGTCACCAAGTTGAAAACAGAAAACATCAACACAAACACAGTAACAGTCATCATCGCCATCACCATCATCATCATGATGATCACTCACTGTAGCCCAAACTGCTACACCCATACATATACCCTCAGCGGCACAGCAGTCATATCTAAAGTTGCTGTGTGGCTCATTCTGACACTTGTTTTCTATCTGGAGATCTAATTCCTTTTCAATACCAATGCTTTCCACGCGTATTTCACAAAGGCTTTTGGATTATACTGTTGTAATTAGCAGTCACGCATAGAGATTATTGAGAAGAACGGATCCTCACTCATCATCGGAGCTGTTGAACACTCTCCAGCTGTTTCCCAGCTCGTTTGATGAGGCCGCTGCAGACCCATCCGGCTTCAGATTGTCATCTGAGCCATCTCCATTAAAGTTCCCTGTAAAACAACACAAAGCATTGCAATATACGATTTTTGATAGACATGGTTTACATGCAAAACTTGAAAAAAATTAACCGAAATTCTACAGTAGAAAGTTCAAGCAGATATTCTTTTTTTGATATGATTACACATAATTAGAAATAATTACGTATCTGTAGCCTGTTTAGCTGAGGCATCTGTACTTGTATCCTTATGAACTCGGATTTTAAATGAATATATCCAAATGGGACAAAAAGAGATTAAAACTACCGCTACGCCTGCATATTCTGTCAACTACAATCACATTGAGATGTTATGCATTCTCCAAGTGTCCAGTCAGCTGCGTATTGCATCACTTTTCTCTGGTGGTCAACTCACCGCAGATGCCGCACAATTCTCCTGCATATTCTCCAGGCACGACTATCTCCACATGGTGGTTCCCATCAAACCGAACAACCAGATTGAAATCGGTCTCGAGCACAACGTAGGATCCACTCAGTTGGATGTACACCCCGGACATGAGGATCGGAGGAGTCACACGCAGCCCATCCACCTGTAAACAAAACACAGAGCATTTTATGTAGAGACCTCATGATAGGATCAGCAATGCATAGTAGATCATAGTACAGAAAGGATTGATTTAACTCATGCAAATTTCCTCCACGATACTTTGTAAACATCGACATTCTTCCACCAATGATTCATAGCATAAACATGGCTTGAATGTTCACATATATTTGGTCATTCTTTATGAAGCCAATTCCTAACCCTAACCCTCAGATAAGGAAGCCTCTTATGAGCATCAGGCAACACCGTGGACATTGTTAAATTCAAAGTAAATGTTTTTGAAAATGGAAGCCTGTCTAGGACAATGCAACGAAGCAATCATAAGGAACATTACAGTTATTGAGAGAGCAGTGTGTGTGAGAGTGTTGTGCCTTATGGTGATGGCTCCTGGATGGCACGCACCGGCTCTGTGTATATAGCAATTCAAGGATGAAGTGAAACCCTCACCAGCACCCGGCGTCCTTTGGCCAAGGTGAACCTGTGGCCGTAGACATCCACGTGAACCTCCTTGACGTAAGACACGGCCGTGCTGCCGCCCCGGAACTCATTTGTTGTCTCCACGTTGAAGTGGGGCAGGGTGGAGCTCTGGTTGCACGGGATGGCTGCCGTGTAGCTGCACTCGCCCATGAAGTGGTGCGTCGTCTTGTCGAACGTGATGTAGTGAGGGTCTCCAGTGATCACGCAGTCACCAGGTTCTGAAAATAGTGAAATAAAATGTTTTTTCACAAAAGTGGCATATGATGTAAGAGTGGTGCGCGATTCGTCAGATACAGAATTGGATGTTTCACAATTTCATTAAACATAATCTTATCACATCTTGATGTGCTGGTCATATTATATCTAGTACAAGTAGCCACAATGCTATAGGAATAAAGTAATGGAAAATATTATTTATTAAATATTTTTTATGTTAATAAAATCACAATTTAAAATTGTTGAGTTATGAGAGCATTGTATAAAATTAAATGGTAGACACTTCTCGGCAACCCATAGATTGAGTATATTCCAAATTGAGTCGTAAACTTGAACTGGCATATGCTCTCTGATCCATGTGCTTCTATTTCGTTCTTCTAGTGTAATATCAACCATGCACCACTCCATGCTTATTTATGGAATTTTTAGTTCATTGTCAGTTTCCATTTTGCTGATCTATCATGAACCAATCAAACTGAAATAACTGCCTGATATATAAACACATATCCTGGTGTGATTTCTGGTTGTGTCCCTCCAAAGTTATCGCATTTTGAAAAAGGAAAATAGTTATTCAGTAATGTAAACCTTGTCACTAAACTGGGTATATAATTTTATCCGATTCAGACAGTAAAACTGGACTTGAACATCTGATGAGTTGTAAAATTGGATTCAGATCTGATCAGGATCAAATCAGGTCTGACCCAAACCATCACCGCACTCCAATTATTTTCCAAATGACGTATGCATACTTAAAGAAAATATTTTCCACATACATAAAACCATCAGCCTCTCCATTTCTATATAAGGGCACTCTCTCAGTCACTGGCATATACCAAAGCGGGTGCTGTGAGTGCAGTGTTTACTTGGAGGAACTGCTGTCGTATTGGTCGTGGTCGTGCTTGCTGGCGGATGAGTTGGTCCTGGCGTCGATTCTAATGGGAGGAATGTTTGGTTTACGAAATGTCGCATTTACAGAATTAACAAATAATGGACACTTTTCGATTATTGACACAACGAAATCGAATTATGCGTTAACGAAATTTCCAACGGCACGCGCAATGAGATCAAACAAGAAGCATCAGGGAGGTTGCATCATCCATCCGCGACAGTGTCACGGTATCCCTGCAGTGCAACAGTAACGCTTCCACATCATCTTTCTGTTCATTCCAACAATCATATCTTTTCGTGAGTTTCCCGAAAAGGTAAATTATGTTTCTTCTAAATTTATTATTCAATCGTTTTCACATTTATATTCTTCATTATTATTATTATTTTTGGATTGTGAAGGGTGATATAGGTGTATATTTTAGGTTAGGAGTAGAGTTGGAATGATTGTCCGAAACACATCCCTATTTTTTTTAATAAAATGGATTGTTAAAGTAATTCTGATTCACAAAATTTAGTTTTATGCGTGTTTTTTTAAAGAATGCATCCCTATCGTAAATCCATGGATACGTGTATTATTAAGGATGCTTCGATATGAACATGCACATTTTTTGTTTAGATAATCATAAAATAAGACAAGTGGTCGTGGAAACATCTGCAAATTCCCATGTCAAATGACATGACAAATGCACAAAGCAGTTTGGGTATTATCAGATGGCAGTTCACGGTGTGTCATGGTTGTCATGTGCTATGGAACAGGATTTTGTCATTAAGTTTATGGTGATGGAAAGTATCAAATAAGCTGAAATTTACAGGTGAGCTGTGTGATATGTTTTTCTGAATTTGAAGTGTCGTTGGGTGGTGCAAAAGGTTTAAAAGTCATCACAACTGATGGTATGAAAACATGCGCCATGAAATGGCTATGTACATTTCTTAAAGAACATCCATCTGGAACTAAGGCGTTATAACACCAATTTAACAAATGTGTTTTATCGGGCGAATTATTTGATAGATATGGTCTCATTGCATGCCACCGTTAATAATGTTTAATGTGTTTTTTTAAATGGTTAAATAAGTTAAAACACAGCATTTGCAATGCACATACATATTCAAATTACCGATTCTTTAGCCTTATATACATTTTATAATTCCTAATGAAGAAATATTTTATATATTGGACATTAATTTCAGTCTCTAAATTATGATACTTTCATCATTACTGTGAAAACTGAGAGCACTGTAATCTCAGGTTGGATGTGTGTTGTGCGTATTTAATTGGTGTTGACACTGCTGATGGTGATTTTATTGATGTGGGAAATGCAGTTGCAAGTACATCTGTAGACGCAGAGGAGCTGGCGTGGATTCAAAAGGTGGGACCTCGGTGACTTAATTGCAAAGAAAACGTTACAGGCAAGAATTGAATTATTTGTGAAGGATTATATTTATGTTTCAAAAAATCGTGAACCTTTCAAAATTATAATTTACCATCAGGCATTGTTAGAAATAAGCACAATGACAATTATGTATTGTTACGGTGCTGTGATCTCAATGTCATTTGTTTTGGGTACATTAACCTGTTGTTGATCCTGCTGGAGAATTTGGTGCTGATGTTGATTCTAACGATGGGGCCTCTGTGCCTTTATATGTCAAAAAGCACAGCAGGGAAATGTATGTTTTTTTGGTGATTCAGTAGTCATTGTGAAAAATACATCTATCAGCATTGACATTTTAATGAGTCTCGTGAAATTATTGTTCTTGTGTGTTTAAGTGCACGAGTGTAGTGGTATATTCACAATCCTTGAATTGTATTTATTATTGCAGCAAAATGAAGTATGCGTCGTTGTAAAATGTCTTGATGTAGTGCTGTAGTATGTTCATGTTTATATTGGGTGCATTTACTTGGTGTTGACGCTGCTGATGGTGATTTTGTTGTTGATGTTGCAAATACAGTTGGGGGTAAATCTGTAGTCTGTGAAGGAGCTGGTGTTGAGTCGAAAGGAGGGGCTTCAGTGCCTTCATTAGATAGAGAATGTTACACGCAAATAGGAAGTAAATTATTTGTGCAGGATTGTATTGCATTGACGTTCATAATCGTGAGCCCTTTTATTATAATGGTGTTTGGTGGTAAATCATGTATTGTTACGGTGCTGTGATATCAATGTCATATTTGTATTGGGTGCATTTACCTGGCGTGGATTGTGATGGAGGATTTGATGCTGATGTTGATTCTAATGATGGGGCATCGGTGCCTTTATTGTGTAAGAAATGTAACAGACAGGTCATCAATTAGCTCTTGAGAATTTTTTAATTAAAATTTTATAAAAAAAATTATATTAGTGCTGCTAAACCAAAATTCACAGTCAAATGTTTAATGTTGTCTGATAGTAAACAATCTATTAAGTGCTTTATTTGGTATATTTACTTGGTGATGATATTGCTGATGGTGACTTTGTTGTTGGTGTTGGAAATTCAGTTGGTGGTAAATCTGTAGACTGTGGAGGAGCTGGTGTTGAGTCGAAAGGAGGGGCTTCGGTGCCGTCATTACACAGAGAGTGTTACACGCAAGTAAGAAGTGAATTATTTGTGCAGAAGTGTATTAAGTTGATGTTCATTCTCGTGAACCTTTAAAAACATTGTTTGTTTGTAACAATGTTTGGTGGTAAATCATGTATTGTTACGGTGCTGTGATCTCAATGTCATATTTGTATTAGGTGCATTTACTTGGTGTGGATTGTGCTGGAGGATTTGATGCTGATGTTGATTCTAATGATGGGGCATCGGTGCCTTTATTGCGTAAAACAAATTTGAATTAAGATTTTATAAGAAATGTATATCAGTGCTGCTAAACCAAAATTCACAGTCAAATGTTTAATGTTGTCTGATAGTAAACAATCTATTAAGTGCTTTATTTGGTATATTTACTTGGTGTTGACACTGCTGATGGTGATTTTATTGATGTGGGAAATGCAGTTGCAAGTACATCTGTAGATGCAGAGGCGCTGGCGTGGATTCAAAAGGTGGGACCTCGGTGACTTCATTGCAGAGAGAACGTTACAGGCAAGAATTGAATTATATTATTTGTGAAGGATTATATTTATGTTTCTAATAATAGTGAACTTTTAAAAATTATAATTTACCATCAGGCGTTGTTAGAAATAAGCACAATGACAATTATGTATTGTTACGGTGCTGTGATCTCAATGTCATTTGTTTTGGGTACATTTACCTGTTGTTGATCCTGCTGGAAAATTTGGTTCTGATGTTGATTCTAACGAAGGGGCTTCTGTGCCTTTATATGTCAAAAAGCACAGCAGGGAAATGTATGGTTTTTTGGTGATTCAGTAGTCATTGTGAAAAATACATCTTTCAGCATTAAAATTTTAATGAGTCTCGTGAAAATATTGTTCTGTATTTTATTATATTTGAAAGCGGTTTATGCTTGTGTTTTTAAGTACACGAGTGTACTGGTATATATGTAGAGGTGTAATTGTGTATGGGAGCGGATGGCCAACAAACACAAGGGGCGTGGTTAGGGCCGTACACATAGGAGGTGCTCGCACCGACGTCCGCACCTGCATCCCCCACGGGCCCCTCCCGGGGGGGCCGAGGACTATAAAAGGTGGTGAGCCGGAGGGCTCGAGGTCGAAGTATCAGCTTTAACCAGCGAAGACGGAAGACCAGCTAGAATAGGCCCCGGAGCTTCCCTGGCTCGCTGTCCTTGTAAGGGCTGACCAGGGCTAGCCGGTGGCGTGGCCCCGAGAGCCCAGACTGACGAGCAGGTCTGGGGACTCAGGGTGCCGGATCCCAGCTTGACCAGGGCTGGGACAGGTAGCCTCCCTTAGCTCCCTAGTGGAGGACTTGGGCTTAGGTTAGCGGGGCTTAGATGTCGTGTCTCCCTGTTAGCCGAGTAAGGGGACGTTACCCCTTAGGTCCTGTGTATACTCGTTAACTGTATACAAGTTGTGTTAATAAATAAGTGTGCCTCCAATCCCGTCGTCAAGCCTCCTGAGTACTTACTACAACTGGTGTCAGAAGTAAAACGTCCAAAGATGGACACACGAGGGACGACACGTACCAGGGAGTCGGAGAGGGAGGACACCGCGGCCGAATCAGCACCAGAGATGGCCGAGGTCGGATCGGAGCAGCCGGGGCCGAGTACACCCGCGCCGCTACGACAGGAGGTGGGGGATGCGTCGGCCGAGGGACTTCGGCTGGCTCACTCCCGCCTGGCGGAGCTGCTCTACGCCGCGGCCGCCGTGTTGGAGGATATCACGCGGCTGGGAGCTGGAGGGGCTGCGCGGGAAGACGACAGCAGCCGACGCACGCCGGCATTTCCCGCCACGCCGACGCGGCTCGCGGTCAAATTTCCCGCCATCACTACAGTGCGAGCAGAGGGCGGGGCCGGCCTGCGTCAGGTGACTGCTGAGGGCCAAGCACGAGCCGTGACATCATCAACGCCGGCCAGCGCGTCAACAACAGAGCGACCGGCGATGCCATGCTCACAGCCCGCCCACACTGTAACGTCGGCTGGGAACGAGGGAGCGAGATCCGCAGCCACGGACGTCGCCTTACAACAGCGACTGCCGCCTCTCAAGGAATTCGTGGGCGCGGATGGAGATTGGGGCGGCTTCAAAAGGCGGTTCATCGCTCATCAAGAGATGGCGAACTGGACGGACGCCGAGGCACTACGCGCGCTGCCGGCGATGCTGGACAACGACGCCCTGGCTACCCTCACCTCGGCGCCTAAGGAAAAGTGCGCCACGCTGCACCTGGCGCTGCAGCTGCTGTCAGCCGTCTATGGGCCGCCTTCGGACTGCAAGCAGCTGTTCCACGATCGGCATCGGGGCGCCAACGAATCGCCCCTGGCCTTCCGGACGGCTCTCCTGGCCCTGGCAAAGGCAGCTTTTCCGCGGATGGACGAGGAGGGAGTGGACGCCATGGTGGCTGAAAAGCTGCTGCTACTCGCCGATGAGCTGGACATTGCCGTCTTGGCTCAAGACGACGGAGAGATGTCGTCCCTGCTGATCGCGCGCCACATCCACGGGGGCTTGCGGTCCCTGCGTCGCAAGGCTGCCAAGGGGGTGGCCGGCCATGCCATGGCGGCCACCGCCCTCCCATCAGAGGAGGTCTGCGGGGTGGAGCGGCGGGGGGAATGGAGATCGGCGGCACCACAGGCTCGGAATGGACCGAGCCGCCAGGAGCAGCCCAGGCCATCTGGGGCGCTCACACGCTGCTACAACTGTGGCCTGCAAGGCCACGTTGCGTCAGGATGCCGGGCTCCCCGTCAGCGCGGGGCGACACCTCGTCAGGACGCCACGCCGTCTCCACCCAAGCTCCAGCAGAGAAATACGGCGAGTCGTGGCACCTCACACGTTTGGCCCATGCACACACCCGACACACACTCACGCGCTCAACTGAACAGGGCTCGAAAATCGCCGCCCATTGCGCGCGATTGTTCTGAAATGCGGCGAGCGCTCCAACCGGGTCAGTGGTCGGAGCTCGCCCATCGTGTCGTTGCTGCGTCGGCGGGATCATCGGTTGTGGTCGGTCATATTGATGGGGTAGAGGTGCGGATTTTAATTGACACAGGGGCATCGGCGACCATTATATCTGATTTGATTTATAACATCCTTCCCGTTCAAAGTCGTCCCTTGCTCCCTGTTGACGTGCCATGCCATGCTGCTAACGGGGGCTCGCTGGGCATTATTGGGCAAATCCGCGCCAAAATTTGCATTGGGGACATTAAATTATCCGGGCCTGTTTTGGTTTCCTCCTCACTCGCGGTTCCGTGCCTGTTGGGGACGGATTTCTTGGCCAAAATGCCCATCTGTATCTTGATTGACCAGGGGTGCATCGAGCTCCCATCGGGCCGACGTGTTACATTTTTGTCTTCCCCCACCACGGAGCGTCGGGTGTTTGCCACCGTGCAGGCGCTCGTGACAAAAACTGTGCGCGTACCCCCGGGGGCTCAGATGCTCGTCCCTCTTAGGTTGCGTCGGCCGTTTGCTGAAGGGGTTGCGGATCGGGGGGTCTTGTTGGGACCATCTCGAGCCGGGGTCAATGGACCCGATTTGATAGCGGCTCAGACCATGGTGAAAGGGGATGGGGACCCCTTCATTGCAGTCCTTAATGTAGGATCGCGAACAGCCGTGGTTGCTCAAGGGACCGTGCTTGCACACGCAACGCTGGTACCCTATGAGGAACCACTAGTGGCTCAGGTAACCACCGATCCTCCGTCGCGACCGCATTCGGACTGTGATGACGGATGGCTGGATGCGCTTTGCGCGGGATCAGTGGACCTGTCCGACTCGCAGCGTGCGCAGCTGCGAGTTCTCCTGAACGAATTTGCTGACGTTTTTAGTCAACACAAATTTGATATTGGTTGTACTAAATTGCTGCGACACCATATTGACACGGGTGACAGCGCGCCAATCGGTTGAGTCCCGCCGAAAAGGATCATGTCAAATCGGCTGTTGATGACATGCTAGCCGCCGATATCATTTCCCCTTCCAACAGCCCGTGGGGCGCGCCGATCGTTTTGGTGAAAAAACACGACGGCTCACTGCGGTTTTGTGTCGACTTTCGGCGATTGAACAAAATTTCTGTGGCAGATGCATACCCGCTTCCTCGAATGGATGAGTCGCTCGATGCCTTGGCGGGGGCGCGATTCTTTTCCACCCTCGATTTATTATCTGGATTCTGGCAGCTTCCTCTGGATGACGATTCAAAACCTAAGACTGCTTTTCGTACACCGCAAGGTCTCTTCCAATTTAACCGCTTGCCGATGGGCTTACACTCTGCGCCGGCAACTTTTCAGCGGTTAATGGAACTGGTCTTGGCAGGCTTGCAATGGCATTCGTGTTTAATTTACTTGGACGATGTCATCGTCTTTAGCAAATCCTTCGAGGAACACCTCCAGAGGCTGCGTGCTGTTTTTCTCAAAATGCGGGCTGCCAATTTAAAATTTAAACCGCAGAAGTGCCATTTGCTCCGCGAATCGGTGCGGTATTTGGGTCACATTGTTGGGTGCTCGGGGATATCCACTGATCCCGCCAAAACGGAATGCGTCAGCTCCTGGCCGACTCCCACCTCGGTGGGAGAGGTCAGGAGTTTCATTGGGTTCGCGTCGTACTATCGACGGTTTGTGGCTGACTTCGCTACGATCGCGAAACCATTGCATGCCTTGACGTCCAAGGGAGTCAGGTTTCATTGGGGGCTGGAGGAGGAGGCCGCTTTTCGCGCCCTCCGGAAAGCCCTGGTGGGGGCTCCGCCGTTGAATTACCCCGATTTCTCACAACCCTTCTTGCTCGATACAGATGCAAGTAACACGGGCATCGGGGGCGTGCTGTCCCAGCTCATTGGGGGTGTAGAGCATGTGGTGGCTTACGGTAGTCGGGTACTGTCTCCAGCGGAACAACGGTACTGCGTTACTCGTCGGGAATTATTGGCAATTGTTTATTTCATTCAGCAGTACCGCCCGTATCTGTACGGTCGGCGTTTCACCGTCCGTACAGATCATGCGGCCCTACAGTACGCTCTGCGGGTTCAACAACCATCGGGCCAGTTGTCTCGATGGTTGGAGATTCTCCAAGACTACGACTTTGTCACCACATATCGTAAGGGCGTCCGCCACACGAACGCTGACGCCCTGTCGCGGTTGCCACCCACTTCGGAGTGCGCTTGCCTCCTGGGTTCGGGGCGTTGTAGGCCCCCGAACGTCACCACCGATTCGGTCCTCGTGGCCGCCGCCGATGCGCCTTCGGCTTCGGGTCCTATCGAGCAAGAAGGGAGGGATTCGTTGCTGGGGTTGTCGGTCGCGGAATGGGGACGCCTCCAAATGGAGGACACCTCCCTCCTCGCTCTGCGCCGTCGCGCCGGGGGGGTTGGGCAGGGGGTGGCGAACATTGACTCGTGGGGGTTGTTCCAGGGTCTTTTAATGCACTGGGACGGAAAAACCCGCCGCCAGCGGCTCGTGGTACCTGCAGCATTGAGGGGTAAGGTGGTATGGGCTGTTCATGAGCGGCTTCTGCACTTGGGGGTTCACAAGACCTTTGCCACGCTCCAGCTCGATTTCTTCTGGCCGGGCATGGCAAAGGACGTGGGGGATCTCCTGGGGTCGTGCACGCAATGCGCGCAGCGGAAGCCACCAGCTAGGGGGTCCAACCCTCCGCTGCAGTCCATAAAGGTTTCCCGGGTTAACAAGCTCGTTGCTCTAGACATACTTGGGCCATTTCCCGCTACACCCAGGGGGAATAGGTATTTATTGACAGGGGTCGAATACTTCACGAGATGGCCTATGGCCTGGCCCCTGGCCAACCAGTCGGCAGCAGCCATCGCGGAGGCCTTTGTCCAGGGCTATGTCCTCGACAAAGGTGCTCCGGAACGGCTGCTTACTGACCAGGGTAAGAATTTTTCGGGAAAACTCCTCCGCGAGGTGTGCGACCTCTTGGGTACGGAGAAAATTCGGACCTCCCCGTATCTCCCACAAACTGACGGGATGGTGGAACGGCTGCATCGGACCATCACGTCTATGCTGTCCCAGCAGGTGTCGGAATCCCAGACAGATTGGGACCTTCACATAGCCGGTGTGTTGCAGGCCTACAGGATGGCTCCCCATGCGGCCAACGGATTTTCCCCTTTCTTTTTAATGTATGGCCGCGAGGCTAACCCCCCTGTGACGACCCAGCTGAAGCTCTCGGCGCCTCAGGCGAAGTCTACCTTGTCCGAACACGTTAAATTTAACATCAGCAAATTATCTGAGGCGCGGGAAGCGGCCGTGCAAAATTCTGAACTCCGCCAGAGGGCGAACGAGAGGCTTCGGCTGGGGCGGGTACATGTGTTCAAATGGAAACCAGGGGACAGGGCATGGTTGCACTGTCCCCAGGTGCCGCTGGCAACCTCGTCAAAGTTGGTACGGCCGTGGCGGGGGCCAGTGGAGGTCGTACAGGTCTTACGGCCGCAATGTGTTCGCGTCAAATGGGGGAGGCGTCGGTGGTACGTGCACCCCTCAAGGTTGAAACCGTTCATTGCGCCGGGCCGTGGTTCACACACACACACGCATGGCCAAACGTGTGAGGGGTTCGCCGACTCACCGACGTCGCTGCTCTCGCCTAACCTGACATCAACTGTTCCATCTCCAGGTGCAACAGGAGTGACAGGTCCACGCCCGCCAACCCCTCCCGGAGGGGTCGGGGGTCACTCGGCAGCGACGCCAGACTCTCTTGCACCCGGACCGTCAAAAACCGCCACTGAGCGTGCCGGGATGGGCCCTTGTGACGGGCCCGCCGCGAGAACGCGCGCCAAAACGCGCAGACTATTGTGAGGTCGGCCGTTGGGGGGCCCTTGCGGACAGTGGGGGGGGGAGGCGTCCGGAGAGTGTGTATATATGTTGGGTTTGCGGAATGGGGTATTTATTCGGGAGGGTGCGCCGGGTTATTTTTTTTCTCTTTCTTCTTCTACCTTGTTCCTGTTGTTGTTGTTGTTGTTGTTAGGGTTGTCATGGTTCTTGTTGAAATTACGCGAGGCACACACGGTTTTGGGGAGGGATGCACCTTTATTCTGTTTTTGTTGCAGCCGGGGACGGCTGCGAGCTGTACGAGGGGGGGTGATGTAGAGGTGTAATTGTGTATGGGAGCGGATGGCCAACAAACACAAGGGGCGTGGTTAGGGCCGTACACATAGGAGGTGCTCGCACCGACGTCCGCACCTGCATCCCCCACGGGCCCCTCCCGGGGGGGCCGAGGACTATAAAAGGTGGTGAGCCGGAGGGCTCGAGGTCGAAGTATCAGCTTTAACCAGCGAAGACGGAAGACCAGCTAGAATAGGCCCCGGAGCTTCCCTGGCTCGCTGTCCTTGTAAGGGCTGACCAGGGCTAGCCGGTGGCGTGGCCCCGAGAGCCCAGACTGACGAGCAGGTCTGGGGACTCAGGGTGCCGGATCCCAGCTTGACCAGGGCTGGGACAGGTAGCCTCCCTTAGCTCCCTAGTGGAGGACTTGGGCTTAGGTTAGCGGGGCTTAGATGTCGTGTCTCCCTGTTAGCCGAGTAAGAGGACGTTACCCCTTAGGTCCTGTGTATACTCGTTAACTGTATACAAGTTGTGTTAATAAATAAGTGTGCCTCCGATCCCGTCGTCAAGCCTCCTGAGTACTTACTACATATACACAATCCTTTAATTGTATTTATTATTGCAGCAAAATGAATTATGCTTCGTTGTAAAATGTCTTGATGTAGTGCTGTAGTATTTTCATGTTTATATTGGGTGCATTTGCTTGGTGTTGACGCTGCTGATGGTGATTCTGTTGTTGATGTTGCAAATACAGTTGGGGGTAAATCTGTAGTCTGTGAAGGAGCTGGTGTTGAGTCGAAAGGAGGGGCTTCGGTGCCTTCATTAGATAGAGAATGTTACACGCAAGTAAGAAGTGAATTATTTGTGCAGGATTGTATTGCATTGAGGTTCATAATCGTGAGCCTTTTATTATAATGGTGTTTGGTGGTAAATCATGTATTATTACGGTGCTGTGATATCAATGTCATATTTGTATTGGGTGCATTTACCTGGTGTGGATTGTGATGGAGGATTTGATGCTGATGTTGATTCTAATGATGGGGCATCGGTGCCTTTATTGTGTAAGAAATGTAACAGACAGGTCATCAATTAGCTCTTGAGAATTTTTGAATTAAGATTTTATAAAAAATGTATATTAGTGCTGCTAAACCAAAATTCACAGTCAAATGTTTAATGTTGTCTGATAGTAAACAATCTATTAAGTGCATTATTTGGTATATTTACTTGGTGATGATATTGCTGATGGTGACTTTGTTGTTGGTGTTGGAAATTCAGTTGCTGGTAAATCTGTAGACTGTGGAGGAGCTGGTGTTGATTCGAAAGGAGGGGCTTCGGTGCCTTCATTACACAGAGAGTGTTACACGCAAGTAAGAAGTGAATTATTTGTGCAGGATTGTATTGCGTTGATGTTCATTCTCGTGAAATTTAAAAAAATGTGTTTATAACAATGTTTGGTGGTAAATCATGTATTGTTACAGTGCTGTGATTTCAACGTCATATTTTCTATTGAAAGCATTTATCTGGTGTCGATTCTGCTGCAGGATTTGGTGCTGATGTTGATTCTAATTATAGGGCCTCAGTGCCTTCATTGTGTAAGAAACGTGATGGCCAGGTCACCAATTAGCTGTTGAGGAATATTGCATTACATTTTTAAAATACATCTTTTTTTGTTGCTGTACCAATATTTATAGTAACTCATTTTTGACCAATTGATTGAAAATAGCCTCAAGAATTGTAACTTTTTTTTATATAGAATGATGGGATAATCAGTTGGTTTCAAACTGTGAAAGATTCCTTTCCTAAATTCCAATTAAACGTATTAAGGCAGATATTTAATTATGTATTAAAGTAATTGTATTTTTTAATGTGACTGTTTAGTGCATTGTGTCGTACTATTTTGGTTTAAAATGTTTTATTTGCAAATGAAATTTGAACATGAATATGGCAATGTGGTATTTGTTTGACATGCTGGATTATTATGAGGCCTTACCGTCAATGTGTCATTTGCACTGTGTGAATTTAATTGACCTGGATGGTGCCGATGGGAATGTGGTCGTTTTCTGTGTGGATGTTGGTAAATGTGGAGCTGGAGGAATTGGTTCTGTTGATTCTAATATTTGGGCTACAGTGCCTTCATTGCGTAAACAACGTTACAGGCAAGTAAGAAGTGAATTATATATGGAGTACTGTATTGCATTAAAGTTCATCATCATGAACATTTGAAAATACAGGTAGTCCCCGACTTACGATGGTCCGACTTACGATATTTCGAGTTTACGATGGCGATAGCGATTCGACAAAATTGTTAAATATTTAACATTTCGCGCGGCAGGCAAACGCAGCAGCATTTCGAGGTACGATACTGTACGTTGGGACGCTGCTGGGATGTACTGTACGTATATAATTTATACAGTACAGTACTGTAAATTGCTCTGTTTTGCTAAATAATCACCATTCTTTAAGACTCCTGGGTAGGCTAGGCCATTTTCGACTTACGATGGGGTCGTCGTAACGCATCTCCATCGTAAGTCGGGGACTACCTGTAATGAGTTTATTTTTGTTAATTAATTTAACAAATTATCTGTTGTGGTAAATATTGTATTGTTGTTGTACTAGTGATCTCAATGTCATCTTTGTATTGGGTACATTTACCTGGTGTTGATCCTGCTGGAGGATTTGGTGATGATGTTGATTCTAACGATGGTGCTTCAGTGCCTTTATAGAGCAAATAACACGGAAGGAAAACGTATGGGTTTTAGGTGTTTCATTTGTCATTGTATTAAGCATGTTGAACTTCTTTCGCGTCGTACATAGCCAATCATGCTAATTGTGACATTATTGTTCAGTAATTTAATGCAAATACGTTTTGCATCAAAAAGTGGTTTCTCTTTGTGAAAGCGGTATATGTTTAAGTTAAGTGTACAAGTGTATTTGTATATATTTTATATTGAATTGTATTTATTATTGGAGAAAAATGAATTATGTTTTGTTGTAAAAGGTCTTGATGTAGCGCTGTAGTATTGTGATGTTTATATTGGGTGCATTTACTTGGTGTTGACGCTGCTGATGGTGATTTTGTTGTCGATGTTGGAGATACAGTTGGGGGTAAATCTGTCGACTGTGGAGGAGCTGGTGTTGATTCGAAAGGTGGGGCATCAGTGCCTTCATTACACAGAGAATGTTACGCGCAAGTAAGAAGTGAATTATTTGTGCAGGATTGTATTGCGTTGATGTTCATTCTCGTGAAACTTTAAAAACATTTTGAACTATGTTTATTATGTATCACAATGATGTTTGGTGGTAAATCATGTATTGTTACGGTGTTGTGATCTCAATGTCATATGTATACTGTGCTGTGATCTCAATGCCATGTTTTCAATTGAATGCATTAATCTGGTGTCGATTCTGCTGCAGGATTTGGTGCTGATGTTGATTCTAATTATAGGGCATCAGTGCCTTCATTGTGTAAGAAACGTGATGGCCAGGTCACCAATTAACTGTTGAGGAATATTGCATTACATTTTTTAAATACATCTATTTTTGTTGCTGTACCAATATTTATAGTAACTCATTTTTGACCAATTGATTGAAAATAGCCTCAAGAAATGTTACTTTTTTGTATAGAATGATGGGATAATCGGTTGGTTTCAAACTGTGAAAGATTCCTTTCCTAAATTCCAATTAAACGTATTAAGGCAGATATTTAATTAAATATTAAAGTAATTGTATGTTTTAATGTGACTGTTTAGTGCATTGTGTCGTACTATTTTGATTTAAAATGTTTTATTTGCAAATGAAATTTGAACATGAACATGGCAATGTGGTATTTGTGTGACATGCTGGATTATTATGGGGCCTTACTATCAATGTGTCATTTGCACTGTGTGAATTTAATTGACCTGGATGGTGCCGATGGGAATGTGGTCGTTTTCTGTGTGGATGTTGGTAAATGTGGAGCTGGAGGAATTGGTTCTGTTGATTCTAATATTTGGGCTACAGTGCCTTCATTGCGTAAACAACGTTACAGGCAAGTAAGAAGTGAATTATATATGGAGTACTGTATTGCATTAAAGTTCATCATCATGAACGTTTGAAAATAATTAGTTTATTTTTGTTAATTAATATTAACAAATTATCTCTTGTGGTAAATATTGTATTGTTGTTGTACTAGTGATCTCAATGTCATCTTTGTATTGGGTACATTTACCTAGTGTTGATCCTGCTGGAGGATTTGGTGATGATGTTGATTCTAACGATGGTGCTTCAGTGCCTTTATAGAGCAAATAACACGGAAGGAAAACGTATGGGTTTTAGGTGTTTCATTTGTCATTGTATTAAGCATGTTGAACTTCTTTTGCGTCGTACATAGCCAACCATGTTAATTGTGAAATTATTTTTCAGTATTTTAATGCAAGGATGTTTTGCATCAAAAAGTGGTTTCTCTTTGTGAAAGCGGTATATGTTTAAGTTAAGTGTACAAGTGTATTTGTATATATTTTATATTGAATTGTATTTATTATTGTAGCAAAACGAATTATGCTTCGTTGTAAAAGGTCTTGACGTAGTGCTGTAGTATTGTGATGTTTATATTGGGTGCATTTACTTGGTGTTGACGCTGCTGATGGTGATTTTGTTGTCGATGTCGGAAATACAGTTGGGGGTAAATCTGTAGACTGTGGAGGAGCTGGTGTTGATTCGAAAGGTGGGGCATCAGTGCCTTCATTACACAGAGAATGTTACGCGCAAGTAAGAAGTGAATTATTTGTGCAGGAATGTATTGCGTTGATGTTCATTCTCGTGAAACTTAAAAAAAATTACGTTTGTTTATAACAATGTTTGGTGGTAAATCATGTATTGTTACAGTGCTGTGATGTCAATGTCATACTTATAGTGTGCTGTGATTTCAATGTCATATTTTCTATTGAAAGCATTTATCTGGTGTCGATTCTGCTGCAGGATTTGGTGCTGATGTTGATTCTAATTATAGGGCCTCAGTGCCTTCATTGTGTAAGAAACGTGATGGCCAGGTCACCAATTAGCTGTTGAGGAATATTGCATTACATTTTTAAAATACATCTATTATTGTTGCTGTACCAATATTTATAGTAACTCTTTTTGACCAATTGATTGAAAATCGCCTCAATTTTTGCATAGGATGAGGGGATAATCGGTTGGTTTCAAACTGTGAAAGATTCCTTTCCTAAATTCCAATTAAACGAATTAAGGCAGATATTTTAACTATGTATGAAAGTAATAATATTTTAAAATTTGACTGTTTAGTGCATTGTGTCGTACTATTTTGGTTTAAAAAAATGTATTTGCAAATGAAATTTAAACATGAATATGGCAATGTGGTATTTGTTTGACATGCCGGATTATTATGAGGCCTTACCGTCAATGTGTCATTTGCACTGTGTGAATTTAATTGACCTGGATGGTGCCGATGGGAATGTGGTCGATTTCTGCGTGGATGTTGATAGATGTGGAGCTGGAGGAATTGGTTCTGTTGATTCTAATATTTGGGCTACAGTGCCCTCATTGCGTAAACAACGTTACAGGCAAGTAAGAAGTGAATTATATATGGAGTACTGTATTGCATTAAAGTTCATCATCATGAACATTTGAAAATACAGGTAGTCCCCGACTTACGATGGTCCGACTTACGATATTTCGATTTTACGATGGCGATAGCGATTCGATAAAAATTGTTAAATATTTTACATTTCGCGCGGCAGGCAAACGCAGCAGCGTTTCGAGGTACGATACTGTAAATTGGGACGCTGCCGGGATGTACTGTACATATATAATTTACACAGTACAGTACTGTAAATTGCTCTGTTTCGCTAAATAATCACCATTCTTTAAGACTCCTGGGTAGGCTAGGCCATTTTCGACTTACGATGGGGTCGTCGTAACGCATCTCCATCGTAAGTCGGGGACTATCTGTAATGAGTTTATTTTTGTTAATTAATTTAACAAATTATCTGTTGTGGTAAATCTTGTATTGTTGTTGTACTAGTGATCTCAATGTCATCTTTGTATTGGGTACATTTACCTGGTGTTGATCCTGCTGGAGGATTTGGTGATGATGTTGATTCTAACGATGGTGCTTCAGTGCCTTTATAGAGCAAATAACACGGAAGAAAAACGTATGGGTTTTAGGTGTTTCATTTGTCATTGTATTAAGCATGTTGAACTTCTTTCGCGTCGTACATAGCCAATCATGCTAATTGTGAAATTATTGTTCAGTATTTTAATGCAAATACGTTTTGCATCAAAAAGTGGTTTCTCTTTGTGAAAGCGGTATATGTTTAAGTTAAGTGTACAAGTGTATTTGTATATATTTTATATTGAGTTGTATTTATTATTGGAGAAAAATGAATTATGTTTCGTTGTAAAAGGTCTTGATGTAGCGCTGTAGTATTGTAATGTTTATATTGGGTGCATTTACTTGGTGTTGACGCTGCTGATGGTGATTTTGTTGTCGATGTTGGAAATACAGTTGGGGGTAAATCTGTCGACTGTGGAGGAGCTGGTGTTGATTCGAAAGGTGGGGCATCAGTGCCTTCATTACACAGAGAATGTTACGCGCAAGTAAGAAGTGAATTATTTGTGCAGGATTGTATTGCGTTTATGTTCATTCTCGTGAACCTTTAAAAACATTTTAAACTATGTTTATTACGTATCACAATGATGTTTGGTGGTAAATCATGTATTGTTACGGTGTTGTGATCTCAATGTCATATGTATACTGTGCTGTGATCTCAATGCGATGTTTTCTATTGAATGCATTTACCTGGTGTCGATTTTGTTGGAGGATTTGATGCCGATGTTGATTCTAACGATGGCTCCTCAGTGCCTTTTAAAGAACAAAGAACACAGCAGGGAAATCTATAGGTTTTTGGCGTTTCAGTAGTCGTTGTGAAGAAGACATCCATCAGCATTGAAATTGAAATCGGTCTTGTGAAATTATTATGTATTCTATTGCAAACCTGTTTTTGCATGAAAAGTGGTTTCTTTTTGTGAGATCAATTTATATTTAAGTGTACAAGTGTTTTTGTACATTTAAAAATGTTTTGAATTGTATTTATTATTGCGGCAAAATGAATTGTGCTTCGTTGTAAAAGATCTTAACGTAGTGCCGTAGTATTGTCATGTTCATGTTAGGTGCATTTACTTGGTGTTGACGCTGCTGATGGTGATTTTGTTGTCGATGTCGGAAATACAGTTGGTGGTAAATCTGTAGTCTGCGGCGGAGCTGATGTTGAGTCGAAAGGAGGGGCTTCAGTGCCTTCATTAGATAATGTTACACGCAAATAAGAAGTGCATCATTTGTGCAGGATTGTATTGCATTGACGTTTATAATCGTAACCCTTTTGTTAAAACAATGATGTTTGGTGGTAAATCATGTATTATTACCGTGCTGTGATCTTTATGTCATATATTTGTATTGTGTGCATTTACCTGGTGTCGATTGTGCTGGAGGATTTGGTGCTGATGTTGATGGGGCATCGGTGCCTTTATTGTGTAAGAAATGTAATATACAGGTCATCAATTAGCTCTTGAGGATTTTTGAATTAAGATTTCATAAGAAATGTATATTAGTGCTGCTAAACCAATATTCAGTGACATTTTTCATGTTGTCTGAGAGTAAACAATGTATTAAGTGCTGTATTTGGTATATTTACTTGGTGGTGATGATATTGTTGACGGTGACTTTGTTGTTGGTATTGGAAATTCAGTTGCTGGTAAATCTGTTGACTGTGGTGGAGCTGGTGCTGATGGAGTTGGTGCTGGTGTCGACTCTGATGATACCACATCGCGAATTAGTTCATGCAAATGTGTATTTGGTATTAATACAGAGTTGTGAGAATGCTGACCTTTTCATGGTAAATTGTCAAATATGTTACATATTGTCTTTAAATTTACCAAAGTAAATGGCTTAAAATATATCCAAGCTGCCATTTAGAATACATTGCTGGAGATGTATCCTCTGGATATGCTGATGTAGTTCACTTGACTGTGGAGTGGGTGCAATGTCCTTTTTTAGCCAATTCACTCTTGGTATCCAGTGTCCTAAACATTTCGAAGGCTTTTACTCCACTTTTCTCACAAAACCTCTCCACCATCATTCCTGACACTCTTTTCATGCACAAAAAACATTGTCTATTTTACATGATTCTGTTATAAAAACATGTTCTGCCATTCGTTTTGAATTCCTTTGGTAATTTTTAATATTTACATTTTTGTTGTTATACACAGCATATATAATACACACTAAGATGTCTATTTCTATCTATATATAAAATTCGCATGTATCCATTCGTCTGTCCATCTGTCACACTCTGAATCTCTCAAAAGCTACATGGAGGAAAACATGGATAAAAATCGAAACATGGTCTCTTGCTGAGGGCATTCCGAGAAAAGAGTGTAAAAGGTATGCGAATCTTCTTGGTTCTTTCGGTAAAGTCACGTAGAAGGAAAATAATAAAAATAAAACATAATAAAATAATTCTCACGACGTTTCGGCCACAACGCAGGTCTGTCTCTCGACAGACCTGTTCTCCACCTGAAGACGGCTGCTTGCGTTGTGGCCGAAACGTCGTGAGAATTATTTTATTATGTTTTATTTTTATTATTTTATTATTTTCCTTCTACGTGACTTTACCGAAAGAACCAAGAAGATGAATCCCTGCAGTCACGAAAACTTTAAATCGAAATTTAAGGTATGCGAATATACATACAAATATAAATACCATGTATCTATTATTGGACGTTAACTCATGCTGAAACAGACACATTTGTATTGTTTTATTCGGCAATGTTCGCATGCATCCTACCCCCTCCCCCGCTTTGCGCTCAGGCTCAGCTGGTACGGTCTGGATTTGGTGGTGAAATTTGTAATCGGGCCAGTTTCCAATGCATTGTTGTGCTTATGGTTGTGGTTGTAATGCGGTTATGGTTGTGGTTATAATGTGCTTATACTGTAGATGTGATCATGTGTTTATAGTTGAAATTATGTGCTTATGGTTGTGGTTAGAATGTGGTTATGGTTGTGGTTATAACATTGTTGTTACTGTTGTTGATTGAAAGTAGACCAAAGAGTGTCATTGAAAAATAAATATTAAGCTATCCATCTCTTTAAAAAATTAGGATGCCAATTATACATTCAGGAAAAGCTCACTAAGTTTCAAGAGAGTTTTGTTTAGAAGTTTGGCCATGTGGGAGGAAACCAGAGTACCTGGAGATAACCCACACACATAAGAAGTTACAATAATTATATATTATTGCATTCTTATAGCCCCAAGCCTTGCTGGTAACCCATCCAAGAACTTATCAGGCTCAATGCTGCTTCGCTGACAACGTCTAAGTTGATGGGGTGCAATTAAAGTGCTTTGGTCAAAGACAATGAATAATAATTCGGACACAAATACAATTAAATCTCATTATGTGTGGGCAGGTTATCCTTGATTGTAACATAAATATTTTAAGTTTTACGTGTGGGCTGGTTGAATTCCGAGCTACCCCTGCTTCATGATGAATTATTGCAAAGGTTATGGCAATAATTCAACATGTCAGCAAAAATACTTATTACTTTATGAAACAATAAAGATAGACAACACATTCTACACATTCTGTTTAGCAACCTTCCAATGGCTTGCTATGTTATGGTGCGAGAGAAGTCATTATTATTTATTCATCCCCATTCTATCTAACTAAGAAATATGTTTTTGTAGAATTTATGTTTTGAATTATCCATATTTAGTTTCATCCGGGCAACCCGTCCACAACATTACACTGGATAAATTAGTGTACAGTTTTGGGGTGTGATCATCTGGACCTGGAGAACAATGTTTCAGAGCATTATATGTAGACTGAAAAGTCAGGCAGGGAGCACTCACCCTGTGTGTGACAGCCCAGGATGCCGTCCTCCACACCGCAGGTCTCGTCGTCCTCACAGACCCAGGCCCCACAGTTCACATTGCCAGGATTGACACAGATGCAGCGCTGGCTGCAGTCCTGCGACTCAAACCAGCTCTCCCCGATCTGAGACACACAACACGCACGCGTTACCTCCATTGCACTCTCTAACGCAGACCACACTGTCATAAAGTAATCTCTGAACCAGTCCTCAGCTCATTTTCACCAGTTCTCGTGGAGCAGGGTGAAGAAGAGTGGTTAAACAATCTCCATGCTTGACACGGTGATATACACAGCATGGAGATGCCTTCATTATATTAATATATATTTTAAAACATATATTTTGTATAATTCCGATTAGATCCATATTCCTGAACCCATTGCCTGTTTACAGTAGGTTAAATGGGTTGCTTTAAGATTTCAGGAATTTGCAACAAAAAGATACCTGTACTCATCAATACTTGGGAACGAGAAGAAATTGTTAAACAATAAGTTCGTTATGGTGTATTAAAATTAACAAATAAAAGCCGTAATAAAGGACATGAAATAAGATTAAATAAAGATGAGAAACTAGATTTGAAGTTTTCGTGACTGCAGGGATCCATACTCTTTGAATCTTTCGGTAAAGTCTCGTAGGTATAAAATAAAATAAATTACATCACGACGTTTCGGGTGCAACACAAGCGTCCGTCATCAGGTGGGACAGCCCTTTTCCTCACTTCAGAAATTGTTTCTTGCTGTGGTTGTCCCACCTGATGACGGACGCTTGTGTTGCGCCCGAAACGTCGTGATTTAATTTATTTTATTTTATACCTAAGTGACTTGACCGAAAGATCCAAAGAGTATGGATCCCTGCAGTCACAAAAACTTCAAATCTAGATTGAACCGCCTCAACGGGGAGGGTTTTCACACATCTGTTAGAGCTTTTAACAGACAACGAGACAAGAAGGCTCAACTAATCGAGTTGCTAACCTTCCTCAAGAGATGCCATGATAACAAGGTAATACCGATCGCAATTACAATCACATCTGCTTGCTGTCACTTATCCTAACGCTAAACGGATCTTGTTTAAAGCCAGCCTATCACTAATCTCAGGGAGAATAAGATTGCTCCGATTTGACAAAACTCTCTTACAATCATACTTAATATTAACAGAAAATTTACACTTCAGATTAGGACCATTTAGATAACATGACAGTCTCCTCTGCTACTTCAATGTCAACCAAATGTAAAGTTAACTTGATCGCTAAATTCAACCTCCTGTCAAAAAAGAAGCCAGATCCACACGTTAAAAAGTTGGATGTTAACAAGATTGTCATCAATCAGAGGAACACCCCAATTTCCAACAGCCTAAAATCGGGTCTAGCGAAAAGGTAGAATTTAGCAGTCACTCTTAACATCCCAGTGGATGATATAATCCCCTAGGTCGAATTAGCCCTCAAAGGCTTGGGACACATCCCGACAGATGTTGCTAGATCTGAAATTGCCACCATCCTTAAAAATGCTAAGAAACCCATTAGTAACATCAGCAAAGACGAGCACTCTGAACTCGCAAAACTTAAATAGACAGAGGACATGGTCATCCTCTCGGCCGACAAGGGCAATGCTACTGTCATCATGGATAAAAACCACATACAACAACAAAATCCAATACCTTCTTAATGATGGCAGTTATACCAAAATCAACAAAGATCCTCCTAACAGCCTGACTACAAAAACAACAATATCATTACCAGTTACATTTCTCTATTCGAGCCAGCCAAACAGCTCTCCCTAAAACCTTCTGCTACTATACCACCCAGATTCTATGGTATTCCTAAGATCCATAAAGTAGGCACTCCACTTCGGCCCATCATTTCCACTATCAAGTCACCTACCTACAAACTGGCCCGTTTTCTGTCTGATAACTTGCTTCCATTCACTGGCAAGACGACCTCAGCAGTACATAACTCAGCTCACTTGGTCTCTCTAATAAAGGGAATTTCACTGTCCCCTGATGATTTTCTCGTCAGCTTTGATGTTGTCTCTCTGTTCACCAAGGTTCCTGTACCTGCCACCATAGCAATAATTGAAAATTACTTACTTCACCTGGAATGGTACTTTCTACAAACAAAATGAAGGTACCCTTATGGGTCCCCCCTTATCACCAGTGATAGTGAATGTTTTCATGGAGAAATTTGAAACAGATACCATCCAGACATCCACCCTACGTCCTTCCTTGTGGACGAGATATGTAGATGACAATTGCGTCATTTGGCCATATGGCCGGCCAGCATTGAACCAATTTCTCAACCACATTAATTCCATACACCCATCCATAAAATTCACCATGGAAGTGGAGAAGGATGGTAAGCTACCATTCCTGGATGTTTTGTTTGAGAAGAGACCTGATGGCTATTTGGGACATTCTGTCTACAGGAAAGCCACCCACACAGATTCCTATCTGAAACCTGATTCCCACCACCGTCTGGCATGTCATCAAAACACTACACCATAGGGCCCACTGCATTTCTGACAAACACCACATAGCCAGTGAACTGGAACACGTACACCAGGCTCTCAAGATGAATGGGTACTCGGACCGCATTATCCGCAAAGCTGTTTCTCCAACCATGGAGAAACAACCGCCTGAGACGCTGATCAAAACCATCACGTTACCATACATAGAAGGCGTTACCAAAAATATTTCCAAATCTTAAACAAACATAAGATCCAAGTCCGATTTAGTACAATACACAAAATCCGTGATATAATCCCATCTGTGAAGGATGTCATTCCTGACATGCAATATCCTGGAGTCTACAAACTAATTTGCACTTGTGGTGGGTGTTACATTGGGGAAACGAAACGACATATCTTGGACCGTGTTCATGAGCACAATTCAGATCTGAAACACGGCAGTACTAATACCTCTGCCGTGGCTGACCATTGCTATAACGCTGTGCGCTCTCATGATATTGTTTTTATCTGAGACCAAGGTACTCTGCAAACCGTCGGGCTACGATAAAAGGTTGGTTTATGAAGCCATCCAGATATATAAACATAGACATAACTTCAACCGAGAAGATGGATACAAATTGAGCAATCATTGTAATCATGTTCTTAGGTTTTTTTTCAGATCTGAAACACGGCAGATCTGACTTGTGCTCAAGTCAGATCTGAAACACGGCAGAACTGATTCTTTGGCCGTTGCCGATCATTGCTACAACTCGGTGGGCTCTCATGAAATTGTATTTTCCGAGACCAAGGTTCTCTGCAAACCTCCTGGCTACCATCAAAGGTTTGTACACGAAGCCATACAAATATACAAACACAGACATAATTTCAACCGTGATGACGGTTACAAACTGAGTAATCATTGGAAAGATGTGATTAACCATGCAAAAAAGATTTAACTACACTTATTTGCCAATCTTATTTGACAGACAACCATTACTGTTTTACCATGTTTAGTGGTGGTCTTCTTGTTACAGGTTGAGTCACAAATCGCACCTCTCCATAACAAAGGCTCAGCCTTTGTTATGC
Source organism: Lampetra fluviatilis (assembly GCF_964198595.1). NCBI lineage: Eukaryota > Metazoa > Chordata > Hyperoartia > Petromyzontiformes > Petromyzontidae > Lampetra > Lampetra fluviatilis. The sequence goes on along the minus strand of NC_136325.1, from coordinate 1,233,119 downwards.
AGTCTATTCTTAGTCTCAAGCCTCACCTTACCATATTAATAATAAGTATGCGGCCCTTGCCCCACCACCTTCTCCAACCATTATATAAACGCAGTGGTAACTCCTGCAATCTCTCATTTACTTGATACAGCTGTCGTGGCTGTGACGGTACCACCTGAAGACGGAAGCTTGTGTTGCCTCCGAAACGTCATGATTTTTATTTTTATTTTATTTTACTTTTTAATGTTTTTACCTACGTGACTTTCCCGAAGAAAAAAAAACCTAAGAATATGAATCATTGCAGTCACGAAAGCTTCAAATCTAGATGTAAGGATGTTATTTACCAGGTAAAACATTAACTGCGTTATGGTGTTGCCTTCATATGCGCATCTCCAGTTTCTTCAGCCTCCCACTCCCAGCCCCCCCTCCCACTCCCCCCCCCCCTCCCCCCGGCATTTTGTTCTTGCTCGCTCCTTGATCCCTGCAGTGAGTAGCACTACACTCCCCCTACCCCACACCCCCCTCTCTATCTCTCCTGCCTGGCTCCTCCTCACTCTCTTATCCTATATAGCCTCTTGTTACAGCAGCCCTTTTGACCACTTCAGCAATTGTTTCTTGCTGTGGTTGTTCCACCTGATAATGGATGCTTGTGTTGTGCCCAAAACGTCGTGATTTTAATTATTTTATTTTATACCTACGTGACTTTACCAAAAGAACCAAAGAGCAAAGATGACAAAATAAAAAATGCAAACATCTCATGTTCGTTATTCGTTGCTATGTGTGCCAGACTGTCCCAAATGAATTTGAGATCTCAGTAATAAGTGAGATTTTCACTTATATTTTCCGTCAGGAATATTACTGGGCCGTCACTTCAGTGATGCTGTATTATAAAATATAGGAGTGATGGTGCAGTGACATCACCAGAACTCTTATGACTGTGAATTCTTTTTTTTATCATTACGGACACTTCAACTTGTTGGGCAGTACAGAACACAGGAATATGAGAGGAATCTACATGCGCAGAAATTTTTGTTTTTTCTTTGTAATTTAGTTTAGCTCACCGGATGGTAGTGGCCATTGTTATCCAGGCAACCGCACTGCTCTGTGGGGACACACTTGTCCCCAGAGAGGACAAAGCCGTCGTCACAGACACAGCCCTCCGCACATTGCTGGTTGCAGCCACCCGGAGGATTTGCGTTGCTGCAGGTGGCCGGGCACGGTGGGGCACAGCTCTCATAGTGGCTGCCAGGTTCACACGGGAATGCTGTGGGTGCCACACACAACAATAATCTTTAATAATCTTCGAATTCAAATGGTGCTTAAATACTTCAAACAATTAAAACACATTGAGCCACATATTACCTCAAACATTCAAAATGCCGTTTTACATATAGGCTTTCGTGACCAATATAATCCATAACAGGTTTTTTTTGGGTTAGATCGCGTAAATATTCAAATGTAGCTGGATATTGGCAGCTGACTCTGGGCAGCACGAGGTGACTGAGCACCAGCTTGTCATCGAAATTAGTCTGCCAGTAAGAGCAATGTTGTTATTTGTAATCCAGATCGAGAAATTGGCAGATCATTTTAGACATTTAGCAAATTTCAACAACACCGTCACACAAAAGGCCACTTTGTTTAAAATGTCAGGGAATCTGTAGCATCCAATGTAAAGCAGATGGTGAGTATTCGTGGATAATACACCCGCACTATTAACAATGCATCTGTCATGCAATGGAGAACCCTAGTTAGGTTTGAATTTCACTTATTATATCAAAATTGCGTGGTGTATCTAGGCATCTATAGAATAGCAGATTTACGATCACATATCCATCAAATCACAATCAAATTTAATGGCTGGGCAATCAGTGTGGCGGTGACATCACAGCAGGTGCTGCACTCACGGCAGAAGGTGTTGTTCCTCCACGTGACTATGACCCCAGCTTGGGCGCACTGGTCGGCGTAGGCCTGCAGGGCTTGGCACAACGAGCCGTGGTCCCCGTCCGTGGCACACAGGTCGAACACGCAGTTGTCGAAGAAGACTTGTGGAGGCAGCACCGCGTGGCACTCTTTGAAAGCTCCTGATTGAAGCGAGAAACACGATGTCAGTGTTAGTGGCATCGGCACATCACTCCTCTTGATGCAGCAACGGTGAAATGGTTTGTGCACTGTGCTCCCATTAATAGCAACACAACTTTGAACGCTAATTATCTGTAGAAACAATGTTATCATGGATAGCGAAAGAGTTTTGAAAAAGAATACGTGTAATAAAAATGTCTTAGCCTCTATATTTTTTAAAGTGATAATAATAATAAAAACATTATGCCAACTAGAATTGAATGCCCATCACACAGGTTAACTTGTTGTGGGTATAGCTCCATGGAGTGGAAATGCCACAATGTCTGCAATATAATGAAGTCCATTATCATGCACAGTTACGAGTTAACAGCTGAACTTAATGGAGAGCAATACCCACCCTCAGGGTCAGTGATTATTCCACAGAACGTATCCGATTCATACAGGTTCTTGTCATTCTCATCACATGGAGGTATTTCCCCGGTATCATCTTGGCAACTGTCAACAAACAGACGCGCAGGTTACCATCACCGAGTTTGACAGAGAAAACATCACTGGTAACATAATCACAGTCGTCATTAATCATCATCATCATGAAGATAACTCAATGTAGCCCAAACAGCTGACACAAATACAACATCAGTGGCACAACAGTCAGATCTAATGTCAGCATGGGGCTCATGTTTGCCACTTCTTATCTATCTCGAGCTCGAATGGCTGTCAATACCAATGTCTTCCATGTGTATTATCCAGAGGCTTTTGCAATGGCACTGTTGTAATTAGCAGAAGTGCATGGAAATAATTGAGAAGAACGGATTCTCACTCATCATCAGAACTGTTGAACACTCTCCAGCTGTTTCCCAGCTCGCTTGATGAGGCCGCTGCTGACCCATCCGGCTTCAGATTGTCATCTGAACCATCTCCATTAAAGTTCCCTGTAAAACAACACAAATCGTTCCATTATTGTATTTTCAATCTAGATGGTTTACATGCAAAACATCTCTTTTTAATGGAATGCCTCAACGATTTCATTTTAGTTGAAATGTATGGCTGATAATGCTCTATGGTTGAAAATGAAGCCTGCAGTGTTTTCCAATTAATACGTGCCAAATGGACAGGTAGCTGACATTTTTTCTCTTTTAGAATTGCTCCCCACAACAGAAGTACATTTTTCCAACTCGACTTCAGTGCTTGTATGCTACCACTGCAGTCACGTTTCTCTCTCTCTTAGTCACCATATGAGGTTTCCTCACTTGGCTAACTCCTCATCTGTGCTGCGAACAGCTGCCTCTCCAGGCTGTTATGTTGTCCTTGCTCAGCTGCGCTGTCGACATCCATGCATTCGTCCATTCGCAACGCTTATAAAAGGCCCTGTTCATACTCTCCTAACTGTAACCCCCGTGTCAACAACAATGACATGTTTTTTATTCTACATTGTCCAGTCAGCTGCTTATTGTGTTATTCTCCCAGGAGATCAACTCACCGCAGATTCCGCACAGTTGCCCCGCGTATTCTCCAGGCACGATTATCTCCACATGGTGGTTCCCATCAAACCGAACAACCAGATTGAAATTGGTCTCGAGCACAACGTAGGATCCACTCAGTTGGATGTACACCCCGGACATGAGGAACGGTGGAGTCACGCGCAGCCCATCCACCTGTAAACAAATCACAGAGCATTTTATGTAGAGACCTCGTAGGAGGATCAATAATGCACAGTGCATTATCGTAAACTAAATATATTGTTTATTAGGCATATTTTATCCACTATTTTTTGTAACATCAGCATATTTCCTTCGAGGAATTATGGCATAAACATCGCTTGAATATTCATGTATTTTACGTCTTTCTTTAGAAGGTCAATTCCTAACTCCCCAATAAAATTTCCTAATGTCAAGTTATACACACGCGAGTGAGAAAAATGAGGTGACACGCCACGGCTGCGTACATCATTTCAACAATACAAGATACAAATATAAAGGAGGAAAAAGCGAAGGTAGCATCTTTCAAGCATCAGGCGACACCGTGGACATTGTTAAATGCAGAGTAACACTTGTTTAAAAGGGAAGTCGCTTTAGGACAATACAATGAATAAATCACGATGAGGAACAATATGGTTATTGAGATATCACTCGAAGAGACAGTGTTGTGCCTTGTAGTGATGGCTCCTGGATGGCACGCACCGGCTCTGTGCAAATAACAATTCAAGTGTGAAGTGAAACCCTCACCAGCACCCGGCGTCCTTTGGCCAAGGTGAACCTGTGGCCGTAGACATCCACGTGGACCTCCTTGACGTAAGACACGGCCGTGCTGCCGCCCCGGAACTCATTTGTTGTCTCCACGTTGAAGTGGGGCAGGGTGGAGCTCTGGTTGCACGGGATGGCTGCCGTGTAGCTGCACTCGCCCATGAAGTGGTGCGTCGTCTTGTCGAAAGTGATGTAGTGAGGGTCTCCAGTGATCACGCAGTCGCCAGGCGCTGAATAAAGAGAAAAGGATTATTTTCGAATTAACCGGAAATTATTTTTGAGACATTTTTGCCTTTGGCATGTAAATATTAAGCTTTTAAAAAATATGCACCCGTGAATATCCATGTGTTTTTATAATCAGAGTTAAAGTGTATAATTTCTTAAACGAGTGGGTGGTGCTCATTGCCATTTAACGCTTCGAAGTCAACCTCATATTGTAAATACACAATACGGTGAATAATTTACAAGACATTTTGTCAATCCATTCATGAATGAAAGTCTCCCCACACCATGTCGATCATACGGAGTTTTTTTTTTATTAAACTTAACTACGCTGGTCACTGGGGGTTGGTGAAGTGTGGGCCCAGGATTGGTTCAAATATGAATTGCCATTGAAGTTAGTCATGGGCAGGAATTTTACTTATGTCACTGGGTCCAAATTGAAATGTGATATTCACTGCACCATGTCATCCCCTTGTAGTGTGTGGGATGTGTTAGCGTAGTGTTTGATGTGTTAATGTAGTGCGATGTATTTAGTTAACATGCTCATGATGCAACTTTCTTACGTTTTGGCGGGGTTGTTGGTGGCACTGTTGGCCCTGTTTCGACGCCAATGAAAGAAGAGAACAGATTAGTACCAAGTGCATCTGACAAAACTAAATTAGATTCTTTAAAGTGTCTCCCTGCACCAATCCTGCTTAATGACAAAAACTATTTCTAAAAGGAAGAATCTCAGAAGTCACGCGGAGGCCTTAGGGCAGAGTGTTCCAGATCTGAGGACCAAGGACCCAACAAGCCCGAGCTCCAAAGAGTTGTTGATGACAACGTGGCCTCCAGAGAGACATGGTGTGAAACATGAATATGAAGAGCGCAACTACGATGGAACTTTTGAAAAAAGCAGAATTCGCAAACTGCAGTGAGTGGTTCACCTGAGCCATGGCAGCCCAGGATGCCGTCCTCCACACCGCAGGTCTCGTCGTCCTCACAGACCCAGGCCCCACAGTTCACATTGCCAGGATTGACACAGATGCAGCGCTGGCTGCAGTCCTGCGACTCAAACCAGCTCTCCCCGATCTGAGACACACAACACGCACGCGTTACCTCCATTGCACTCTCTAACGCAGACCACACTGTCATAAAGTAATCTCTGAACCAGTCCTCAGCTCATTTTCACCAGTTCTCGTGGAGCAGGGCGATGAAGAGTGGTTAACCAATCTCCATGCTTGACACGGTGATATACACAGCATGGAGATGCCTTCATTATATGAATATATATATTTGAAAATATATATTTTGTATAATTCCGATTAGATCCATATTCCTGAACCCATTGCCTGTTTACAGTAGGTTAAATGGGTTGCTTTAAGATTTCAGGAATTTGCAACAAAAAGATACCTGTACTCATCAATACTTGGGAACGAGAAGAAATTGTTAAACAATAAGTTTGTTATGGTGTATTAAAATTTACAAATAAAAGCCGTAATAAAAGACATGAAATAAGATTAAAAAAAGATGAGAAACTAGATTTGAAGTTTTCGTGACTGCAGGGATCCATACTCTTTTTTGATCTTTCGGTAAAGTCTCGTAGGTATAAAATAAAATAATTTACATCACGACGTTTCGGGTGCAACACAAGCGTCCGTCATCAGGTGGGACAGCCCTTTTCCTCACTTCAGAAATTGTTTCTTGCTGTGGTTGTCCCACCTGATGACGGACGCTTGTGTTGCGCCCGAAACGTCGTGATTTAATTTATTTTATTTTATACCAAAGTGACTTGACCGAAAGATCCAAAGAGTATGGATCCCTGCAGTCACAAAAACTTCAAATCTAGATTGAACCGCCTCAACAGGGAGGGTTTTCACACATCTGTTTGAGCTTTTAACAGACAACGAGACAAGAAGGCTCAACTAATCGAGTTGCTAACCTTCCTCAAGAGATGCCATGATAACAAGGTAATACCGATCGCAATTACAATCACATCTGCTTGCTGTCACTTATCATAACGCTAAACGGATCTTGTTTAAAGCCAGCCTATCACTAATCTCAGAGAAAATAAGATTGCTCCGATTTGACAAGACTCTCTTACAATCACACTTAATATTAACAGAAAAAATTTCCACTTCAGATTAGGACCATTTAGATAACATGACAGTCTCCTCTGCTACTTCAATGTCAACCAAATGTAGAGTTAACTTGATCGCTAAATTCAACCTCCTGTCAAAAAAGAAGCCAGATCCACACATTAAAAAGTTGGATGTTAACAAGATTGTCATCAATCAGAGGAACACCCCAATTTCCAACAGCCTAAAATTGGTACTAGCTAAAAGGTAGAATTTTGCAGTCACTCTTAACATCCCAGTGGATAATATAATCCCCTCGGTCGAATTAGCCCTCAAAGGCTTGGGACACATCCCGACAGACGTTGCTAGATCTGAAATTGCCACCATCCTTAAAAATGCTAAGAAACCCATTAGTAACATCAGCAAAGACGAGCACTCTGAACTCGCAAAATTTAAATAGACAGAGGACATGGTCATCCTCTCGGCCGACAAGGGCAATGCCACTGTCATCGTGGATAAAACCACATACAACAACAAAATCCAATACCTTCTTAATGATGGCAGACACACCAAAATCAACAAAGATCCTCCTAACAGCCTGACTACAAAAACAACAATATCATTACCAGTTACATTTCTCTATTCGAGCCAGCCAAACAGCTCTCCCTAAAACCTTCTGCTACTATACCACCCAGATTCTATGTTATTCCTAAAATCCATAAAGTAGGCACTCCACTTCGGCCCATCATTTCCACTATCAACTCACCTACCTACAAACTGGCCCGTTTTCTGTCTGATAACTTGCTTCCATTCACTGGCAAGACGACCTCAGCAGTACATAACTCAGCTCACTTGGTCTCTCTAATCAAGGGAATGTCACTGTCCCCTGATGATTTTCTCGTCAGCTTTGATGTTGTCTCTCTGTTCACCAAGGTCCTGTACCTGACACCATAGCAATAATTGAAAATGTTGTCCAACATGGACTGAACCCTGATGTTCCTACTCTGGTTATGCACTGCCTTACCAACACTTACTTCACCTGGAATGGTACTTTCTACAAACAAAATGAAGGTACCCTTATGGGTCCCCCCTTATCACCAGTGATAGTGAATGTTTTCATGGAGAAATTTGAAACAGATACCATCCAGACATCCACCCTACGTCCTTCCTTGTGGAAGAGATATGTAGATGACAATTTCGTCATATGGCCATATGGCCGGTCAGCATTGAACCAATTTCTCAACCACATTAATTCCATACACCCGTCCATAAAATTCACCATGGAAGTGGAGAAGGATGGTAAGCTACCATTCCTGGATGTTTTGTTTGAGAAGAGACCTGATGGCTATTTGGGACATTCTGTCAACAGGAAAGCCACCCACACAGATTCCGATCTGAAACCTGATTCCCACCACCGTCTGGCATATCATCAAAACACTACACCATAGGGCCCACTGCATTTCTGACCAACACCACATAGCCAGTGAACTGGAACACGTACACCAGGCTCTCAAGATGAATGGGTACTCGGACCGCATTATCTGCAAAGCTGTTTCTCCAACCATGGAGAAACAAACGCCTGAGACGCTGATCAAAACCATCACGTTACCATACATAGAAGGCGTTTCCAAAAATATTTCCCAATCTTAAACAAACATAAGATCCAAGTCCAATTTAGTATAATACACAAAATCCGTGATCTAATCCCATCTGTGAAGGATGTCATTCCTGACATGCAATATCCTGGAGTCTACAAACTAAGTTGCACTTGTGGTGGGTGTTACATTGGGGAAACGAAATGACATATCTTGGACCGTGTTCACGAGCACAATTCAGATCTGAAACACGGCAGTACTAATACCTCCGCCGTGGCTGACCATTGCTATAACGCTGTGCGCTCTCATGATATTGTTTTTATCCGAGACCAAGGAACTCTGCAAACCGTCGGGCTACGATCAAAGGTTGGTTTATGAAGCCATCCAGATATATAAACATAGACATAACATCAACCGAGAAAATGGATACAAATTGAGCAATCATTGTAAGGATGTTATTTACCAGGTAAAACATTAACTGCGTTATGGTGTTGCCTTCATATCCGCATCTCCAGTTTCTTCAGCCTCCCACTCCCAGCCCCGCTCACTTCCTCCTCCCCCCGGCATTTTGTTCTTGCTAGCTCCTTATTCCCTCTAGTGAGCAGCACTACTCTCCCCCTACCCCACACCCCCCTCTCTATCTCTCCTGCCTGGCTCCTCCTCACTCTCTTATCCTCTATAGCCTCTTGTTACAGCAGCCCTTTTGCCCACTTCAGCAATTGTTTCTTGCTGTGGTTGTTCCACCTAATAACGGACGCTTGTGTTGTGCCCAAAACGTCGTGATTTTATTTATTTTATTTTATACCTACGTGACTTTACCAATAGAACCAAAGAGTAAAGATGACAAAATAAAAAATGCAAACATCTCATATTGGTTATTCGTTGCTATGTGTGCCAGACTGTCCCAAATGAATTTGAGATCTCAGTAATAAGTGAGATTTTCACTTATATTTTCCGTCAGGAATATTACTGGGCCGTCACTTCGGTGATGCTGTATTATAAAATATAGGAGTGACGGTGCAGTGACATCACCAGAACTCTAATGACTGTGAATTATTTTTTCATCATTAAGGACACTTCAACTTGTTGGGCAGTACAGAACACAGGAATATGAGAGGAATCTACATGCGCAGAAATTTTTGTTTTTTCTTTGCAATTTTGTTTAGCTCACCGGATGGTAGTGGCCATTGTTATCCAGGCAACCGCACTGCTCTGTGGGGACACACTTGTCCCCAGAGAGGACAAAGCCGTCGTCACAGACACAGCCCTCCGCACAGTGCTGGTTGCAGCCACCCGGGGGATTTGCGTTGCTGCAGGTGGCCGGGCACGGTGGGGCACAGCTCTCATAGTGGCTGCCAGGTTCACACGGGAATGCTGTGGGTGCCACACACAACAATAATCTTTAATAATCTTTGAATTCAAATGGTGGTTAAATACTTCAAAACTTAAAACACATTGAGCCACATATTACCTCAAACATTCAAAATGCCGTTTTACATATAGGCTTTCGTGACCAATATAATCCATAACAGGTTTTTTTCGGGTTAGATCGCATATTCAAATGTAGCTGGATATTGGCAGCTGACTTTTTCTTAGGTTTTTTCGGTAAAGTCACGTAGGTAAAACATCAAAATGAATGAAAATAAAATAAAATAAAAAATCACGACGTTTCGGAGGCAACACAAGTCTCCGTCATCAGGTGGGACCGTCACAGCCAGATTAGCTGCATCAAGTGAGGCAATGATTCAAGATGTATTTCCTTAAAAGCGAGTTGAGGGGGGGAGGAGAGGGAGGGGGGAGCTCATCAGACTATGGTAGCCAATGAATGGAACGTATCGGGAGGGAGGGGGGGCGAGGCCAAAAGGGTGGGCGACGGCGTGCAAACGATTGTGCGCAAGCGGCTAATTACTGCACACGCCAACACAATGGAGCGATTATGCGCAAGCGGCCAACTGCCGCACACGCCAACACAATGGGCAGAGAGGGGGAGGGAAGCTCTAATACACATGATAGACAAAAGAACGAAAATGCCCATGTTAATACCAATGCTGGCTGAACAATGAAGAGAGTACTGTTAAAAAATAACTGGGGATGTTAACACTCGGTAAAGTAAAGTCAAATAGTGCCTGTCAGATAAGATGGTCCAAAAAATTGTAATTAAGTCTTTTTTGCGTGGTTGATAACATCTTTCCAATGATTACTAAGTTTGTACCCATCATCACGGTTGAAATTATGTCTGTGTTTGTATATTTGTATGGCTTCGTGTACAAACCTTTGATGGTAGCCGGGAGGTTTGCAGAGAACCTTGGTCTCGGAAAAGACAATTTCATGAAAGCCCACCGAGTTGTAGCAATGATCGGCAACGGCAGAAGAATCAGTTCTGCCGTGTTTCAGATCTGACTTGTGCTCGCGGACACGATCAGAAACATGACGTTTCGTTTCTCCAATGTAGCAATCACCACAAATGCAACTCAATTTGTAGACTCCAGGATACTGTAAGTCAGGAACGACATCCTTCACAGATGGAATCAGATCACGGATTTTATGCACTGTACTGAATCGGAAAAGTGCATAAAATCCGTGATCTGATTCCATCTGTGAAGGATGTCGTTCCTGACTTACAGTATCCTGGAGTCTACAAATTGAGTTGCATTTGTGGTGATTGCTACATTGGAGAAACGAAACGTCATGTTTCTGATCGTGTCCGCGAGCACAAGTCAGATCTGAAACACGGCAGAACTGATTCTTCTGCCGTTGCCGATCATTGCTACAACTCGGTGGGCTTTCATGAAATTGTCTTTTCCGAGACCAAGGTTCTCTGCAAACCTCCCGGCTACCATCAAAGGTTTGTACACGAAGCCATACAAATATACAAACACAGACATAATTTCAACCGTGATGATGGGTACAAACTTAGTAATCATTGGAAAGATGTTATCAACCACGCAAAAAAGACTTAATTACAATTTTTTGGACCATCTTATCTGACAGGCACTATTTTACTTTACTTTACCGAGTGTTAACATCCCCAGTTATATTTTAACAGTACTCTCTTCATTGTTCAGCCAGCATTGGTATTAACATGGGCATTTTCGTTCTTTTGTCTATCATGTGTATTAGAGCTTCCCTCCCCCTCTCTGCCCATTGTGTTGGCGTGTGCGGCAGTTGGGAGCTTGCGCATAATCGCTGCATTGCGTTGGCGTGTGCAGTAATTAGCCGCTTGCGCACAATCGCTTGCACGCCATCCCCCACCCTTTTGGCCTCGCCCCCCCTCCCTCCCGATACGTTCCATTCATTGGCTACCATAGTCTGATGAGCTCCCCCCTCACTCTCCTCCCCCCCTCAACTCGCTTTTAAGGGATTACATCTTGAATCATTGCCTCACTTGATGCAGCTAATCTGGCTGTGACGGTCCCACCTGATGACGGAGACTTGTGTTGCCTCCGAAACGTCGTGATTTTTTATTTTATTTTATTTTATTTTCATTCATTTTGATGTTTTACCTACGTGACTTTACCGAAAAAACCTAAGAAGATGATTCCTTGCAGTCACGAAAGCTTCAAATCTAGAATTGGCAGCTGACTCTGGGCAGCACGAGGTGACTGAGCACCAGCTTGTCATCGGAATTAGTCTGCCAGTAAGAGCAATGTTGTTATTTGTAATCCAGATCGAGAAATTGGCAGATCATTTTAGACATTTAGCAAATTTCAACAACACCATCACACAAAAGGCCACTTTGTTTAAAATGTCAGGGAATCTGTAGCATCCAATGTAAAAGAGATGGTGAGTATTCATGGATAATACACCCGCACTATTAACAATGCATCTGTCATGCAATGGAGAACCCTAGTTAGGTTTGAATTTCACTTATTATATCAAAATTGCGTGGTGTATCTAGGCATCTATAGATTAGCAGATTTACGATCACATGTCCATCAAATAACAATCAAATTTAATGGCTGGGCAATCAGTGTGGCGGTGACATCACAGCAGGTGCGCACTCACGGCAGAAGGTGTTGTTTCTCCACGTGACTATGACCCCAGCTTGGGCGCACTGGTCGGCGTAGGCCTGCAGGGCTTGGCACAACGAGCCGTGGTCCCCGTCCGTGGCACACAGGTCGAACACGCAGTTGTCGAAGAAGACTTGTGGAGGCAGCACCGCGTGGCACTCTTTGAAAGCTCCTGATTGAAGCGAGAAACACGATGTCAGTGTTAGTGGCATCGGCACATCACTCCTCTTGATGCAGCAACGGTGAAATGGTTTGTGCACTGTGCCCCCATTAATAGCAACACAACTTTGAACGCTAATTATCTGTAGAAACAATGTCATCATGGATAGCGAAAGAGTTTTGAAAAAGAATACGTGTAATAAAAATGTCTTAGCCTCTATATTTTTTAAAGTGATAATAATAATAAAAACATTATGCCAACTAGAATTGAAAGCCCATCACACAGGTTAACTTGTTGTGGGTATAGCTCCATGGAGTGGAAATGCCACAATGTCTGCAATGTAATGAAGTCCATTATCATGCACAGTTACGAGTTAACAGCTGAACTTAATGGAGAGCAATACCCACCCTCAGGGTCAGTGATTATTCCACAGAACGTATCCGATTCATACAGGTTCTTGTCATTCTCATCACATGGAGGTATTTCCCCGGTATCATCTTGGCAACTGTCAACAAACAGACGCGCAGGTTACCATCACCGAGTTTGACAGAGAAAACATCACTGGTAACATAATCACAGTCGTCATTAATCATCATCATCATGAAGATAACTCAATGTAGCCCAAACAGCTGACACAAATACAACATCAGTGGCACAACAGTCAGATCTAATGTCAGCATGGGGCTCATGTTTGCCACTTCTTATCTATCTCGAGCTCGAATGGCTGTCAATACCAATGTCTTCCATGTGTATTATCCAGAGGCTTTTGCAATGGCACTGTTGTAATTAGCAGAAGTGCATGGAAATAATTGAGAAGAACGGATTCTCACTCATCATCAGAACTGTTGAACACTCTCCAGCTGTTTCCCAGCTCGCTTGATGAGGCCGCTGCTGACCCATCCGGCTTCAGATTGTCATCTGAACCATCTCCATTAAAGTTCCCTGTAAAACAACACAAATCGTTCCATTATTGTATTTTCAATCTAGATGGTTTACATGCAAAACATCTCTTTTTAATGGAATGCCTCAACGATTTCATTTTAGTTGAAATGTATGGCTGATAATGCTCTATGGTTGAAAATGAAGCCTGCAGTGTTTTCCAATTAATACGTGCAAAATGGACAGGTAGCTGACATTTTTTCTCTTTTAGAATTGCTCCCCACAACAGAAGTACATTTTTCCAACTCGACTTCAGTGCTTGTATGCTGCCACTGCAGTCACGTTTCTCTCTCTCTTAGTCACCATATGAGGTTTCCTCACTTGGCCAACTCCTCATCTGTGCTGCGAACAGCTGCCTCTCCAGGCTGTAATGTTGTCCTTGCTCAGCTGCGCTGTCGACATCCATGCATTCGTCCATTCGCCACGCTTATAAAAGGCCCTGTTCATACTCTCCTAACTGTAACCCCCGTGTCAACAACAATGACATGTTTTTTATTCTACATTGTCCGGTCAGCTGCTTATTGTGTTTTTCACCCAGAAGATCAACTCACCGCAGATTCCGCACAGTTGCCCCGCGTATTCTCCAGGCACGATTATCTCCACATGGTGGTTCCCATCAAACCGAACAACCAGATTGAAATTGGTCTCGAGCACAACGTAGGATCCACTCAGTTGGATGTACACCCCGGACATGAGGAACGGTGGAGTCACGCGCAGCCCATCCACCTGTAAACAAAACACAGAGCATTTTATGTAGAGACCTCGCAGGAGGAACAATAATGCACAGTGCATTATCGTAAACTAAATATATTGTTTATTAGGCATATTTTATCCACTGTTTTTTGTAACATCAGCATATTTCCTTCGAGGAATTATGGCATAAACATCGCTTGAATATTCATGTATTTTACGTCTTTCTTTAGAAGGTCAATTCCTAACTCCCCAATAAAATTTCCGAATGTCAAATTATACATATAAATTCGTTTATTCACACACAAGTGAGAAAAATGAGGCGACACGCCACGGCTGCGTACATCATTTCAACAATACAAGATACAAACATAAAGGAGGAAAAGGCGAAGGTAGCATCTTTCAAGCATCAGGCGACACCGTGGTCATTGTTAAATGTGGAGTAAAACTTGTTTAAAAGGGAAGTCGCTTCAGGACAATACAATGAATAAATCACGATGAGGAACAATATGGTTATTGAGATATCACTCGAAGAGACAGTGTTGTGCCTTGTAGTGATGGCTCCTGGATGGCACGCACCGGCTCTGTGCAAATAACAATTCAAGTGTGAAGTGAAACCCTCACCAGCACCCGGCGTCCTTTGGCCAAGGTGAACCTGTGGCCGTAGACATCCACGTGGACCTCCTTGACGTAAGACACGGCCGTGCTGCCGCCCCGGAACTCATTTGTTGTCTCCACGTTGAAGTGGGGCAGGGTGGAGCTCTGGTTGCACGGGATGGCTGCCGTGTAGCTGCACTCGCCCATGAAGTGGTGCGTCGTCTTGTCGAAAGTGATGTAGTGAGGGTCTCCAGTGATCACGCAGTCGCCAGGCGCTGAATAAAGAGAAAAGGATTATTTTCGAATTAACCGGTAATTATTTTTGAGACATTTTTGCCTTTGGCATGTAAATATTAAGCTTTGAAAAAATATACACCCGTGAATATCCATGTGTTTTTATAATCAGAGTTAAAGTGTATAATTTCTTAAACGAGTGGGTGGTGCTCATTGCCATTTAACGCTTCGAAGTCAACCTCATATTGTAAAAACACAATACGGTGAATAATTTACAAGACATTTTGTCAATCCATTCATGAATGAAAGTCTCCCCACACCATGTCGATCATACGAAGTTTTTATTTTATTAAACTTAACTACGCTGGTCACTGGGGGTTGGTGAAGTGTGGGCCCAGGATTGGTTCAAATATGAATTGCCATTGAAGTTAGTCATGGGCAGGAATTTTATGTCACTGGGTCCAAATTGAAATGTGATATTCACTGCACCATGTCATCCCCTTGTAGTGTGTGGGATGTGTTAGCGTAGTGTTTGATGTGTTAATGTAGTGCGATGTATTTAGTTAACATGCTCATGATGCAACTTTCTTACGTTTTGGCGGGGTTGTTGGTGGCACTGTTGGCCCTGTTTCGACGCCAATGAAAAAAGAGAACAGATTAGTACCAAGTGTATCTGAAAAAACTAAATTAGATTCTTTAAAGTGTCTCCCTGCACCAATACTGCTTAATGACAAAAACTATTTCTAAAAGGAAGAATCTCAGAGGTCACGCGCAGGCCTTAGGGCAGAGTGTTCCAGATCTGAGGACCAAGGACTGAACAAGCCCGAGCTCCAAAGAGTTGTTGGTGACAACGTGGCCTCCAGAGAGACATGGTGTGAAACATGAATATGAAGAGCGCAACTACGATGGAACTTTTGAAAAAAGCAGAATTCGCAAACTGCAGTGAGTGGTTCACCTGAGCCATGGCAGCCCAGGATGCCGTCCTCCACACCGCAGGTCTCGTCGTCCTCACAGACCCAGGCCCCACAGTTCACATTGCCAGGATTGACACAGATGCAGCGCTGGCTGCAGTCCTGCGACTCAAACCAGCTCTCCCCGATCTGAGACACACAACACGCACACGTTACCTCCATTGCACTCTCTAACGCAGACCACACTGTCATAAAGTAATCTCTGAACCAGTCCTCAGCTCATTTTCACCAGTTCTCGTGGAGCAGGGTGAAGAAGAGTGGTTAAACAATCTCCATGCTTGACACGGTGATATACACAGCATGGAGATGCCTTCATTATATTAATATATATTTTAAAACATATATTTTGTATAATTCCGATTAGATCCATATTCCTGAACCCTTTGCCTGATTACAGTAGGTTAAATGGGTTGCTTTAAGATTTCAGGAATTTGCAACAAAAAGATACCTGTACTCATCAATACTTGGGAACGAGAAGAAATTGTTAAACAATAAGTTCGTTATGGTGTATTAAAATTAACAAATAAAAGCCGTAATAAAGGACATGAAATAAGATTAAATAAAGATGAGAAACTAGATTTGAAGTTTTCGTGACTGCAGGGATCCATACTCTTTGGATCTTTCGGTAAAGTCTCGTAGGTATAAAATAAAATGAATTACATCATGACGTTTCGGGTGCAACACAAGCGTCCGTCATCAGGTGGGACAGCCCTTTTCCTCACTTCAGAAATTGTTTCTTGCTGTGGTTGTCCCACCTGATGACGGACGCTTGTGTTGCGCCCGAAACGTCGTGATTTAATTTATTTTATTTTATACCTAAGTGACTTGACCGAAAGATCCAAAGAGTATGGATCCCTGCAGTCACAAAAACTTCAAATCTAGATTGAACCGCCTCAACGGGGAGGGTTTTCACACATCTGTTAGAGCTTTTAACAGACAACGAGACAAGAAGGCTCAACTAATCGAGTTGCTAACCTTCCTCAAGAGATGCCATGATAACAAGGTAATACCGATCGCAATTACAATCACATCTGCTTGCTGTCACTTATCCTAACGCTAAACGGATCTTGTTTAAAGCCAGCCTATCACTAATCTCAGGGAGAATAAGATTGCTCCGATTTGACAAAACTCTCTTACAATCATACTTAATATTAACAGAACATTTCCACTTCAGATTAGGACCATTTAGATAACATGACAGTCTCCTCTGCTACTTCAATGTCAACCAAATGTAAAGTTAACTTGATCGCTAAATTCAACCTCCTGTCAAAAAAGAAGCCAGATCCACACGTTAAAAAGTTTGATGTTAACAAGATTGTCATCAATCAGAGGAACACCCCAATTTCCAACAGCCTAAAATCGGGTCTAGCGAAAAGGTAGAATTTAGCAGTCACTCTTAACATCCCAGTGGATGATATAATCCCCTAGGTCGAATTAGCCCTCGAAGGCTTGGGACACATCCCGACAGATGTTGCTAGATCTGAAATTGCCACCATCCTTAAAAATGCTAAGAAACCCATTAGTAACATCAGCAAAGACGAGCACTCTGAACTCGCAAAACTTAAATAGACAGAGGACATGGTCATCCTCGCGGCCGACAAGGGCAATGCTACTGTCATCATGGATAAAAACCACATACAACAACAAAATCCAATACCTTCTTAATGATGGCAGTTATACCAAAATCAACAAAGATCCTCCTAACAGCCTGACTACAAAAACAACAATATCATTACCAGTTACATTTCTCTATTCGAGCCAGCCAAACAGCTCTCCCTAAAACCTTCTGCTACTATACCACCCAGATTCTATGGTATTCCTAAGATCCATAAAGTAGGCACTCCACTTCGGCCCATCATTTCCACTATCAAGTCACCTACCTACAAACTGGCCCGTTTTCTGTCTGATAACTTGCTTTCATTCACTGGCAAGACGACCTCAGCAGTACATAACTCAGCTCACTTGGTCTCTCTAATAAAGGGAATTTCACTGTCCCCTGATGATTTTCTCGTCAGCTTTGATGTTGTCTCTCTGTTCACCAAGGTTCCTGTACCTGCCACCATAGCAATAATTGAAAATTACTTACTTCACCTGGAATGGTACTTTCTACAAACAAAATGAAGGTACCCTTATGGGTCCCCCCTTATCACCAGTGATAGTGAATGTTTTCATGGAGAAATTTGAAACAGATACCATCCAGACATCCACCCTACGTCCTTCCTTGTGGACGAGATATGTAGATGAGAATTGCGTCATTTGGCCATATGGCCGGCCAGCATTGAACCAATTTCTAAACCACATTAATTCCATACACCCATCCATAAAATTCACCATGGAAGTGGAGAAGGATGGTAAGCTACCATTCCTGGATGTTTTGTTTGAGAAGAGACCTGATGGCTATTTGGGACATTCTGTCTACAGGAAAGCCACCCACACAGATTCCTATCTGAAACCTGATTCCCACCACCGTCTGGCATGTCATCAAAACACTACACCATAGGGCCCACTGCATTTCTGACAAACACCACATAGCCAGTGAACTGGAACACGTACACCAGGCTCTCAAGATGAATGGGTACTCGGACCGCATTATCCGCAAAGCTGTTTCTCCAACCATGGAGAAACAACCGCCTGAGACGCTGATCAAAACCATCACGTTACCATACATAGAAGGCGTTTCCAAAAATATTTCCAAATCTTAAACAAACATAAGATCCAAGTCCGATTTAGTACAATACACAAAATCCGTGATATAATCCCATCTGTGAAGGATGTCATTCCTGACATGCAATATCCTGGAGTCTACAAACTAATTTGCACTTGTGGTGGGTGTTACATTGGGGAAACGAAACGACATATCTTGGACCGTGTTCACGAGCACAATTCAGATCTGAAACACGGCAGTACTAATACCTCTGCCGTGGCTGACCATTGCTATAACGCTGTGCGCTCTCATGATATTGTTTTTATCTGAGACCAAGGTACTCTGCAAACCGTCGGGCTACGATAAAAGGTTGGTTTATGAAGCCATCAAGATATATAAACATAGACATAACTTCAACCGAGAAGATGGATACAAATTGAGTAATCATTGTAATTATGTTCTTAGGTTTTTTTTCAGATCTGAAACACGGCAGATCTGACTTGTGCTCAAGTCAGATCTGAAACACGGCAGAACTGATTCTTCGGCCGTTGCCGATCATTGCTACAACTCGGTGGGCTGTCATGAAATTGTATTTTCCGAGACCAAGGTTCTCTGCAAACCTCCTGGCTACCATCAAAGGTTTGTACACGAAGCCATACAAATATACAAACACAGACATAATTTCAACCGTGATGACGGTTACAAACTGAGTAATCATTGGAAAGATGTGATTAACCATGCAAAAAAGATTTAACTACACTTATTTGCCAATCTTATTTGACAGACAACCATTACTGTTTTACCATGTTTAGTGGTGGTCTCCCTGTTACAGGTTGAGTCACAAACCGCACCTCTCCATAACAAAGGCTCAGCCTTTGTTCAGCCTTTGTTATGCAGTCTATTCTTAGTCTCAAGCCTCACCTTACCATATTAATAATAAGTATGCGGCCCTTGCCCCACCACCTTCTCCAACCATTATATAAACGCAGTGGTAACTCCTGCAATCTCTCATTTACTTGATACAGCTGTCGTGGCTGTGACGGTACCACCTGAAGACGGAAGCTTGTGTTGCCTCCGAAACGTCATGATTTTTATTTTTATTTTATTTTACTTTTTAATGTTTTTACCTACGTGACTTTCCCGAAGAAAAAAAAACCTAAGAATATGAATCATTGCAGTCACGAAAGCTTCAAATCTAGATGTAAGGATGTTATTTACCAGGTAAAACATTAACTGCGTTATGGTGTTGCCTTCATATGCGCATCTCCAGTTTCTTCAGCCTCCCACTCCCAGCCCCGCCCAC
Source organism: Lampetra fluviatilis (assembly GCF_964198595.1). Lineage (NCBI taxonomy): Eukaryota > Metazoa > Chordata > Hyperoartia > Petromyzontiformes > Petromyzontidae > Lampetra > Lampetra fluviatilis. The sequence continues at coordinate 1,213,396 of NC_136325.1, read as the reverse complement.
TCCCCCCCCCCTCCCCCCGGCATTTTGTTCTTGCTCGCTCCTTGATCCCTGCAGTGAGTAGCACTACTCTCCCCCTACCCCACACCCCCCTCTCTATCTCTCCTGCCTGGCTCCTCCTCACTCTCTTATCCTATATAGCCTCTTGTTACAGCAGCCCTTTTGACCACTTCAGCAATTGTTTCTTGCTGTGGTTGTTCCACCTGATAATGGATGCTTGTGTTGTGCCCAAAACGTCGTGATTTTAATTATTTTATTTTATACCTACGTGACTTTACCAAAAGAACCAAAGAGCAAAGATGACAAAATAAAAAATGCAAACATCTCATGTTCGTTATTCGTTGCTATGTGTGCCAGACTGTCCCAAATGAATTTGAGATCTCAGTAATAAGTGAGATTTTCACTTATATTTTCCGTCAGGAATATTACTGGGCCGTCACTTCAGTGATGCTGTATTATAAAATATAGGAGTGATGGTGCAGTGACATCACCAGAACTCTTATGACTGTGAATTCTTTTTTTTATCATTACGGACACTTCAACTTGTTGGGCAGTACAGAACACAGGAATATGAGAAGAATCTACATGCGCAGAAATTTTTGTTTTTTCTTTGTAATTTAGTTTAGCTCACCGGATGGTAGTGGCCATTGTTATCCAGGCAACCGCACTGCTCTGTGGGGACACACTTGTCCCCAGAGAGGACAAAGCCGTCGTCACAGACACAGCCCTCCGCACATTGCTGGTTGCAGCCACCCGGAGGATTTGCGTTGCTGCAGGTGGCCGGGCACGGTGGGGCACAGCTCTCATAGTGGCTGCCAGGTTCACACGGGAATGCTGTGGGTGCCACACACAACAATAATCTTTAATAATCTTCGAATTCAAATGGTGCTTAAATACTTCAAACAATTAAAACACATTGAGCCACATATTACCTCAAACATTCAAAATGCCGTTTTACATATAGGCTTTCGTGACCAATATAATCCATAACAGGTTTTTTTTGGGTTAGATCGCGTAAATATTCAAATGTAGCTGGATATTGGCAGCTGACTCTGGGCAGCACGAGGTGACTGAGCACCAGCTTGTCATCGAAATTAGTCTGCCAGTAAGAGCAATGTTGTTATTTGTAATCCAGATCGAGAAATTGGCAGATCATTTTAGACATTTAGCAAATTTCAACAACACCATCACACAAAAGGCCACTTTGTTTAAAATGTCAGGGAATCTGTAGCATCCAATGTAAAGCAGATGGTGAGTATTCGTGGATAATACACCCGCACTATTAACAATGCATCTGTCATGCAATGGAGAACCCTAGTTAGGTTTGAATTTCACTTATTATATCAAAATTGCGTGGTGTATCTAGGCATCTATAGATTAGCAGATTTACGATCACATGTCCATCAAATCACAATCAAATTTAATGGCTGGGCAATCAGTGTGGCGGTGACATCACAGCAGGTGCGGCACTCACGGCAGAAGGTGTTGTTTCTCCACGTGACTATGACCCCAGCTTGGGCGCACTGGTCGGCGTAGGCCTGCAGGGCTTGGCACAACGAGCCGTGGTCCCCGTCCGTGGCACACAGGTCGAACACGCAGTTGTCGAAGAAGACTTGTGGAGGCAGCACCGCGTGGCACTCTTTGAAAGCTCCTGATTGAAGCGAGAAACACGATGTCAGTGTTTGTGGCATCGGCACATCACTCCTCTTGATGCAGCAACGGTGAAATGGTTTGTGCACTGTGCCCCCATTAATAGCAACACAACTTTGAACGCTAATTATCTGTAGAAACAATGTCATCATGGATAGCGAAAGAGTTTTGAAAAAGAATACGTGTAATAAAATGTCTTAGCCTGTATATTTTTAAAAGTGATAATAATAATAAAAACATTATGCCAACTAGAATTGAAAGCCCATCACACAGGTTAACTTGTTGTGGGTATAGCTCCATGGAGTGGAAATGCCACAATGTCTGCAATGTAATGAAGTCCATTATCATGCACAGTTACGAGTTAACAGCTGAACTTAATGGAGAGCAATACCCACCCTCAGGGTCAGTGATTATTCCACAGAACGTATCCGATTCATACAGGTTCTTGTCATTCTCATCACATGGAGGTATTTCCCCGGTATCATCTTGGCAACTGTCAACAAACAGACGCGCAGGTTACCATCACCGAGTTTGACAGAGAAAACATCACTGGTAACATAATCACAGTCGTCATTAATCATCATCATCATGAAGATAACTCAATGTAGCCCAAACAGCTGACACAAATACAACATCAGTGGCACAACAGTCAGATCTAATGTCAGCATGGGGCTCATGTTTGCCACTTCTTATCTATCTCGAGCTCGAATGGCTGTCAATACCAATGTCTTCCATGTGTATTATCCAGAGGCTTTTGCAATGGCACTGTTGTAATTAGCAGAAGTGCATGGAAATAATTGAGAAGAACGGATTCTCACTCATCATCAGAACTGTTGAACACTCTCCAGCTGTTTCCCAGCTCGCTTGATGAGGCCGCTGCTGACCCATCCGGCTTCAGATTGTCATCTGAACCATCTCCATTAAAGTTCCCTGTAAAACAACACAAATCGTTCCATTATTGTATTTTCAATCTAGATGGTTTACATGCAAAACATCTCTTTTTAATGGAATGCCTCAACGATTTAATTTTAGTTGAAATGTATGGCTGATAATGCTCTATGGTTGAAAATGAAGCCTGCAGTGTTTTCCAATTAATACGTGCAAAATGGACAGGTAGCTGACATTTTTTCTCTTTTAGAATTGCTCCCCACAACAGAAGTACATTTTTCCAACTCGACTTCAGTGCTTGTATGCTGCCACTGCAGTCACGTTTCTCTCTCTCTTAGTCACCATATGAGGTTTCCTCACTTGGCTAACTCCTCATCTGTGCTGCGAACAGCTGCCTCTCCAGGCTGTAATGTTGTCCTTGCTCAGCTGCGCTGTCGACATCCATGCATTCGTCCATTCGCCACGCTTATAAAAGGCCCTGTTCATACTCTCCTAACTGTAACCCCCGTGTCAACAACAATGACATGTTTTTTATTCTACATTGTCCAGTCAGCTGCTTATTGTGTTTTTCACCCAGGAGATCAACTCACCGCAGATTCCGCACAGTTGCCCCGCGTATTCTCCAGGCACGATTATCTCCACATGGTGGTTCCCATCAAACCGAACAACCAGATTGAAATTGGTCTCGAGCACAACGTAGGATCCACTCAGTTGGATGTACACCCCGGACATGAGGAACGGTGGAGTCACGCGCAGCCCATCCACCTGTAAACAAAACACAGAGCATTTTATGTAGAGACCTCGCAGGAGGATCAATAATGCACAGTGCATTATCGTAAACTAAATATATTGTTTATTAGGCATATTTTATCCACTGTTTTTTGTAACATCAGCATATTTCCTTCGAGGAATTATGGCATAAACATCGCCTGAATATTCATGAATTTTACGTCTTTCTTTAGAAGGTCAATTCCTAACTCCCCAATAAAATTTCCAAATATCAAGTTATACATATATATTCGTTTATTCACACACGAGTGAGAAAAATGAGGGTACACGCCACGGCTGCGTACAGCATTTCAACAATACAAGATACAAACAAAAAGGAGGAAAAAGCGAAGGTAGCATCTTTCAAGCATCAGGCGACACCGTGGACATTGTTAAATGCGGAGTAAAACTTGTTTAAAAGGGAAGTCGCTTTAGGACAATACAATGAATAAATCACGATGAGGAACAATATGGTTATTGAGATATCACTCGAAGAGACAGTGTTGTGCCTTGTAGTGATGGCTCCTGGATGGCACGCACCGGCTCTGTGCAAATAACAATTCAAGTGTGAAGTGAAACCCTCACCAGCACCCGGCGTCCTTTGGCCAAGGTGAACCTGTGGCCGTAGACATCCACGTGGACCTCCTTGACGTAAGACACGGCCGTGCTGCCGCCCCGGAACTCATTTGTTGTCTCCACGTTGAAGTGGGGCAGGGTGGAGCTCTGGTTGCACGGGATGGCTGCCGTGTAGCTGCACTCGCCCATGAAGTGGTGCGTCGTCTTGTCGAAAGTGATGTAGTGAGGGTCTCCAGTGATCACGCAGTCGCCAGGTGCTGAATAAAGAGAAAAGGATTATTTTCGAATTAACCGGTAATTATTTTTGAGACATTTTTGCCTTTGGCATGTAAATATTAAGCTTTGAAAAAATATACACCCGTGAAAATCCATGTGTTTTTATAATCAGAGTTAAAGTGTATAATTTCTTAAACGAGTGGGTGGTGCTCATTGCCATTTAACGCTTCGAAGTCAACCTCATATTGTAAAAACACAATACGGTGAATAATTTACAAGACATTTTGTCAATCCATTCATAAATGAAAGTCTCCCCACACCATGTCGATCATACGAAGTTTTTATTTTATTAAACTTAACTACGCTGGTCACTGGGGGTTGGTGAAGTGTGGGCCCAGGATTGGTTCAAATATGAATTGCCATTGAAGTTAGTCATGGGCAGGAATTTTATGTCACTGGGTCCAAATTGAAATGTGATATTCACTGCACCATGTCATCCCCTTGTAGTGTGTGGGATGTGTTAGCATAGTGTTTGATGTGTTAATGTAGTGCGATGTATTTAGTTAACATGCTCATGATGCAACTTTCTTACGTTTTGGCGGGGTTGTTGGTGGCACTGTTGGCCCTGTTTCGACGCCAATGAAAAAAGAGAACAGATTAGTACCAAGTGCATCTGAAAAAACTAAATTAGATTCTTTAAAGTGTCTCCCTGCACCAATCCTGCTTAATGACAAAAACTATTTCTAAAAGGAAGAATCTCAGAGGTCACGCGGAGGCCTTAGGGCAGAGTGTTCCAGATCTGAGGACCAAGGACCGAACAAGCCCGAGCTCCAAAGAGTTGTTGGTGACAACGTGGCCTCCAGAGAGACATGGTGTGAAACATGAATATGAAGAGCGCAACTACGATGGAACTTTTGAAAAAAGCAGAATTCGCAAACTGCAGTGATTGGTTCACCTGAGCCATGGCAGCCCAGGATGCCGTCCTCCACACCGCAGGTCTCGTCGTCCTCACAGACCCAGGCCCCACAGTTCACATTGCCAGGATTGACACAGATGCAGCGCTGGCTGCAGTCCTGCGACTCAAACCAGCTCTCCCCGATCTGAGACACACAACACGCACGCGTTACCTCCATTGCACTCTCTAACGCAGACCACACTGTCATAAAGTAATCTCTGAACCAGTCCTCAGCTCATTTTCACCAGTTCTCGTGGAGCAGGGCGATGAAGAGTGGTTAAACAATCTCCATGCTTGACACGGTGAAATACACTGCATGGAGATGCCTTCATTATATAAATATATATTTTAAAGCATATATTTTGTATCATTCCGATTAGATCCATATTCCTGAACCCATTGCCTGTTTACAGTAGGTTAAATGGGTTGCTTTAAGATTTCAGGAATTTGCAACAAAAAAATACCTGTACTCATCAATACTTGGGAACGAGAAGAAATTGTTAAACAATAAGTTTGTTAGGGTGTATTAAAATTAACAAATAAAAGCCGTAATAAAAGACATGAAATAAGATTAAATAAAGATGAGAAACTAGATTTGAAGTTTTCGTGACTGCAGGGATCCATACTCTTTGAATCTTTCGGTAAAGTCTCGTAGGTATAAAATAAAATAAATTACATCACGACGTTTCGGGTGCAACACAAGCGTCCGTCATCAGGTGGGACAGCCCTTTTCCTCACTTCAGAAATTGTTTCTTGCTGTGGTTGTCCCACCTGATGACGGACGCTTGTGTTGCGCCCGAAACGTCGTGATTTAATTTATTTTATTTTATACCTAAGTGACTTGACCGAAAAATCCAAAGAGTATGGATCCCTGCAGTCACAAAAACTTCAAATCTAGATTGAACCGCCTCAACGGGGAGGGTTTTCACACATCTGTTAGAGCTTTTAACAGACAACGAGACAAGAAGGCTCAACTAATCGAGTTGCTAACCTTCCTCAAGAGATGCCATGATAACAAGGTAATACCGATCGCAATTACAATCACATCTGCTTGCTGTCACTTATCCTAACGCTAAACTGATCTTGTTTAAAGCCAGCCTATTACTAATCTCAGAGAAAATAAGATTGCTCCGATTTGACAAGACTCTCTTACAATCATACTTAATATTAACAGAAAAAAATTCCACTTCAAATTAGGACCATTTAGATAACATGACAGTCTCCTCTGCTACTTCAATGTAAACCAAATGTAGAGTTAACTTGATCGCTAAATTCAACCTCCTGTCAAAAAAGAAGCCAGATCCACACATTAAAAAGTTGGATGTTAACAAGATTGTCATCAATCAGAGGAACACCCCAATTTCCAACAGCCTAAAATCGGTACTAGATAAAAGGTAGAATTTTGCAGTCACTCTTAACATCCCAGTGGATGATATAATCCCCTAGGTCGAATTAGCCCTCAAAGGCTTGGGACACATCCCGACAGACGTTGCTAGATCTGAAATTGCCACCATCCTTATAAATGCTAAGAAACCCATTAGTAACATCAGCAAAGACGAGCACTCTGAACTCGCAAAATTTAAATAGACAGAGGACATGGTCATCCTCTCGGCCGACAAGGGCAATGCCACTGTCATCGTGGATAAAACCACATACAACAACAAAATCCAATACCTTCTTAATGATGGCAGTTACACCAAAATCAACAAAGATCCTCCTAACAGCCTGACTACAAAAACAACAATATCATTACCAGTTACATTTCTCTATTCGAGCCAGCCAAACAGCTCGCCCTAAAACCTTCTGCTACTATACCACCCAGATTCTATGGTATTCCTAAGATCCATAAAGTAGGCACTCCACTTCGGCCCATCATTTCCACTATCAACTCACCTACCTACAAACTGGCCCGTTTTATGTCTGATAACTTGCTTCCATTCACTGGCAAGACGACCTCAGCAGTACATAACTCAGCTCACTTGGTCTCTCTAATCAAGGGCATTTCACTGTCCCCTGATGATTTTCTCGTCAGCTTTGATGTTCACCAAGGTCCTGTACCTGACACCATAGCAATAATTGAAAATTTTGTCCAACATGGACTGAACCCTGATGTTCCTACTCTGGTTAGGCACTGCCTTACCAACACTTACTTCACCTGGAATGGTACTTTCTACAAACAAAATGAAGGTACCCTTATGGGTCCCCCCTTATCACCAGTGATAGTGAATGTTTTCATGGAGAAATTTGAAACAGATACCATCCAGACATCCACCCTACGTCCTTCCTTGTGGAAGAGATATGTAGATGACAATTTCGTCATATGGCCATATGGCCGGCCAGCATTGAACCAATTTCTCAACCACATTAATTCCATACACCCATCTATAAAATTCACCATGGAAGTGGAGAAGGATGGTAAGCTATCATTCCAGGATGTTTTTGTTTGAGAAGAGACTTGATGGCTATTTGGGACATTCTGTCTACAGGAAATCCACCCACACAGATTCCGATCTGAAACCTGATTCCCACCACCGTCTGGCATATCATCAAAACACTACACCATAGGGCCCACTGCATTTCTGACCAACACCACATAGCCAGTGAACTGGAACACGTACACCAGGCTCTCAAGATGAATGGGTACTCGGACCGCATTATCCGCAAAGCTGTTTCTCCAACCATGGAGAAACAAACGCCTGAGACGCTGATCAAAACCATCACGTTACCATACATAGAAGGCGTTTCCAAAAATATTTCCCAATCTTAAACAAACATAAGATCCAAGTCCAATTTAGTATAATACACAAAATCCGTGATCTAATCCCATCTGTGAAGGATGTCATTCCTGACATGCAATATCCTGGAGTCTACAAACTAAGTTGCACTTGTGATGGGTGTTACATTGGGGAAACGAAACGACATATCTTGGACCATGTTCACGAGCACAATTCAGATCTGAAACACGGCAGTACTAATACCTCCGCCGTGGCTGACCATTGCTATAACGCTGTGCGCTCTCATGATATTGTTTTTATCCGAGACCAAGGTACTCTGCAAACCGTCGGGCTACGATCAAAGGTTGGTTTATGAAGCCATCCAGATATATAAACATAGACATAACTTCAACCGAGAAGATGGATACAAATTGAGCAATCATTGTAAGGATGTTATTTACCAGGTAAAACATTAACTGCGTTATGGTGTTGCCTTCATATGCGCATCTCCAGTTTCTTCAGCCTCCCACTCCCAGCCCCGCCCACTCCCCCCCCCCCTCCCCCCGGCATTTTGTTCTTGCTCGCTCCTTGATCCCTCCAGTGAGCAGCACTACTCTCCCCCTACCCCACACCCCCCTCTCTATCTCTCCTGCCTGGCTCCTCCTCACTCTCTTATCCTATATAGCCTCTTGTTACAGAAGCCCTTTTGACCACTTCAGCAATTGTTTCTTGCTGTGGTTGTTCCACCTGATAATGGATGCTTGTGTTGTGCCCAAAACGTCGTGATTTTAATTATTTTATTTTATACCTACGTGACTTTACCAAAAGAACCAAAGAGCAAAGATGACAAAATAAAAAAATTGCAAACATCTCATATTGGTCATTCGTTGCTGTGTGTGCCAGACTGTCCCAAATGAATTTGAGATCTCAGTAATAAGTGAGATTTTCACTTATATTTTCCGTCAGGAATATTACTGGGCCGTCACTTCAGTGATGCTGTATTATAAAATATAGGAGTGACGGTGCAGTGACATCACCAGAACTCTTATGACTGTGAATTCTTTTTTTTATCATTACGGACACTTCAACTTGTTGGGCAGTACAGAACACAGGAATATGAGAGGAATCTACATGCGCAGAAATTTTTGTTTTTTCTTTGTAATTTAGTTTAGCTCACCGGATGGTAGTGGCCATTGTTATCCAGGCAACCGCACTGCTCTGTGGGGACACACTTGTCCCCAGAGAGGACAAAGCCGTCATCACAGACACAGCCCTCCGCACATTGCTGGTTGCAGCCACCCGGGGGATTTGCGTTGCTGCAGGTGGCCGGGCACGGTGGGGCACAGCTCTCATAGTGGCTGCCAGGTTCACACGGGAATGCTGTGGGTGCCACACACAACAATAATCTTTAATAATCTTCGAATTCAAATGGTGCTTAAATACTTCAAACAATTAAAACACATTGAGCCACATATTGCCTCAAACATTCAAAATGCCGTTTTACATATAGGCTTTCGTGACCAATATAATCCATAACAGGTTTTTTTTGGGTTAGATCGCGTAAATATTCAAATGTAGCTGGATATTGGCAGCTGACTCTGGGCAGCACGAGGTGACTGAGCACCAGCTTGTCATCGAAATTAGTCTGCCAGTAAGAGCAATGTTGTTATTTGTAATCCAGATCGAGAAATTGGCAGATCATTTTAGACATTTAGCAAATTTCAACAACACCATCACACAAAAGGCCACTTTGTTTAAAATGTCAGGGAATCTGTAGCATCCAATGTAAAGCAGATGGTGAGTATTCATGGATAATACACCCGCACAATTAACAATGCATCTGTCATGCAATGGATAACCCTAGTTAGGTTTGAATTTCACTTATTATATCAAAATTGCGTGGTGTATCTAGGCATCTATAGATTAGCAGATTTACGATCACATGTCCATCAAATCACAATCAAATTTAATGGCTGGGCAATCAGTGTGGCGGTGACATCACAGCAGGTGCGGCACTCACGGCAGAAGGTGTTGTTCCTCCACGTGACTATGACCCCAGCTTGGGCGCACTGGTCGGCGTAGGCCTGCAGGGCTTGGCACAACGAGCCATGGTCCCCGTCCGTGGCACACAGGTCGAACACGCAGTTGTCGAAGAAGACTTGTGGAGGCAGCACCGCGTGGCACTCTTTGAAAGCTCCTGATTGAAGCGAGAAACACGATGTCAGTGTTAGTGGCATCGGCACATCACTCCTCTTGATGCAGCAACGGTGAAATGGTTTGTGCACTGTGCCCCCATTAATAGCAACACAACTTTGAACGCTAATTATCTGTAGAAACAATGTCATCATGGTTAGCGAAAGAGTTTTGAAAAAGAATACGTGTAATAAAAATGTCTTAGCCTCTATATTTTTAAAAGTGATAATAATAATAAAAACATTATGCCAACTAGAATTGAAAGCCCATCACACAGGTTAACTTGTTGTGGGTATAGCTCCATGGAGTGGAAATGCCACAATGTCTGCAATATAATGAAGTCCATTATCATGCACAGTTACGAGTTAACAGCTGAACTTAATGGAGAGCAATACCCACCCTCAGGGTCAGTGATTATTCCACAGAACGTATCCGATTCATACAGGTTCTTGTCATTCTCATCACATGGAGGTATTTCCCCGGTATCATCTTGGCAACTGTCAACAAACAGACGCGCAGGTTACTATCACCGAGTTTGACAGAGAAAACATCACTGGTAACATAATCACAGTCGTCATTAATCATCATCATCATGAAGATAACTCAATGTAGCCCAAACAGCTGACACAAATACAACATCAGTGGCACAACAGTCAGATATAATGTCAGCATGGGGCTCATGATTGCCACTTCTTATCTATCTCGAATGGCTGTCAATACCAATGTCTTCCATGTGTATTATCCAGAGGCTTTTGCAATGGCACTGTTGTAATTAGCAGAAGTGCATGGAAATAATTGAGAAGAACGGATTCTCACTCATCATCAGAACTGTTGAACACTCTCCAGCTGTTTCCCAGCTCGCTTGATGAGGCCGCTGCTGACCCATCCGGCTTCAGATTGTCATCTGAACCATCTCCATTAAAGTTCCCTGTAAAACAACACAAATCGTTCCATTATTGTATTTGCAATCTAGATGGTTTACATGCAAAACATCTCTTTTTAATGGAATGCGTCAACGATTTCATTTTAGTTGGAATGCATGGCTGATAATGCTCTATGGTTGAAATTGAAGCCTGCAGTGTTTTCCAATTAATACGTGCAAAATGGACAGGTAGCTGACATTTGATCTCTTTTAGAATTGCTCCCCACAACAGAAGTACATTTTTCCAACTCGACTTCAGTGCTTGTATGCTACCACTGCAGTCACGTTTCTCTCTCTCTTAGTCACCATATGAGGTTTCCTCACTTGGCTAACTCCTCATCTGTGCAGCGAACAGCTGCCTCTCCAGGCTGTTATGTTGTCCTTGCTCAGCTGCGCTGTCGACATCCATGCATTCGTCCATTCGCCACGCTTATAAAAGGCCCTGTTCATACTCTCCTAACTGTAACCCCCGTGTCAACAACAATGACATGTTTTTTATTCTACATTGTCCAGTCAGCTGCTTATTGTGTTATTCTCCCAAGAGATCAACTCACCGCATATTCCGCACAGTTGCCCCGCGTATTCTCCAGGCACGACTATCTCCACATGGTGGTTCCCATCAAACCGAACAACCAGATTGAAATTGGTCTCGAGCACAACGTAGGATCCACTCAGTTGGATGTACACCCCGGACATGAGGAACGGTGGAGTCACGCGCAGCCCATCCACCTGTAAACAAAACACAGAGCATTTTATGTAGAGACCTCGCAGGAGGATCAATAATGCACAGTGCATTATCGTAAACTAAATATATTGTTTATTAGGCATATTTTATCCACTATTTTTTGTAACATCAGCATATTTCCTTCGAGGAATTATGGCATAAACATCGATTGAATATTCACGTATTTTACGTCTTTCTTTAGAAGGTCAATTCCTAACTCCCCAATAAAATTTCCAAATATCAAGTTATACATATATATTCGTTTATTCACACACGAGTGAGAAAAATGAGGGTACACGCCACGGCTGCGTACAGCATTTCAACAATACAAGATACAAACAAAAAGGAGGAAAAAGCGAAGGTAGCATCTTTCAAGCATCAGGCGACACCGTGGACATTGTTAAATGCGGAGTAAAACTTGTTTAAAAGGGAAGTCGCTTTAGGACAATACAATGAATAAATCACGATGAGGAACAATATGGTTATTGAGATATCACTCGAAGAGACAGTGTTGTGCCTTGTAGTGATGGCTCCTGGATGGCACGCACCGGCTCTGTGCAAATAACAATTCAAGTGTGAAGTGAAACCCTCACCAGCACCCGGCGTCCTTTGGCCAAGGTGAACCTGTGGCCGTAGACATCCACGTGGACCTCCTTGACGTAAGACACGGCCGTGCTGCCGCCCCGGAACTCATTTGTTGTCTCCACGTTGAAGTGGGGCAGGGTGGAGCTCTGGTTGCACGGGATGGCTGCCGTGTAGCTGCACTCGCCCATGAAGTGGTGCGTCGTCTTGTCGAAAGTGATGTAGTGAGGGTCTCCAGTGATCACGCAGTCGCCAGGCGCTGAATAAAGAGAAAAGGATTATTTTCGAATTAACCGGAAATTATTTTTGAGACATTTTTGCCTTTGGCATGTAAATATTAAGCTTTTAAAAAATATGCACCCGTGAATATCCATGTGTTTTTATAATCAGAGTTAAAGTGTATAATTTCTTAAACGAGTGGGTGGTGCTCATTGCCATTTAACGCTTCGAAGTCAACCTCATATTGTAAAATCACAATACGGTGAATAATTTACAAGACATTTTGTCAATCCATTCATGAATGAAAGTCTCCCCACACCATGTCGATCATACGGAGTTTTTTTTTTTATTAAACTTAACTACGCTGGTCACTGGGGGTTGGTGAAGTGTGGGCCCAGGATTGGTTCAAATATGAATTGCCATTGAAGTTAGTCATGGGCAGGAATTTTACTTATGTCACTGGGTCCAAATTGAAATGTGATATTCACTGCACCATGTCATCCCCTTGTAGTGTGTGGGATGTGTTAGCGTAGTGTTTGATGTGTTAATGTAGTGCGATGTATTTAGTTAACATGCTCATGATGCAACTTTCTTACGTTTTGGCGGGGTTGTTGGTGGCACTGTTGGCCCTGTTTCGACGCCAATGAAAAAAGAGAACAGATTAGTACCAAGTGCATCTGACAAAACTAAATTAGATTCTTTAAAGTGTCTCCCTGCACCAATCCTGCTTAATGACAAAAACTATTTCTAAAAGGAAGAATCTCAGAGGTCACGCGCAGGCCTTAGGGCAGAGTGTTCCAGATCTGAGGACCAAGGACCGAACAAGCCCGAGCTCCAAAGAGTTGTTGGTGACAACGTGGCCTCCAGAGAGACATGGTGTGAAACATGAATATGAAGAGCGCAACTACGATGGAACTTTTGAAAAAAGCAGAATTCGCAAACTGCAGTGAGTGGTTCACCTGAGCCATGGCAGCCCAGGATGCCGTCCTCCACACCGCAGGTCTCGTCGTCCTCACAGACCCAGGCCCCACAGTTCACATTGCCAGGATTGACACAGATGCAGCGCTGGCTGCAGTCCTGCGACTCAAACCAGCTCTCCCCGATCTGAGACACACAACACGCACGCGTTACCTCCATTGCACTCTCTAACACAGACCACACTGTCATAAAGTAATCTCTGAACCAGTCCTCAGCTCATTTTCACCAGTTCTCGTGGAGCAGGGTGAAGAAGAGTGGTTAAACAATCTCCATGCTTGACACGGTGATATACACAGCATGGAGATGCCTTCATTATATGAATATATATATTTGAAAATATATATTTTGTATAATTCCGATTAGATCCATATTCCTGAACCCATTGCCTGTTTACAGTAGGTTAAATGGGTTGCTTTAAGATTTCAGGAATTTGCAACAAAAAGATACCTGTACTCATCAATACTTGGGAACGAGAAGAAATTGTCAAACAATAAGTTTGTTATGGTGTATTAAAATTTACAAACAAAAGCTGTAATAAAAGACGTGAAATAAGATTAAATAAAGATGAGAAACTAGATTTGAAGTTTTCGTGACTGCAGGGATCCATACTCTTTGGATCTTTCGGTAAAGTCTCGTAGGTATAAAATAAAATAAATTACATCACGACGTTTCGGGTGCAACACAAGCGTCCGTCATCAGGTGGGACAGCACTTTTCCCCACTTCAAAATTGTTTCTTGCTGTGGTTGTCCCACCTGATGACGGACGCTTGTGTTGCACCCGAAACGTCGTGATGTAATTTATTTTATTTTATACCTACGAGACTTTACCGAAAGATCCAAAGAGTATGGATCCCTGCAGTCACAAAAACTTCAAATCTAGATTGAACCGCCTCAACGGGGAGGGTTTTCACACATCTGTTAGAGCTTTTAACAGACAACGAGACAAGAAGGCTCAACTAATCGAGTTGCTAACCTTCCTCAAGAGATGCCATGATAACAAGGTAATACCGATCGCAATTACAATCACATCTGCTTGCTGTCACTTATCCTAACGCTAAACGGATCTTGTTTAAAGCCAGCCTATCACTAATCTCAGGGAGAATAAGATTGCTCCGATTTGACAAAACTCTCTTACAATCATACTTAATATTAACATAAAATTTCCACTTCAGATTAGGACCATTTAGATAACATGACAGTCTCCTCTGCTACTTCAATGTCAACCAAATGTAAAGTTAACTTGATCGCTAAATTCAACCTCCTGTCAAAAAAGAAGCCAGATCCACACGTTAAAAAGTTAGATGTTAACAAGATTGTCATCAATCAGAGGAACACCCCAATTTCCAACAGCCTAAAATCGGGTCTAGCGAAAAGGTAGAATTTAGCAGTCACTCTTAACATCCCAGTGGATGATATAATCCCCTAGGTCGAATTAGCCCTCAAAGGCTTGGGACACATCCCGACAGACGTTGCTAGATCTGAAATTGCCACCATCCTTAAACATGCTAAGAAACCCATTAGTAACATCAGCAAAGACGAGCACTCTGAACTCGCAAAACTTAAATAGACAGAGGACATGGTCATCCTCTCGGCCGACAAGGGCAATGCTACTGTCATCATGGATAAAAACCACATACAACAACAAAATCCAATACCTTCTTAATGATGGCAGTTATACCAAAATCAACAAAGATCCTCCTAACAGCCTGACTACAAAAACAACAATATCATTACCAGTTACATTTCTCTATTCGAGCCAGCCAAACAGCTCTCCCTAAAACCTTCTGCTACTATACCACCCAGATTCTATGGTATTCCTAAGATCCATAAAGTAGGCACTCCACTTCGGCCCATCATTTCCACTATCAACTCACCTACCTACAAACTGGCCCGTTTTCTGTCTGATAACTTGCTTCCATTCACTGGCAAGACGACCTCAGCAGTACATAACTCAGCTCACTTGGTCTCTCTAATCAAGGGAATTTCACTGTCCCCTGATGATTTTCTCGTCAGCTTTGATGTTGTCTCTCTGTTCACCAAGGTTCCTGTACCTGCCACCATAGCAATAATTGAAAATTACTTACTTCACCTGGAATGGTACTTTCTACAAACAAAATGAAGGTACCCTTATGGGTCCCCCCTTATCACCAGTGATAGTGAATGTTTTCATGGAGAAATTTGAAACAGATACCATCCAGACATCCACCCTACGTCCTTCCTTGTGGACGAGATATGTAGGTGACAATTGCATCATTTGGCCATATGGCCGGCCAGCATTGAACCAATTTCTCAACCACATTAATTCCATACACCCATCCATAAAATTCACCATGGAAGTGGAGAAGGATGGTAAGCTACCATTCCTGGATGTTTTGCTTGAGAAGAGACCTGATGGCTATTTGGGACATTCTGTCTACAGGAAAGCCACCCACACAGATTCCTATCTGAAACCTGATTCCCACCACCGTCTGGCATGTCATCAAAACACTACACCATAGGGCCCACTGCATTTCTGACCAACACCACATAGCCAGTGAACTGGAACACGTACACCAGGCTCTCAAGATGAATGGGTACTCGGACCGCATTATCCGCAAAGCTGTTTCTCCAACCATGGAGAAACAACCGCCTGAGACGCTGATCAAAACCATCACGTTACCATACATAGAAGGCGTTACCAAAAATATTTCCAAATCTTAA
Organism: Lampetra fluviatilis; assembly: GCF_964198595.1. Lineage (NCBI taxonomy): Eukaryota > Metazoa > Chordata > Hyperoartia > Petromyzontiformes > Petromyzontidae > Lampetra > Lampetra fluviatilis. Next base: position 1,197,314 of record NC_136325.1, on the reverse strand, counting down.
ACAAACATAAGATCCAAGTCCGATTTAGTACAATACACAAAATCCGTGATATAATCCCATCTGTGAAGGATGTCATTCCTGACATGCAATATCCTGGAGTCTACAAACTAATTTGCACTTGTGGTGGGTGTTACATTGGGGAAACTAAACGACATATCTTGGACCGTGTTCACGAGCACAATTCAGATCTGAAACACGGCAGTACTAATACCTCTGCCGTGGCTGACCATTGCTATAACGCTGTGCGCTCTCATGATATTGTTTTTATCCGAGACCAAGGTACTCTGCAAACCGTCGGGCTACGATAAAAGGTTGGTTTATGAAGCCATCCAGATATATAAACATAGACATAACTTCAACCGAGAAGATGGATACAAATTGAGCAATCATTGTAATTATGTTCTTAGGTTTTTTTTCAGATCTGAAACACGGCAGATCTGACTTGTGCTCAAGTCAGATCTGAAACACGGCAGAACTGATTCTTCGGCCGTTGCCGATCATTGCTACAACTCGGTGGGCTCTCATGAAATTGTATTTTCCGAGACCAAGGTTCTCTGCAAACCTCCTGGCTACCATCAAAGGTTTGTACACGAAGCCATACAAATATACAAACACAGACATAATTTCAACCGTGATGATGGTTACAAACTGAGTAATCATTGGAAAGATGTGATAAACCATGCAAAAAAGATTTAACTACACTTATTTGCCAATCTTATTTGACAGACAACCATTACTGTTTTACCATGTTTAGTGGTGGTCTTCTTGTTACAGGTTGAGTCACAAATCGCACCTCTCCATAACAAAGGCTCAGCCTTTGTTATGCAGTCTATTCTTAGTCTCAAGCCTCACCTTACCATATTAATAATAAGTATGCGGCCCTTGCCCCACCACCTTCTCCAACCATTATATAAACGCAGTGGTAACTCCTGCAATCTCTCATTTACTTGATACAGCTGTCGTGGCTGTGACGGTACCACCTGAAGACGGAAGCTTGTGTTGCCTCCGAAACGTCGTGATTTTTATTTTTATTTTATTTTACTTTTTAATGTTTTTACCTACGTGACTTTACCGAAGAAAAAAAAACCTAAGAATATGAATCATTGCAGTCACGAAAGCTTCAAATCTAGATGTAAGGATGTTATTTACCAGGTAAAACATTAACTGCGTTATGGTGTTGCCTTCATATGCGCATCTCCAGTTTCTTCAGCCTCCCACTCCCAGCCCCGCCCACTCCCCCCCCCTCCCCCCGGCATTTTGTTCTTGCTCGCTCCTTGATCCCTCCAGTGAGCAGCACTACTCTCCCCCTACCCCACACCCCCCTCTCTATCTCTCCTGCCTGGCTCCTCCTCACTCTCTTATCCTATATAGCCTCTTGTTACAGTAGCCCTTTTGACCACTTCAGCAATTGTTTCTTGCTGTGGTTGTTCCACCTGATAATGGATGCTTGTGTTGTGCCCAAAACGTCATGATTTTAATTATTTTATTTTATACCTACGTGACTTTACCAAAAGAACCAAAGAGCAAAGATGACAAAATAAAAAAATTGCAAACATCTCATGTTGGTCATTCGTTGCTGTGTGTGCCAGACTGTCCCAAATGAATTTGAGATCTCAGTAATAAGTGAGATTTTCACTTATATTTTCCGTCAGGAATATTACTGGGCCGTCACTTCAGTGATGCTGTATTATAAAATATAGGAGTGACGGTGCAGTGACATCACCAGAACTCTTATGACTGTGAATTCTTTTTTTTATCATTACGGACACTTCAACTTGTTGGGCAGTACAGAACACAGGAATATGAGAGGAATCTACATGCGCAGAAATTTTTGTTTTTTCTTTGTAATTTAGTTTAGCTCACCGGATGGTAGTGGCCATTGTTATCCAGGCAACCGCACTGCTCTGTGGGGACACACTTGTCCCCAGAGAGGACAAAGCCGTCGTCACAGACACAGCCCTCCGCACATTGCTGGTTGCAGCCACCCGGGGGATTTGCGTTGCTGCAGGTGGCCGGGCACGGTGGGGCACAGCTCTCATAGTGGCTGCCAGGTTCACACGGGAATGCTGTGGGTGCCACACACAACAATAATCTTTAATAATCTTCGAATTCAAATGGTGCTTAAATACTTCAAACACTTAAAACACATTGAGCCACATATTACCTTAAACATTCAAAATGCCGTTTTACATATAGGCTTTCGTGACCAATATAATCCATAACAGGTTTTTTTTGGGTTAGATCGCGTAAATATTCAAATGTAGCTGGATATTGGCAGCTGACTCTGGGCAGCACGAGGTGACTGAGCACCAGCTTGTCATCGAAATTAGTCTGCCAGTAAGAGCAATGTTGTTATTTGTAATCCAGATCGAGAAATTGGCAGATCATTTTAGACATTTAGCAAATTTCAACAACACCATCACACAAAAGGCCACTTTGTTTAAAATGTCAGGGAATCTGTAGCATCCAATGTAAAGCAGATGGTGAGTATTCATGGATAATACACCAGCACTATTAACAATGCATCTGTCATGCAATGGAGAACCCTAGTTAGGTTTGAATTTCACTTATTATATCAAAATTGCGTGGTGCATCTAGGCATCTATAGATTAGCAGATTTACGATCACATGTCCATCAAATCACAATCAAATTTAATGGCTGGGCAATCAGTGTGGCGGTGACATCACAGCAGGTGCGGCACTCACGGCAGAAGGTGTTGTTTCTCCACGTGACTATGACCCCAGCTTGGGCGCACTGGTCGGCGTAGGCCTGCAGAGCTTGGCACAACGAGCCGTGGTCCCCGTCCGTGGCACACAGGTCGAACACGCAGTTGTCGAAGAAGACTTGTGGAGGCAGCACCGCGTGGCACTCTTTGAAAGCTCCTGATTCAAGCGAGAAACACGATGTCAGTGTTAGTGGCATCGGCACATCACTCCTCTTGATGCAGCAACGGTGAAATGGTTTGTGCACTGTGCCCCCGTTAATAGCAACACAACTTTGAACGCTAATTATCTGTAGAAACAATGTCATCATGGATAGCGAAAGAGTTTTGAAAAAGAATACGTGTGAAGTATTGGAAAATGACGGCAGGAAACTCCTTGACGGGAACACACTTCTTTTATTAAATCTTGACTTGTAACAATACAACGCGTGGCCTCTCTTCTTCACAATGCACTTCTCTTGACTCTGGACTCTGTGCTGCCGGCTCTCTGTGCCTCGTGTAGACTCCGCGCCTCGGCTACACTCCTCTCTCGCCTCGTGTAGACTCTGCGCCTCTGCTACACTCTCCACTCGCCTCGTGTAGACTTTGCCTCTCTCTCTCTGGCTACACCGTATGCATACTCGGCTCGTGCAGACCTTCCTCTCTCGCTGGCTACACCGTATGCATACTCGGCTCGTGCAGACCGTTCTCTCTCGCTGGCTACACACTACACATTACTCAGCTCGTGTAGACCGTTCTATCTCGCTGGCTACACACTATACCTTACTCTCTTCTACTCTCCATTACTCTCCTCTCCGGGCTCTATCTCTGCACCTTCGTCTTCATTCTTAGATGGTTCCACTTCTGCCCCTGCTCCTCTGTGCATCACCTTATATACCCCTTCTTCCCGGGAGACGGAGCGGATGCGGACCTCAACGTCGGCACCGCTCCTCCGTTACCCAATCCCCACGCGCTATCCCCACGATCCGGTTCCGCTCAGCGCGTGTTTCCACTCCCCGACCAATCACACCGCGCTGCTACCCGATCACTCCCTCTGGGCGCGTCACCGGCACACAGCCAATCAGCAGCACTACCCCCACCCGCGCACTGACGCCTGCTCCTCCCCGTCAGCGCGCGTCACCACACACACACCCGTACATACGCGCTGGCACACGACATATACACCCAGCGCGTATCACCACTACATCACCCCCTCCCACATAGCTCGCAGCCGGCCCGGCTGCTAACAACAACCAACCGCGACGATAAAACGACAACCAACAAAAAAAACCCCGTAACCCCCCGAGTGTGCCCCGTAACATAACACAACAACAACAACAACAAGAATAACTATGTACAGATTGACAATGAACCCGAAAAGTCAACAATAACACGATACGAGCAAATTCGAAACGAACGCGCCCCACGTCCCTGCGACTACACGCAGTGACGAGGCGCTCCAACTGCCCCGACTCCTCACGAGGCAGGTCATGCAAAGTAGCACGACCTGGCGCGAGTCCGTCTGGCTGGTCCATCGTATGGGGCGGGACACTGACGACCGTCCGGCGGTTCCGGCTGCTCCAGACGGCGCGGAACGGGCCTGAAAGGGCCGGCCCCGCCGCGGAGATCCGGCCGCCGGTGATCGGCAGCTGTCAGTTCCGAGACACCTGGGAGCAGATCAGGCGACAATACGTGTGGATCAGGCAGAGACATTTCCCCCTCTGGGTCGCCGGTCACGTCACACGCCCGGCCATCACGACACAAGGGGAGGCCATATGGAGGCGAGAACGGTTTCAGTCGGGAGGGGTGAACGTACCACCGGCGCTTTCCCCACTTTATCTGAACGCACTGGGGCCGTGCAACGCGCACGACCTCCACGGGTCCCCTCCACGGTCTCAACAATTTAGGCGACGTAGCCAAGGGTGCCTGAGGGCAATGCAGCCAGGCCCTGTCACCTGGTTTCCATTCGTGCATGGACACCTTCCGTGCCCGCAACCGTTCATTAGCAATTTGGCGAGCCCGCGAATTAAGCCGCGCGGCCTCCCTCGCCTCTGTCAGCTTGTGAATATTAAACTTAATATGTTCTGCCAAATTAGAATTAGTTCGTGGAGCGGACAGGCCAAGTTGCGTTTCTATTGGCGGGTCAGCTTCCCGACCGTACATCAAATAGAATGGGGAAAACCCCGTAGCTGCATGGGGGGCCATTCTATACGCGGCAAGGACTCCCGGGACCTGCAGGTCCCAATCTACATGTGCCTCGCACACCTGCTGGCACAGCATGGAAGTCAAGGTTTTGTGGAGTCTCTCCACCATCCCGTCAGTCTGCGGGTGGTACGGGGAGGTACGCACCTTCTTGGTACCCAACAGATCGCACACCTCTTGCAACAATTTACTCGAAAAATTTTTACCTTGGTCGGTCAGCAGGCGTTCGGGAGCCCCCTTGTCCAGGACATAGCCCTGGACGAAGGCATCCGTCACAGCCGCTGCCGACTGGTTAGCGAGAGGCCACGCCATAGGCCATCGGGTAAAGTATTCGACCCCCACTAACAAATATTTATTCCCTCTCGGCGTGACTGGGAAGGGCCCCAAAATATCGAGTGCAACGAGCTCGTTGGTACGCGAGACCTGAATAGATTGCAGCGGTGGATTAGCTGCCACGGCCGGTGGTTTACGCCTGGCGCACTCAACGCACCCCTTCAGAATATGCACCACATCACTTCCCATTCCCGGCCAGTAATAGTCACGCTGAAGCAGGGCAAGCGTCTTGTTAACTCCCAAGTGCAAGAGGCGTTCGTGTGCCGCCAAGACAACCCTCCCCCTCACAGCGGAAGGCACCACGAGTGCGTTCCGCCGGGACAAACTGTCCCATTTCAATAACACGCCCCGCTCAAGTACATAGGAGCCGGTACGCTCCTGGTCCCCCTCGGGACCCCCAACCTTGCGGCGCAATGCTAGCAGCGAGCTGTCCGCCATCTGGAGGCGGCCCCATTCGCTGAGCGACAGCGAGAGCAGCGAGTCCCGACCCTGAGAGGCAGTGGAATCATCCCCGATCGGTGCGCCCGCTGTCGCAGCCAGTGCCCCCATCTCCCCCGCAAGCGTCGGTTTACAGCGCGCCGATCCCGACAAACACGCGCATTCATCACAAGGCAACAACCGCGACAAGCAATCGGCATTCGTGTGTCGCAACCCCTTACGGTACGTAGTCGTAAACTGATAGTCCTGGAGGACTTCCAACCAACGCGACAACTGGCCCGAGGGCTGGGCGACCCTCAATGAATACTGTAGCGCCGCGTGGTCCGTTCGGACTGTAAAGTGACGACCATAAAGATATGGCCTAAACTGCTGCACAAAAAAAACAATGGCAAGCAGCTCGCGATGGGTGACACAGTAGCGCTGCTCCGCCGGAGACAACACCCTACTACCGTAGGCGACAACTCTTTCGACACCCCCAACGACTTGGGATAGCACCCCCCCAATGCCCGTGTTGCTAGCATCCGTGTCCAGCAAAAAGGGACTGGCAAAATCGGGATAACACAAGGGTGGGGCACCCACCAAGGCGTCCCGGAGGGAGCGAAACGCGGCCTCCTCCTCCGGTCCCCATTTGAACTTCACTCCCTTCGCCGTTAGAGCGTGCAAGGGTTTTGCAATAGTGGCGAAGTGCTCAACGAACCGCCGATAATAAGAAGCAAACCCGATGAAACTACGCACGTCGGAAACGGACGTAGGTGTCGGCCACGAACCAACACAATCCGTCTTCGCGGGATCGGTGGAGATCCCCGAAGAATCGACAATGTGACCCAAGTATCTAACGGACCTACGAAGGAGGTGACATTTGGCCGGTTTAAATTTCAACTTAGCCGATCGCATTCGCAAGAACACCCCTCTCAATCGCCGGAGGTGTTCCTCAAACGTTTTACTGAAAACAATGACATCGTCCATATAAATCAAGCATGTATCCCACTGCAAGCCCGACAAAACCAGCTCCATAAGTCGCTGAAACGTCGCTGGAGAGGAGTGAAGTCCCATGGGTAACCGGTTAAACTGGAACAGCCCCCCTGGAGTCCGAAATGCTGTCTTAGGTTTCGACTCTTCGTCGAGCGGCAACTGCCAAAACCCCGATAACAAATCAAGAGTCGAAAAATATCGCGCACCAGACAATGCATCGAGGGACTCATCCATCCTGGGGAGCGGATACGCGTCAGCCACAGAGATCTTATTGAGGCGACGGAAATCAACGCAGAATCGCAGGGACCCGTCCTGCTTCTTAACCAGCACAATAGGCGCTCCCCACGGGCTAGAGGAGGGCGAAATAATATCGGCTTCTAGCATATCGTTAACAGCCGACTGAACATGTTCCTTCTCCACGGGACTCAGTCGGAAGGGATTTAGCCTGACCGGCGCCGCATCGCCCGTTTCAATGTGATGGTGCAACAAATCCGTGCACCCAATGTCATACTTATGTTTACTGAATACATCAGAGAATTCAATGAGCAACTCGCGCAGCGCACCCAACTGCGCCGCCGACAAATCGTCCGAGGCGGCGCATAACGAATGGACCCACTCAAGGTCTTCCCTTGGCTCAACGTTCCGCGCGGGGCTCGAGCCCACCTGCGCAACCAACCCATCATCCCCAGGGACCTGCGCCGCGTGAGCCAGCACGGTGCCCTGCGGAATGACAGCTGGTCGCGACCCCGCGTTCAAAACCATCACAAACGGATCCCTGTCAGCCCGCACCAAAGTGTGAGCCACCGATAAATCAAGACCCCCGACAGCCTTGTTAGAAGGACCCAAAAGCATACTCTGTCCCGAAGCCTCCCTCACCCATGGTTTCCGCAACCGGAGGGGAATCAACATCTGTGAACCCGGAGGCACTTGCACTGTCTGCGTCGCCACCGCTTGTATCGTAGCGCACGCCGTCCGAATGTCAGTAGGGCCCGTCAAAAATGAAATCCGGCGACCCGATGGCAGTTCAATGCATCGTTGATCGATAAGAATTTTAATGGGCATTTTAGCCAAAAAGTCAGTGCCCAAAAGACACGGAACTGCCAAAGAAGACGAAACGAAAACGGGTCCCGACAATTTGATATCTCCAATGCAAATGGACGCCCTAACCTGACCGATAATGCCCAACGATCCCCCATTAGCGGCGTAAAATGGCACATCCACTGGAAGCAGCGGACGACATTGGACCGGAAGAATATTATAAATGAGGTCCGATATAATAGTTGCCGATGCCCCCGTGTCCACTAACACCCTAATCTCAACCCCATCAATAGATCCCGTAACAACGGACGAACCCGCCGAAGCAGCCACAATTCTATGCCCCAATTCCGCCCATTCAATGTCTCCCTGGTCCCGGCCGAACCCCCCTCGCCGAACCGAATCCCCGAACCTTAACCGGCCCTCCTCCGCCGCAACGCGGCGTCCCATGTGTGCCGAATAAACAGGCCGAGCGTGTGAGGTGCCGCGACTTGCCGGGGATTGTAGAGATGACTTGGGCTCTCGGTCGTCGTCCAGCCGAGCTCCCATGGCGCGCTGCCGCGGAGCGCGGCACCCGGACGCCACGTGGCCCCGGAGGCCGCAGTTATAGCACGTGACGAGGGTCGGAGTAGATCTTGGTTGCTCCGACTTTCGGCCCGATCGCAGAGGCGACCGGGCCCCCGGCCTCCAGTCCCCTGGTCGTCCCGTGGCGAACGCCTCCTCTCGTGGGCTGACGACTTGGGGTTCGGCGACCACCAAACCCGGGGCTGCGACGACGGCAGCGTTGCAACCAACGCCTTGCTTCCGTTGTAGGGCCTCGTACGCTTGAATACTCGTGGCGACTCTCAAAGAAGAAATATCAATCTCGTCAGCTGTGTTGATAGGGACCCCCAGGTCCTGCGCCAACTTGAGCAGCTGCTCCAAAACCATCGCGTCTTGGCCCTCCTCGTCCATCCGAGGGAACGCAGCATCAGCAAGAGCCAGCAACGCCGTGCGATAGGCCAGCGCGGTCTCCGTGGCCGCTTTCCGTCTTGCGTAGAACTGATGGCGGCATGTAGAGGGAGGCCCGTAGACCCTGGCCAACAAACCCAGCGCATCCTTCAGCGTGGAGCGGTCCGACTTCCGTGCAGCCCTGAAGGCCGCGAGCGCATCGTCGTCCAGCATGGCGGGCAATGCCCGCAGCGCCGTAGCATCGGACCACGCTGACATCTCTTGATGCGCCAAAAACCTTCGCTGAAATTGGCCCCAGTCTCCGCCTTCCGCCTTGAAGGCTGACAACGTGGGCAGGCGCTGCTGAAAAATGAAGTCATCCGCCTCGTGGTTCCTCTCCGCCTGTCCGTCGGTGTCTAAGATGGCGGCTCCAGCAGCAGACGTAAGATGGCGGACCCCCTCGCGCGCTGATGACGTCGATGCGCGCGCTTGGGAACCCACCATCACGTGGCGCTCGCCGTTCCCGCCAAAAGTAGGCCCAGGCGCAATGGCGGGAATCCCCCATTCGTTTTGGCGGGAATCTGCGGGGCGACCTTGTAAAATGTCCCCCACCGTCCCCGCTCCTCCCGACGAGCTGATCTCCGCCAAGATGGACGCGGCGGCGAGCAGCAGCTCCGCCAGTCGGGAGTGCGCCTCACGAAGCCCGGCGTCTGTCCCCGGTCGCTCGGCCGGCGCCGTCGACGGACCCTGCAGCGTGGGCAAGTCCTCTTCCTCACCCCCCGCCACCAGCGGCTCCGAGTCGTCCAGGTCTTCCTCGCGGTCAATCCCGTGGGTCCTACGGGTCTTCCTCGTCTCCATACTTGGAAGCCCGTTTCACTTCTGACGCCAGATGAAGTATTGGAAAATGACGGCAGGAAACTCCTTGACGGGAACACACTTCTTTTATTAAATCTTGACTTGTAACAATACAACGCGTGGCCTCTCTTCTTCACAATGCACTTCTCTTGACTCTGGACTCTGTGCTGCCGGCTCTCTGTGCCTCGTGTAGACTCCGCGCCTCGGCTACACTCCTCTCTCGCCTCGTGTAGACTCTGCGCCTCTGCTACACTCTCCACTCGCCTCGTGTAGACTTTGCCTCTCTCTCTCTGGCTACACCGTATGCATACTCGGCTCGTGCAGACCTTCCTCTCTCGCTGGCTACACCGTATGCATACTCGGCTCGTGCAGACCGTTCTCTCTCGCTGGCTACACACTACACATTACTCAGCTCGTGTAGACCGTTCTATCTCGCTGGCTACACACTATACCTTACTCTCTTCTACTCTCCATTACTCTCCTCTCCGGGCTCTATCTCTGCACCTTCGTCTTCATTCTTAGATGGTTCCACTTCTGCCCCTGCTCCTCTGTGCATCACCTTATATACCCCTTCTTCCCGGGAGACGGAGCGGATGCGGACCTCAACGTCGGCACCGCTCCTCCGTTACCCAATCCCCACGCGCTATCCCCACGATCCGGTTCCGCTCAGCGCGTGTTTCCACTCCCCGACCAATCACACCGCGCTGCTACCCGATCACTCCCTCTGGGCGCGTCACCGGCACACAGCCAATCAGCAGCACTACCCCCACCCGCGCACTGACGCCTGCTCCTCCCCGTCAGCGCGCGTCACCACACACACACCCGTACATACGCGCTGGCACACGACATATACACCCAGCGCGTATCACCACTACACGTGTAATAAAAATGTCTTAGCCTCTATATTTTTTAAAGTGATAATAATAATAAAAACATTATGCCAACCAGAATTGAAAGCCCATCACACAGGTTAACTTGTTGTGGGTATAGCTCCATGGAGTGGAAATGCCACAATGTCTGCAATATAATGAAGTCCATTATCATGCACAGTTACGAGTTAACAGCTGAACTTAATGGAGAGCAATACCCACCCTCAGGGTCAGTGATTATTCCACAGAACGTATCCGATTCATACAGGTTCTTGTCATTCTCATCACATGGAGGTATTTCCCCGGTATCATCTTGGCAACTGGCAACAAACAGACGCGCAGGTTACCATCACCGAGTTTGACAGAGAAAACATCACTGGTAACATAATCACAGTCGTCATTAATCATCATCATCATGAAGATAACTCAATGTAGCCCAAACAGCTGACACAAATACAACATCAGTGGCACAACAGTCAGATATAATGTCAGCATGGGGCTCATGTTTGCCACTTCTTATCTATCTCGAATGGCTGTCAATACCAATGTCTTCCATGTGTATTATCCAGAGGCTTTTGCAATGGCACTGTTGTAATTAGCAGAAGTGCATGGAAATAATTGAGAAGAACGGATTCTCACTCATCATCAGAACTGTTGAACACTCTCCAGCTGTTTCCCAGCTCGCTTGATGAGGCCGCTGCTGACCCATCCGGCTTCAGATTGTCATCTGAACCATCTCCATTAAAGTTCCCTGTAAAACAACACAAATCGTTCCATTATTGTATTTGCAATCTAGATGGTTAACATGCAAAACATCTCTTTTTAATGGAATGCGTCAACGATTTCATTTTAGTTGGAATGTATGGCTGATAATGCTCTATGGTTGAAAATGAAGCCTGCAGTGTTTTCCAATTAATACGTGCAAAATGGACAGGTAGCTGACATTTGATCTCTTATAGAATTGCTCCCCACAACAGAAGTACATTTTTCCAACTCGACTTCAGTGCTTGTATGCTACCACTGCAGTCACGTTTCTCTCTCTCTTAGTCACCATATGAGGTTTCCTCACTTGGCTAACTCCTCATCTGTGCTGCGAACAGCTGCCTCTCCAGGCTGTTATGTTGTCCTTGCTCAGCTGCGCTGTCGACATCCATGCATTCGTCCATTCGCCACGCTTATAAAAGGCCCTGTTCATACTCTCCTAACTGTAACCCCCGTGTCAACAACAATGACATGTTTTTTATTCTACATTGTCCAGTCAGCTGCTTATTGTGTTATTCTCCCAGGAGATCAACTCACCGCATATTCCGCACAGTTGCCCCGCGTATTCTCCAGGCACGACTATCTCCACATGGTGGTTCCCATCAAACCGAACAACCAGATTGAAATTGGTCTCGAGCACAACGTAGGATCCACTCAGTTGGATGTACACCCCGGACATGAGGAACGGTGGAGTCACGCGCAGCCCATCCACCTGTAAACAAAACACAGAGCATTTTATGTAGAGACCTTGCAGGAGGATCAATAATGCACAGTGCATTATCGTAAACTAAATATATTGATATATTGTTTCTTAGGCATATTTTATCCACTATTTTTTGTAACATCAGCATATTTCCTTCGAGGAATTATGGCATAAACATCGATTGAATATTCACGTATTTTACGTCTTTCTTTAGAAGGTCAATTCCTAACTCCCCAATAAAATTTCCAAATATCAAGTTATACATATATATTCGTTTATTCACACACGAGTGAGAAAAATGAGGCGACACGCCACGGCTGCGTACATCATTTCAACAATACAAGATACAAACAAAAAGGAGGAAAAAGCGAAGGTAGCATCTTTCAAGCATCAGGCGACACCGTGGACATTGTTAAATGCGGAGTAAAACTTGTTTAAAAGGGAAGTCGCTTTAGGACAATACAATGAATAAATCACGATGAGGAACAATATGGTTATTGAGATATCACTCGAAGAGACAGTGTTGTGCCTTGTAGTGATGGCTCCTGGATGGCACGCACCGGCTCTGTGCAAATAACAATTCAAGTGTGAAGTGAAACCCTCACCAGCACCCGGCGTCCTTTGGCCAATGTGAACCTGTGGCCGTAGACATCCACGTGGACCTCCTTGACGTAAGACACGGCCGTGCTGCCGTCCCGGAACTCATTTGTTGTCTCCACGTTGAAGTGGGGCAGGGTGGAGCTCTGGTTGCAAGGGATGGCTGCCGTGTAGCTGCACTCGCCCATGAAGTGGTGCGTCGTCTTGTCGAAAGTGATGTAGTGAGGGTCTCCAGTGATCACGCAGTCGCCAGGCGCTGAATAAAGAGAAAAGGATTATTTTCGAATTAACCGGAAATTATTTTTGAGACATTTTTGCCTTTGGCATGTAAATATTAAGCTTTTAAAAAATATGCACCCGTGAATATCCATGTGTTTTTATAATCAGAGTTAAAGTGTATAATTTCTTAAACGAGTGGGTGGTGCTCATTGCCATTTAACGCTTCGAAGTCAACCTCATATTGTAAAAACACAATACGGTGAATAATTTACAAGACATTTTGTCAATCCATTCATGAATGAAAGTCTCCCCACACCATGTCGATCATACGGAGTTTTTTTTTTATTAAACTTAACTACGCTGGTCACTGGGGGTTGGTGAAGTGTGGGCCCAGGATTGGTTCAAATATGAATTGCCATTGAAGTTAGTCATGGGCAGGAATTTTACTTATGTCACTGGGTCCAAATTGAAATGTGATATTCACTGCACCATGTCATCCCCTTGTAGTGTGTGGGATGTGTTAGCGTAGTGTTTGATGTGTTAATGTAGTGCGATGTATTTAGTTAACATGCTCATGATGCAACTTTCTTACGTTTTGGCGGGGTTGTTGGTGGCACTGTTGGCCCTGTTTCGACGCCAATGAAAAAAGAGAACAGATTAGTACCAAGTGCATCTGACAAAACTAAATTAGATTCTTTAAAGTGTCTCCCTGCACCAATCCTGCTTAATGACAAAAACTATTTCTAAAAGGAAGAATCTCAGAGGTCACTCGCAGGCCTTAGGGCAGAGTGTTCCAGATCTGAGGACCAAGGACCGAACAAGCCCGAGCTCCAAAGAGTTGTTGGTGACAACGTGGCCTCCAGAGAGACATGGTGTGAAACATGAATATGAAGAGCGCAACTACGATGGAACTTTTGAAAAAAGCAGAATTCGCAAACTGCAGTGAGTGGTTCACCTGAGCCATGGCAGCCCAGGATGCCGTCCTCCACACCGCAGGTCTCGTCGTCCTCACAGACCCAGGCCCCACAGTTCACATTGCCAGGATTGACACAGATGCAGCGCTGGCTGCAGTCCTGCGACTCAAACCAGCTCTCCCCGATCTGAGACACACAACACGCACGCGTTACCTCCATTGCACTCTCTAACACAGACCACACTGTCATAAAGTAATCTCTGAACCAGTCCTCAGCTCATTTTCACCAGTTCTCGTGGAGCAGGGTGAAGAAGAGTGGTTAAACAATCTCCATGCTTGACACGGTGATATACACAGCATGGAGATGCCTTCATTATATGAATATATATATTTGAAAATATATATTTTGTATAATTCCGATTAGATCCATATTCCTGAACCCATTGCCTGTTTACAGTAGGTTAAATGGGTTGCTTTAAGATTTCAGGAATTTGCAACAAAAAGATACCTGTACTCATCAATACTTGGGAACGAGAAGAAATTGTCAAACAATAAGTTTGTTATGGTGTATTAAAATTTACAAACAAAAGCTGTAATAAAAGACGTGAAATAAGATTAAATAAAGATGAGAAACTAGATTTGAAGTTTTCGTGACTGCAGGGATCCATACTCTTTGGATCTTTCGGTAAAGTCTCGTAGGTATAAAATAAAATAAATTACATCACGACGTTTCGGGTGCAACACAAGCGTCCGTCATCAGGTGGGACAGCCCTTTTCCCCACTTCAAAATTGTTTCTTGCTGTGGTTGTTCCACCTGATGACGGACGCTTGTGTTGCACCCGAAACGTCGTGATGTAATTTATTTTATTTTATACCAACGAGACTTTACCGAAAGATCCAAAGAGTATGGATCCCTGCAGTCACAAAAACTTCAAATCTAGATTGAACCGCCTCAACGGGGAGGGTTTTCACACATCTGTTAGAGCTTTTAACAGACAACGAGACAAGAAGGCTCAACTAATCGAGTTGCTAACCTTCCTCAAGAGATGCCATGATAACAAGGTAATACCGATCGCAATTACAATCACATCTGCTTGCTGTCACTTATCCTAACGCTAAACGGATCTTGTTTAAAGCCAGCCTATCACTAATCTCAGGGAGAATAAGATTGCTCCGATTTGACAAAACTCTCTTACAATCATACTTAATATTAACAGAAAATTTCCACTTCAGATTAGGACCATTTAGATAACATGACAGTCTCCTCTGCTACTTCAATGTCAACCAAATGTAAAGTTAACTTGATCGCTAAATTCAACCTCCTGTCAAAAAAGAAGCCAGATCCACACGTTAAAAAGTTAGATGTTAACAAGATTGTCATCAATCAGAGGAACACCCCAATTTCCAACAGCCTAAAATCGGGTCTAGCGAAAAGGTAGAATTTAGCAGTCACTCTTAACATCCCAGTGGATGATATAATCCCCTAGGTCGAATTAGCCCTCAAAGGCTTGGGACACATCCCGACAGACGTTGCTAGATCTGAAATTGCCACCATCCTTAAACATACTAAGAAAACCATTAGTAACATCAGCAAAGACGAGCACTCTGAACTCGCAAAACTTAAATAGACAGAGGACATGGTCACCCTCTCGGCCGACAAGGGCAATGCTACTGTCATCATGGATAAAAACCACATACAACAACAAAATCCAATACCTTCTTAATGATGGCAGTTATACCAAAATCAACAAAGATCCTCCTAACAGCCTGACTACAAAAACAACAATATCATTACCAGTTACATTTCTCTATTCGAGCCAGCCAAACAGCTCTCCCTAAAACCTTCTGCTACTATACCACCCAGATTCTATGGTATTCCTAAGATCCATAAAGTAGGCACTCCACTTCGGCCCATCATTTCCACTATCAAGTCACCTACCTACAAACTGGCCCGTTTTCTGTCTGATAACTTGCTTCCATTCACTGGCAAGACGACCTCAGCAGTACATAACTCAGCTCACTTGGTCTCTCTAATCAAGGGAATTTCACTGTCCCCTGATGATTTTCTCGTCAGCTTTGATGTTGTCTCTATGTTCACCAAGGTTCCTGTACCTGCCACCATAACAATAATTGAAAATTTTTCTCCAACATGGACTGAACCCTGATGTTCCTACTCTGGTTAGGCACTGCCTTACCAACACTTACTTCACCTGGAATGGTACTTTCTACGAACAAAATGAAGGTACCCTTATGGGTCCCCCCTTATCACCAGTGATAGTGAATGTTTTCATGGAGAAATTTGAAACAGATACCATCCAGACATCCACCCTACGTCCTTCCTTGTGGAAGAGATATGTAGATGACAATTTCGTCATATGGCCATATGGCCGGCCAGCATTGAACCAATTTCTCAACCACATTAATTCCATACACCCATACATAAAATTCACCATGGAAGTGGAGAAGGATGGTAAGCTACCATTCCTGGATGTTTTGTTTGAGAAGAGACCTGATGGCTATTTGGGACATTCTGTCTACAGGAAAGCCACCCACACAGATTCCTATCTGAAACCTGATTCCCACCACCGTCTGGCATATCATCAAAACACTACACCATAGGGCCCACTGCATTTCTGACAAACACCACATAGCCAGTGAACTGGAACACGTACACCAGGCTCTCAAGATGAATGGGTACTCGGACCGCATTATCCGCAAAGCTGTTTCTCCAACCATGGAGAAACAACCGCCTGAGACGCTGATCAAAACCATCACGTTACCATACATAGAAGGCGTTACCAAAAATATTTCCCAATCTTAAACAAACATAAGATCCAAGTCCGATTTAGTACAATACACAAAATCCGTGATATAATCCCATCTGTGAAGGATGTCATTCCTGACATGCAATATCCTGGAGTCTACAAACTAAGTTGCACTTGTGGTGGGTGTTACATTGGGGAAACGAAACGACATATCTTGGACCGTGTTCACGAGCACAATTCAGATCTGAAACACGGCAGTACTAATACCTCCGCCGTGGCTGACCATTGCTATAACGCTGTGCGCTCTCATGATATTGTTTTTATCCGAGACCAAGGTACTCTGCAAACCGTCGGGCTACGATCAAAGGTTGGTTTATGAAGCCATCCAGATATATAAACATAGACATAACTTCAACCGAGAAGATGGATACAAATTGAGCAATCATTGTAAGGATGTTATTTACCAGGTAAAACATTAACTGCGTTATGGTGTTGCCTTCATATCCGCATCTCCAGTTTCTTCAGCCTCCCACTCCCAGCCCCGCTCACTTCCTCCTCCCCCCGGCATTTTGTTCTTGCTAGCTCCTTATTCCCTCTAGTGAGCAGCACTACTCTCCCCCTACCCCACACCCCCCTCTCTATCTCTCCTGCCTGGCTCCTCCTCACTCTCTTATCCTATATAGCCTCTTGTTACAGCAGCCCTTTTGCCCACTTCAACAATTGTTTCTTGCTGTGGTTGTTCCACCTAATAACGGACGCTTGTGTTGTGCCCAAACGTCGTGATTTTATTTATTTTATTTTATACCTACGTGACTTTACCAATACAACCAAAGAGTAAAGATGACAAAATAAAAAATGCAAACATCTCATATTGGTTATTCGTTGCTGTGTGTGCCAGACTGTCCCAAATGAATTTGAGATCTCAGTAATAAGTGAGATTTTCACTAATATTTTCCGTCAGGAATATTACTGGGCCGTCACTTCAGTGATGCTGTATTATAAAATATAGGAGTGACGGTGCAGTGACATCACCAGAACTCTTATGACTGTGAATTCTTTTTTCATCATTAAGGACACTTCAACTTATTGGGCAGTACAGAACACAGGAATATGAGAGGAATCTACATGCGCAGAAATTTTTGTTTTTTCTTTGTAATTTTGTTTAGCTCACCGGATGGTAGTGGCCATTGTTATCCAGGCAACCGCACTGCTCTGTGGGAACGCACTTGTCCCCAGAGAGGACAAAGCCGTCGTCACAGACACAGCCCTCCGCACAGTGCTGGTTGCAGCCACCCGGGGGATTTGCGTTGCTGCAGGTGGCCGGGCACGGTGGGGCACAGCTCTCATAGTGGCTGCCAGGTTCACACGGGAATGCTGTGGGTGCCACACACAACAATAATCTTTAATAATCTTTGAATTCAAATGGTGGTTAAACTTAAAACACATTGAGCCACATATTACCTCAAACATTCAAAATGCCGTTTTACATATAGGCTTTCGTGACCAATATAATCCATAACAGGTTTTTTTTTGGGTTAGATCGCATATTCAAATGTAGCTGGATATTGGCAGCTGACTCTGGGCAGCACGAGGTGACTGAGCACCAGCTTGTCATAGGAATTAGTCTGCCAGTAAGAGCAATGTTGTTATTTGTAATCCAGATCGAGAAATTGGCAGATCATTTTAGACATTAAGCAAATTTCAACAACACCATCACACAAAAGGCCACTTTGTTTAAAATGTCAGGGAATCTGTAGCATCCAATGTAAAAGAGATGGTGAGTATTCATGGATAATACACCCGCACTATTAACAATGCATCTGTCATGCAATGGTGAACCCTAGTTAGGTTTGAATTTCACTTATTATATCAAAATTGCGTGGTGTATCTAGGCATCTATAGATTAGCAGATTTACGATCACATGTCCATCAAATCACAATCAAATTTAATGGCTGGGCAATCAGTGTGGCGGTGACATCACAGCAGGTGCTGCACTCACGGCAGAAGCTGTTGTTCCTCCACGTGACTATGACCCCAGCTTGGGCGCACTGGTCGGCGTAGGCCTGCAGGGCCTGGCACAACGAGCCGTGGTCCCCGTCCGTGGCACACAGGTCGAACACGCAGTTGTCGAAGAAGACTTGTGGAGGCAGCACCGCGTGGCACTCTTTGAAAGCTCCTGATTCAAGCAAGAAACACGATGTCAGTTTTAGCGGCATCGGCACATCACTCCTCTTGATGCAGCAACGGTGAAATTGTTTGTGCACTGTGCTCCCATTAATAGCAACACAACTTTGAACGCTAATTATCTGTAGAAACAATGTCATCATGGATAGCGAAAGAGTTTTGAAAAAGAATACGTGTAATAAAAATGTCTTAGCCTCTATATTTTTTAAAGTGATAATAATAATAAAAACATTATGCCAACTAGAATTGAATGCCCATCACACAGGTTAACTTGTTGTGGGTATAGCTCCATGGAGTGGAAATTCCACAATGTCTGCAATATAATGAAGTCCATTATCATGCACAGTTACGAGTTAACAGATAAACTTAATGGAGAGCAATACCCACCCTCAGGGTCAGTGATTATTCCACAGAACGTATCCGATTCATACAGGTTCTTGTCATTCTCATCACATGGAGGTATTTCCCCGGTATCATCTTGGCAACTGTCAACAAACAGACGCGCAGGTTACCATCACCGAGTTTGACAGAGAAAACATCACTGGTAACATAATCACAGTCGTCATTAATCATCATCATCATGAAGATAACTCACTGTAGCCCAAACAGCTGACACAAATACAACATCAGTGGCAAAACAGTCAGATCTAATGTCAGCATGGGGCTCATGTTTGCCACTTCTTATCAATCTCGAGCTCGAATGGCTGTCAATACCAATGTCTTCCATGTGTATTATCCAGAGGCTTTTGCAATGGCACTGTTGTAATAAGCAGAAGTGCATGGAAATAATTGAGAAGAACGGATTCTCACTCATCATCAGAACTGTTGAACACTCTCCAGCTGTTTCCCAGCTCGCTTGATGAGGCCGCTGCTGACCCATCCGGCTTCAGATTGTCATCTGAACCATCTCCATTAAAGTTCCCTGTAAAACAACACAAATCGTTCCATTATTGTATTTTCAATCTAGATGGTTTACATGCAAAACATCTCTTTTTAATGGAATGCCTCAACGATTTCATTTTAGTTGAAATGTATGGCTGATAATGCTCTATGGTTGAAAATGAAGCCTGCAGTGTTTTCCAATTAATACGTGCAAAATGGACAGGTAGCTGACATTTTTTCTCTATTAGAATTGCTCCCCACAACAGAAGTACATTTTTCCAACTCGACTTCAGTGCTTGTATGCTACCACTGCAATCACGTTTCTCTCTCTCTTAGTCACCATATGAGGTTTCCTCACTTGGCTAACTCCTCATCTGTGCTGCGAACAGCTGCCTCTCCAGGCTGTTATGTTGTCCTTGCTCAGCTGCGCTGTCGACATCCATGCATTCGTCCATTCGCCACGCTTATAAAAGGCCCTGTTCATACTCTCCTAACTGTAACCCCCGTGTCAACAACAATGACATGTTTTTTATTCTACATTGTCCAGTCAGCTGCTTATTGTGTTATTCTCCCAGGAGATCAACTCACCGCAGATTCCGCACAGTTGCCCCGCGTATTCTCCAGGCACGACTATCTCCACATGGTGGTTCCCATCAAACCGAACAACCAGATTGAAATTGGTCTCGAGCACAACGTAGGATCCACTCAGTTGGATGTACACCCCGGACATGAGGAACGGTGGAGTCACGCGCAGCCCATCCACCTGTAAACAAAACACAGAGCATTTTATGTAGAGACCTCGCCGGAGGACCAATAATGCACAGTGCATTATCGTAAACTAAATATATTGTTTATTAGGCATATTTTATCCACTATTTTTTTTTACATCAGCATATTTCCTTCGAGGAATTATGGCATAAACATATATATATTCGTTTATTCACAAACGAGTGAGAAAAATGAGGCGACACGCCACGGCTGCGTACAGCATTTCAACAATACAAGATACAAACATAAAGGGGGAAAAAGCGAAGGTAGCATCTTTCAAGCATCAGGCGACACCGTGGACATTGTTAAATGCGGAGTAAAACTTGTTTAAAAGGGAAGTCGCTTCAGGACAATACAATGAATAAATCACGATGAGGAACAATATGGTTATTGAGATATCACTCGAAGAGACAGTGTTGTGCCTTGTAGTGATGGCTCTTGGATGGCACGCACCGGCTCTGTGCAAATAACAATTCAAGTGTGAAGTGAAACCCTCACCAGCACCCGGCGTCCTTTGGCCAAGGTGAACCTGTGGCCATAGACATCCACGTGGACCTCCTTGACGTAAGACACGGCCGTGCTGCCGCCCCGGAACTCATTTGTTGTCTCCACGTTGAAGTGGGGCAGGGTGGAGCTCTGGTTGCAAGGGATGGCTGCCGTGTAGCTGCACTCGCCCATGAAGTGGTGCGTCGTCTTGTCGAAAGTGATGTAGTGAGGGTCTCCAGTGATCACGCAGTCGCCAGGCGCTGAATAAAGAGAAAAGGATTATTTTCGAATTAACCGGAAATTATTTTTGAGACATTTTTGCCTTTGGCATGTAAATATTAAGCTTTGAAAAAATATGCACCCGTGAATATCCATGTGTTTTTATAATCAGAGTTAAAGTGTATAATTTCTTAAACGAGTGGGTGGTGCTCATTGCCATTTAACACTTCGAAGTCAACCTCATATTGTAAAAACACAATACGGTGAATAATTTACAAGACATTTTGTCAATCCATTCATGAATGAAAGTCTCCCTACACCATGTCGATCATACGCAGTTTTTTTCTAATTAAACTTAACTACGCTGGTCACTGGGGGTTGGTGAAGTGTGGGTCCAGGATTGGTTCAAATATGAATTGCCATTGAAGTTAGTCATGGGCAGGAATTTTACTTATGTCACTGGGTCCAAATTGAAATGTGATATTCACTGCACCATGTCATCCCCTTGTAGTGTGTGGGATGTGTTAGCGTAGTGTTTGATGTGTTAATGTAGTGCGATGTATTTAGTTAACATGCTCATGATGCAACTTTCTTACGTTTTGGCGGGGTTGTTGGTGGCACTGTTGGCCCTGTTTCGACGCCAATGAAAAAAGAGAACAGATTAGTACCAAGTGCATCTGACAAAACTAAATTAGATTCTTTAAAGTGTCTCCCTGCACCAATCCTGCTTAATGACAAAAACTATTTCTAAAAGGAAGAATCTCAGAGGTCACACGGAGGCCTTAGGGCAGAGTGTTCCAGATCTGAGGACCAAGGACCAAACAAGCCCGAGCTCCAAAGAGTTGTTGATGACAACGTGGCCTCCAGAGAGACATGGTGTGAAACATGAATATGAAGAGCGCAACTACGATGGAACTTTTGAAAAAAGCAGAATTCGCAAACTGCAGTGAGTGGTTCACCTGAGCCATGGCAGCCCAGGATGCCGTCCTCCACACCGCAGGTCTCGTCGTCCTCACAGACCCAGGCCCCACAGTTCACATTGCCAGGATTGACACAGATGCAGCGCTGGCTGCAGTCCTGCGACTCAAACCAGCTCTCCCCGATCTGAGACACACAACACGCACGCGTTACCTCCATTGCACTCTCTAACGCAGACCACACTGTCATAAAGTAATCTCTGAACCAGTCCTCAGCTCATTTTCACCAGTTCTCGTGGAGCAGGGCGATGAAGAGTGGTTAAACAATCTCCATGCTTGACACGGTGATATACACAGCATGGAGATGCCTTCATTATATTAATATATATTTTAAAACATATATTTTGTATAATTCCGATTAGATCCATATTCCTGAACCCAGTGCCTGTTTACAGTAGGTTAAATGGGTTGCTTTAAGATTTCAGGAATTTGCACAAAAAGATACCTGTACTCATCAATGCTTGGGAACGAGAAGAAATGGTCAAACAAAACGTTTATTATGGTGTATTAAAATTTACAAATAAAATTTGTAATAAAAAGACTTGAAATACGATTAAATAAAGATGACAAATAAAGAATGCAAACATCTCATATTGCTTATTCCCAAATTAATTTGAGATCGCAGTAATAAGTGAGATTTTCACTTACATTTTCAGTCAGGAATATTACTGGGCCGTCACTTCAGTGATGCTGTATTATAAAATATGGGAGTGACGGTGCAGTGACATCACCAGAACTCTTATGACTGTGACTTTTAACTTGTTGGGCAGTATAGAACACAGGAATATAATATAAATCTACATGTGCAGAACTGTAAACTTTTTCTTTGTAATTTTTCTTAGCTTACCGGATGGTAGTGGCCATTGTTATCCAGGCAACCGCACTGCTCTGTGGGGACACACTTGTCCCCAGAGAGGACAAAGCCGTCGTCACAGACACAGCCCTCCGCACATTGCTGGTTGCAGCCACCCGGGGGATTTGCGTTGCTGCAGGTGGCCGGGCACGGTGGGGCACAGCTCTCATAGTGGCTGCCAGGTTCACACGGGAATGCTGTGGGTGCCACACACAACAATAATCTTTAATAATCTTTGATTTCCAATGGTGCTGAAATACTTCAGAAACTCAAAACACCTTCAATCACATGTTATCTCAAACATTTGGAGGGGACCGGATATTGGCAGCTGTCTCTGTGCAGCACAAAGTGACTGAGCACCAGCCCGTCATGGGAATTAGTCTTCCAGTAAGGGGCAATGTTGTTATGTGTCATCCAGATTGAGTAATTGGCAGCTAATTTTACAAAGTTGCCAAGTTTGGACCACGACATCAGCACACAACGGCCTACTCTGCTTAATGTCAGGGAATCTGTAGCGTTCAATGTAAAGTGAACCAAGTATGGTTAATACACCCTCACTATTAACAATGCGTCTGATGCTATGGACAGCCCGAGTTAGGATTGCATTTCACTTATTATATTCAAACTGCATCGTTTATTTAGGCCACCATAGATTAGCATACTTACAATGACACGTCCATCAAATCACATCAGAATCAAATTTCATGGCTGGGTAATCAGCGTGGCGGTGACATCACAGCGGGCGGTGCACTCACGGCAGAAGGTGTTGTTCCTCCAGGTGACGATGACCCCAGCTTGGGCGCACTGGTCGGCGTAGGCCTGCAAGGCCTGGCACAGTGAGCCGTGGTCCCCATCCGTGGCACACAGGTCGAACACGCAGTTGTCGAAGAGGCCTTGTGGAGGCAGAACCGCGTGGCACTCCTTGAAAGCTCCTGCTCGCAGCGAGAAATACGATATCAGTGTTAGCGGTATTGGCACATCACTCCTCTTTAACACAAGTGGCTTTTAAGAATAACGAACTATTACCATATTCCATTACGGTAATTTGATGAAGCAGCGGTGCAATGGTTTGTGCACTGTGCAATACTTACCCTCAGGGTCAGTGATTATGCCACAGAACGCATCCGATTCATACAGGTTCTTGTCATTCTCATCACATGGAGGTATTTCCCCGGTATCATCTTGGCAACTGTCAACAAACGACACGTAGGTTAACGTCAACGAGTTTCAAACAGAAAACATCACCAGAAACAATCACATTACCATCATCATCATGAAGATAACTCACTGTAGCCCGAACAGCTGACACAAATACAGCATCAGTGGTACAGCAGTCAGATCTAATGTGAGCTTGGGACTCATGTTTCACATTTCTTGTCTATTTGGAGCTCCAATGGCTTTTAATACCAATGCCGTCCACGTGTATTACCCAGAGACTTTTGCAACGGCACTGTTGTAATGAGCGGACACGCATGGAGATAATTCAGAAGAACGGATCCTCACTCATCATCAGAACTGTTGAACACTCTCCAGCTGTTTCCCAGCTCGCTTGATGAGGCCGCTGCTGACCCATCCGGCTTCAGATTGTCATCTGAGCCATCTCCATTAAAGTTCCCTGTAAAACAACACAAATCGTTCCATTAGTAGTTGCAATTCAGATGTTTTAAGTGAAAAACGGCACTTGTTCGATGAAATGCCTATTTAACTTTTCCATTTTTGTTAGAATTCGTGGCTAATAATGCTCAATGGTCCTCACTGCTGCTCCTCTTTGGCTGAATTCTTTGCATATTCTGTCAACTGCAATCACATTGATATTTTATGAATTCTACAGTTTAAAGTCAGTTGCTTATTGTGTCACTTCTCTCAGCAGATCAACTCACCGCAGATGCCGCACAGTTCCCCCGTGTATTCTCCAGGCACGAATATCTCTACATGGTGGTTCCCATCAAACCGAACAACCAGATTGAAATCGGTCTCGAGCACAACGTAGGATCCACTCAGTTGGATGTACACCCCCGAAATGAAGAACGGAGGAGTCAAACGCAGCCCATCCACCTGCACAACAGAGGTGACACAATTGACACAGTCGATATGATATTCTACCGCAATTACATTTAAATGCGTGACGTGAGGACATAGGACACGGCGTCACCGCATCATCTGCAAGCGTCACGTTCATTGTGTGTGTGGCGTCACAGCCTTGGGTTTTACAGCTCAGCAACAAACTGGCACCTGCTGAGCGGGACCGGCTAGCTTGGAGGGTCTCGGTCCTGCAATGTAAAAACAAGAGGCACTGTGCAAGCGCAGGCCTCACCAGCACCCGGCGCCCTTGGCCCAAGGTGATTCTGTGGCCGTAGACCTCCACGTGGACCTCCTTGACGTAAGACACGGCCGTGCTGCCGCCACGGTGCTCGTTGGTCGTCTCCACGTTGAAGTGGGGCAGGGTGGAGCTCTGGTTGCACGGGATGGACGCGGTGTAGGTGCACGTGCCCATGAAGTCGTGGGCGACCCCGTCAAATGTCAAGTAATGAGGGTCTCCGCAAATGCTGCAGTGTCCTGGTTCTGAAAGTTACGAACATCATTGCATAATACAAGTGATGGTGGTAAATGTTACCAGCACGTACATATATGCTGGTAATTGGCAGCAGGCTTTGCTGGCTTTCCATCAACTTTAACATCGCACTTTTCCCAGAAGTATATAAACATGTAATTTATTAAAATATGACACCTATTTTGATTCAGCACCTTTAAAACCTTTACATAAGACTTCCATGAGAAAAAAGTTTAAAAAATATGAAAGTTTTCCATTTTTCCGTCGAATTATGTGGGTCAAAAGTTTCAGATTAAAATTGGACTTTTTTATCACTGGATATATCAAACAGATATTTTTACAATTAAATACTGCTATTACTCATAATACTTAGTTCATGACATCTGTTATGATACTACTGTAGTATGATGGCCGGGATGGTATGACCGTGCACATCACGTCTCAGTCATGTCTCTCGGGTGACATGGCACTGTGCAACATCAATAAAGCCACAATAGTATTTATGTGCGTATGTTGAACTTCTTTCACACTGTACGTCGCTAATTTTGTTAATCGGAGCCGCGGAAGTGTAAGGTTGCATGGATAAATATTAAAAAAAAACATAACTTGCCCTTTATCAATGCACTGCTGGATGAAGGCCTCCCCTAGGCCATGTTAGTGAAATGAACTTGAATGAACTTGAACTAGTAATGTGGGTTTAACCATATTTCACCACGCTGGTCAGTGCCGATTGGTGAAGGGTGGGGAGGGGGGTTGTGGGGGCAGGACCAGTTCAAGCATCACTCGCCACTGATATTAGCCGTGGACAGGAATCAAACCGAGGTGACCCCTGTTCATAGTGCAATGCGCTGGTCACTGTCCCACCACAATACTGTAATATACAGCAGTGATGAAACGTTGTAGAAATATAAATATAGCGACTTGACACTGGAAACCAGTACAGCACAAAGCCTCAAACCGATGAGGTGTTAAGGTCATCCCTGACGAACCGCGCACTCCACTGCAAATTCTCACTTGGAGGTGGTGGCGTAGGTGGTGGCGTTGGTGCCGGCGTTGTTGGAGCTTCGGTTCATGAAATAAAGACAATGGGACGTTACTCGTCAACCGATGCACCCGACATTCATTCATGAGAGCACTCTTTAATTATTTAGACGCCTTTAGATATTTATTTAACTCACTGTCTGTTGTATCCTCAAATCTTGTAACTCAATTTTTACATACTTACCAATGTGCTATCGACTGCAAACTTGGTATACTTATGTCATACTGATGACAATACTATATTCTATCATTAAAAAATAAATATTTTTAAACAATCTTTTTTATGTTATGTTCCGGCTTGGGTCTAATTGTCCACGCTCAACTCACGTTGGCTGTAAATCACCGCGGCCCCTTACTTTGTGGCAAGCTTCGGGGCCACTTCCTGGAGTCGTGGAGTTCTGCCATCACTAGTTCGGTACATTTAATTAAAGCGTGTTTAAAAAAAAATATTTTTAAATATTACTTATTATCTACTGTGTTATGTACAGTGTTTAATCAATATTAATTCTGCTATGATGAAACATAATAATAGTCCACTATTAACGCGCTCAAATTTCACGACCGTGCATTAAAGGTTCGAGTGCGACTCGGGAAGCTCGGAGCCTCGCTCGGAGTTCCCCAGAAAGCTCAAGAAGCTCGCCAAAAATGTGTGTCTACAGGTTCTTCTTGAAGGTGGAAGGAGACTGGATGCTGCTGCGTATGTGAAGGGGGGTAGAGTTACAGATGGAGGGAACTGCTGCAGAGTGAGCAGTGACGCTGGGTCTTACAGGAGGCCATGCAACGAGTACGGTGATAGAGGGACGCCACCTTTTGCTTGAACCGTGCAGATACGGGGAGCGAGCGCGGTGATTTTTAGCAAAGTAGAGAAATCTGTGCCACCACTCCCCATGCCGAGGGCAGGGCACGGTAGATCGTTTCGTAGTATTTGTAATTTGTTGATGCTCTTGGCGGATGCCCAAGTGAGTAGAGGGCATTGCAGCAATTGTGATGGGAACCTATGATACAGCAGGCGAGGGTGTTATCTGTGCCAATTGAGGGCATGGGACGGATGTGCCAAAGAGCTGTGAGATGGCAATTGCATGCTTTGGTTATGTCGTGCACACTATGCAGTTGTAGAAAACTGCCGAGGCCACTTTAAAAGCAAGGCCATTTTGAGAGCACATCATAAGAGCCTTTTGTCAATCGTGAGCCTGCAGTGCCATGGTAGAACTAATGCCACTGTGTGAGCAAACACATCTCCAATACAGGACATACGCATGCTCATTCACAGGGAATTTGCCAGTTTATAATCGTATGAGTAGCCTCTAAAAAATTTACAATTTAACTTTACACACAACCACTCAGGATATGGCTGTAATTGGAAAAATGAGGGGTTTTCGGAGTAGAGTGACATCTTTTGCATCGTGATTAATCAATGTATGTTGAACTTTTCCACCGTATGTAGCCAACCGTGCTAATCGGAGGTGCGGGGGAAATGCAGGTGAAACATTATCTCTCGCGTTTGTAGAGGTGGTCCGTGTGTGCATCGATGACCAAAAGAGTGCAGCAACAAATACAAGGCACACATTTAGATAGGAAAACCTGTTTCTACATTACCAACAGTGTCGTATCAAAAAGATGAGGCATCACAAATACAGCTATAAATATGTATCTAGAGACACGCAACCAATGTGTCCTGTGCTGTAATCATGGAATTCAAACTCGAATGCACATCTCAATTAGGCTGGTTTTATATGAATACTGCCACAACGACAACCTCATATTTACCTGTAGGCTCACAGACTGAGACGCAGACGCTGTCCACGGCAATATCGCTCTCAGGTGTCTCCCCACGCACTCCTTCGATGGCAAACTGCACAAAAATACAAAGCAATGTCACGTATTATTAGTGCACGTCTGACTTGAGCATTTAATGATCGTGTTGTTTGTTGGAGTGGAAACCACTCGTATTTATGCGACGCTTTGGTGGGAACATCAAGGGACCAGTGCCGGGTGATTCCCACTGCCACTGGTCCCAATCGCGATGCGGCTGTTTGAGGGAATACGATGCCCAATGGGATCATCAATTGAATTGCGAATTTATGGTGTTTTCTAGGCATCTAACAATTGCCCACAGTAACTATACGAATATTTACAATTTATGGTCGTGCTTTGATTACAATAATGAATGACTTTCTATATATATACACATTAGCATTTAGGTTTATGTAAATAAACAGTTGATTCTCACATGCATGATTTAATGCGTGCATCATTACTTTAATTATATTTTCTGTGGGGAATATCCAGAGCATGGAATCTGGCGGCGATTCTCTGAACAACTGCTAGGCTATCAAAGAATCCCCATTCAACTCCATGGCGGTTGTCCTGTCTCCATTGGAATAGCCTAAGAATCACCCCTTCATTTAAAGTAGACGCAGGAATCAGCAATTTAATTAATGGGGATTCTCTAACTGTGCAGCCCAGGAAGTGTCCATAGAATTCCAATTAATATGATTGGAACTCGCAGGAACACAAATGCATATTTAATGCATAAACGAAGGTAATATCATTTTAAAATATATGAAGTGGGTTAATACCCATGGACTAAAAAAATCTTAAGTTGCATCATAATTTGTTTAATAAACTGATACGGTTGAAAATATTGGCACTTAGTTGCGATGTATGACACGAGATCTCTTGAAATGCACACAACTCATTAATAACGCAACTTTATTTTCAAAAGTGTTCGGTTTCATGAAATGTGAAGATAAATAAATAATAAAACGTGCGTGCATCTTTGTATGCATGCATGTTGAACTGCGTAGCCAATCGTGCTAATCGGAGGTGCAGGGGAAGGACAACAAACTAAACACAAAAACCAGAAACCATTTACAGGGTTTCTGAATGTTTAAACACTTTAAATTAATTGCACAATTTTTAAATGAATCAGGGGTTTGCACAACGTTTGATTTAATTCAGGTGTATTCAACCCAAAGTGTTCAACACCAGCCCAAGCTTGATTTGAATAAAGGGTGGTGCAGTGTTCAAATAAATAGCCGTGCACACAGTGGGGAATCGTAAACAATTAAAAGTGCATTCTAATTGAGTCGTAATCTTTACACTTTGTCAATTGGTATTACAAATTTGCACCTCACCAAATACAACTGCATATTTTTCAAATCTAACACATATATAATCGGCGGTGATTAAAATACAGTAGACACATATACAGAACTACACTGCATGTAAGGGATTCTCTTACTTGAACATTTCCAGACTCAGGGAACATGACTTGAGCTAAAATCCATTGTTCTCCCTGGTTTCCCTGAACAGTCCACACGGGTTGTCCATTGACAGCTGCGGTCAGTGTGGGTGACACAGAAGGTTTGTTACACGGCTGGAAGCGGAGCATATGGGTGTGCCACTGACACACAAATACACAAAGTTACATGGAGATAAAACCAGTCACCATTAAAACCATCATCCCCATTAAAACCATCATCTCCACTAAAAACATCATCCCAATTAAAACCATAATCCCTATTAAAGCCATCATCTCTATTAAAACCATCATCCCCATTAAAGCCATCATTCCCATTCAAACCATCATCCCCATTAAAACTATAGTCCCCATTAAAACCATCCATGTTAAAACTATCATCCCCATTAAACCATCATCTCTATTAAAACCATCATCCCCATTAAAACCATCCCCATTAAAACCATCATCTGCATTAAAACCATCACCCCCATTCAAACCATCATCCCTATTAAAGCCATAATTCTCATTAAAATCATCATCCCCACTATAGTCCCCATTAAACCATTGTCATTAATATCATGGGATCTCCCAAAATATAAGAATAAGTTTTCCCCTTTTATCTGGCAACAAAACAAGTGTTAAGTTGTTAAAACACCAAACTGAAACCTTTTTACAAGGAATCATGTTTGCATTAACCACAATAATTGTGGTCAAAATGCAAAAAAAGAAAAAAACATACGCTGATAAAATATGCATTGTCTTTGAAACTGATTGGTCCACACCAGAGACAGCTTTCTTTGGAGCCTCGTCTCAAACGGTGTTGGACCAGAGGACGTCCTCTGTCTCTGTTGTGGGCCAATCAGTTTCAAGGACAATGCAAATATTATCAGTGTGTTTTTTGTCTGCATTTTGACCACAAGTATTGTGGTTAATGCAGACATGATTCCTTGTAAAAGGTGAGTTTAGTGTTTTAACAACTTAACACTTGTTTTGTTTCCAGATAAAAGGGGAAAAACTTATTCTCATTTTCATTCAGCCATCATCCCCATTACAACCAACATCCACCATTAAAACCATCGTCACCATTCAAACCATTGTCCGTTAAAAAACCCATCCCTAATAAAACCATCATAGTAATGGGAAAATGGTGTGAAAATGCACCACCATACTCATGTATACATTCCCGTATTAACAGGTTCGCATTGGCTGACATGTACACTGAAGTGTTCAAGACAGTGATGTGATATGGTCTATGCATACACATGTACTTGCAGTAGTGTGTAGAGCAACATTTAATATTTGCGATACGAGTGATAATTTTATATAAAGACTTATACATGATATTAGTTACTACCTTTTCATATGGACACAACGCCTACTAAATCTTGGCTTTAAAGCAACCCTTAGTTGGCAATATGGCCTTTCATCAAATTGAAATAAAAAAAGTGCATATCTTCAGTTACATCATGACAGGTTAACTACTGGCAAAGCCTGACAACTGTAGTGGAGATAAAAGCCTCTGTACCTTTGTTGATGTAAACGTTGATGGCCATGTTCTCTGCTGACCCATACAGGAAGTAGTGGAAGCTCAGGACGAGGCACCCAGAGGAGGGGAGAGCCGGACTCTCCAGCAGCAGCGCCGTTCCAGGTTCGTTGTACTCGGCGTCCAGCAGCAGGTAATTCCCAACTACACACAGCAGAGTTAACACAGTGGTCCACGCACACACTGCTGTATTCACTAACACAGTGGTCCACACACACTGCTGTATTCACTAACACAGTGGTCCACACACACACTGTTGTATTCACTAACACAGTGGTCCACACACACACTGTTGTATTCACTCACACAGTGACCCACACACACTGCTGTATTCACTAACACAGTGATCCACACACTCCGCTGTATTCACTAACACAGTGATCCACACACACTCCGCTGTATTCACTAACACAGTGATCCACACACACACTGCTGTATTCAATAACACAGTAATCCATACACACACTGCTGTATTCACTAACACAGTGATCCACACACTCTGCTGTATTCACTAACACCGTGATCCACACACACTGCTGTTTTCACTAATTCAGTGATCGAGACTCACATTATACTGGGTGTGGGTTTCAATGCCAGGAGCTCCAGTGGAGGCTGTGATCGATGCGAGGCTGTAAGATACTCACAGCCAGGCCGAGAGAAGTCATCGTCAGGACCAGTGTTCTCAGTGTTTGTGGGACCAGTCCAATGCTCCCAGCCATAGTCCCCTCCGCTGTTCTCCCAGCCACAGAAGTCCCCCGGTTCATCAAAATCACATCCACTCACACACTCTGTGGGGTGAAAACATGAATACATACATTTTAATACGTGGGTAAATTACTGCACATTTAAATTACACACAAGATACAAGCAGAATATATTTTCTGCATTTCCTGGTGAGTCGTAAGCTATTAACTTATCAATGCATGGCTGTAGTGCAAGAATATCGATGCCACTGGAATTTAAAATCATTTAGTCACAGCTCAGTTGGGCCAGAACATTGTTGCAGTGCCACTTCTAGGGTGCGATTCATGAACTGGGCAGAGTTTCCAGCAGCGCACAGTTCTTCATTCAGTACAATGGAGTATGAATCTTCGCCTGCTCAGTGTCTGCTAACCAATCACAGTTTAGGGGAGGAGCAAGAGGAATCCACCACAGCATCGTGACATCCGATGGTACAATCCCCACTCAGCCACCCAATCGGGATCCAACAGGCACTGCGTTATTAATCCCGCTACTCGAGCTCGATTCCCGTTCACGAAAAAAACATCAGTAAGGAATATCTGAACCAGTTAGAGCTTATCTAAATCCACTGCTGGATCAGGGCCTTCCCACACCGTGTGGGTTGTGAGGGATTTTTCTTTACCATACTTCGCCACCCAGGTCAGCGTGGATTGAAGGTAGCCATAGGGCCCTATAGCCCTATTGCAACCTGTCGGTGCGTGGGAGTCACCCATCAAAGTGATATCCAGGCTCAAGCCTGCTTAGCAGGTGAGGTTTGACGAGCTCGGGAGCTTTCTGGGTGTTTTGGTCGCTTAACCACAACCAACAGTTACGGCTCAAACGACCAATCAGTCGCACTAATTCATCACGTAGGCTTTCGCGACCAATATCATCCATAAGAGGTTTTACGCGATCTAACCGAAAAAATCTCTATTACGCATTAATTAATGTTTGTGGTCCTGAACCAGTAGAGAAAATTCCACTTTCCTCTGGCAGGGACCAGTTGTTCCATAGGACAATCACTGGTGACTTCTCACCAAGTAGGGGTCCTCCGGCAGGACTCCAGAGGGATGATGGAGATGGCGTGCCATACTCTCTGATTGGGATTTTAACTCCCAATCAGACAATGAGACCCTCAACTGAGCCTAACATCTGTTTCATGGTGTGGATGTTTATAATCAACGATTTTTGGGTTTAGATCGCGTTATTTATAAATGTGTCGTAACCCTCCACCACCCGACACGGCCAATCAGTAAAAAAAGTGTCACGTTGACAAAAGACAAATAGTTCACTGCTTTAGCCCACCGGTGGGTTGAAGCGTGAAACCACAACATTTACGCCAGAATTCTGGCGAATTGCCCGATGATGCTGGATGCAATTACCAGCGAAACGTCGTACTCAAATTGTAAATGTTGTGGTTTCACGCTTCAACACACCGGTGGGCTAAAGCAGTGAACTATTTGTCTTTTGTCAACGTGACACTTTTTTTACTGATTGGCCGTGTCGGGTGGTGGAGGGTTACGACACATTTATAAATAACGCGATCTAAACCCAAAAATCGTTGATTATGAACAATATTGGTCGCGAAAGCCTACGTGTTAAACTGTGGATGTTTAATAGTTAATGAACGTAAAATGATAAAACAGAATTCATTTAATCTTACCAAAACAATTTCCCTCAGCCACGGAAATGTCATCCAGGCCTATATCACTCAATTTTGCTGCTCCTCGAATTCCCTCCAGGATAACCTGCAGATAGAGTAGATATTGAGTCAGACACAGGCGTCCTTCGCATAATGCGTGACATGCATTCCTGGAAAACAACGCGTAAGTCGAATCGCGCTGTATGAAGACTATTTTCCCATAGACATATATGTTATATGGAGGGGTGCGTTACCGAAGAACAATTAAGTATCCTTTGGGTTTACAAAATACGAATACATGTATTACTTGATAACAATAGTAACATAAAAAATACTTAATAAGGAGTTTAATATCAAATACTAATGATTAAAATGTAAAATATTACTATTTATAAGGCTTACTTAATAATGAGTAACTTCAGGGCTCCTTGAACACTTCCGTGGGCTGCTTACAGACGCACGCGCGATGCAGACACAGGCGGTAGATCTACGATGGCTACGCCCAGCCCGTAACGCTGGCCTTGCCATGACGCGGTGACGCCATCAGAAATATTGTTTGTCTGCTTTGAATTTTTAGAAATGAAAAGAATTTTGAAAAAATTTGATTTTAAATATTTTTAGTTTTTTCTAGAGCATGTAAATGTGAAACACAAAGCGTACGTGTGAAGTATGTTCCTAAAAATGAATTGCGTAACTGTGAATTTGCACTGTGGGGGGGGGGGTCAAGTTACTCGAGGAACACCTGTACTTTACAGTGAATAGTTTTCAGATAAATTAATAACGAGAAAAATGTACGGTAATGTTGATTCACAAAGGAATAACTGTATACATGCATGGATGTAAAATGGGAAGAATAAAGGATGGTTAGAGTTATATTCCTTGGGTCTTTCGGTGAAGTCACGTAGATAGGTTCAAATTAATTAAAACACGACGTACTGATCACAACATAAGCGATCGTCATAAGGAGGAAAAATAGGGGGAAAGCTGCAGAGGCAAACAGTTTTAAAGGTTTAAAATGGGTGTAGCCCAAGGGTCATAAACGAAGTGGGCAGGGCTAGTGATGTTAATGTGAGAGATTAGCATGTTAATGTGAGATCGCAGAGCCCCGCCACGTCGAGGTCGGTGCATGGAGGTGGCTATGTTGGTGTGAAAATGTTTTTAACCTGTTCAATCAACTAAAATTATTTATAACAATATACACGGGTACAACTGTAATGCGAGCAAGGACAGGGTGGGCGCGGCCTCCGCGCCACTCACGCGGGCCGGAGTATTAGGGGAGATGGAGCCTGGTCGTCGGGGTGAGTGGGGGCGGAGTCAGGGTCACGTGAGGAGGAGGAGGAATCAGGGTCACGTGAGGAGGAGGATATAGGGTGAGAACCGGAAGGGGATCGGGAGTCGAGAGAGTAGAGATAGAAGGAGCCACGCAGGGTGCTGGCGGAGGGGTGGCACGAATTGCCACGTGATCGGAGTCACGGCACCGTCGGCCAGCGGTGTACGTGGAGCAGCGGAGTGGCTGCAGAGTGTGCGGGAGCACACGGAGCAGCAGGGTGGCTGCAGAGTGTGCGGGAGCACACGGAGCAGCAGGGTGGCTGCAGAGTGTGCGGGGCACACGGGCAGTGGTGTGGCTGTAGAGAGAGCGTAGGACTCGAACGGCGTGCGGAGGGCACGCGACGGAAGAGGTGCGGGTCCGACCGGGGACATCGCGGGGTGCGAGACAAGAACCCAATAAAGGACAGACGGAGACCAACATCGCCTAAGAGTCCTTTATTACACAACTTTGGAGAAAGATTTTAAATATCCAAGGTTGTTGGAAAGCAATAACTAAACAGAAATTGAAAGAGCAGAAACGTATGGAATAGGGTATGCTCAGATACAACTACTGCGAGATGCATTGAGAACAAAGTAAGATTGGGAATTAGCAGACAGGCAATATCAAAATAACATTTACATAAGATTTTCGAAGAAAAATGGCTGTAATTTTTTCAAAGTGGAAGAACAATGGGCAAAAATAGCTATAGGAATCAGGCCCTTGGTGTGCACTGACCTGGGTGTCTGGCTTGGCCTGGATGGTGACGGTTCCCTGCAGCCAGGCGCTGCTCTGCTGCCCCTCTGCACGCCACATGCGTCTCTCTCCGCCGTCCTCCAGCACGTGCACGTTCAGGGTCATAAGTTCATCGCCGTACATGTGGTACCAGAAGCTCAGGCACACGTTCTGGTTGGTGTTGATGCTGGGGCTCAAGAGCCTCACTCCTCCCCCATCTCCCACGGACGCAGAGTCCAGGTAGAGGTAGAAGGAGGCTGAAACAAACCGGCATCCCGTGCGGTCAATTTACACCGATAACAAGCAGCACGAACAGGGCCGGCCCATAGATTCCTCGGGGCCTGGCGCAGAATGTTTTGTGGGGCCCCCTAATTCAAGCCACGGTGGCGAGATGTTAACTACTTGGCCTGATATACAGGAGGTCGTGGGTTTAATCCTGACTGTGACGCCTGTATATTTGGGGTTTGCATGTTCTCCCGTGGTCACGTGGATTTTTTTTCCGGGTTCTCCGGTTTTCCCCTCCACATTTAGAAACATGCTCTTAGAGTAGATTTCTACGTGATAAGTCACTTCGTTAAGTTATCATGTGTGGCCAGGTCACTTCTGAAAAATAACAATATAACTTAGTGGGCCTTACCTTCTCAAATAAAAATAGTTTAGTTTAAGTTGCCATTGGCTGAAGGGGTGTTCTTTAATTATATTGTTTACCAATTATAATGCAGTTTTGCTTATTGGTGTCATGTCATGAGATTAAAACATTTACATTCCCAAATGCCACAGAAAGTTATGCACCACTCTGGTTTTACAACAGCTTGTGGGTGATTTCGCTAACCTAGAGTACCTTGGTCAATTGCCTCTTCGGCAGCCGAATATTGACAATGTTTGCCACATGATGAAGCAAAAATATTGTAACACAGAGTGGAGAATATGACACTTAAAGTGAAAGAGATTTAAATATTTGGTGTTTTTGCAGAAGTCATGACAGTAGTTGTGCAAATGCCAAGATGTTGCCTTTCGCGACAATAAAGCAAATTCCCAGGCAATGTTCTCTTGCTGTTTTGATCAAGACACGAAGCTGACCCAGCAAATTTACAATTGCGTGGAATTTTACGATCTCGTGTTTTCACTTCAAACAAACACGAGATACAACATGCAATGCCCAAGTGTTTCCTAACATTTCATCTGGATAAAACTGGAGTTTGAAAAATTATGTAAACAGGTTGAACTTTTATATGGAAATGAATTTGAAATAACTTGGTTGAAACTAAAGATACATTTAGTTCAACAACAGGGCACATCCAGGTGTTTTTATCTACGAATCAAAGTCCAGGCTTAGCTGCAAGGTACACACGGAACGAACACGCTTGGATGGGCGAGATTTGTTAAAACGCAATGGGCGGCACATTTTTTAAATGTGATGCAGATGTAATTCTGTATGTACACTAAAAAAAGTGACTGTTCAATTTGTTTCTGTATATACAACTGAAAAGTGTGTTACGCTCAACAGAAGAAGTAAAAAGCTGTAGATAGTTCTGTAAAACTGAATAGGTAACAATCTCCGAGGTAAAGACTCAACACGGAGTGTTCGTAACAGATGGTTTTGTCATTGAATGTTGTAAGTTTGTTCCCCCAGTGTTGTCTGGATTGTACTACTGGCGTCATGTCACGAGACAACCCGTCCATTCATCTCCTGCTGAGCAGTGTAACGCTTCTTGTTCGAGGACGGCCCACAGAATCGGCTATCAAAGAGCTACCTTTGAGATGCCTTCAAGTGACCTCCGGACGACACAGGAGAGGGCAGCACTTCCTACTTGCTCTGCATGAGAGTTATGTCCATTGCATGGCGGCCAAACCAAATGTTTTCTTCTTAGTGCTGGAATTTGTTGCCAAATTAAGCGTGTTAATTAAATTTAACGTGATGTGTTTTTATGTGCGTAGTCATTGGTAACCATGCTGAGGTCATCAACTCACTAAGACTTGAGAAGCAGGTTTAATTACACGCAGCAGCCTGGACTCAAACCTCGGCCAGCACCTTATCGAGCTGTGCTATCTGAGTCCTCTGACTTCTGAGTCACCTGGCCACCAGATAATTTTTCATGTTTATCTTCTAAGCAGCTATTTTACAATGTGAGTGCTGCTTACATCCGGTTGTGTGGTCTCCAGGTGGACCGGTGTCGGGGTTGGGGGCTGCTCCCGAGTTCCTGATCCAGTCTCCGGCGTCATCGCCCGACTGAGTCCAGCCGCACAGCGGGAGCCCCTCGTCATCAAAGTTGCAGCCGAGACGCGCATCTGAAAAAAAAAACAATGCCCACACCGAGCACGAGAAATTTCTAAGTTTGTTTAAAATTCACAAAATCATGCTTTCCTTTATTGGGCTTCGTATAAAGCAAAGCTTCAGCATATTGCCACTGATAAATTGACAGTGTTCTTCAATGTTACTGGTGGGCTATTGATCTGCATAACCAGCTTTAAGACAGATCAGTTTTACTTATCTTGCCACAGAAGCACCCAGCTCGATAATCATTACTGTACAAGAAAGGAACTGGCATGAGTGATAACACTATCTAACATAATTTTTGTACCTGGGTAGTAAGTGTTATTTTCTAATTGCTTATGCCTAAAAAGAATAGAAAATTGCTATTATTCCCCACAAACTTTGCTTTTGTGACTAGGACAGTGATATTTTTAAATTTACCTATTTTCCAGAACATTCCAGATAGATTCAGTGCTGAGTAAACTTGACTAAGGGCAGAGTGGGTTTTGATATCACTCGCCACCGATGTTAGCCATGGCCAGGAATCTAACTTAGATGGTATGGTTCATTGCGCAGCATGCTGACCAATGTGCCAACCTCTGTGAAGTATAATGAGCAGTACAATAATAATATGAAAATAAAATATTCTAGGCCATTGGGCTGTGTGCTTT
Organism: Lampetra fluviatilis; assembly: GCF_964198595.1. Taxonomy (NCBI): domain Eukaryota; kingdom Metazoa; phylum Chordata; class Hyperoartia; order Petromyzontiformes; family Petromyzontidae; genus Lampetra; species Lampetra fluviatilis. The sequence goes on along the minus strand of NC_136325.1, from coordinate 1,158,942 downwards.
GCGAACCAACATGATGCAGCAGCAGCGGAATTTGAGTAACCAGGTAGGCTCTGTTTACAGATTAGTACGTCTATTGCATTCAATACAGACTGCACAGAAAGCCTTGACTGGGCTTTGGGCCAGGCCGCTGAATTCATGGCAGTTCGCTGAGGAGGCTATGAGCTCGACTACGGGTTGTTTTTTTTTCCACTCGGGTCACGCTGCGCAGGCATTGAGCAACTGGAACGTGCTGGCAGCGGCTTCATCAGGAGATGTTTTCTCCACCAGACAGGTGCATTTTCAGCCCATGCGGCTTCCTGACAAAGCGAAAATTAATTTACGGCCCACTGAGCTATATAGCTTTTTAAAGAATCGACCTGGCCACAAATGATAAATCAACAAAGTGGCTTTTGTGGGAAATGTATAGCAGCCATATACTCAAAATGTGAAAGGAAGGACCAGAGACCCGGAGTTAAATTCACGCGAACCATGGAGAGAGAAAGACATGCAAACTTTATATATACAGCAGGCGTCAGGGTCAGGATCGAACCCATGATTTCCTACATACCAGGCAAGGGCGTTAACATCTCACCACCGAATGGTCTGGCCGGGCCCACCTCTGGCTTAGGATAACACCGTTTCTGTGCCCTCCACTTAATTATCAGTGAAGTTTTTATTTCAATCGGCGATGAATGGATGAACTTTGTCAAGCGTGGCGGTGATGGTCACTGCAACCAAATACCGATGCGCTGATCGTGACGATTGACAACGCAGGCTAAAATGATTTTGCGATGTTTGAGACTGCAGTTTACTAAATAAGATCACAAGTGGTAAGTTGCGATTGCGTATTTGTCCTATATATAAAAAACATTTTATAACCTTTATAATACTTAGGAGTAATAAAATGACACTCTCCTCACATCAACACGTCATTATATTTTTGCTGCCATAGTCATAGCAGGGATAGAAGAGCATATATAAAATCCACAGACTAAGACTGTGACTGAAATAAAATAAATATGCTATCTCAGCACAGACTGGTGCTGGCCAGCATGCGGTGTGCGGTGCCTGGCCTATGCATGGATTCTTCTGTATGAGGAATGCACGAAACTCGAGAGCGCGGTGCAGGTGCCTTGGATGTCCTGCGGTCCACGTCACGGGGCGAGGTCCCCCTGGTAGTGGCCGCGATGTGTTGACGTGACGGCTTTCACGCGTACCCCATTATCTCGGTGCGGTTGCATTTTGGACCCAGCAAATGTACCAGATTGTGCAAGTGTTGTCTCTGCATGCCATAACATCCGAGATAAGATTGGCCGTTGTAATGTAGATGTTGAAATCGTCGAGTGAACCGGCCACGGGAAGCCGTTTCTATTCCAGTAATTTGTCACGGTTGACGCTGCTTAGTTTAAGATAAATTGCCGCTGCGACTGATCATTAAATTGATGAATTGATTAAAAAAGGCGGAGCGCATTTTGCGAAATGTGACTGCATCTCGAGCTACTGTACAGAAGCGGCAGGCGTATCCATTTCGTAGGGAGAGGCAGGCAGTCAGGCAGAGGATTCATGAGAGATCTTGAGGCTGCACTTGAACAGGGGCAGGGAGCCAGTAGAACGGGTGGCTGAGGGAAAGGAATCCCGGACGACAAGAACTCCAGAGGAGAACGAGTGACCTTCTGGGTAAAGGTTGACTGCCTGAGCAGAGAGGAGCTGAAGGGAAGCAGAGTAAGAAGAGATAGAGGGAGGAGAGAGCATAGAGGAGAGGAGAGTGATACGAGATGGGAGAGGGAGGAGAGTGCCTGGAGAAGAGAGAGATGCCGTGGGAGAGGTAGGCGAGTGTGTGAAGTGGAGTCAAGTGAGATGAGAGGGGAGAGGTAGGAGAGTGTGTGAAGCAGAGTAAAGTCAGATGAGAGGAGAGAGGTAGGAGAGTGTGTCAAGGGAAGTAGAGTGAGATGAGAGGAGAGAGATAGGATAGTGTGTGGGGGGAGTAGGGTAAGATGAGAGGGGACAGATAGGCAGCGGTGGGTTCAAGGAGGATCTTGGAGAAGGTGGAGGTGTCTGAGGATTGGGGTGGCGTGGTCTTCATTACGGGTGCTTACCAGCAAGGAGTCTTGCGTGGATCTCTCCTGAAGAGCAATGTTCGTTAATGGCAATTGTCGGGAAAATGCTTTCAGCTGCTACTTAAACCCCACTGCAAATAGAGTATCATAAATTGTATTCGTAGTTACAACTCCTACAGCTGTGGAAACTGTCACATTTGGGCTTTCCCAGCAATCACTGTGCAGTAAACATGGATTGCCTCCAATATTTAGAGAGCGTCGTCATCGTCGCCACGGGATAATTGTGACAATGACGGAGGCAAGGAGGGAGCTGTTAGGCCATAAACCACAACTCGGACGTTAACCCAGGGATGCCAGGACTGTTCACTCCAACCTACCGGTGTGTCCCTTCAGACCCGTGCAGTATTCTTCTCGCAGAGGCCGCTCATGACTTTGAGTGCAACAGGACATTAAGAACAGGGGGTTAAAATGCCCATTGAATTACGTTGCCTGTTTTTGTGACGACGGTAAACTTGAACATCCTATAATGGAATTCCATAGCTCGTGCCCTGTCCATGTCAACAAACGTTGTTCAGTATTTTACGGAAAACATTTACGGGCATTACCTGTGACGGATTTTCATCGATCATCACTTTTTGTCTAGGACTGAATCGCCGTGAACGCACCCGATCTTGTCAGATCTCTGAAGCTAAGCAGGTGTTTAGCCTGGTTAGAACTCAGATGGGAGGCCGCCACGTGTTATTATTAGTGTTGGCCGCAAGGTGGCCAGAAGATGGCAATGTCGAGTAATGTCCGGCTTCCTTGCTGTGGTGTCGATTTACTCCAGATTTTCTGGTTTACTCCCTCAAATGAAACCACTCGTTCAATAAATTTTTCGAAGCATCCCATTGCAGGACGCTGCTGGAAATGAGTCTCAAGACTCGGGCTCTTCTGGGTTAATGAAGGACATTCTATTACAGCCACGTCGCTCATAGTGTCCAACTACGCGGTCACACGCTGCTCCGAGAACCTCTTTAAGGTGTATAATTAGCCCCTCGACATTGCTCTGTTGGGCCAATAAAATGCGTAGCACGTCGTGGGAGTTCAACACCACGCTGTGCAGATACTGGCACCGCCGTAACAATGCTGAATTTTCACTCTTGGCAAGGGACCATTAAACAGAGATGACCACCGCTCAGTGATCATTTGGAGATGGGGAAAATGATTGTGCAGCTCTACCATGGCGACTGTCCCCATGAACCTTACTCAGTGATTCCTCCACTCACGTTGAGGGCCCAGTCGCTTCTTCGCATCTGTACTGCCTTCGACCACCACACTGCAGCTCACAACACTTCGCTTTCGGCTTCTTTCCTCGCACTGCTCCACTTCGGAATTCCTTCTCATAGTTTATTTTTTCAATATCATATATCCAACCTTGCTCAAGTCAAGAGACGTGTGAACTCGAATCTATTACAACTCTGATAGTGGCAGCAAATAACGCAGTGGTAATTGTGGAGCGTCGAGTCATCAGCGCTTTGAAGTCTTATGTCACTGCGCCACCCTGGCGCCTGAGATGAAAATCAGCAGCTCGTATCAGAGCTTAAATATATAAACCGGCTTGTCGTGTGATATTAATTTTATGCCCCTGACTTATGAGACCACAATTGGACCATACAACCATTATAAAACAACAACAAAACATAAAAACACGTTGGTGGTTATTTAATTATCTGCACAGGGGGCCTGTTTGCACTAGCAGGCATGGGACACATCACGACGTTGCATGGCTGCAGGGAGCGATGACACGCATGTGTGGGAAATTTGAATTAATTTCATATCCCGTGTGAGTAGTGCAATTAAACACGAACCTGTGTTGTTAACGGCGTTCCGGAATGTAATGTGATGCTTCACTCGGAGTCTAGATGCTGCTGTGTTCACGCACCACAAATCTCCCGTGTAAAACATCTGGGCAACTGGCTAAACGGGACCCACTCGTGTAACAAATCAAATAAACTCAACACTCAAACTTTGATGCTGATATGCACAATTATTGAAAAATGTAACCAGCTGACACTTACCAAGATCTTGCCGCTCCTGGCCAGGCGAGTCTCCAACACGCAGCGTCCAGGCACTGCAACAGAGATCTCAGTGACTCGAAATCCCATTACCATCACGTGTCACCCATTCCACAACGGTGTCTGCGCACAGGCAGCTGTGCACGAGTGACGACTGCTGACAGCCGTGTTTGATGGGTTAGAGAGGCACCCATCAACGTGCTGAGTGTCGATGTGTGATGCACATTTTTTCCTATTTCACAAATAAATGCAGTGTGCATAAAATGGTAACATAGATCGCATTTCGACTCGTCGGCAAAACATGCATATTTTTTGCAGAGGGTTCTCTCTTGAGTAATTTGCCGGTGTTTTTTTCAGCATTAGGGTGTTTTGGCCATTTCCATTGCGTGTGTCTTTTTAGATATGAGTGGAAACTGGAGAAACCAGGAGAGACCCATGCAGAATAGAGGGAGAACATACAGATTCAACACAGAGCCGCCGAGTCAGGTATGGAACGCAAACGTTCTTGCTGTGAGGCAGTGTGCACTACGGGGCTTTATGTAAAGTATATATCTATTGTGTGTATGAATGGTACAGTAATTACACTTTTACAAACACCGCCACTGAGTAATTCACTATTGTTCTACAGCAAGTATTCCAAGCAGTCAAAATGGCCACATCTTTAGATAAGTCCACACCCCTCTTTATTAGGTAATGTTTGTAATGTTAATGGTATTATTACGTATACAATGTATCTGTAATTTGTAAATCCAGGGCTAATATTGAAATGAAATAATACTTATTTTTTCTTTGGTAATGCATATCTATGTTTTTGGAGCAATAGAGTTTATCCAGCGTGATTCGACTTACACGCTGACAGATGCCCTTATACGTTTTATCAACCTACTCCAGGTGGGCGGATGGCATTGTGGTTAGAGAACTTGACTCACAATCGGAAGGCTGTTCGTTACAATACAATTTGTGGTTCTCATATAGCTAGGGTTGATAAAATGAATACTGCATACTGGGAGGTCGACGAGTGGTCATCTTATCAACAGTGGTCACCTTGTCGGGAAAACCCACCACAGGAATGTTGAATTTGCACGACTGACTCAGGGAAGCCAGCGGTGATAAGCACTACAAACAGAGAGACACTTTGGTTTGACTTGTGAGTATCAATACTGTATATACAGTACATATTGTCTCTCAGTATTTGTAAATAAGTGCGTGGGAAATGTTGTTCTTTGTTATTGGCTTTTTAACAAACGTCTCTGAGAAGTGTTTGACTACCAACACGGAATATCTGCCAAAGCGATGCAAGTGAGGCCATGAAGCAGACCGTTTCACACGGAGTCAAGTCGCGAGGCACAGAATCCATTCGAAACTCTCTTAGGGCAGTGCAACCCCCAGGTCAGACAATGGCCCACGTAATGAGATATCACAGAACGCTTCTGAGATCCTTCCCTTCAAGTGACATATTCTATCTGTGCACTTAGAGGGAGCACTTTTTCTTACAAATAAATTTCATTATATAACAGTCATACCGCATTTAAAAAAAATAGTCAGAGCTGAAATTTAAGTAGATTATGAATAATAATAATACAATAATATAGTGCATGTTTTAGATTAATTTTGACTAGGCTGAGACCACGAACTCTCTACACTGGAAAACCCGTTTTAAAATCACAGGCGACCGCCTAGATTTGAACTCAGGCCTCAGCGGTTTTGGCTCAGTTATCATTCGAAAGCTACTTGGGTAGCCTCATCACATCTCATGGACGGTGTTCTAAAGAATCAGCACCAGAAATGGGATGGGTCAAGAAGCCATCAGAAAGGATTTCCTAACAATGGCTTGATGGAAAATTGAAGAAAATATTCAAGAGCAAGGTCTGGAGTGTGGCGAGGTGCGCCTGTGAGCGGTGGACAATGCAGACACGAGGCACGGATTGGAAGGTTTTGAGAATGTGGATTTTAACGACGAATTATATAAATGAGCCAGACAGGAATAAACACAAAGAGGTCCTGCTTCAGCTGGGATAAAGACTTGAACTCGTAAAATCTTAAAGGAAAAGGAAGAACATCTGGATTGGGCAGGTGGTAGTGGGGGGGGATGAGCTGAAAGAGGTGATTGGGGGAAGATTATTTGGGAGAAGACCAAGAGGAAGCAAAAGAACGGCGACCCCAGGCGATGTTCAACGGACAGAGGGCGAGAGCAGCGGAGACAGAGCGACACGGAGGAGATGTGATGTGTCCACGTATATTCCCTATTACAAATAGGAAATTACAGCTTGCATTCAAAAGTCTCAATACATCCAGTCCGCACGACCAAACCCCATCCATGCGGTGGATATTTCACGTTGGTGGTTATCAATTAATATCGAAGTTGCGAGAAAGTGCGCGTGCCAGGTGAGCGGTGACAACAGACGAACCCAAGACCGGTGCGGCGTGCGGTGCTTGGGGCCAAGTTGCCGAGAGGGCAAACGAGCAGCGATCGCGCACTCCTTTGCTTGCTTACAAACTGCACGGACATTGCAACCGTTTAACTTGCTCACGCTCAGCTCGATTTGTTTTGCAACTGTTTAAATTTTTTACAAAATATAATCGCCGGTAATTGTCTGAAAGACTGTCGTGCTTTAAAGACGTCGCACTGAACACAACATTCGTTAAACACAACTGCTGCGTATATACATTCCAGAGCTTTTACAGGACCGTACGAGAAAAAATGAAGAAAATGTTTTTACCTTTTGGTTTGCAACAAGGACCATGTAATTAAGCATGACATTAACAATGTAAAACATCTTTGAATCATCTTGCAGTTCTGCGGTTGGGCCCCTTGAGAGTGCGGTTCTGAAGTGTTGATAAAACCTCCGGACTATTTATGGGCGGACAAGTTCACCTCTGTGCTGTTTGCTAAAGGAGGCTTAGCCCCCCATCCCCCTTATCACAGGAACCATAAAAAGTAAACAGCCTTGGCAGTCAGTGTTTTATAACACAATACATGACTCACTCCCTTAAACGCTATATAATGAAAATAAGAATACACCAACCTTCAGTACTTCTTAAATTTCAAAGAATTTCCAAAGTTCAATGTACACGTCAAGCAGAAAAAAATTCCTGTCGCTTGAAAAATGTCAGAATCAACAATCGTACACACAGCGTCATCAGTCACGGCTGTAAATGCGAAGAAACTAGAAGTTGGTTTAAATTCAAAATGCATGAATTGGTACATTTTAAATGTTGGCACGCCAGATATAATGCACGTCCTTTGCCACATGGCATAAAAATGCATTTCAATGTACTGTAACCACCCACTTTGAACCTGGCTGATATGTTGTATGGCCATATTGCTGTATTTAAAAATAGCGTGGCTACCCTTACTATCCGTGATGCGCAGAGACTGAATTCTGTGCCGGTATAATTTGATGCCGATAAAAGCAGCCAGCACTAGAGGCCGATAACACCAATTGCAATCCCAGAATGGCCTCAATCCAACGCGTGTAAATTGTGTACACATCCAGTAAAATTCATAACGAACTGCATGAGCTCAAGGGTGCAAGGTTCCTCGCGCAGCACGCTCACCACCGTGCCACCACTCCTCCACCCGTCATTAGTGACAATCACTGAGTCATCGCTGATGGTGGAGCTTGGAAAACCGTACTAATGGGAGGTGTGGGAGAAGGATAACAAACTAAAGACAAAGTAGTTCTAAAGAAATACAGTTTCAATCTAGATGATTTAAAAGTGCAAAGCTCCAGTGGCTTTCTAACAGCGGAAGGAAGAGCATTCCAGACGGCCCCACAAACACATCTGGCAAATCGCCCGAAGATCCTGGATGTAATTTCCAGCAAAACGTCATACTCAAATTGTAAATGTTGTGGATTCACTCTTCAACACACCGGTGGGCTAAAATAGTGAACTTTTTGTCTTTTGTCATCGTGACATATTTTTGACTGATTGGCCGTCAGGTGGTGGATGGTTGCGACACATTTATAAAAAAAAAAACGCGATCTAACCCAAAAATCTCTATTATGAATAATACTGGTCGCGAAAACTACGTGTTAAACTGACATGTGAAAGCGTGGGATGCTGTGATCATCTTTATTCGATGGCTCGCCAACAGCCCACTACATACCAGGTCACTACTGATAGCAGATGGTCTCTAGGGATTTTCTGGCAGAATGACAATAAAAAAATAATCAGGATCGTTACATATTTGATTTGAAGCTTTCGTGACTGCAGGAATCCATACTCTTTGGTTCTTTCGGCAAAGTTGCGTAGGTATAAAATAAATCACGACGTTTCGATCGCAACACAAGCGGTCGTCCTCAAGCGGAAAAAATATAATCTAGCAGTGGAACTGCTGAACCAGCGAGAGAGCAGCTAAAAACAAGAGGCTATATATGTGGCGATGGGCAAGCGAGCGGGGTCTGAGCTGGAAAGGAATTCCACCCCCGGACGCAAGCGCGTCAGTTGTGTTAATGGGGGGGGGGGGATTAGGGAGAGAGGGATTAGGGAGGGAGATTAGCATGAATGAGCTTCCGTCGTCGCATAAGAGTCATGCGGCGACGGAAGCTCATTCATGCTAATTTCCCTCCCTACAGGCGTGAGCGCAGTCCGTATGTCGGAACGCTTAACGCCGTGGTGTCGACCCGCTGAGACAGCAAGACACGGCAGCCGAGAGGGGTGAGAAAAGGAGAGTAGGATAGGGACGCGGCGAGTGAGGGAGCGAACAAGTGACGGACGGCGGACCCTCGGCATAACTAAAAACAAGTGTTATATAACAGACTGCAATAAAGTGGCCCGGGAAGAAGACAAGAGGTCGTCTGCCCTTATTTACAACACTACACATGTGTGGAGATTTCGATTGAAAGATTTCGTGACTGCAGGGATTCATATTCTTGGTTCTTTCGGTAAAGTCACGTAGAATGGAAATAATAAAATAATAATACATAATAAAATAATTCTCACGACGTTTCGGCCACAACGCAAGCAGCCGTCCTCAGGTGAAGAACAGGTCTGTCGAGAAGACAGAGTCTGAAGTCTGTCATTCATGAAGTCTGTCATTCAGACTCTGTCTTCTCGACAGACCTGTTCTTCACCTGAGGACGGCTGCTTGCGTTGTGGCCGAAACGTCGTGATAATTATTTTATTATGTTTTATTTTTATTATTTTATTATTTCCATTCTACGTGACTTTACCGAAAGAACCAAGAAGATGTGTAGAGATGTTAGTGTTCTAGATCATTGGGCAACGATGGACCTGGAGGGTAGTCCGCGCCCGCATACACAACACAGCGTTGAGGGTCGTATTAGCGGGCCGATTTAAACACTTGGGTGCCTCAATACAATGCTGCAGTTATGATCAAGGGGCACATTCCTTCGGAGTGAGGCGGTTTGTCTTCGGCAACTGGTGTAAGAGGTAGTTGATCAGTGGATTGGACAATTGAGAATTAACCGTCAGTGAGGAAGGGCATGGGGCGTCTTGCTATGTGGGGTGTGTGCTCACGATCTCCTGCAGGTTTGAGGAGACCGCATGTTTACTCTTCTGCCAGACTACGACTACCACCCTGTAAGCAGTTGCTTAACCGCACCCTCTCTTGTACTTCGCAGCCAGGGGCATTGTTGCTGTTCAAATTGACGCACTTAAATTCCCATTTAGTTAGTCTATAGGGCTGACTTATCGTGTGTATAGGGCAGGTAAATTGTGACCTGTATGAGGACCTTCGTGTTTCGCCGAGAAACACTTAGCTGACTTTACCAGTTAAACTACGGTTTGAATCTTTCCATCGTGTAATGTGCCCGATTCATCTTTCCAGTAAGGGGTCGTCCATAAATGACGTCACGCGATTTTGGACGATTTTTGAACCCCCCCTCGTCACACATCGTCACAAATGTCTGACCCCCCCCCCCCCCCAGGTGCGTGACGTCATTTATGGACGGCCCCTAATGGTAAAACAATCATAATACATGTTCACTGAGGGCGGTGGTCAGCGGTCTGCACGCTACACTGCCGAGCCTTGAGATCAATCCTGGGCCACGGGCAACATCAGTGGAAAGCAATAACATTTGAATCGGTGCAGACCCACCATTTTACCAACTCACGCTGCTGATGATGGTAAAGTGTGATCGAACAACCCCCGGGACCGACGTGATAGTAGATTTGCAACTGTAACCCTCCTTGACATCTGTGGAAAAAGAGCTTCATAGCTCATCGGATTCCTGCAGCATGAATTCAATATTCTGATTCTGACAATGGGCTGGTCTCTTGACACACAGGGAGAAGGGTGTAACCCAACGAACCCATAACAACAAAACCCAAAAAAACCGCATAAACCCACGGGATCCCCTCCACCACCACACCTCCCACCTTCACTGTGTAACAATGCTCGTGAGCTTAATGGCGGCTAGGATCAGCCAATAACCACCATGACTCAACGAGCGTGACAAGCAACTGACAGCGTGGGAGCGTGTGTGTAAGGGGATCACGAAAAACGAGTCTTTGAGCGAGTCCGTGATGCCAGGCCCCTAGGGGAGGTGGGCTCACTCTGCGCTCGAAGCCTGCGAAGATGGGATGCGCGGCCGTTCGGGAGACGTCAGTCGCGCAGCACCTGGGGGCGGAACAGAATCGTTTCCGCTGAGGGCCAACCTCAGTGGGCACACACCCCGGCTCATCGGACACATTCGACACTCGGCCCCTGCGATGTGGAGATGAAACAAATTCGTGCGGCGCAATAAACGGTTTCAGGCAATAGGGTTGCACGAACCAACTCCGCCGACCCAAGTTAATCTGGACACAGTGTGGTCGAACAACCCGAACAACATCGACCGGTCCCCACCAGGGTTGGAGTAACTTAGGCGATGTACCCACCGGTACCTGCAGACAGTGCAACCAAGCCTTGTCCCCAGGCGCCCATTTATAAGGAGAAGCACGCACTCCCTTAAGCTGTTCGTTGGCCAATTGTCGCGTCTCAGAATTAACCCTGGAAGCTTCCCATGCCTCAGAACGCTTCTGAAGAGTGAAACGAACGGAGTCAGAAATATTGAATTTATACATTTTCGGCGTGGCCTGTAACTGCACATCGATGGGGGGGGGGGGGGGTATTCCCTTCCATACATTAAGCGGTGAGGACTGCAGGGATATGTAAATCCCAATCGAGTTGTGACTCATTGACCTGGTGGCTCAACATGGAGGTCAGATTCCTATGTAGCCGTTTGACCATGCCATCCGTCTGCGGGTGGTACTGTGACGTGCGCACCTTCTTTGTTCCCAACAAAACGCAGACCTCATGCAACAATTAAGAATAAAATGTATTGCCCTGATTGGTCAAAAGGTGTTCAAGAGTGCCCACATAACCATTGAGGAATGCCTCCGTAATAGTCACAGCGGATTGATTTGGGAGCGGCCAAGCGACAGGCCAGTGTGAAAAATACTCGACCCCCACAAGCAGATATTTCTTCCCTCGAGTGGTAGTGGAGAACAGGCCAAGGATGTCCAGCGCAACAGGGTTTCACCGATGGCTTCCGCCGAGCACACTGCACGCACCCTTTGAGCAAATCGTCCACATCCACAGACATGGCCGATCAATAGAAATCCAGTTTGAGCTTAGCCAGCGTCTTATGCATGCCCAGGTGCAAGAGACTCTCATGCACAGCCCAAACAACCTAGCCTCGCAGGGCAGTAGGGACAAGAATGGTATAACGGCACAGCCCCACATCTCAATGCATGCGTAAGCCGTCCCGCAGAATGACCGAGGCGACGCTGCGTCGATCCGTGCCTCCATCAGCTTCCCTCACACGCCGCCGCAATTTGAGTAGCGAAGCCTCTTCCGCCTGAAGGCGTAATCCAGACCAATGACCGCATCCCGTGCGCCCGGATTGGCACTCATCCCGTCTGTTGCCACATCAGCAGATGCCGCGAGAGGAGGGGGCGAGGTCACATCGGTCAGTTTACAGCACAACCTCCAGTTGTTGGCAATCGAGACAGTGCATCAGCGTTTGTATGGCGATAACCTTTGTGGTACGTAACGTGGAACGAGAAGTTCTGCAGGATCTCCAGCCAGCGTGATAATTGGCCTGACAGCTGATCCACACGCAGTGCATATTGGAGCGCTGCATGATCGGAGCGCACCTCAAATCGTCTACTGTAAAAGTAGGGGCGATATTGCTGTACGAAAACCACAATTGCCAATAATTCACAGCGCGTAACACAGTAACGCTGTTCGGCCAGAGACAGCACCCTACTGCCGTATACAACAACGTTCTCCACCCCGTCAACAACCTGTAACAAGACGGCTCCAATTCCGGTATTGCTAGTGTCCATATCCAGGATGAACGGAAATTAAAAATCTGGATAACGCAGGGGAGGGGCGTTTACCAATCCATCGCGGATGGCACGAAATGCAGCCTCCTGCTCCCCCCAATGAAACTTATGAACCTTAGCCATTAACGCGTGGAGAGATTTTGCAATTGACGCGAACCCGGCAACTAAACGGCGATAGTAGAATGTAAAGCCGATGAAACTGTGCACCTCAGTGCAAAGCCCGATTAGTTACCAATGTGGCCAAGATACCGAATCGATTTCTGGAGAAGGTGACATTTCTGAGGTTTAAATTTAAGGTTAGCCTCACGCATTTTGAGAAAGACGGCATGCAGGCGGACTAAATGGTCATCGAAGGTATGGCTGAAGACGATTACATCATCGAGATATATCAAACACGAGTTTCACTGGAGACCCGCCAGGACCAGTTCCATCAAACGTTGGAACGTGGCTGGCACAGAATGGAGCCCCATAGAAAGCCGATTAAATTCTAAAAATCCCTGAGGCGTACGAAAGGCCGTCTTAGGTCTCGAGACATCATCAAGCGCCAACTGCCAGAACCCAAAAGGAGATCGAGGGTGGAGAAGAAACTTGCCCCCGCCAACGCGTCCAACGAATCATCCATGTGAGGCAAGGGAAATGCATCCACAACAGAAACATTAAGCTTCCGAAAATATATGCAAAATCGTAAGCTATCATCGTGGTTCTTCACAAGCACTATCGGAACTCCCCAGGGACTGGTGGTTGGTGAGATGATGTCTGCGGCCAACATCTCATCAACCACCAGCCAAACATGTTCCTTCTCTGCCGGGCTCAGCCGGTAGGGATAGGGGCCACGTCGCCCGTATCAATGTGGTGACTCAGGAGCGACGTGCATCCTATATCAAATTTTCCCTTGCTAAAAATATCTGAGAATTCACGCAAGAGCATCCGAAGCTTTCCTATCTGGTCCGCGGACAAGGTGCTACTCTCAACACACAGTTTGTCTATCCAACCTTTATCCACATCCTGGGATTGTCGCGTGTAAGACGCAGCACCCACATTCCCGACAACGACCCTTTCGGACGCGCCGGTGATGCATGAGCCAACACAGTACCCTCCTGGATGACCGTGGTGTCCAACCCAGCATTAAGAACCTGAATAAAAGGTTCCTGGTCGTTGGACACTAACGTCTGAGCCGCCACCAAAGTCAGTCCGCGACTGACCTTGTTGGAAGGTCCCAAAACAATTCCATTCACCATAGCCCCAAAATCGAGCGGCTTCCTCAAGTGGAGGGGAACTATCATCTGTGCACTGGGAGGGATTCTCACCATTCGGCATGCGAGTGCCTGCACCATAGCGTTGGCCATACACAAACGGGTAGGGGAAGGAAAAAATACCATACGACGGCCGGATGGTAATTCCAAACAGCCACGGTCAATGCGGATTTTAAGAGGCATCCTAACAAGGAAATCGGTTCCAAGTAAACATGGAACAGCCAGGGACGTGTAGACATGAATATGTTCTGACAATTTAACATCAGCGATGCGTAGCTCGGCCATTATCTGACCGATAATACCCAATGAGCTAATGTTAGCGGCGAAACACGGTGCATCAACAGGGTCTAGAACCCAACACTTAGGGGGCAAAATGTTGTAAATCAACTCCGAGATGATAGTTGCTGATGCACCCGTGTCGACTATCATCCTTATTTCCACACCCTCAATAAACCCAAGCACGGCAGATGAACCCTCGGCCGCAGCCACCACTCGATGGAACAGCTCCGACCACTGATCCGTTCGGAGCTGACGAACCTCACGATCACGCATAGGACTCCCCCATACCGACGCGCGACCGGGACATGAACCGAAACGCCTAGATGGGTGAGGGGAGGCCAAGGGTCGAGTGTGGAGTGTGTCGCGACTCGCTTTAGGGTGTAGGGAAGCGTAGGATAGTGGTGATGCTGGGAGGCGCTGTCGTGATATGCGACAGCCTGTTGACACGTGCCCCGGCAGGCCGCAATTGTAGCAGGTAACACGGCCACCTCCGGAACGAGACAATGACCTTGGCCGCCACTGCTCGTCTGTCCATTGCGCGCCATCACCACACTGGTCGACTCAACCCCGAGTCGATGCGCATGCCGAAAGGGGCTCAGCTCCATTAGGTGTCCCCAGCTCCATGCGGGAAACGGCACACGTCATCAGCGCCCTGTCCCGTTGTAGAAGTTGCTGGGCTTGGATGCACTTAGCGACCTTGAGAGACGAGACATCATTTTTGGCTAGACGAATGGTGTGAAGGGTTTCTGCCAAGGCCAGCAGTCTCTTGAGGACCAACGCGTCGATCCTATCGTGGTCCATTTTGGGGAAGGCGGCTTTCGCCAGTGCCAAAAGCGCGCTACGGAAGACGTGGGCCGACTCAGTCTCTCCCTTCCGTCGTGTTTGCGAATTTGTGGCGCGTGTTCGCCGGAGGCTCGTAGATAGATGCCATTTACTCGAAAGCCTGCGTGAGGGTGGACCTCTCCAGTGGTGGGATGGCGAGGAACGCCGCAAGGGCGTTGTCGTCGAGGGTGGCAGGCAACGCCCGCAGCACCTCCGCCTCCGTCCATCCCACAAAGTCAGCATTCGTGAGGAACCGCCACTTGAAGGCCATTCAGTCGCCCCTCGTAGCCGTGAACTCTTTAATAAAGGAAAGCCGACATCGCAGAGCTGGGATGTCCATCTGCGCCGAAGGCGTGTCTTCAAGTTTGGCGGGCCGCGCGCTCTGCACCGGCGACAAAATGGCGGCCAAATACGCGGGCTGCGCCGCCGAATTTCCAGCCTGCTGCAAAATGGCGGTGGAGTCGTCATCCATGAGCGGCATCACCACTCCCTCCTTCACTGGCGAGACCGTGAGACTGATCTCTGCGAGGAGCGAAGCCGCAGCAAGGAGGAGCTTCGCAAGGCGACCGTGCGCCTCCTGGAGGGTCTCCTCCGCCAACGGGGAAGCGTCACGCGCCTGGATGACGCCCTGCTCCGCTGGTAGTGTCTCCCCCGCATCCTCCAGAGCTGGAGGTGGGACGAGGTCCTCGTCCTCGCTGTCCGACGTCCTGGTACATGGTCTGCGATGTGTAGACATAGTCTACTGCTAGCTATATAGACTAGCGTGTTGGCCACTTCCGACACCGGTTGTAGTGAGTCCAACTGAGTCGCAGACATTAGTCTTCAGAGGCAACACATTTATTGTAACACTTATATACAAAGGGGTAACTACCCCTTTACCAGATACAGCCTGGGGTGGTGACCACCCAGCTAACTACACTATACGTAGGAGTTACAGCTACGAAGGGTCGGACCCTCACTCGGGTCCCCGACCACGTGTTGATGCCTGGTAGGACATAGAGCTTCCAGCTTGTAGACGTAGAGCTTCCAGCTTGTAGAATGAAGGCGGCCCTGATCCCTCTCAGGGACCCACTTTATATCTTCCGGGATCGGGGACTGCTCCGCCCTCGGCCCCGCCCGCCTTCTCGAGCGTTCTAGCTCCCTCTCGATTCCTCTCGAGAGTTCTCCCTGGACACGTGATCATCCCCTAGTTCCCCCACCTGGGGCCTTCTCTGTGGACACCCCATATCTCGTGTCTAGGGGGTCAACCAGAGTGCCATGGCCCAGGGCAACCCTGTCCTTGGGCTTACACTTTCCCGCTTCTCCTTGTGGGAGCCCGCACTACACGCTATGCGTGGTGCCCGCACTATCCCAGTGCTCACCAAGGGCTGGTACTACACCCACCTACGGGGTGTACGCGATGACGGTGCATCGCATGTCGTGCTGTGCTAGATCCGGCCTCACACACCAACTCACAAGGTGCTGTCCGCGATGTAAGTACATCACACACCACGGCCCTCTCGGGCCGGCACCATACAGTGACATCCCCGATGTCACTACAGTTTTAATAACCTGATTGCTTTCAGCAGTATTGCTGTTCGATCTTGGTTTTGCATTCATTGCTCTGTTAATTTGACCATTATAGTAGCCATTTAATTGAGCATCTTGATGAGAAAGGATTTCTGTGCTTATGCGATCTAACCGAAAAACCTTCATTATACCTACTATGATCACCCAGGAATGTCTGTCCTTAATGCTCATGACGTCACTCCACATCGACCAGCACCCTCATTAATATTCATGAGCAGGTGACGTCCTCCAAATGGACACCCCCCCCCACCCCTCCTCATTAATAATCATAAGGAAGGCACCCCGCTACGACCCATTGTGTCGACGATAAACTCTCCTACGTACAAACTAGCCCGTTTTCTATCAGATACTCTGCTCCCTTTCACAGGCAAGACCTCTTCAGCAGTACTCAACTCAACCCAATTAGTCTCTATGGTTAAGGACATGGTACTATCTTCTTGGTTCTTTCGGTAAAGTCACGTAGAAGGGAAGTAATAAAATAATAAAAATACGTGACTTTACCGAAAGAACCAAGAAGATGAATCCCTGCAGTCACGAAAGCTTTAAATCGACATGGTACTATCTCCTGATGACATCCTCGTCACCTTTGATGTAGTATCTTTGTTTACCAAAGTCCCAGTACCGGACACCCTAACAATAATTGAGGACTTAGTCCAACATGGATTGAATTCTGATGCACCTGCGCTGGTTAGGCATTGCCTCACCAACACCTATTTTACCTGGAATGGCACCTTCTACAAACAGAATGAGGGTACCCCTATGGGCTCCCCTTTGTCACCAGTTATAGCCAACATATTCATGGAAAAGTTTGAATCAGACGCCATCCAGACATCCACCCTGCGTCCTTCCCTGTGGAAGAGATATGTGGATGACACTTTCGTCATCTGGCCACATGGCCTCCCAGCATTGAACCACTTCTTGGACCACATCAATTCTAGACACCCATCCATCAGATTCACCATGGAAGTGGAGAAAGACGGTAAACTACCATTCTTGGATATTCTGTTTGAGAGGAGTCCTGACGGTTCCTTGGGACATTCTGTCTACAGAAAAGCCACCCACACAGACTCCTACTTGAAACCGGATTCCCACCACCACCCATCTCAAAAGAACTCTCTCATCAAAACGCTATACCACAGAGCACATGGCATTTCTGACAAACACCACCTGACCGGTGAATTAAGACATGTACATCGGGCCCTCAGGATGAACGGATACTTTGACCGTACTATCCGCCAAGCTGTCTCTCCCACCACACAGAAACAGCCACATGAAACTCCGACCAAAACCATCACGTTACCATACATAGCTGGCGTGACCAAAAAGATCTCCAAAATTCTAAACAAACATAAGATCCAAGTCCGATTCAGTACAGTGCATAAAATCCGTGATCTGATTCCATCTGTGAAGGATGTCGTTCCTGACTTACAGTATCCTGGAGTCTACAAATTGAGTTGCATTTGTGGTGATTGCTACATTGGAGAAACGAAACGTCATGTTTCTGATCGTGTCCGCGAGCACAAGTCAGATCTGAAACACGGCAGAACTGATTCTTCTGCCGTGGCCGATCATTGCTACAACTCGGTGGGCTCTCATGAAATTGTCTTTTCCGAGACCAAGGTTCTCTGCAAACCTCCCGGCTACCATCAAAGGTTTGTACACGAAGCCATACAAATATACAAACACAGACATAATTTCAACCGTGATGATGGGTACAAACTTAGTAATCATTGGAAAGATGTTATCAACCACGCAAAAAAGACTTAATCACAAATTTTTTGGACCATCTTATCTGACAGGCACTATTTTACTGTACTTTACCGAGTGTTAACATCCCCAGTTATTTTAACAGTACTCTCTTCATTGTTCAGCCAGCATTGGTATAAACATGGGCATTTTCGTTCTTTTGTCTATCATGTGTATCAGACCCCCCCTCCCCCTCTCTCTCCATTGATTGGCGTGTGCAGTAATTGGCCGCTTGCGCACAAGCGCTTCCACGTCCGTCGCCCACCCTTTTGGCCTCGCCCCCCCCCCCGCCCCCCCCCTCCCTCCCGATACGTTCCATTCATTGGCTACCATAGTCTGATGAGCTCCCCCTAAGTTTGTACCCATCATCATTTTCGTTCTTTTGTCTATCATGTGTATTAGACCTCCCCTCCTCCTCTCTGCCCATTGTGTTGGCGGGTGCAGTGGCTGGCCGCTTGCGCACAATCGCTCCATTGTGTTGGCGTGTGCAGTAATTGGCCGCTTGCGCACAAGCGCTTACACGTCCATCGCCCACCCTTTTGGCCTCGCCCCCCCTCCCTCCCGATACGTTCCTTTCATTGGCTACCATAGTCTGATGAGCTCCCCCCTCCCTCTCCCTCCCCCCTCAACTCGCTTTTAAGGGATTACATCTTGAATCATTGCCTCACTTGATACAGCTAATCTGGCTGTGAGGGTCCCACCTGATGACGGAGACTTGTGTTGCCTCCGAAACGTCGTGATTTTTGTTTTTATTTTATTTTACTTTCTACGTGACTTTACCGAAAAAACCTAAGAAGACGTCCATCATAGCCTGCACAGCAAGGCACGGCAACGGGCAACCCGGCATTTCCAAACAGCCCTGATCCACGAGGATCTTAACGGGCATCCTACGAAGGAAGTCGGTGCCCAACAAGCAGGGCACCGCTAACGAACGTGAAATCAAAACCGTCCCCGACGCGGCCACATTACCAACAGCAATATGAACATCAACCTGTCCGATGATGCCCATACTCCCCCCGTTAGCAGCAATACATGTGTCAAAAGCCGGTCGCACCCGTGAAGCCGGAATAGACAGTAGGTGGAAATGACGTCAGATATAGTCACCGATGCCCCAGTATCGACTAAAATTCGAACGTCCACCCCCTGTATAGTATCCGGTACGGTGGAGGACCCCGACGAGGCCGCGACGACATGGCACGCCAATTTCCGCCATTGCGTAACCTTGCGCGGCGGCCCCCCAACAGCCTCACGCACTTCGCGAAATACAGGAACATTTAACGCGCTGGAAGATGCCTGAGGTGTCAACACCTGCCGGGGGTCCGATGCGTACCGACTTGCCTGGCCAGGTAGACGGTCTGATCCTGTAGACGACCCCGAAGGCGGAGGCACGGGAGACGGAGGACGGGGACGACTCCGGCAGTCGCGCGTGAAGTGACCCATCTGGCCACATCTGAAGCACACTGATCCCGCACGACGGGAGGCCCCCTCAGCGTTTCCACGCGGCGTCATAGAGCCACGTCGCGGCACCCAGCGGAGCGCAGCAGCGGCCAGATCTCCGTCGCCATCGTCGTCCGGATCATGGACGATATGAGAAGGCGCCCAGCCATCCGGTTCCCCATCCTTGGCGGGGTCTCCCATCCAGGTGGCCATTTGTTTCCACCGATGCAAGTTAACCTTTGCGTCGAGGCACCTGGCAGCCCATTGGGATGTCAATGGCTCGTGGCCGCACACCGGTAGTGAGATGTCCATTTTCTTGGACAACTCCAACATCTTAGTCAGAATCAAGGGGTCGTGTCGGTCAGCCGTAGAGTCAGGGTAAGCGGCCATCGCGAGCGCCACGAGTGTGCCGCGATACACGAGTGGAGACTCGTTGGTTCCCCGACGCCGATGCATGAATTTCTTCTGCGCGTCAAATGGTGGTTCGTAGATTTCCACTATCTCAGCGAATGCATCCCGCAGTGTATTCTTCCCTGAGGGAATAGACCGGAACACTGCCAATGAAACATCGTCCAGCAACGTGGGCAAGGCCTCCAGCGCCTCGTTCTCCGTCCATTTCACTGAACGGAAAGCGGATTCGAACCGCCAGGTAAAGGCATTCCAGTCACCGCCCGCGGTGAATTCTTAATGTTGGGTAGGCGATTGCTCCGCTGAGCGCCCCCGTCCCCGGCCGATGCTGCCTCCCCCGGGCGCATGCCACGCTGCTCGAAGAAAATGGCGGCATCGGGTCGCGCGCTCGCGGCCGCACCCAAAATGGCGGTTTCGCGCCACGTGCCGCCCGTTGCGGGCGCGATGGCGGCCCACGCTGGTCCCAGCGTCGTAGACGAGGCGACCAGCGTGACAAGGTTCAGAAGAACGGCTTGGAGAGAATCAATTTGCTCCGCCAGCCGCTTCCAACCGTCCTCCGCTGCCGGAGACGAAGACGACTCAACGTCCACGTCCTTGCATGGTCCCTTGGTCGACCCAGCCGCGGTCGCGGCAACCGGGTCTGCCAACTCTTGGCTGAGCGGATCATCATCTTCGTCCGAGGACGGCGCAGGTGGATCTTTTTCTTGAGATGCTTGGAGATCACAGCAGTGACCGATTCGTCCAAGTTCAAGAGTCACTTGAAATAAACGACTGCAACGACGATCTGGATTGGTGTCTTATGTGTTTATTACTCTTCCCCAGATGGACAGCTCGGCCCTCTCTCTCTCTCCCGCACGGCTGCACGGCTTCACCCTCGTTCCTGCGTGGTTCAGTGTTCGCTCGCGCCAACTCTCTCACAGCCTCTGCCGCTCCCGCGCGTCGCTGACAGGCAGCTCGCTGGGAGGAAGCCTCCGGCCCGCCATGTGGCCGCTGGCGTTCCGGAGGCGCGCGCGAGGCCCTGCTCTCTGACTCCGCACACTGCTCCCGAGCTCTCTTCGACTTCCCCTTATATCCCCTGGCCTACGTCATCAAGCCCCGCCTACAGCCACGCCCCCTCATGAACATTCTAGATGGTTACTTCCCCAGAGCATTTAAGCTCCACCCCTAACTCTGGCTCGTCCCTCTGATTGGGTGATGGTCCAAGCGGCGGAGCTTATCGGCGATCGGCAGTGAACTCTCGTATTACAAAAGTTAAATGGACGTCTTGATGAACAAGGGATTATAACCTTAAAATGAAATAAGTCTGTGTCACCACGCCCTTACAAATTGCACACGCATAGATGCAATGAATATCACGTCGCGGTCTACTTTTCGCTTGCAAGTTTCAGATTTACTGCAACACACCTGTCCTTGGACGGGCAAAAGGCTAGTGAATAATATTGGTCGTGAAAGCCCTACGTGTTAAACATACATTATGCATGCATATTATGCATGCACATTGTTTTTGTACCTCCTGTCGTTTGCGTGCAATAAGATAGTAGTACCTGTTATTGTTTGCGTACTGGTAATCCCCATTGACGTATACATTTGTAGAGGTGATTGCCACTCCCCATTCAATAGTCCTGCAGTACCACTGGGTGTCAACAGGGTACAGCAGCGTTACCTCACGAGGGAAATGCCAGGGGTCAAACAGAGGTAACAGCGGATCCCAATAACGGATGCCGAGGGAATGATGTAACCTCCCTGGATAAACCAGAAGGTTCCAGAAAGGGGGCATGGCTAGGGCGGAGCCAGCCACGAACCGGTATATCAGCCAGAGCACTGAGAGCTCTGGCTCAGTTATCTCCACACAAAGACTGAAGCCCGGGCTGAAGATAGGACCCTGGACCCCAAGCTCTACAGTCCTTCTCAGGGCTGGAGCTCAGTGAGGCCAGTGGTCAGGGGGAGAATAGGTCCCGGACCCTGGATCCAAACTCAGTGAAGCCAGTGGTCAAGACCCACAGACCGTTAGGCTAACTGGGTCACCAGTATTAGGTCCCGCCGAGTCCAGAGGCTATACTTCCCCAGGTACCGGGTAAGGGGACTGTCATACCCCTTGTGTGTTCGGGACTGTGTCGAAGAAAAGACAATAAAAGTAGTGTGCCTCATAAAGAAGTTTATTCGTCAATATATGCACACTACACATTTAAACAATGTATTATTTGATATAAGCAATGTAAGCCTGTAGCTATAATCCTTGTTCCGCCTTGAAATGTATATAAAATCACAAACACATAAAAAAAATGTGAAATACATTCTACAAAGTCGTGGGAAAGCGATTTTGGGATAATCGTAAAATTGTGAACATTTATATTGTATCGTGCACATTATATTGTGATAACCTACACTCATTATACCATCTGGAGCGCATGTTTACGTATAATTTCATTATAAGGCCTCTGAAATCACCACTTAAATTGGTTATGTTTAAAAAATACCTATAAGCATGTCAAAGTATTAAAAGCTAAAGTAAATAACGTGTATCTCTGTGTACGAATTGGCATGTACCTAACCCCACTGAAATCGCAATGCCCTACCTACATTGTAAAAATCTGTGTAAAATACCTGTAATCACCCCCCGTAGGTGCAGTCGGTTGTAAATACCTTAGCGACACTATTTGTGGGAAAACAGAATACCTAACAACACATACAGGGTGCAGGACACCCGCTTAATCGATGTGAACTTACAGCACACTATTGACTCACCTTCTTGGTTCAGGACGTGCTTTGTCTCGGTACGTTTGTGGTCCTTCCGACGTGCATTATATCGTCCGGCGAGTTCACGTTGAGGATAAATAATTTTGTTTTTTTTGTTCTATTCGTGCTGTGTATGACCGCGAACATGGCACGCTCAGCCAAGTAGGAGTTCAAAGTCTACTCTCCAACCCATTCCCTGCCACCCACGCACACCTCGGTCGCAGTCCTCATTAGCAGAGCCCTGCTTGCATTTTAAATGCGACCGCACCTTGGAGGATTCCTGAACCGCTCAAACCACGGTCAGATCTTCCTTAGAGTTACCGTATTTGACAGTTGAAAAGTACGCCAAATATGAACTCAGTTTAACACGTAGTAGGCT
Organism: Lampetra fluviatilis; assembly: GCF_964198595.1. Classification (NCBI taxonomy): domain Eukaryota; kingdom Metazoa; phylum Chordata; class Hyperoartia; order Petromyzontiformes; family Petromyzontidae; genus Lampetra; species Lampetra fluviatilis. The sequence continues at coordinate 1,135,925 of NC_136325.1, read as the reverse complement.
TTCACGACCAATATTATCCACAATATAGATTTTTTTTGGGGTTAAATCGCGTAAATATCAACGTGTCGTTAAAACCACCACTATCTGATACAACGAATTATTAAGCTTTGTCACGTAAATAAAACATGACAATTCGTTCCGAGTTCAGCAGTTCGTTATTAGCCAACTCTGGCTGTCGCCTGACGAGGCTGGTTTGTAATTACCAGCGAAACGTTGTACTCCAATTGAAAATGGTGTGGGTTTACGCTCCAACGCACCAGTGTGCTGAACTTGTAACTAATTGTCATGTTTTGTTTACGTTTAAACAAGGTGACGCCCTTGATGGCTGACTTTCGTGAAGAGTTGCTACCATTTAAAACGTTTATTCATGTTTAGGGTCAAATTAAAGGTTGGTTAGGGTTGACTGTACAGGAGTTACAGTGTCCATGCCAACACTTGAAATTGAATTGGCCTCCCATTCCAATGCAGGACCCTTCTGAAAGTCTGTAGCTTCAATGAGGCTTTCCTGGATGAAGGACATTACGATTCTAGCAATTATAACCGACAGCCATATGTAAGTATTGCGGCTGGGTGCAGGTATGGAGCAGTGACGTGCGGTGAGGTCAATGACTGGGTAGGCACTGGCTCGTGTCAGCCAGATTCACACACTGAGGGGGGTGTGGTCTCACTGAGGGGGGCGTGTTAGACACGTCCCCCTCAGTGAGGCAGATGTGATAGCTGCCTCCCCTGGTGCTTTTTCATTGCAGTTTATACACATACGTGAAATAAGTTACCTGGAGTATGGAAGGCAAAGACATGAAATTAAGGGGTCTACAAACATTAGATTGGTGATATACTGAGATAGTCACAGGCACACGCTTATTGCCTGCGCTCCATCCAGTTACTGACGGGTTGCGTAATCAGAGGGGAGGCTGAGCTTGTCGCTGCCTCACCACTTGTCTCTTCCAGTATTTGCAGCAGAGCTCCGCAAATTTGGCGATTTTGACTATAAAAATAATTGGAATCGTACAGAAATGAGATTTATAACACAGATCAGTGGAAAAATCTTAATATTTTTTAATTTCATTATTCTTTTTTTTTTACTTTTCGTAACAGCTATTTTCATTGGAGTATGACAGGTGAGGCTCTGCCTCCCCTGCCTCCCCTGCCCGCACGTCCCTGGTGTGGAGGCCGATGTCCACCTCCACGATCCCCGTGAGCGGGCGGGGCGCGACGTCCCCCCCGCTTCACTCCCCCCTCCTCCTTGTCGGCCGCCTCTCGCCGGGCCCCCGCCGATCGGGTGATCGGCCCCCCCACGCAAGCGCCCTCGCTACTCGGCTGGCTCACCACCACCCGGGGTTATCTCACGTGCACTCAAATTACACCACCACAAAAACGAAAGCGGAGGCGTGCACGCACGTGCCCCTGCAGGCGCGTATTCCCCTCACAAAGGTTGGCGCTGAACAAAAGAAATGGCGGCGGTATGAATATGCGCGTACCTGCGCTAAAGAGAAAGAAGCAGCAGCCTTAATCCGCTGGGCAAACACGCTGTGTTAACACACGCAACCGCCCCAATTACTCACGTGGCACTGCAGGCGCGCGTTTTCCACACACCGTAAACACGCGCAAACGACGGCGGCCGTATATGTTGCAATACACTCGCACCCCACACACACAGAAATCACATTGCACCGATATTCTGAACTAAAGTTTATTAATGGCGCCAATACACACTACCTGGAGGAGGAATATTTCGCGAGGAGAGCCCAGCCTAACTCTGACTATGAACCCAGTTACACAAACGTCTCGTGGGATGCCAGCAAGCAGCGCTCGTTGGCATCCCACAGATGCTGTGAGCAGCTTGAAGAGGCAGGACGGCAGGGAGTGGGTCGTGACGGCCCGGAGGTTGTAGACAACTGACAAAATCGTCCCTTGGCTCCTCTTTTTATGCTCTAAACTTCAAAGGCCCAGGGGGACGTTGCGCCGCGCAGCCAATCACGCGCTTACCTTTCGATTTTAAACTGATGCCCTGCCCTCACCTGGAGCGTTATTTTCCGCTACGCCTCGACCCATTGTTCTCTGTCCCCCTTCGAGTACTGCGGCAGCGGGGCGGGCAGCGCCCCTGTTGCTCCTTTGTCTGGAAGGGCTCCCACGCTTTTGCCTACGTAATATGCCACCCTCCACTCGTATTCGAGTGCTATGGCGGCGGCTGCTACCGGCGGGCGGCGGAGACCCCCCGTTGCCCCTTTGTCTGGAAGGGCTTCCGCGTTTTTCCTGCTCAATGTTCCATCCTCCATTCTCCCCTCCGAGTTGTACCTCATTAGGGTTGGCCCAGGGAACCTTCCTGCACCCATACAATTTTAAGCCAATTTAGGGGCACCGCAATGTAACCTGTCCTTTGAGGGTCGGCCAATCTCCTGCACGAGGAAACCGTGGGGCTCTCCCTCTAGGGGCCCTTCGTATTAAAACCCGATTTGCCAGGCAATCCCCTGCCAGGACACTATGTGGGTGCGCTGCGTGTGGGTGTGTGTTTAGTGCGATGGCCGGGAGGGGATTGCGGCGTTTGCGGAGTTGCTCCGCGGTCGTGGCACCACACAGGCCTCCCCGAGCCATGTCAGTCATAGAGGTAGATGGACCATGCTTCACCACACTAGTTAGTGTGGCTTGGTAAAGAGGGCAGCAAATTTATATGATACGATATCGTAGAAAGCACCGTATACTTGTGTGTATTGTGAGATTGAACTCCATAGTGTATATTTAGAGTTTATATTTGGAGTTTGTATGTTTTCTCCATGGTCAGGTGGAATTTTCTCCTGGCTCCTCCGGGTTTCCCTCCACGTTTAGAATCAACACGTGTTTAGAGTATTTGGCTGCTATAAATTTCCACGTGATAAGTCACTTTTTTTAGCTATCTTTTGTGGCCAGGTCGCTTCTGAAAAAGAGCTATACAGCTCAGTGGGCCTTACCTAGTAAAATAAAAAAAGTTAAATGGGAGTCAAAGTGCTTCATACTGCAGTAATAAATAATTAAGAAACCCCGCGTGAGCATCGCCGGAAGTTTGAGCATCGTATTGGAGTAGGACGGAGAGGCTGTTCTCATGGAACAGAGCGGTCCAGTTTGTCCACTCTCGATCCAAGCCACCAGGCAGTGCCACACGTCACGCCATGCCGGCCAGGGGCGTTCGTTCTGAAGGCCCTGGGTTATTTCACTCTCTGGAAGCTTGTAGTTGGTTACCCCTTTTTGACCGTTGTTATCTGCATTTTTCTAAGTTCATCACACAACTGCATCGAGCGTAGATTAGTTGAAAGCAAGGTAAATAGAGGGCACAATAACATTCTGCTGTACTACAGTTTATCTGTGAGACACTCCCAAAGGTGTGGTTCACCATTTTGACAGGCGTTACCAAGGCTATTAAAGTTGTGCACAAGGTCATAACGCCCACACAATGAGTCCATGACAATCGGAGATGCACTGCCTTTAGGACTGCAAGAGGTCCTAGCAAGAATGATTCAACATCACCTTGCCAGGCACGCTAAGGAGAGGCTTGCAGAACCCCAATTTGTTTTCAGGCAAGGGTGGACCTGCACAAACGTCATATTTTCTGTCAGTCTGCTATTGCAGAAGTGTTGAGAATTTCTGTCTATAAAAAACATTTTACCAACAGGACTTACATCTCTGCTTTATTGATCTGGCCTATGATATGATGATATGATCAATAGGCCAGGGCACTGGGTTATTCTTTGTGCTTTTGGGGCCCTTGACCCTCTGCTCACAATCATTAAGGACTTGTATGATAGTGGGCAGGCCTGGCTAAACCTGCGTGGCAGGGAATTAGAGCCTTTTCCTGTTCACCTTGCTGTGCAACAAGGATGTCCTGACCCTACATTATTTGATATATTTTATGACCACATAGTTAATGAAGATTTCTATTGCTGTACTCATGGAATTCCCATCTGGTACAGATAAAACGGGAGGCTGAGCGATGTCCGTGTGCGGTCAAGGGTTGTCTCCCTATTGTTCTACCAAGTTGCATTTGCTGATGATCTTGTAATTGCTCCTCACTGAGCAGTTGGATACTCTGCTGCGGAACGTGGATTGTTCTACTAAGAGATGGGGCCTTACCATCAGTCCCACAAAAACAAAGCTCTTGCCTGGGTATTTTGTCATCAAACACTCCACTCTCTCCACTCCACTGGTGGGGTAGTTGTGGAGAAAGTGGAGAAGTTTCCACACCTGGGCAGTATGTTTATGACCAGCTTCGGTTTGGCAGTGGAGGTCTCCGAATAAGTTGAGCAGCATTATCTTTAAATCAGATGTGTAACGCTGTGTGGAATCTACCTGGTCTGTTGCTCCCCCCCTTTGAAGGAACATCTTCGCTGGTTTGAAACGTTTAGGCTGGCTTTGCCTATGATCCTTCCTGCATCTAACCAGACTAGAGTGTGAGGAGCTCACAGATCCTTTAAAAATCTGGACACAATCCCATCTGTGAGCTCCTCCGGTCGCAGACAAGGTTGTGTTGGCTGGGTCATGTAGTCAGCATGCCCAGCCACAGCATGCCCAAGCAGCTTCTGCTTGGATGGATAGAGGGAGCTTAACGGGTGAGGCATTGCTATAAAAGAGATGGAATTATGTAGTACGGAAGGATGTGGACTTGCCCGATGACTGGTACCAGCGATGTCAAGATCGGCCTCTGAAGGAGGCTTGTGAAGGAGGTGACTGGGCAGTTGTAGGCAGTTGCCCTCTAACAACAGTGGAGGGTGAAAGACGGATGCTCACAACGCATAGAGCAACACGCGGCTAAACCAGAGAAAGCTGCCACAGTGGGGAGTACAGGTGGTACCTCTGCCGATTATATCAGTTAGTCAATGCATGACACCTGGGTCTGTCCCATGATCTCCTGCCGACGAGCCTTCAACATGTGACGTGGCCTCAAGATGCACCTAGCATGGCACAAGCGCCGCAGTGGTTGTATGTGAAGTTGATTGTGATTTCGAGTTCCTGCTGATGTTATACTGTACACCACACGCTCATTTTTTGTGTGTGTTTCATCATTATACAAATACAAAGTACATTTTCGATGCAACATTTGAATTGGTGGCTGGAGAAAAATTAAGGCCACTTCTTGTCCTGAGAGCGTCAATTTTCTGACATGTCGTTTGAGTTCGTCGACCTGTGATGTAGAAGTCGGCTTTTATCGTGTTGTCGTGTTCCTCGTGTTTGGAGACTAAGGTCACTGCGGTTGTGGCTGTAAACGCAATTGTGAGCGCTGGCAATGGTGACGCACGTTGCTCTGACGTGGCTCTGGGGGAACCCGCACCTTGGAGCGGGAAGCGCCCTCTCTGCGAGCACAGAAGCCGGGGGTGGTGGGAGATTGATTACACGTTCAGTCAACTCCGCCCCTGGCATTCGTATTGAAAATCACAGCCCCCCTTATAAATCCACTGCAAGCCTCTCTCCCCCCCACAAGCCTTTTTCCACACTCTGCAACGTGGTTGAGTGCAGGGTTGGTGGAGGGGCACGCGGGGTCCGGATCAACGTATCGATGCCAGCGACGTAGCCCGGTGGTGGTGACGGGCGTGTTTGTCGCGCGCGTGCCTCTGGAGGTTTCGTGGTTAAATCCAGTAAGCATCCTTGGTTAATACTGCGGCTGTATTAACCACGATCTAAGGCGCCATTTTTTACCGAGCATCTGTGAAAAATAGCTTTTTAGTTCATCTTATTCCTCCAATATAAATACATATTCGGATTTGCTTCACAGTGGACGTTCAGGAACCTGTGAAATCACTTAAAGAAGAAGCTTAAGCCATTATGTATCTATGTTGACCTTTCGCACCATACGTAGCCAACCGTGCTGGTGTTGTGGTCCAAATTTGAAAAAAGATGGGAAATGCCCTGGGGAACCGAGCAATTGTTACCCCCCCGCCCCTACTGTGACACACTCAGCAGGACCCTCCGGAAAAAGAGGCTTGAGACTTCGTAAGGCTTTTCTGGGTAAATGAGCAGATTAATAATGATGATGATGTTTGCATTTTTGGGCCTGGAAGTGATCTCAGGTCATGAGGTACACAGTGCACTGAGTGTACCAACTACGGCCTAACCCACTCTCTCGAGTTGGCGCAATACGCGATTGCGTTCCTGCTAACGTCGAGATAAGAGCACACATTTTACGCTATAAATACAGGAATGTTAAAGTCCACTGCAGTTCACACATTAGTTTTTACTGGTAGCCAGCCAAGTCTTAAGTCACATCTATGGTACAAGGCGTAAGACCATTGAGGGGGTCCTCGTAACCCCTGACCCAGATGACTAAATCTTTAAATTGACGCAACCAATCCATATATTGAATACAACAGTGTGTACATACTGCAGTTGCGAAGGCGGATCGAGATGAAAATGGAAATCTGAACCGAATGACGCACGGCAAAATTTCAGTGCCTGAAGGGCGACGTTGTACTGATGCGAATTGATGTTAAACCGTGACCAGCAATGGCTTCATGTGCACGTTTATGGTTTTTCGGGGGACATCCAGCGACACACGGCACCGAGTCTTCATATCACGAGGTGGGCAGGAGTTGCCGTGGCAAGGCTACGTCATCCGCCTCCAATTTCGCCGACAGCGGGAAATCTTGAGGAGGGTAAGGGGCTGGGGCGCGGGGATTCCGCCAGGATCCATAATGCCCAAGGGCGCGGTGATCACCTAGGGCAAGCCGTGCAATCGAGCCTTTGGTCCATAAAACAACACACACGCAGAATGCATGCGTGGAGCCATAGTGACCTTTGTGAGGCAAATCCCCAACGTTTCGCAACGCTCGTAAAGCATAACTACACTGCGTGCGCTTTGTACGTCTAATAAAGAAACGTTACGAACTTTGTGCGGTCATTGTGCAAGGTGTGGCACAGCTCGATAAAGTGCTGAATGACTGAGGCTGTCCTCCGGTTATCGGATGCACACAATCGTGATTGAGTGGCTCATAAATTGGTATGGTGTTCGACAAGGGCCAGACACCTACATTTGGTGTAAGTATAGTCGACTCTATATGTATGCTCAAAACAATAATTGCGGCCTAGTATATGTGTTTATATATACAGTGCCTCCGCTAATGTATGTCTGTGGAGGAGGCTCGTGAAGGATGCTACTGGGCAGTTGGAGGCAGACGCCCTCCAGCAACAACGGAGGGCAGAGCAGTGACGCACACAACAATGAGCGGAACGCCGGGTGGCTAAAAAACAGCAAGTTGTCATAGTAGGGGGCACAGGTGGTGCATTGGCTAACCATCTCAGTCAGTCCCGTAACCTGCCAGCGGGCGTTCGAAACTTCACGTGGCCTTAAAGTGCACATAGCCTGGCACAAGTGCCGTGGTGACATCACCACCACTTAGTGGCGAATGGCATTTACTGTTATGTAATTGTGCAGCTTATGTGTACATGCGTAGGCATCATTGAGGTGACCTCGTACACATAACATGTTTTTCCAACCTCAGACATTTATTTTCCAAACTCGTAATCCTAGCCAGCTTTACAGTTTCGATTTAAAGCTTTCGTGACTGCAGGGATTCATCTTCTTGGTTCTTTCGGTAAAGTCACGTAGAAGGGAAGTAATACAATAATAAAAATAAAACATAATAAAATAAAATAATTCTATTGTTTTATTTTTATTATTTTATTACTTCCCTTCTACGTGACTTTACCGAAAGAACCAAGAAGAGGAGCTTTACAGTTGTCTGAGGATGTTGACTTTTACGTTTGATCTAAAGTTGCCACGTTATTGTTGTTGTTGCGAAACCGACCCTATTACCTGCAACTTCCATTGACCGACGGGAGATGTAGGGTCCGTGAAAATGATTATTCTTGTCCATAATAGTCCTCTTCTTTGGGATTATATGCGGGGTTTCCCCTATCTTGCTTCCTAAAAGCGGCTTACTACCCCACATTTATTTGTCGTGGATAAGTAGAATAATACAAATTCCTTCCATTATATGCAGGCTATTCACAAGTTTAAAACATTTATTTTCACACTCTGATTGGACAATTAAACACGTGTTAGAAACACGCGACCATACCGTCGTGCCAATGAGCAATGCAGGAAGGAAACCAAATAGAAAGTGGTGAGATAGAACCACTTATTGGCAGAAGCAAGCAGAGTACAGTATGTATGTGGAAGATGCCAACAGTAAGACAGATGTCAAGAAGTTATTCAATGGTCAATCGATTGTGGTAAGATGTAAGAATGTAGATCCATAACCGATTAGGAATGCGGTGGTCTCTCAATTTACGATGCCATCGATTAACGATATTCGATTCACGATCAGCCTCCCATAGGGTCCTATTGTTTCTATTAACGATATAGTTTCGATTAACGATATGTCTACGATATTATGCGGACCCGCCAATTTCGGCCAATTGGAGCAATCATCTAAGTGGACTCAGCAGACCTCATCTAGTCAGCGACGCCTCCATTTTATGAGTGTTTTGAGAACAAATGCCTGCTCGCTTTTCAATATTTGATGTGTGTTGAATAAGGAAACAGCTCTCTTGAATACTTAGTGCTTTTTTGCTTAAAAGTTAAATAAGATCAATAACAATGAATGTGAAGAAAGGTGCTTTAATATTTTCTCGTCACGTTTATTAAATTTGCGTATTTAAATGTTATAAGCTATGTTTTTTAGGGTGAAAAAGTTCAACTTCCGATCTTCTTGGAACAAATTAAGCCTTTACCGTGTATTTCCTACTTTCGATTAACGACAACTTAAATTCACGGTGGTTTTCATAGAACCAATTAATACCGTTAACTGAGGAACTACTGCATATGGAAGATACCAACAGTAAGACATATCAAGAAGTTTTTCAATGGCCAATCGATTGTGGTAAGATGTAAGAATGTAAGAACCATAACCAATGAGGAATATTAATGACAAAGTGAGAGGTAGAGGCTGCCCTTTGTGGGACATGTCCGCGGGGCAAACAGGAGGTTGGAATGCTGAATGGAATCTTTGCGCACACAAGTCTGGCGAACAAGGGGAAAGAACTACGAGTTGGAGGTTGTTGGGTATACTGTGAGGGCAGAATCCTGGAGGGCGTGCGTCTGTTGTGCAGCAGCTGCGGGATCCTGTGGAGGTGTATGGAGCAGCGGTGGCCAACCAGCATCTCCGTGCGGCTCTTTAATCCACCACATGACAGCTGTCACAGCACCAAAAATAACGAATGGCTCCCCGTGCCGAAAACTTTCAATATATACACATATATATATACACTTGGCTCTTTGCAGAATATCATGGGTACTTTTTGGCTGTTGGTCTGTTACAGGTTTGCCACTCTTGGTACAGAGCTTATATTTGTGTAATGAAGGACCCAGAATTTGGCACTTCTTGGATAAAGTTTATTGTCAACAACAACAACGTCCAGTGCCCCACCGGGAGCCAACGCAAGTACAGTTGACTCCCAATTATCCGCGTGTGGCTGATCAGATTTGCGGATTAACCACGCATCTGAGATTTTGACGTAAATTAATAACTCAAGCCCAAATTAATCATCAAAAAAAGTAACACATCGATATTCTTGGAAATATTTATTACAAGTCACGTGCTTAAACCGAACAAATATGTGCTCCGGTTAATCCGAAATCTATGTGATCGCCTCTACAGCACAATAGTTGCAGATCTTTACAACAGTGGGGGCGGAGTTTGATGTTGAGTGGCGTGGCTCTGCTGCTGTCCACTTAGTGGTCAGTCTTCTGCGCGGGAGCAGGAAAGTGTTATCATTGAGCACGCGCATCCATTGGTCGATCGTTAGTATTCGTTCTTAATTTAAACCTATGTTAGTGGTTTTTTACATAAATATCCACGGAAAATGGTTATATTTTTGGATTATCCAGTTAGAGGTTTTTTGGGTTAGGTCGTGTAAATATATAAATGTGTCGTTAAACCCCGCCACCACCCGACACAGCTAACGGGTTTTAACGACACATTTATATATTTACGCAATCTAACTCAATAAACCTATATTATGGATAATATTGCTCGCGAAAGCTTACGTGTTAAACTGATTAACCAGTGATTTGTAATTATCTGTCATTGGCGCGGATAATCGAGAGTCTGCTGTACTTTGCTTTCCTTCTCCCGATTGCTTCCTTCCATCATCCTTCCCATTTACCCTCACACCTTCCAATTAATTCCCCATCTGGCAACAACCCCACGCGTCACTACTCTTTCGCGACTCATATCTATGTTTATGCAATAGCGCCCCTCGTGGCGGATACTGTGTACACAGTATCACCCCCCACCCCCTATGTCTTGCAAAGACCCGATCCAAAGATGTCTAAAATACTTACGTATAAAAAGTCTACTGAGGCATTGCACAGTGACTGCATTATTAAATGTCCATTAGTTTGCGATGGACATTGAATACCCTCTTCAACATAAAATGTCAATATGACCACACCTACGATCAGCACGGTTGGCTACGGACGGTGCTGTGAAAGAAGTCAAACATACTTATGAAGTATTCGGAATGACGGCAGGAAACCACTTGACGGGTAGCACACTTTTTATTAAACCTTGACTTGTCACGATAAAACGTGTGGTCACTATTCCTCTGACTACACACACTTCACTTGACAAGTGGGGTCACTACCTCTCCCACTACACACTCCACCTGACACGTGTAGTTACTATGGCTCACGCTGCAGGCTCACACTGCATGCTCACACTGCATGCTCACACTGCACTCCAGCCCGTAACGTCCGTGGAGCCTACAGGCCCACCCCAGCTTGGGCGTGGGCCACAACCTCTGAGTCCCAAGGGCCGGCCCTCACACGGACGTTCGGCCCCGGGTCCCAGGGTTCCGCCTCTGGGTCACACAGAGCCCCGGCCCCCACAAGGACAGCGGGACTAGGTGCCGCAGGGCCCTATCTCTTCCTCCTCCGTCTTCAGTTTTCGCTGGTCACTCGCTCCCCGTGCGCCTGTGCGCACCACCTTATATAGCCCCCGCTCACGGGAGACGGAGCGTATGCGGACCTCGACGTGAGCATCCCCCTTAGTTGACCAATCCCCGCGCGCTTGCCCCAGGATCCCATCGCTGTCAGCGCGCGTCACCGATACCCAGCCAATCACTGCCTCATAACCCCCGACCCCGCGCTGACCCCTGATCCTTCACCGTCAGTGCGCGTCACCAACACACACAGCCAATCACTACGCGCTGGCACACGATCCCTACCCCAGCGCGTATCACCACTACACTTATGACGACAGTGGGAGCCTGAGCAGATCGGGTGTAAAACCAGGCAGCAACGCATGAAGTGCATTAAAGACAGCGTTTCATTGTCTATGTAATGTGTAATGTACAGCGCCGGCCCCATGACCTGGGTGTTACCGTTCATGTTGTTGCCGGACAGGGGTGTACACGGCGTGTGACTCCTTCGCCCGATATGCAGGAGGTCATGGGTTAGATCCCGACCCTGACGCCTGCTGTATATTTGGAGTTTGCGGCATCTCTCTCCCCGTGGCCGCGAGGATTTTTCTCCGGGTCCTCCGGGTTTTCCCTCCACATTTAGGATCAACATCGCGCGTGTGGCGGATTTGGCTGCTATAAATTCCCACGTGATAAGGCACTTCGTTGAGCTATCAATTGTGGTCAGGTCGCTTCTGAAAAAAGTGCTACACAACTCAGTGGGCCTTACCTGGTAAAAATAAAAATAGGTAGGGGGCCGTCCATAAATGCCGTCACGCGATTGTTGACCCCCCCCCCCTCGTCACACGGCGTCACAAAAAGTCAGACCCCCCCTCAAATATGACGTCACAAAGCTCTGCCCCCCCCAATAAAACATGCTTCAAATCGCTTCACACTATTGTCATTGTAGTGCGTATTTAATGTGGCGCTGCACTCTGATGGGAAGGGGGGGGGGAGTTTGGCTGTGGGAGTTTACAAGGGAGAGGGAAGAGGGTCTGTGGTGTGCAGGGACGGGAGGCACCGGGGAGAGAGGGGGGAGGGTTTGTGGTGTGCAAGGGCGTGTGGGGCTAGATAAATTAGCAAGTAAATGGACTTGTACAAGTCGAAATCGGACGACGACAACCCTCTTCCCTCTCTCTTGTAAACTCCCACAGCCAAACTCCTTCCCCTCCCCCCGTGCCTATATAAAGCCACAACAGCAGATCATTTTTTCACACCTGAAGACGGACGCTTGTGTTGCGACCGAAACGTCGTGTTTTCTTTTATTCTATTATTTTTTTCTATCTACGCGACTTTAACGAAAGAACCAGAGAGTATAGATATGTGTGTATTCAGGATAGCAGAGCGCACAGGCGAGGCCACATCCACCCCAGGGTGGAGGCGCGTGATGAATGATGGGAACACCGAGCCACCTCGCCCGGGGTCTCTTATCTTGACGACGGCCACCACTGCCCAGCGCTGCAGAGTCACACTTACTCTAGACGCCTTCCCGATTGAGCACGGTTGGCTACGTACGGTGCGAAAGAAGTTCAACATGCATACTAAGGCGCTATTGGGCAGAACAAGTATTAAGAATAGGTTTTACCCTTTCTGTCAATAAAACAGGAGGCATTAAGATGTTCAAACACCAAATAGTAACCTTTTGCAAGGAATGAAGTCTGAATTAACCACATGTATTTATGGTGTATAAGCAAACAAACATGCTCTGATAATATCTGCATTGTCTTTGAAACTGATTGGCCTACACTCTTCTTTATGGTCTAGTATCACCAGTGTCAATAAATTTCAAATGCAATGCATGTGAAACTGTAGATGCTGCTGCTCTGCATCCACATCAGCCATACAAAAGAAGAAGTTTGCAAGTTAGAGGCGGTGTATGGTGGGGGGGGGGTCAACCAACTTCCCCCTACTGGTGTCCATCGTAGTGAGACCTGGGGCTGTGACAGTCAATCAAAGCCACTTGTGTGCATCTGTTTCACATTTCTCCATGAAAACATTCGCTACCTGGCGACAAGGGAGAACCCTTAGGGGTACCTTCATTTTGTCTATAGAATGTACCGTTCCAGGTGACGTAAGTATTGGTAAGGCAGTGGCTTTCGGTAGTCACGTAGGTAGAAAAATAATAAATCACGACGTTTAGATCGCAACACAAGCAACCGTCATCAGGTGAGAAAGAACTGCTGCAACATCAGGTAGGAGGAAAGCTGCTGATGCAGGCTGCTTCTCAAGGGTAGAAATGGGCGTAGCCACCTCAGCTGTACTTAACTCAGCTCACTTGGTTGCTCTAATCAAGGACATTTCTCAGTCTCCAGATGATTTGCTTGTCAGTTTCGATGTAGTCTCTCTGTTCACCAAGGTACCTGTGCCTGACACCATTGCAATCATTGAAGACTTGGTCCAACAGGGACTGAATCCGGATGTACCAAGTTTGGTGAGGCACTGCCTTACCAATACTTACGTCACCTGGAATGGTACATTCTATATACAAAATGAAGGTACCCCTATGGAGTCTCCCTTGTCGCCAGTGGTAGCGAATGTTTTCATGGAAAAAAGTGAAACAGATGCACACAACTTCGTAGGTTTTTTTGGTAAAGTCACGTAGGTAAAACATCAAAATGAATGAAAATAAAATAAAAAATCACGACGTTTCGGAGGCAATACAAGTCTCCGTCATCAGGTGGGACCGTCACAGCCAGATTAGCTGCATCTGTGACGGTCCCACCTGATGACGGAGACTTGTGTTGCCTCCGAAACGTCGTGATTTTTTATTTTATTTTATTTTCATTCATTTTGATGTTTTACCTACGTGACTTTACCGAAAAAACCTAAGAAGATGATTCCTTGCAGTCACGAAAGCTTCAAATCTAGAATTAGATGCACACAAGTGGCTTTTATTGACTCTGTCCCAGCCCCAGGTCTCACTACAATGGACACCAGTAGGGGGAAGTTGGTTGACCCCCCCCCCCCACCATACACCACCTCTAACTTGCAAACTTCTTCTTTCGTATGGCTGATGTGTATGCAGAGCAGCAGCATCTACAGTTTCACATTCAAGAGTGGAAGTTGGCAGCTTTTCACGCGGCCCACTCCGTTAAGTGAGAAATCATGCCGAAATGTCATTAACCGAACATTGATCATCGAACTCACCAAAACAGCAACACTTGATCTTCTTAGGTTTTTTCGGTAAAGTCACGTAGGTAAAACATCAAAATGAATGAAAATAAAATAAAATAAAATCAAAATTCACGACGTTTCGGAGGCAACACAAGTCTCCGTCATCAGGTGGGACCGTCACAGCCAGATTAGCTGCATCAAGTGAGGCAATGATTCAAGATGTAATCCCTTAAAAGCGAGTTGAGGGGGGGAGGAGAGGGAGGGGGGAGCTCATCAGACTATGGTAGCCAATGAATGGAAAGTATCGGGAGGGAGGGGGGGCGAGGCCAGAAGGGTGGGCGACGGCGTGCAAGCGATTGTGCGCAAGCGGCTAATTACTGCACACGCCAACACAATGGAGCCATTATGCGCAAGCGGCCAACTGCCGCACACGCCAACACAATGGACAGAGAGGGGGAGGGAAGCTCTAATACACATGATAGACAAAAGAACGAAAATGCCCATGTTTATACCAATGCTGGCTGAACAATGAAGAGAGCACTGCTAAAAAACAACTGGGGATGTTAACACTCGGTAAAGTAAAGTAAAATAGTGCATGTCAGATAAGATGGTCCAAAAAATTGTAATTAAGTCTTTTTTTGTGTGGTTGATAACATCTTTCCAATGATTACTAAGTTTGTACCCATCATCACGGTTGAAATTATGTCTGTGTTTGTATATTTGTATGGCTTCGTGTACAAACCTTTGATGGTAGCCGGGTGGTTTGCAGAGAACCTTGGTCTCGGAAAAGACAATTTCATGAGAGCCCACCGAGTTGTAGCAATGATCGGCAACGGCAGAAGAATCAGTTCTGCCGTGTTTCAGATCTGACTTGTGCTCGCGGACACGATCAGAAACATGACGTTTCGTTTCTCCAATGTAGCAATCACCACAAATGCAACTCAATTTGTAGACTCCAGGATACTGTAAGTCAGGAACGACATCCTTCACAGATGGAATCAGATCATGGATTTTATGCACTGTACTGAATCGGACTTGGATCTTATGTTTGTTTAGAATTTTGGAGATCTTTTTGGTCACGCCAGCTATGTATGGTAACGTGATGGTTTTGGTCGGAGTTTCATGTGGCTGTTTCTGTGTGGTGGGAGAGACAGCTTGGCGGATAGTACGGTCAGAGTATCCGTTCATCCTGAGGGCCCGATGTACATGTCTTAATTCACCAGTCAGGTGGTGTCTGTCAGAAATGCCATGGGCTCTGTGGTATAGCGTTTTGATGAGAGAATTCTTTTGAGATGGGTGGTGGTGGGAATCCGGTTTCAAGTAGGAATCTGTGTGGGTGGCTTTTCTGTAGACAGAATGTCCCAAGGATCCGTCAGGCCTCCTCTCAAACAGAATATCCAAGAATGGTAGTTTACCGTCTTTCTCCACTTCCATGGTGAATCTGATGGATGGGTGTCTGGAATTGATGTGGTCCAAGAAGTGGTTCAATGCTGGGAGGCCATGTGGCCAGATGACGAAAGTGTCATCCACATACCTCTTCCACAGGGAAGGACGTAGGGTGGATGTCTGGATGG
Organism: Lampetra fluviatilis; assembly: GCF_964198595.1. Classification (NCBI taxonomy): domain Eukaryota; kingdom Metazoa; phylum Chordata; class Hyperoartia; order Petromyzontiformes; family Petromyzontidae; genus Lampetra; species Lampetra fluviatilis. The sequence goes on along the minus strand of NC_136325.1, from coordinate 1,120,314 downwards.
CGTCTGATTCAAACTTTTCCATGAACATGTTGGCTATAACTGGTGACAAAGGGGAGCCCATAGGGGTACCCTCATTCTGTTTGTAGAAGGTGCCATTCCAGGTAAAATAGGTGTTGGTGAGGCAATGCCTAACCAGCGCAGGTGCATCAGAATTCAATCCATGTTGGACTAAGTCCTCAATTATTGTTAGGGTGTCCGGTACTGGGACTTTGGTAAACAAAGATACTACATCAAAGCTGACGAGGATGTCATCAGGAGATAGTACCATGTCCTTAACCATAGAGACTAATTGGGTTGAGTTGAGTACTGCCGAAGAGGTCTTGCCTGTGAAAGGGAGCAGAGTATCTGATAGAAAACGGGCTAGTTTGTACGTAGGAGAGTTTATCGTCGACACAATGGGTCGTAGCGGGGTGCCTTCCTTATGGATTTTGGGAAGACCATAGAGTCTGGGAGGTCTTGCAGCCGATGGTTTTAGAGAGGGACGTTTGCTTGGTTCGATTAGGGAAGTCGAACTCGTGATGATACTGTTGGTTTTCGTCATTAGGCTTTTAGTGGGATCGTTTTTAATTTTGGAGTAACTCCCATCATTAAGAAGGTCCAGGATTTTGTTGTTGTATGAATCTTTATCCATGATGACCGTAGCATTGCCCTTGTCTGCCGAGAGGATGACTATATCATCTCTCTTTTTTAGGTCCGCGAGTTCAGAGCGTTCGTTTTTGCTGATGTTACTGGTGGGTTTCTTAGCATTCTTAAGAATCGTAGCTATTTCAGCTCTTGCTACATCCGCATGGATGTGTCCTATGCCTCTGAGGGCTACATCAATCTGGGAAATCATATCCTCTACTGGTATATATTTAGGGGTGACGGCGAAATTTAGTCCTTTGGCCAGTACCGTTTTTAGAGTGTCAGAAATTGGGATGTTACTCTGATTAATCACGGTCTTGTTAACATCCAGCTTTGCGATGTGTGGCTCTGGTTTCTTCTTAGATAGGAGGTTGAATTTGGAAATCAGGTTAGCTTTGCATTTGGCTGACATTGAGTCAGCAGAAGCAGAAGTCATGTTATCAACGTGGTTCCAATCAGAAGGTGACATTTTTTGTGTTAACATTAAATGTGTTTGTAAGAGAGTCTTGTCTAAATTATCGAGTTCAGATCGGAGTAACCTTATTCTCTCCGAGATTAGTGATAGGCTGGCTTTAAATAAGATCTGTTTGGAGTTCGGTGAGGACACAGCAGCGGATGTGAGTGTGAAAGCGATGGGTATTACCTTGTTATCTCGGCATCTCTTGAGGAAGGCCAGCGTCTCGAGAAGCTGTGACTTCTTGTCTCTTTGTCTGTTAAAAACTCTAACAGATAGGTGGAATTCCTCCCCGTAGAGGGCATTAATTCTAGATTTGAAGCTTTCGTGACTGCAAGGAATCATCTTCTTAGGTTTTTTCGGTAAAGTCACGTAGGTAAAACATCAAAATGAATGAAAATAAAATAAAATAAAATAAAAATTCACGACGTTTCGGAGGCAACAGAAGTCTCCGTCATCAGGTGGGACCGTCACAGCCAGATTAGCTGCATCAAGTGAGGCAATGATTCAAGATGTAATCCCTTAAAAGCGAGTTGAGGGGGGGAGGAGAGGGAGGGGGGAGCTCATCAGACTATGGTAGCCAATGAATGGAACGTATCGGGAGGGAGGGGGGGCGAGGCCAGAAGGGTGGGCGACGGCGTGATGATTGCTACATTGGAGAAACGAAACGTCATGTTTCTGATCGTGTCCGCGAGCACAAGTCAGATCTGAAACACGGCAGAACTGATTCTTCTGCCGTTGCCGATCATTGCTACAACTCGGTGGGTCTCATGAAATTGTTTTTTCCGAGACCAAGGTTCTCTGCAAACCTCCCGGCTACCATCAAAGGTTTGTACACGAAGCCATACAAATATACAAACACAGACATAATTTCAACCGTGATGATGGGTACAAACTTATTAATCATTGGAAAGATGTTATCAACCACACAAAAAAGACTTAATTTCAATTTTTTGGACCATCTTATCTGACAGGCACTATTTTACTTTACTTTACCGAGTGTTAACATCCCCAGTTGTTTTTTAGCAGTGCTCTCTTCATTGTTCAGCCAGCATTGGTATAAACATGGGCATTTTCGTTCTTTTGTCTATCATGTGTATTAGAGCTTCCCTCCCCCTCTCTGTCCATTGTGTTGGCGTGTGCGGCAGTTGGCCGCTTGTGCATAATCGCTCCATTGTGTTGGCGTGTGCAGTAATTAGCCGCTTGCGCACAATCGCTTGCACGCCGTCGCCCACCCTTCTGGCCTCGCCCCCCCTCCCTCCCGATACGTTCCATTCATTGGCTACCATAATCTGATGAGCTCCCCCCTCCCTCTCCTCCCCCCCTCAACTCGCTTTTAAGGGATTACATCTTGAATCATTGCCTCACTTGATGCAGCTAATCTGGCTGTGACGGTCCCACCTGATGACGGAGACTTGTGTTGCCTCCGAAACGTCGTGAATTTTGATTTTATTTTATTTTATTTTCATTCATTTTGATGTTTTACCTACGTGACTTTACCGAAAAAACCTAAGAAGATGATTCCTTGCAGTCACGAAAGCTTCAAATCTAGAATTAATGCCCTCTACGGGGAGGAATTCCACCTATCTGTTAAGAGTTTTAACAGACAAAGAGACAAGAAGTCACAGCTTCTCGAGACGCTGGCCTTCCTCAAGAGATGCCGAGATAACAAGGTAATACCCATCGCTTTCACACTCACATCCGCTGCTGTGTCCTCACCGAACTCCAAACAGATCTTATTTAAAGCCAGCCTATCACTAATCTCGGAGAGAATAAGGTTACTCCGATCTGTACTCGATAATTTAGACAAGACTCTCTTACAAACACATTTAATGTTAACACAAAAAATGTCACCTTCTGATTGGAACCACGTTGATAACATGACTTCTGCTTCTGCTGACTCAATGTCAGCCAAATGCAAAGCTAACCTGATTTCCAAATTCAACCTCCTATCTAAGAAGAAACCAGAGCCACACATCGCAAAGCTGGATGTTAACAAGACCGTGATTAATCAGAGTAACATCCCAATTTCTGACACTCTAAAAACGGTACTGGCCAAAGGACTAAATTTCGCCATCACCCCTAAATATATACCAGTAGAGGATATGATTTCCCAGATTGATGTAGCCCTCAGAGGCATAGGACACATCCATGCGGATGTAGCAAGAGCTGAAATAGCTACGATTCTTAAGAATGCTAAGAAACCCACCAGTAACATCAGCAAAAACGAACGCTCTGAACTCGCGGACCTAAAAAAGAGAGATGATATAGTCATCCTCTCGGCAGACAAGGGCAATGCTACGGTCATCATGGATAAAGATTCATACAACAACAAAATCCTGGACCTTCTTAATGATGGGAGTTACTCCAAAATTAAAAACGATCCCACTAAAAGCCTAACGACGAAAACCAACAGTATCATCACGAGTTCGACTTCCCTAATCGAACCAAGCAAACGTCCCTCTCTAAAACCATCGGCTGCAAGACCTCCCAGACTCTATGGTCTTCCCAAAATCCATAAGGAAGGCACCCCGCTACGACCCATTGTGTCGACGATAAACTCTCCTACGTACAAACTAGCCCGTTTTCTATCAGATACTCTGCTCCCTTTCACAGGCAAGACCTCTTCGGCAGTACTCAACTCAACCCAATTAGTCTCTATGGTTAAGGACATGGTACTATCTCCTGATGACATCCTCGTCAGCTTTGATGTAGTATCTTTGTTTACCAAAGTCCCAGTACCGGACACCCTAACAATAATTGAGGACTTAGTCCAACATGGATTGAATTCTGATGCACCTGCGCTGGTTAGGCATTGCCTCACCAACACCTATTTTACCTGGAATGGCACCTTCTACAAACAGAATGAGGGTACCCCTATGGGCTCCCCTTTGTCACCAGTTATAGCCAACATGTTCATGGAAAAGTTTGAATCAGACGCCATCCAGACATCCACCCTACGTCCTTCCCTGTGGAAGAGGTATGTGGATGACACTTTCGTCATCTGGCCACATGGCCTTCCAGCATTGAACCACTTCTTGGACCACATCAATTCCAGACACCCATCCATCAGATTCACCATGGAAGTGGAGAAAGACGGTAAACTACCATTCTTGGATATTCTGTTTGAGAGGAGGCCTGACGGATCCCTGGGACATTCTGTCTACAGAAAAGCCACCCACACAGATTCCTACTTGAAACCGGATTCCCACCACCACCCGTCTCAAAAGAATTCTCTCATCAAAACGCTATACCACAGAGCCCATGGCATTTCTGACAGACACCACCTGACTGGTGAATTAAGACATGTACATCGGGCCCTCAGGATGAACGGATACTCTGACCGTACTATCCGCCAAGCTGTCTCTCCCACCACACAGAAACAGCCACATGAAACTCCGACCAAAACCATCACGTTACCATACATAGCTGGCGTGACCAAAAAGATCTCCAAAATTCTAAACAAACATAAGATCCAAGTCCGATTCAGTACAGTGCATAAAATCCGTGATCTGATTCCATCTGTGAAGGATGTCGTTCCTGACTTACAGTATCCTGGAGTCTACAAATTGAGTTGCATTTGTGGTGATTGCTACATTGGAGAAACGAAACGTCATGTTTCTGATCGTGTCCGCGAGCACAAGTCAGATCTGAAACACGGCAGAACTGATTCTTCTGCCGTTGCCGATCATTGCTACAACTCGGTGGGCTCTCATGAAATTGTCTTTTCCGAGACCAAGGTTCTCTGCAAACCTCCCGGCTACCATCAAAGGTTTGTACACGAAGCCATACAAATATACAAACACAGACATAATTTCAACCGTGATGATGGGTACAAACTTAGTAATCATTGGAAAGATGTTATCAACCACACAAAAAAGACTTAATTACAATTTTTTGGACCATCTTATCTGACAGGCACTATTTTACTTTACTTTACCGAGTGTTAACATCCCCAGTTGTTTTTTAGCAGTGCTCTCTTCAGTGTTCAGCCAGCATTGGTATAAACATGGGCATTTTCGTTCTTTTGTCTATCATGTGTATTAGAGCTTCCCTCCCCCTCTCTGTCCATTGTGTTGGCGTGTGCGGCAGTTGGCCGCTTGCGCATAATCGCTCCATTGTGTTGGCGTGTGCAGTAATTAGCCGCTTGCGCACAATCGCTTGCACGCCGTCGCCCACCCTTCTGGCCTCGCCCCCCCTCCCTCCCGATACGTTCCATTCATTGGCTACCATAGTCTGATTAGCTCCCCCCTCCCTCTCCTCCCCCCCTCAACTCGCTTTTAAGGGATTACATCTTGAATCATTGCCTCACTTGATGCAGCTAATCTGGCTGTGACGGTCCCACCTGATGACGGAGACTTGTGTTGCCTCCGAAACGTCGTGAATTTTGATTTTATTTTATTTTATTTTCATTCATTTTGATGTTTTACCTACGTGACTTTACCGAAAAAACCTAAGAAGATGATTCCTTGCAGTCACGAAAGCTTCAAATCTAGAATTAATGCCCTCTACGGGGAGGAATTCCACCTATCTGTTAAGAGTTTTAACAGACAAAGAGACAAGAAGTCACAGCTTCTCGAGACGCTGGCCTTCCTCAAGAGATGCCGAGATAACAAGGTAATACCCATCGCTTTCACACTCACATCCGCTGCTGTGTCCTCACCGAACTCCAAACAGATCTTATTTAAAGCCAGCCTATCACTAATCTCGGAGAGAATAAGGTTACTCCGATCTGTACTCGATAATTTAGACAAGACTCTCTTACAAACACATTTAATGTTAACACAAAAAATGTCACCTTCTGATTGGAACCACGTTGATAACATGACTTCTGCTTCTGCTGACTCAATGTCAGCCAAATGCAAAGCTAACCTGATTTCCAAATTCAACCTCCTATCTAAGAAGAAACCAGAGCCACACATCGCAAAGCTGGATGTTAACAAGACCGTGATTAATCAGAGTAACATCCCAATTTCTGACACTCTAAAAACGGTACTGGCCAAAGGACTAAATTTCGCCGTCACCCCTAAATATATACCAGTAGAGGATATGATTTCCCAGATTGATGTAGCCCTCAGAGGCATAGGACACATCCATGCGGATGTAGCAAGAGCTGAAATAGCTACGATTCTTAAGAATGCTAAGAAACCCACCAGTAACATCAGCAAAAACGAACGCTCTGAACTCGCGGACCTAAAAAAGAGAGATGATATAGTCATCCTCTCGGCAGACAAGGGCAATGCTACGGTCATCATGGATAAAGATTCATACAACAACAAAATCCTGGACCTTCTTAATGATGGGAGTTACTCCAAAATTAAAAACGATCCCACTAAAAGCCTAACGACGAAAACCAACAGTATCATCACGAGTTCGACTTCCCTAATCGAACCAAGCAAACGTCCCTCTCTAAAACCATCGGCTGCAAGACCTCCCAGACTCTATGGTCTTCCCAAAATCCATAAGGAAGGCACCCCGCTACGACCCATTGTGTCGACGATAAACTCTCCTACGTACAAACTAGCCCGTTTTCTATCAGATACTCTGCTCCCTTTCACAGGCAAGACCTCTTCGGCAGTACTCAACTCAACCCAATTAGTCTCTATGGTTAAGGACATGGTACTATCTCCTGATGACATCCTCGTCAGCTTTGATGTAGTATCTTTGTTTACCAAAGTCCCAGTACCGGACACCCTAACAATAATTGAGGACTTAGTCCAACATGGATTGAATTCTGATGCACCTGCGCTGGTTAGGCATTGCCTCACCAACACCTATTTTACCTGGAATGGCACCTTCTACAAACAGAATGAGGGTACCCCTATGGGCTCCCCTTTGTCACCAGTTATAGCCAACATGTTCATGGAAAAGTTTGAATCAGACGCCATCCAGACATCCACCCTACGTCCTTCCCTGTGGAAGAGGTATGTGGATGACACTTTCGTCATCTGGCCACATGGCCTTCCAGCATTGAACCACTTCTTGGACCACATCAATTCCAGACACCCATCCATCAGATTCACCATGGAAGTGGAGAAAGACGGTAAACTACCATTCTTGGATATTCTGTTTGAGAGGAGGCCTGACGGATCCCTGGGACATTCTGTCTACAGAAAAGCCACCCACACAGATTCCTACTTGAAACCGGATTCCCACCACCACCCGTCTCAAAAGAATTCTCTCATCAAAACGCTATACCACAGAGCCCATGGCATTTCTGACAGACACCACCTGACTGGTGAATTAAGACATGTACATCGGGCCCTCAGGATGAACGGATACTCTGACCGTACTATCCGCCAAGCTGTCTCTCCCACCACACAGAAACAGCCACATGAAACTCCGACCAAAACCATCACGTTACCATACATAGCTGGCGTGACCAAAAAGATCTCCAAAATTCTAAACAAACATAAGATCCAAGTCCGATTCAGTACAGTGCATAAAATCCGTGATCTGATTCCATCTGTGAAGGATGTCGTTCCTGACTTACAGTATCCTGGAGTCTACAAATTGAGTTGCATTTGTGGTGATTGCTACATTGGAGAAACGAAACGTCATGTTTCTGATCGTGTCCGCGAGCACAAGTCAGATCTGAAACACGGCAGAACTGATTCTTCTGCCGTTGCCGATCATTGCTACAACTCGGTGGGCTCTCATGAAATTGTCTTTTCCGAGACCAAGGTTCTCTGCAAACCTCCCGGCTACCATCAAAGGTTTGTACACGAAGCCATACAAATATACAAACACAGACATAATTTCAACCGTGATGATGGGTACAAACTTAGTAATCATTGGAAAGATGTTATCAACCACACAAAAAAGACTTAATTACAATTTTTTGGACCATCTTATCTGACAGGCACTATTTTACTTTACTTTACCGAGTGTTAACATCCCCAGTTGTTTTTTAGCAGTGCTCTCTTCAGTGTTCAGCCAGCATTGGTATAAACATGGGCATTTTCGTTCTTTTGTCTATCATGTGTATTAGAGCTTCCCTCCCCCTCTCTGTCCATTGTGTTGGCGTGTGCGGCAGTTGGCCGCTTGCGCATAATCGCTCCATTGTGTTGGCGTGTGCAGTAATTAGCCGCTTGCGCACAATCGCTTGCACGCCGTCGCCCACCCTTCTGGCCTCGCCCCCCCTCCCTCCCGATACGTTCCATTCATTGGCTACCATAGTCTGATTAGCTCCCCCCTCCCTCTCCTCCCCCCCTCAACTCGCTTTTAAGGGATTACATCTTGAATCATTGCCTCACTTGATGCAGCTAATCTGGCTGTGACGGTCCCACCTGATGACGGAGACTTGTGTTGCCTCCGAAACGTCGTGAATTTTGATTTTATTTTCATTCATTTTGATGTTTTACCTACGTGACTTTACCGGAAAAAACCTAAGAAGATGATTCCTTGCAGTCACGAAAGCTTCAAATCTAGAAGCAACACTTGATAACTAATTTCACCAATCACTCCATTCACCCATTGCACGTAGACAGAAACCAAAATAGCAAGTCATTTTTTGGCGAATTCGGTAAAAAAAAACCCTCAATATTTCAAGAGTTTTAATACACGTGATGAATACGTACACAGTCCTCAGAGTCGCATGCGGCTCTAGAACCCGCAGGTTGCCGACCGCTGCACGTGAATATGCGTGGCCATGGCGCACCGTGGCGACCCCAATTGCACCCGGTGAAATCCTGTCCTTGGGCCCACGCTGATGCTGCTCGGGCGGCCGACCGCTCAAGCTACGGTCGGAGCATTTCACGTAGGGGCTTCACCACCCCGGCGCCGTGCCAGCAGTGTTCGCGGTGGAATGTGCCCCCTCCCATAGTTACGGCGGGAACGGTCACTTTGTGAACTACGAGTAGCGGAATAAGGACTGCCGGTCCACCCTGCAGCCGGACACTCATGATGGTGCAAAGTTGCTCATGGATCGCGATTCGAGTCCAAACACACGGGCACACAACCCACAACATACAATGCGCACACGCACCAACCTTCGCCACTAGGTGTCAGTGGTGTCACCAAAGTACTTGCGCCATGCTGGGTGGACTTTTAAGCACACACGTGCTCCTGTCCCTTCACTGGTGTCCCTGTCCGTACCCCGTATTGATTTTAAGATTCTCTTGCTGGTATTCAGGGCCTTAAATGGACTTGCTCCTCCCGACATTCATGACCTCCTTCACCCACATAGTCCATCAAGATCATTAAGATCCTCAGATTGTGCATTGCTCACTGTCACCACGGTCTAGGCTTCACACTTGGGGTGATGACGGCGACTTTGCAATTGCGGCTCCTGAACTCTGAAACTCGTTGCCCCTTCGAGGTCAGGCTTCTGAGAAACTTTACAAATCTTCAAATCTCAACTAAACACATATGTTTAAAATTGCTTTCCCTCGAGTTGTCAGAACTTCTGACTTTTCTTTTCTTGGTTGATGTTAAACTATTTTCCGCCTTTTCATGCACAGCACTCTCGAGAACGGTTGTTTAAGGGCACTTTATACATTGAAATTATTATTACTAATTAGCTACCAGAAAAGGTGCAACACCGTGTTTTGAAGCATGTAATACTTGTAGTTGACAACTACATGAAGGGACGTGAAATTCAGGGCGGTTAGCAGTGGTTTGAGGTGACGGCCGGTATTCGGCAGAGCCGAATTCACCAACTTTATTCAATGCATTCGATAACAACCAACCATGTGTAAGGATGTTTAAAAACCCAGACACCGATAATAACACCCATTCCTTAATTAACTTTTGCCCAAATGTAAACACACTTCTTGAAAATACATCAGTCACGTTTTGCTTTATTGTTTGTATTTAACTTGTATTCAAAACAAAACAAACGGTGAATTGCGCCCAAGAGTCAGGGCAAGGCCGACTAGGAAGTGCTGGGCGGTTTGCACTGTTCAGCACTTACGCCCACAGGTGAGGTCTGCACCAACAGGTGATGGCGGTTGCAGGTAGTTGGGGACGGCTTTTTGCACCTTCATCTCGGTCATCAGAAGGACACGGTGATACTGGATTCAGCAGTGACGGATTTGTGAGCTTGGGCCGTAGGGGTTATTGCAGTGCTACTTCGGAGTACGTGGCTCGTATCTAGAAAAGTGCGAGTTCAACTCCTGAGCCGGGGTAAATGTGAGCTCCTTCATCCTTTTAGAAGTTCGATAAAATAAGTGCTACTTTGTATGGAAGTCAACGTTGGTTGTTGCCATGGATGGACTTTCATCACCTCCCACAGAAATATGGACATTCCACCACCGGCTCAGGGGCAGCGTGGATAATTTTGAGCGCCTTCTCGTACTTGAGTGGTCAGGAAAACGCTTCGAATTGTAACGATCTACATCACGAAGGTGGCTGAGAGAAAGGGGGCCATGAGACGGAGTCCAACTTTGATGTGCAGGCACGATGCCCTCCGGGCCCAGGACACGTGTTGAGAAGCCTGGGGTGTCCATAGAGAATGCCGAGGGCGCACCGCATTTGGCTTGTACAAATGTCGTGGGTGGGCAGAAGTGGACAGCCACCCCGCCCCCCTACGTTCCCATGCGGCATTTAGGTTGCGACAAGTGGGATGGGTGTGCTTGCGTGTGTTGTAGGATGAGAGGTGGGGAGCGGTGGTGTAGCGCTAAGCGCGCTGCGCTACAAACCTGGTGACTCGAGTTCGATTCTCGCTCACGGCCAACGCTGGTGAGGATTATCTGAACTGGTCCTGGGCCTCCTATAGGTCGACTCGGCCTCCAATGAGTACCAGGTGTAATGTGTAAACATCGCCACAAGGGAGACAAAGGCGGCCGGGCGTGGTGTTGGCCACCCACCCGCTTGTGTGCCGTGCCGGCCTTCATAGGTGCTCGCTAGCAGCACTTGCCCCATCAGTCTGTTCAGGCTATACGGGGGGATCATTGTCATTGTATGATATGGGGAAAGCAGGTTAGTGAGAAGCACATAAGAGAGACACCCAGAGGTTTTGAGAACGAGGGGAGGCCCTCGTCAGATGGTGGGATACTGTGAGGGCGGACCTTGGAGGTCAAGTGTGCACCGTCCGGCAGCCGAGAGACCTGGTAAATAACTGACGCCAACGTGTGCCTAATTGGGCCACGAGCACCAAGAGTTTCTCAAGCGGCCTCACCAAGGTGACGTAAGGACCCTCAGACTGCACCGCGAAGACACTTGCGGTAAACGGGGTCTGTAAGACATTTGGGGTTAACGGGGTCTGTAAGACGTTTGCGGTTAATGGGGTCTGTAAGACTTTTAGGGTTAACGGGGTCTGTAAGACATTTGGGGTTAAGTGCATTTGGGGTTAACTGGGTCTGTAAGACATTTTAGTTTAACGGGGTCTGCAAGACATTTGGGGTTCACGGCCTTAGAGAGGGAGTCACAGCCACGACTTCCCCTGGACACCTCCATCTCAACGAACCGATGCGTTTTTTGTTTGTTTGCTTGTTGCTGTGATTTGCAGCTGCAACGACACTCGCCAATGCGGTTTTTTTCCCACGGTCGTGACGACGCGAACATCTTCAGTCATTCAAGCGCGCATTCCAGGGATCGCTGCTCGTGAACTCGACGTTGAATTCAGAATTGTCATAATTAAAGCGCGGCGTCGATGAGCCGCTGGCGACCGTGATGACGTCGTCTTGGTCGTCGCCCTCCTCCTGCAATAGCTGGGACTTTGACCTGCGCACGGAAGAGCACGGCTCAGATTAAGATCGCGCCCGACTCCTGCACAGATGGTCACCACATCGCGTGGCACTTTCAGGTGCGCTTCTGCGGCCGTCTGGAATGGCGCTCTTCCGATATTAGAAAGCCACTGGAGCTGTGCACTTTTAAATAATGTAGATTGACAAACTCATTTCTTTAGAACTGCTTTTTGTGCTTTAGTTTGGTGTCCTTCCCCCCACAACCTCTGATGACGTTCAAATTAAGTTCAACGTACACACGCATACGTGCAGCGATGTAGTGAGCCCCGTCACTTCTCCCACCGTTCACCGCAAGCTGACACTTTACGCGAGACCACCGGGTGGATGTTAATAGTGAACATTCTGGGATCCTGTGTGCTGGGATGCAACTCTCATGCGGTACGAGCTGCGTGTTGCATTAACAGCGACAAGCCATGGAGTCGTGGAGCCCATGGGTTTGTTTAACACGAACTTCTTTCGCACCGTATGTAGCCAACCGTGCTAATTGGACGTCAGCGACCAGTATTATTAATCTTGATTTGAAGCTTTCGTGACTGCAGGAATCCATACTCTTTGGCTCTTTCAGTAAAGTCACGTAGGTAGAAAAATACTCGATCACGACGTTTCGATAGCAACACAAGCCATCGTCCTCAGGTGAAACAATACAGCAGGCGGACTGCTGAGGCAAGAGGAAATGTAGCGAGAGAGCTACTGCCACAATAAGTGATATACGTTTGTGGTGGGTACACCCAAGGGTAAGTGGGCGGGGCCAGGGATGGAATTTGTAAGTAAATGTAAGGCGAGCAAACAGAAGGCTAGCAAGCGGCAGCTAATCCGAGGGGGGGAGGGAGGGGAGGGGCTGCCATAACGAGCGAGCGGGTGAGGATGCAATTTACAGAGAGATCGATGGCAGGAGGAGAGAGAGAGGGGGTGGGGCATGTGGAGTGACGTCACGTACGGGACACATTCTTGGCTTATTCTAGTAGTAAGTTGATTAACTTTTTCAATAAAGAAACGTAACATTTTAAACGAATTTGCTTAAAAATATTTATTTCCGTCGACCTTCTTCTGCGGGAGTGTAAAAATCTACCCGCTCATGATTATTAATGATGGGGGGGGGGGCTCTTTTGTTGTGACATCACGTACGGATGTAGCAGTGTGCTGCGTATATTTATTTTTTACTGTCACTTTCTGTAAAGAAACGTCATATTTTAAGCGACTTTGCATAATAAATTATTTAATTAGCTCGACCTTCCTCTGCGTTAGTTTAAAAATCCACCCACTCATGAATATTAATGATGGGGGGGGGGGGGGCCTCGTTGTGGAGTGACATCACGCGGGGGGGGTGGGGGATGGGCCTCATGTGGAGTGACGTCAATACAGGGGAGTGGGCTTCATGTGGAGTGACGTCATGCGCGGGACACACATTCATGGCTTATTGTAGTAATACACAACACATACTGCAATTCCTTACAGGTGAGTCACATGCTAAGGGGCTAAGTAGTGATCTATTACGTAATTGTATACACCCCCACACCCCACCTCCACCTCTGATCTCGAATCCTGATGGGGTTCAACAATGATGACGTCATCTTGCACTATTTAAGAATAGTGGATGACTCCACTATTCTGGCAAATCGCTTGAAGATGCTGGATGGAATTTCCAGCGAAACGTCGTACTCAAATTGTAAATGTTATGGATCCACTCTTCAACACACCGGTGGGCTAAAGTAGTGAACTATTTGTCTTTTTTCAATGTGACACATTTTTTACTGATTGGCCGTGTTGGGTGGTGGAGGGTTGCGACACATTTATAAATAATCCGATCTAACCCAAAAAATCTTTATTATGACTAATTGGACGTATGTGTAAATATGATTGCAGGAGATTGTTCCTGTTAAGGAAGCGCAAAAAAGACTCGGGCTAGAATGATGCGTTCGTGAACGTGATGCATTGGCTTGCGACAATCCCGCGGCCACTGGGAGTGACAATTCACTTAATCGGGAAGGGACAGAAGCAGATAATTATCAGATGATTATCTGCATCTACTTCTGAGATCTCGTGGCCTTTGGTTCACAAAGTATGAGGCAGCACTTTCCCACCTGCCCTCTTACAGACAGTTATGCATGACATTCAAAACCATTTCATCATTTTTATGTATATATTATTTTTTTATTCTCGAGACTGAAATTGAGCCAAATTAATTGGTCTACCAAACCACATTTAATATAATTTTCTTGTGCAGTCAATCGGTAACCGGGCTAAGTCCATAAATCCGTATCGTTCTGACCTGCCCCTACTGCACATCCGTGAAACAGGGATTTAAAGCTCATTAGATCACTCCTGCAGTATAAATCAAGATTCTGATTCTGAATCCACTGCACTTCAGAACCCGGTTAAATCGGAGGCAGCTCTCTGGATTACAACCAAGGATCTCAGCGGTGGTCAGCTCCTCACCCTGACCTGCGAGGAACCCGGCCACCTCATGATAGTCCATCGGCAATGCTGCCTGTGACACCGGCGTGTGCAGGGGCAGGGAGGCACTGGTGTGTGTGGCTGTGTGGAGTGGGTGTGGAGGGAGACACTGGTGTGTGTGGCTGTGTGGGGTGAGGGGGAGGGAGACACTGGTGTGTGTGGCTGTGTGGCGCTCGCCTGTTTCGGAAGTACTTTGACCAAAACGACGGTGACGACAACGACGATCAGGACTCCACCCACGCTGCACACCACCGCGATGATGATCGTCACCGTCAAATCTAAAAACATTCAACAAGTGTTTGTCAAACAAATGGGGAGCGGTAGGGCATTGGTTATTGCGCTGCGCTATGAACCTGGTGGCCCGAGTTTGATTTCCTTTGACGGCCAACACCGGCGACGATTAGCTGAATTGGTTCTGGACCTCCCTGAGGTCGACTCAGCCTCAACTAAGTACCTGGTGCGATGTGTAGACATCGGCACTGGGGAGACAAAGGCAGCCGGGCGTGGTGCTGGCCACCCACCCCCTCGTGTGCCATGCTGACCTTCATAAGTGCTCCTCGCTAACAGCATTTGCCCTAACAGTTTGCTTCAGCTATACGGGGGATATTTGTCTTTGTGTGTCGTCCTGGTTTACAGATTAACATGGGCACTTCACAAATGATCAGTACAAAGTATCATCATCTATGAGCACCTCAGTGGAGACCCATACATCGCAATCTCCTGACTTTGACATGCCTCCTCCTGCTCGAAGACACCGGTGGAACCATCAACCACATCAGAACATGAACAGGTCGATGCGCAAATCTCCTTCGTGAATTGCAAATTAAATCCACGGTAATGCGGTTGTGGCCATACAACCCAAACTATGGCCCACGTAGTAAACGCATGAAGATATATAGAGACGTATTGAGACAGAGACCCATATAGATCAATAGAGACCTCGAGAGATACAATGAAGACAAGTCACAGTTGTGCGATTGTGGCCATGCAAACAAAACTAACACACCGGTTATTGCTGTACAAGTGACGAATTGACATGTTCTGTTAATGTGATAAACCTTCCTAATTGGCTGTGTCGGGTGTGGCGTGTTTAACACCACATTTATATATTTACGCGATCTAACAAAAAAAAACCTGTATTATGGACCACTTTCGTCTGCACTTCTTCAACGAGAGGAGGAACAGTAAAATTTCACGAACTCTCTCTCTAAGCTAATCTCGTCATGGCGAACGTTGGCATTCAACTCCTGAACTTTTTGCCCTGTGCTCGAATAGAATCGTCATCCACTCACGAATATAATCAATTATGAATTAATAATGACCCCACACGCAACAATTGTACAGGCAAGATAATATTGGTGCTGTCCACGTGATAGCCACTTCGTTGAACTATCTTGTGGCCAGGTCATTCCTGAAAAATAAGCTACTAGCTCAGCGGGTTTTACCTGGTAAAATACAAGTTTTTTTTTTATTATATTGTGCTTACATTTCCTATACTTGGTGCACTCCTATCGTGTTTTGTATTGTTTGTTGTTGTAACTTTCTTACCCGCCCCTACTGGACATCTGTGAAAAAAGAGCTGTATTGCTCATCGGATTCCTCCAGGATGAACAAATATTTCAGATTCTGATGAGTGCCAAGTTAAATCAAGGTGAGTTGTTTTGTGGCCTTACCTTTGGTTTCACATCGGTCTCCAGTGTAGGAGTCGGGGCAGCGACAGTGAATTTGTCCACCTACTTCTGTGCAGCTTCCTCCGTTCAAGCATGGGTTCCAAGCAGCACACAGATCACCTGGTCGGCAGAGACGCGCACAAACCAGATACACGGCCTCAACGCGTGGGGATTTTTTGAAGCGCGCGTAAACCCTAAAAACCCTACCCAGCCATCGTTGCGGAGAAAAATAAATAGCAAAGTAAATATGCAGACGGGCGACACACTCCCATCACACATCAGTGCCTCCACGTACAAAACACGTGCTTTTGATGCATCTCATTAGCCACGCGAGGGCCTTCTCTGGGTGCATAATATCGGTGGCATTGGTTCAACACAAGCAAATTCTGGCACCGGTTATAGACGTAAGTGTTTCACGAGCGTCTGACCTGTGAACCCCTGTGGCCTACAAGGGCCGTTCCACAGCTCTTGTTTAATTACGTCACCCCCCCACCCACCTCCCCCTCCCCTTACCCTGCTTGTTTTGGCAAACCATACCTGGGTTCGCTGTGCTCGCTGGGCTCATTGTGCTCTCGCAACGGTCGCCTGTGAATGGGGGGGGACACTGGCACGTGACCTGCTGTCCACTCAACGATGAGCAGGCGCCTCCATTCTCACAGGTTACGTGAGCGCACGGGTCATCTGCAAGGAAACCATCGTCGGACATCAACAACAACCTCTTCTCGCAAAGCTGTGGAACTTTAAAACCTCCCCACCCCTCTGGAGGAGCGCCGTTATCGACGTGACCGCCGCTGGCACCTTTGCTCAGTCACTGGATGTTGCAATAACGGGTGGCACAGTGTCGACACGGCGTGGTGGGGCTCGTGTTCACCACCCCCGTGCCCACGTACGCGGCCGGCTGCGGAACGAACGCCGCCAGTGCTTCCTATTCCAAGGCAAACCGTGGATTCGTGATGCTCACCGGCAAAGCAGCCGATGGTAAAATCGCCAACGGTGCAGAGTTCATTGGCGCCGCAGCTCGTGTCCATGCACTGCACCAAGTTTGCTTTCATGCACGTGCAGTTCTTGTTGCAGCCGGATGTGTAAAACGTCTCTCCAGCCTACACACAACACGCGCACACACACAGACAAAGATCCTCCGTTATAACCTTAACAGACTGTTGGAGTAGTACTGTTAGCTAACACCTATGAAGGCTGGCATAGCACACGAAGGGGGTGGGTGGCCAGCACCACACCCGGTCGCCTTTGTCTCCTTCGTGGGCGATGTTTTACACGCAACATCAGGTACGCATTTGAGGCCGAGTCGACCTAGGGGAGACCCTGGAGAGGTTCAGATCTTCGTCATCGATGTTTGCTTACAGCAGGAATCGAACTTGGGTCGCTCGGGTTCGTAGCACAGTGCGCTAACTGCTACATGTAGCAACAACCACTATTCGCCACTAAGTGACGGTGACATCACAATGGTGCTTGTGCCACGCTAGGTGCACGTTAATGCCACGAAGTGTCGAACGCCCGCTAACAGGTCATGGGACAGACCCAAGTGCTGTGGGTCGACTAACTGAGATGACTGGCTGATGCACCACCTGTGCCCTCTACTCTGCCAACTTGCTGTGTTTTAGCATGCACACACACATGTTGTGATTGGTGCACAAGTGACGACATCCCATTTATCCCTCTATTTAAGACCGAAACAGGAGGATTTCTCTACAACTCTGACTGCCGCCTGATGATGCTGGTCGTAATTACTGGCGAAACGTCACGGTACTCAAATTGTCAATGTTGTGGGTACTTGTAACGAATTGGCACGTTCTGTTCACGTGACAAACCTTACTAATTGGCTGTGTCGGGGAGTTGCGGGTTTAAATACACATTTATATTTATACGATCTAACCCAAAAAATTACTATTACGGATTTCAAGAGCAGCAATGCGATGTGGTGAATACAAGACTGTGGCCCTTCATTATAACGTCACGAAGCAGTTCCATGAAGAGCCGCATGCGAGGCCTGGAGCCACAGGTTGTCGACCCCTGGTCTAGAGAGACTCTTGCATGCAGATGGGTTTTTAGCATGAGGGGCGTGATGAATGAACCAAGCTTGAGTGTTGTTCGTGTTGCTGGTAGACCTGGATACATCCCCATTAGAGCTCCCATCCAATTCCACTTCCAAACGCACGACTGGTTGATCGGTTTCCCTTGGATAGCCATGCTTAGAGGATCATCAATCTACTAAAATATGCGATTTAATCCCCACCTCCGATTTAGCACGGTTGGGCAACGTACGCTGCGAAGAAAGCTCAACACGCACACACGTGAGACGCGTTATCATTATTGTTGGAGCGAAGCGAATCGACCGAGCAATGGCGTTACGTTGCGCGCACAAATGGAGACGCCGCGTTCTTCACGTCGGTCGCCACTGGGCCCCCCCCCCACCCCGCGCCCCCCCCCCCCCGTCACCTCGCGGTAGGAGTTCCCGTAGAGGCAGCCGCACTGGGTGAAGGGGACACAGTCGAAGCCGCTCATCACGAACCCGGGCATGCACTTGCAGCCCTCCACGTCGGGGAGCTCGCAGTTCGAAGAAGCGGCCAAGTCCCCGCAGGTGGACGGGCAGGCGGACATGCGCTCGACGTAGACGCTGTTTGGAGGGCACGTCGGTTCTGTGTACGCACACACACACACGCCGGTTCTGTGTATGCACACACACACACACCGGTTCCGTGTATGCACACACACACACACGCCGGTTCTGTGTATGCACACACACACGCCGGTTCTGTGTATGCACACACACACGCCGGTTCTGTGTATATACACACACACATGCCAGTTCTGTGTACGCACACACACACGCCGGTTCTGTGTATACACACACACACATGCCGGTTCTGTGTACGCACACACACACGCCGGTTCTGTGTATACACACACACACACGCCGGTTCTGTGTATACACGCACACACACGCCGGTTCTGTGTACACGCGCACACACACGCCGGTTCTGTGTATACACACACACACATGCCGGTTCTGTGTACGCACACACACACGCCGGTTCTGTGTATACACGCACACACACGCCGGTTCTGTGTATACACGCACACACACGCCGGTTCTGTGTATACACGCACACACACACCGGTTTTGTGTATACACACACACATGCCGGTTCTGTGTATGCACACACACACACACGCCGGTTCTGTGTACACACACACACACGCCGGTTCTGTGTATACACACACACACGTCGGTTCTGTGTATGCACACACACACACACGCCGGTTCTGTGTATGCACACACACACACGTCGGTTCTGTGTATGCACACACACACACGCCGGTTCTGTGTACACACACACACATGCCGGTTCTGTGTATGTACGCACACACACACACACGCCGGTTCTGTGTACACACACACACACGCCGGTTCTGTGTATGCACACACACACACGTCGGTTCTGTGTATGCACACACACACACACGCCGGTTCTGTGTACACACACACACATGCCGGTTCTGTGTATGTACGCACACACACACACACGCCGGTTCTGTGTACACACACACACACGCCGGTTCTGTGTATGCACACACACACACACACGCCGGTTCTGTGTACACACACACACATGCCGGTTCTGTGTATGCACACACACACACACACGCCGGTTCTGTGTACACACACACACACACGCCGGTTCTGTGTATGCACGCACACACACACGCCGGTTCTGTGTGCACACACACACACGCCGGTTCTGTGTATACACACACACATGCCGGTTCTGTGTATGCACACACACACACACGCCGGTTCTGTGTACGCACACACACACGTCGGTTCTGTGTACGCACACACACACGCCGGTTCTGTGTACACACACACACATGCCGGTTCTGTGTACACACACACACACGTCGGTTCTGTGTATGCACACACACACGCCGGTTCTGTGTACACACACACACACACACGTCGGTTCTGTGTACACACACACACACGTCGGTTCTGTGTATGCACACACACACGCCGGTTCTGTGTACACACACACATGCCGGTTCTGTGTATGTACGCACACACACACGCCGGTTCTGTGTACACACACACACACACGTCGGTTCTGTGTATGCACACACACACGCCGGTTCTGTGTATGCACACACACACGTCGGTTCTGTGTATACACGCACACACACGCCGGTTTTGTGTATACACACACACACACGCCGGTTTTGTGTATACACACACACACACGCCGGTTTTGTGTATACACACACGCCGGTTCTGTGTAATAACACAAAGACAAAGATTCCCCCCCACCTTGTAGACTTAACGGAGCTGTTGGGGCAAGTGCCTATGAAGGCCGGCACGGCACACGAAGGGGGTGGATGGCCAGCACCACGCCCAACCGCCTTTGTCTCCCCAGTGGCGATGTTTACACACCGCACCCAAGTACTTATTTGTGGCTGAGTCGACCTAGGGGAGGCCCAGGACCGCTTCAGATAATCCCCACTGGTGTTGGCCGTAAGCAGGAATCGAATTCGGGTCGCCAGGTTCGTAGTGCAGCGCGCTAACCGCTACACCACCGCTCCCCACAACACGTAACAACACATGCACACACGCACACACGTACACACGTAATGACAAGGCAAATGACAGGAGTGCGCACACACAGACACTGCGACACATGCATAACCGATATATTAAGCGTCAACGAGTGGTGATCATGGCAATGATGGTGTTGATTGACCATATTACATGGGAAGTGATAGGGAAAGAGATCGAGAACAAAGGAGAAGGTAGAAGTGGAGAGAGGAAAGGGAGGAAGATGTTGGCATGATGAATGGGGGTGGGGGGAATAGTCCACTGAGTAAGGAATCTATGGAAGGGGAACCAGATGTGTGTGGTGCACGTTAATTACCACTAAAACTATTTAAACTAAAGCATTTATTTTATTTTACCAGGTAAGGCCCACTGAGCTATGTAGCTCTTTTTTCAGAAGTGACCTGGCCACAAATCATAGCTCGATGAAGTAGATTATAATCACGTGAAAATGTATAACAGCCAAATAGTCGAAACGCCTGATGTTGATTCTAAAAGTGAAGGGAAAAACCGGAGGACTCGTAGAAAAATCCACGCGACCACGAGGAGAGAGACACGCAATCTCTAAATATACAGCAGGCGTCAGGGTCGGGATCGAACCCACGACCCTCCTGTATACCAGGCAAGGTAGTTAATATCTCGCCACCGTGGTGCCCGTAATTGCATCAGAGGTGCCGAGTGACGTCGGTGAGTGAGATCTCACCGCATCCCGTGACATTCCTCCAGCTCCTGGGAGTGATGCTCTGCTGCTGGCAGGCTGCCGCGTAAACCTCCAGGCTGCTGCAGAATGTCTCTCGGTCTCTGATGTTTTCGCACATGTCGTACAAGCAATTCCTGTGGAAGCACAGCACGCGATGCGACACGCCATAACCACATCTCCACGTCAATGCGCCCGCTGCATGGAAGGGCCCTTGACCGCGCAGTCACCGGGGTTGTTTGACCGCACTGCGCCACACTGGTCAGCGCGAGTTGGTGAGCTGGGCAGGTGGGGCCCGGGACTGGTTCAGATGTCCGTTTGCCACTCGTGTGAGCTGTGTCCGCGAACTGAAGCGTAAAGTCGCCAGGTTCACCGTGCAGTGCGCTGACCACCTGGGCCACTTGCTCCACTGGCGTCACTTATCTCAAATTTTGAATGGGTACATTTTTGTCGCCAGTTTCTTGACGGCTTGGATTTTAATATCAAGTTTAACTTGGCTCAATATTAACAATCTTATCAGATAAATTGTTGTTACTAATTCACAACGAGTAAAGATTCGCAAGCTAATTTACCATTCTAAGAGGATAATTTACAATCTTGATTTGAAGCTTTCATAACTGCAGGAATCCATACTCTGGTTCTTTCGGTAAAGTCACGTGAATAGAAAAAAATATTAAAAGAACACGACGTTTTGGTCGCAACACAAGTGTCCGTCATCAGGTGAAAAAGAATAATCTGCTGTTGTGGCTTTATATAGGCAAGGGAGGGGGGGAAGGGGGGTTTTGTAGAGTTGTGGCTTCAGGAGTTCACGGGGGAGAGGGGGGAGGGTTTGTGGTGTGCAGGGACGGGTGGGGGCTAGAGAAATTAGCATGTCCATGAGCTTGAATTAGTAAACGAAAACAGCACGGGTGTAAGAGTGAGAATCACAGCAGTTAAAACTTGACGTGGTTTATCACATCCTTCCAATGATTGCTCATTCTGAATCCAGCTTCTCGATTAAAGTTTTGTCTGTGTTTGTATGTCTGGATGGCTTCATGAACACATCTGTGATGGTAGCCCGAGGGTTTGCAGAGCACCTTGATTTCGGAGAAAACAATGTCATGTGTGCCTACAGCGTTGAAACAATGATTGATTCGCCACCGCCAAGGTGTTGGTTCTACCGTGTTTCAAATCCACGTTGTGTTCGAGAACCCGGTCTGATACATGTCGTTATGTTTCACCAATGTAACTGCTGCCGCAGACACAACTCAGCTTATAGACACCAGGACATTGCATGTTAGGAATCGCATCCTTCACCGATGGGATCAAATCACGAATTTAGTGTACTGTATTGAACCGAAATTGGATCTTGTGTTTGTTCAAGATTTTGGAAATCCTTTTGATGACCCCTGCTATGTATGGCAAGGTGATGGTTTTGATTGGGTCCTCAGATGGTTCTCTACCCATGGTTGGGGATGCAGCTTTGCGGATTGTGCGGTCAGAATATCCATTCATCTTGAGGGCTTGGTGTACGTGCTCAAGCTCACTGGCTAGGTGGTGCTGGTCGGAGATGCAATGAGCCCTATGGTGTAGTGTTTTGATGAGGGAATTATTCTGGGCTGGATGGTGGTGGGAGTCAGGCTTTAGATAGGAATCCGTGTGGGTGGCTTTCCTATAGACAGTGTCCCAATGAGTCATCAGGTCTCTTCTCAATCAAAACATCCAGGAATGGTAGCTTGCCATCATTTTACACTTCCATGATGAAAATGGGTGTATGGAATTGATGTGGTTGAGAAGTTGGTACAGTGCCGGCAGGCCATGTGGCCAGATGACAAACGTGTCATCTACGTATCTCTTCTACAAGGAAGGATGTCGGGTGGATGTCTGGATGGCATCTGTCTAAAATTTATCCATGAAAACATTCGCTACCACTGGTGATACAGGAGAGCTACCATTCCTGGATGTTTTGATTGAGAAGAGACCTGATGGCTCATTGGGACACTGTCTATAAGAAAGCCACCCACACGGATTCCTATCTAAAACCTGACTCCCACCACCATCCAGCCCAGAATAATTCCTATTCTTAGGTTTTTTCGGTAAAGTCACGTAGGTAAAAATTTTTAATTAATAAAAGTCAAATAAAATAAAAATCACGACGTTTCGGAGGCAACACAAGCTTCCGTCTTCAGTTGGAACCGTCACAGCCACGACAGCTGTATCAAGTAAATGAGAGATTACAAGAGCTACCACTCCGTATATATAATGGTTGAAGAGGGGAAGGGCCAAGTACGGCACACTTTTTATTAATATGGTAAGGTGAGGCTTAAGACTAAGAATAGACTGCATAACAAAAGACTGAGCCTTTGCTATGGAGAGGTACGGTTTGTGACTACGCCTAGCCTACATAACAAAAGTGTGAAAAAAGAAAAAACTAAACCTGGTAAAACAAAACTGGCTGTCTATCAATAACCTGTAATAGTTGTCTGTCAAATAAGATGGTTCAAATAAGTGTAGTTAAATCTTTTTTGCATGGTTAATCACATATTTCCAATGATTACTCAGTTTGTAACCATCACGAAAGCTTCAAATCTAGAATCAGAATAATTCCCTCATCAAAACACTACACTACTAGGGCTCGTTGCATCTCCGACCAGCACCACCTAGCCAGTGAGCTTGAGCACGTACACCAAGCCCTCAAGATGAATGGATATTCTGACCGCACAATCCGCAAAGCTGCATCCCCAACCATGGGTAGAGAACCATCTGAGGACCCAATCAAAACCATCACCTTGCCATACATAGCAGGGGTCATCAAAAGGATTTCCAAAATCTTGAACAAACACAAGATCCAATTTCGGTTCAATACAGTACACTAAATTCGTGATTTGATCCCATCGGTGAAGGATGCGATTCCGGACATGCAATGTCCTGGTGTCTATAAGCTGAGTTGTGTCTGCGGCAGCAGTTACATTGGTGAAACAAAACGACATGTATCAGACCGGGTTCTCGAACACAAAGCGGATTTGAAACACGGTAGAACCAACACCTTGGCGGTGGCGGATCATTGTTTCAACGCTGTGGGCACACATGACATTGTTTTCTCCGAGACCAAGGTGCTCTGCAAACCCTCGGGCTACCATCACAGATTTGTTCATGAAGCCATCCAGACATACAAACACAGACAAAACTTTAATCGAGAAGCTGGATTCGGATTGAGCAATCATTGGAAGGATGTGATAAACCACGTCAAGTTTTAACTGCTGTGATTCTCACTCTTACACCCGTGCTGTTTTCGTTTAATATTTCAAGCTCATGGACATGCTAATTTCTCTAGCCCCACCCGTCCCTGCACGCCCCAAACTCTCCCCCCTCTCTCCCGTGAACTCCTGCAGCCACGACTCTACAAACCCCCCTTGCCACCCCTCCTGTGCCTATATAAAGCCACAACAGCAGATCATTCTTTCTCACCTGATGACGGACGCTTGTGTTGCGACCGATACGTCGTGTTTTTTATTATTTTCTCTATCTACACGACTTTACCGCAAGAACCAGAGAGTAAGTATAATTGACAGTTGAACTTGAAATTACTGAATTCTAACAATTAAAATATAACGTCACAACGGCTAAATCGTAATGGCTGAATTATTACCAAAATCTTATAACGTATCTGCATTATAATATTTTAACAATTAAAATGAAACGTCGAATTAACCGAAATCTTATGACGTATCTGCATTCTAACAATTTTAATGTAACGGTGACATGATGCCCCCCACCGTAGGAACTTGACGTTCCACGCCAGATCTCGGCGCTCGCTGCGACTTACGTGAAGTAGTGAGCAGGGGGAACCTCGTCAAGGCATTGCCCAAAGGGCCCCTCGGCCTCCTTCATAATCCCACACGCGGTGGCGCCCAGCAGCTCTGCCAGCTGGCCGGCACCACAGGACAGGCCAGCGAAGTCCTCCTGCATCCAGGAAGGTGCTTCCCTCCTAGGAGAGCCACGCACCCGCCCGCGTCAGATCACCGCATACCCCCCCCCCCCCCGCGGTTTAAGCGTAGAACAACAACAACAACGTGCGTTTAACGTTGGCGCCATGGTGGCTATGAGATGTTAACTGCCCCGCCTTGTATACAGGAGGGCGTGGGTTCGATCCCGACCCTGATGCCTGCTGTATATTTGGAGTTTGCGTGTCTCTCTCTCATCATAATCATCATCACTGTGGGTAGGAGATGTTAACTACCTCGCTTGGTTTGCAGGAGGCCGTGGGTTCGATCCCGACCCTGACGCCTGCTGCTGTATATGTGGAGTTTGCATGTCTCTCTCCCTGTGGTCACGTGGATTTTTCTCTGGACCCTCCATTTTTTTCTCCACATGAAGAATCAACATCACGCGTTTAGAGTATTTGGCTGCTGCACATTTTCCACGTGATGATAAGCCACTTTGGGTGAGCTATCGTTTGTGGCCAGGTCGCTTCTGAAAAAGAGCTACATAGCTCAAGTAAGCCTTACCTGGTAAAAATAAAAAAAATAGTTTATAGTTTAGTTAAAGATTGCCAGCAAAAAAACCCAAAGGTGCGATCATTAAGCGGCGCCAGCAATGCTCCTCCGCTTTCGCGCTGCGCACGATTCAACGTCTGTGTGATGGCGTTTGTTTTTGGACACCAGGTGAGCCCAAGAGAATGACGCTTCTCTGCCTGCTGGGAAAATTTAACGTCGAAGTCGCAAGTTAAACCTGAACCTTTCCACAGCGATCGCATTTCTAATCTGACGCTCGCCCAACCAAAAGGCTGAGGGGCCGGGTTTGCAATGGTGCATGAGTACAGTAAACAAAATAATCAAAACATTAATCGTTAACACTCCAATATTTCAATCGCCAGTTTCACACGCGGGCTTTCGCAAGCAATATTATCCTAAACAAAGGGTTTGAGTTAGATCGCGTAAATATAAATGCGTCGTTAAACCCGACACCGCCCGACACAGCCAATAGTAAGGTTTGTCACGTAAACAAAACGTGTCAATTAGTTACTAGTTCAGCACACGGGTGTGTTGGAGAGTAACCCGCGATCGAACCCAAAAACCTCTATTATGGATAATATTGGTCGCGAAAGCCTACTACTACTTGTTAAAGTGATTGTTAACACTGCCTTCCAGATGCAAAATAAACAATAAAACTTGAGAAGAAATATGTAAATACTGTTTATTTCATATTCAACATATAATATAAAGGTGGAAAACTTTTCCACGCCAGATTAAAAATCGTGAAATTGGCAAAAGATGTTTTTTTGTTTTTCCCTGTTGGAAGGCAATTGTAGCTGCTGACGATGGTGGTGATGGTTATGTGTTTAGTGCGCGCTCGCAGCCATTCTACGAGTGCACTGTAGCTCTCACCTGAACACCCTTTGCTCGTTCGACCTCGCAGGAGCGTGGCGAGCGTCGTCGCCAACCCTCCAGCTGTGGCCAAACTCGTCCGTGTTCGCAGCCAGCTGCCCATCGGGAGTCGCCAAGTCATCGCTGGCGTTTCCGTTGTAATTGCCGCACAGGCCGCACAGCCGGCTCATGTAAGAGCTGGGCATGACTACATCTGCGGTGGATCGCAACCGCCGGGCAGCACACACACGCACACGCGCACAGGGGCGGCGGACACTCGGCAAAAGCGAACGCGTACAGAGACAGCGACGCATTTTGTTTCAAAAACGCAATTTGTTTGTTAGAATTCCCTTTGTGAAGTAGACGCCAATGAACCCTAGTTCCACGTAATTGAGAATGACTCATTGACCGTGTATTATACCCCACTGCCATACTTTGATACCGTAAAAAAAGTTATCCCATGATATAGCTGCTCACCCCGAGCAAGAAATGCTCTGATATACATATTGTATTTGTGCTGTTCGCCTTTTGCCGTTCTCTGCTCTCACACTGTTGATGCTGAGCCCTAAAGAAGGCTGCTGTCTCTGGTGTAGGCCAATCAGTTTAAAAGACAATGCAAATATTATCAGAGCATTTTTGTTTGCATGTTCACCACAAGTACGTGTGGTTAATTCGGACTTGATTCCTTGAAAAAGGTTTCTATTTGGTGTTTGAACATCTTAACACCTCCTGTTTTATTGCCAGAAAGGGTAAAACCTATTATTATATTCTTTGGGTCTTTCGGTAAAGTCACGTAGATAGGTTCCAAAAAATTATAAAATAAACGAAAACCTATATTCTTGGTTCTTTCGGTAAAGTCACGTAGAACGGAAATAATAAAATAATTAAAATATAAAACAAAATTCTCACGACGTTTCGACTGCAACACAAGCTTGCTTGCTTGCTTGTGTTGCAAGCTTGCTTGTATTGCTTGTGTTGCAAGCTTGCTTGTGTTGCAGTCGAAACGTCGTGAGAATTTTATTGTTCAATATTTGTATTATTTTATTATTTCCCTTGTACGTGACTTTACCGAAAGAACCAATAATGTGAATCCCTGCAGTCACGAAAGCTTTAAATCAAAAGAGAAAACCTATTATTTTCACACTTTAATGCATTTGCAAGTTAGGTTTGTTTAAACCATTTTTTTTTTATCACATTGCTGTCATTTATATAAATGACATTAATCGCCTATCCAGTAGTTTTGCATCGGTGCATTTGGCAGGTGTTGCTGGTATGCAAATCTCTGGAAGGCCTGCAAAGGTACAGTTCTTTTTTACACTGCAGGCTGAAAGAACGCCATAACCACATATACTTCTATTCCCGTGTACAGGTGGTAAAGTTAAATAATAATGTATTTTTATACATACATCACCTTTTATTGAAAGAAATCACTAAGCATTCGATGAGTAAATAAATAAAAACAAGCGACTAAAAAGTGCCGTACAAGACGAGAGGGCGGATTGCATTGCCACCCTTGACCCTCGTGTGTCCGCGAGAGGGTTGGCCCATGGAGCAAAAGAAGTTCAACATCCATTAAAACACAATGACAGGGCCCAAGTGACGGACATGGCTGGGCATGCGGCAAGAAGCCCTGGGGTTGGCCCTCGGAGAAAAGTCTCGTCCTAGGGATTGCAGACAAGACCGGGTGGGGGAATCCCCGCACGACCACGGGGACTGCGAGATGCAGCGATGCGGCGCTGAGCCATTTCTTGCCCAGAGCCACCACTCGCATGAAGGGGGGCATTTTGCTGGAGGGAGAGAGGCCTCCTCTTCCACGCTGCTCAGACGTTTTGGGAGATATTGGGGAGGGGAGGCGGGGTGCCCACATCCCACTGCACGTGACCAAGGTGTACTCCATTATACTGCTGGTTTTCACAGAGGAAGGTGGGGAGGGGATTTGTGAAACTTGCCAATTGTATCAACTGCCACGCCGGGAGATCGTATAGATCGGGTGGCCTCGATACGGTGGTCCCGTGGTGTGTTCACCGTGAAACACCGCTGTAGCCGCTCCCCTCTCACCACCCCCATCCTCTGATGTATCTACTGAATGTTGAACGCAGCGTATGCAGCCAACGGCTCGGCCGGGCAGGAGTGTAAATCGCCTAAACCCAGGTGGCCGTGCAGCCCCCGCACCTGCGTGCTCCTTGCGGTCAAAGGTCACAGTGAGGCCGGAGTCGGTCCTGAGGATGAACTTGTGAGAGGACTGCTGGATGTGCAGTCCCTCCGCGGGGGTCGCCGGCGGCTTCATCCTCACGCCGTCCACCTGCCGGTCAGCCGCCAAACATCCACACGTGCGCGTGTCCCATTGTGAAGCCGTGCGAACGATCCGTTTTTTTTAACCTACCGCTGGATTAAGGTCTCCCCACACACATAGCGTTGGGCCACCGCTCGCCCCACGGCATGGTAAGGATGGCAATGAACGTAAAAGTCTTCAGCGCACAGCATTCGGATTAAGTTATTAATTTCCCCTGATGCGAGGTGCCGCACGCTGGGAGGGGATCGGCGCGCATGGAGTTGCCTCCGTTCCCCCGGGGATGGACGGGAGTTAATTACCGCCCTACGGGACTGTGACAGGTTGACAAGTTCACCAAGCACGTGTGAGTAATCCTTCCAAATTTATTCTCTCCTAAGTGCTCCTCCCTTTCCATCTATAAAAAGAGCTTCATAGCACATCCAATTCCTCCAGTATAAATACATATTTTGATTCTGATTCCCTTTTACATTCTCCTCTACCAGCTCCCCCCACTCCCTCCACTCCCTTTCTTAAGTCCTTTATCCCTCTCCTTCCCCGTCTCATAAAAGAGTACAATAGCACAGCGTTCGGGGACTGCGGAGTTTCTATAACCCCCCCCCCCAACCACGTCACGGTTTATGCTGTGTACCGGGCTCCTTATTGGAAAAAAAATTATAACTGATTTCCCCAAGATGGAGCAACAGGTGGGACCCCCTCCCTCCTCCTCCTCCCCCACCCCCTCCTCGTCCCCATCCTCCCTTCTTCTCCTCCCCATCCTCCCTTCTTCTCCCCACCCCCCTCCTCCCCACCCACCCCCCTCCTCCTCCCCCTCCTCACCTCCCCTCCTCCTCCCCCCTCCTCGTCACCTGGAAGTCGTTCCTCTTGGTGAAGCGGACCTCGTGTCCCAGCACGAAGACGCGCACCTCGGCCAGGTACGACACCGCCTGGTTCCCGCGCCGCTCGTTGCGCCCGTGCACGCGCACCGGCGCCAGGCCCCCGTCGTCCCCGCCGCAGCTCTGCGCCAGCACGTACGTCTCCTCGCCCATGAAGTGGTAGAGGCGCCCGTCGAACGACTGGTAGTGGGGGTCTCCGGAGACCGTGCACGTCCCGTAGCCTGGGCCACGCGCGCACGCACGGAGCAGCGTGCAGGGGTCTCTTTTTTACCACTAGTTTCGTGGAGCCTGTCTCCGCAAGGCAAAAGTTTTCTATGAATATAATAATTAACCTGATATGATATTTTTTTACAATTTGTATCTACGATCCAAACAGTTGTATTTTTCCACGAAAAAATACAATTTGACTTGATTCAACTTGTTATATTTAAAGACTTCCCCATCGGAAACCGCTCAATGTTAAGATTCCATGTTTTTATTAGAAAGAACTAAAATTAATGGGGAGGTGTGTCAAGAGCCGGCACTTCGTGTTCGAGTGCCATGGTCCACGCAGGAGCGGGCTAAACCCGCCGCCCGCGGCGTCGGGGGCGGCTCTTCTCTTCATTGTTGAACCACCTCGTTCGTTGTTTTTTCCCTGTGTTTGTACAGTTTTTTCTTCTTTCATTTAGCTTAAATGCATTGGGGAGCGATAATAATCAGTGAATCGGTGCATTGCTAGATGCACAGAAGCTACCATACCTCGGAGGGTTGTGAAGAACTCAACACATTCGTAAATAAAAAAAATAATCTTCCCTGGCCATTGTATAGAAGGCATTAATTCATTAATTCATTCCACGTGATTGTGCATTCATGAATCTGCTCCGTAACGTAAACAGTCATCCGTAAAAACCCAGGCACGTCGCAGCGCCATTGTACCGCAAACGAACGAGCGCCCCGTTGCAGACTCACCGATCGGTTTGCAGATGTAATTCCCATCCTTGAGCTCGCAGGTTTCGCCAATGGTGCAGCCGTGCGTAGAGCACCGCACCGCGCCCAACGCCTCGCACGTGCAGCTCGCGCCGCAGTCGTCCGTGATCCACGACTCCCCGAACTGTGGCGCACAGAGACCACGGCTTAGCCCACACTCACCACTCACTCAGCCCACACTCGCCACTCACTCAGCTCACACTCGCACTCACTCAGCCCACACTCGCCACTCACTCAGCCCACACTCGCCACTCACTCAGCCCACACTCGCCACGCACTCAACCCACACTTGCCACTCACTCAGCTCACACTCGCCACTCACTCAGCTCACACTCGCCACTCACTCAGCTCCCACTTGCCACTCACTCAGCTCACACTCGCCACTCACTCAGCTCACACTCGCACTCACTCAGCTCACACTCGCCACTCACTCAGCTCACACTTGCCACTCACTCAGCTCCCACTTGCCACTTACTCAGCTCACACTCGCCACTCACTCAGCTCACACTCGCCACTCACTCAGCCCACACTCGCCACTCACTCAGCCCACACTCGCCACTCACTCAGCTCACAATCACCACTCACTCAGCCCACACTCGCCACGCACTCAACCCACACTCGCCACTCACTCAGCTCACACTTGCCACTCACTCAGCTCACACTCGCCACTCACTCAGCTCACACTTGCCACTCACTCAGCTCACACTCGCCACTCACTCAGCTCACACTCGCACTCACTCAGCTCACACTCGCCACTCACTCAGCTCCCACTCGCCACTCACTCAGCTCCCACTCGCACTCACTCAGCTCATACTCGCCACTCACTCAACCCACACTCGCCACTCACTCAGTTCACACTTGCCACTCACTCAGCTCACACTTGCCACTCACTCAGCTCCTACTCGCCACTCACTCAGCTCACACTCACCACTCACTCAGCCCACACTCGCCACTCACTCTGCCCACACTCGCCACTCACTCAGCCCACACTCGCCACGCACTCAACCCACACTCGCCACTCACTCAGCTCACAATCCCCACTCACTCAGCCCACACTCGCCACTCACTCAGCTAACACTCGCCACTCACTCAGCCCACACTCGCCACTCACTCAGCTCACACTCGCCACTCACTCAGCCCACACTCGCCACTCACTCAACCCACACTCGCCACTAACTCAACCCACACTCGCCACTCACTCAACCCACACTCGCCACTCACTCAGCTCACACTCGCCACTCACTCAGCTCACACTCGCAGTCACTCAGCCCACACTCGCCACTCACTCAGCTCACACTCGCCACTCACTCAACCCACACTCGCCACTCACTCAACCCACATTCACCACTCACTCAGCTCACACTCGCCACTCACTCAGCTCACACTCGCACTCACTCAGCCCACACTCGCCACGCACTCAGCTCACACTCGCCACTCACTCAGCCCACACTCACCACTCATTCAGCTCACACTCGTCACTCACTCAACCCACACTCGCCACTCACTCAGCTCCCACTCGCCACTCACTCAGCTCCCACTCGCCACTCACTCAGCTCACACTTGCCACTCACTCAGCCCACACTCGCCACTCACTCAACCCACACTCGCCACTAACTCAACCCACACTCGCCACTCACTCAGCTCACACTCGCCACTCACTCAGCTCACACTCGCAGTCACTCAGCCCACACTCGCCACTCACTCAGCTCACACTCGCCACTCACTCAACCCACACTCGCCACTCACTCAACCCACATTCACCACTCACTCAGCTCACACTCGCCACTCACTCAGCTCACACTCGCACTCACTCAGCCCACACTCGCCACGCACTCAGCTCACACTCGCCACTCACTCAGCCCACACTCACCACTCATTCAGCTCACACTCGCCACTCACTCAACCCACACTCGCCACTCACTCAGCCCACACTCACCACTCACTCAGCCCACACTCGCCACTCACTCAGCTCACACTCGCCACTCACTCAGCCCACACTCGCCACTCACTCAGCTCACACTCGCCACTCACTCAGCTCACACTCGCCACTCACTCAGCCCACACTCGCCACTCACTCAGCCCACACTCGCCACTCACTCAGCCCACACTCGCCACTCACTCAGCTCACACTCGCCACTCACTCAGCTCACACTCGCACTCACTCAGCCCACACTCGCCACTCACTCAACCCACACTCGCCACTCACTCAGTTCACACTTGCCACTCACTCAGCTCACACTTGCCACTCACTCAGCTCCTACTCGCCACTCACTCAGCTCACACTCACCACTCACTCAGCCCACACTCGCCACTCACTCTGCCCACACTCGCCACTCACTCAGCCCACACTCGCCACGCACTCAACCCACACTCGCCACTCACTCAGCTCACAATCACCACTCACTCAGCCCACACTCGCCACTCACTCAGCTAACACTCGCCACTCACTCAGCCCACACTCGCCACTCACTCAGCTCACACTCGCCACTCACTCAGCCCACACTCGCCACTCACTCAGCCCACACTCGCCACTCACTCAACCCACACTCGCCACTAACTCAACCCACACTCGCCACTCACTCAACCCACACTCGCCACTCACTCAGCTCACACTCGCCACTCACTCAGCTCACACTCGCAGTCACTCAGCCCACACTCGCCACTCACTCAGCTCACACTCGCCACTCACTCAACCCACACTCGCCACTCACTCAACCCACATTCACCACTCACTCAGCTCACACTCGCCACTCACTCAGCTCACACTCGCACTCACTCAGCCCACACTCGCCACGCACTCAGCTCACACTCGCCACTCACTCAGCCCACACTCACCACTCATTCAGCTCACACTCGTCACTCACTCAACCCACACTCGCCACTCACTCAGCTCCCACTCGCCACTCACTCAGCTCCCACTCGCCACTCACTCAGCTCACACTTGCAACTCACTCAGCCCACACTCGCCACTCACTCAACCCACACTCGCCACTAACTCAACCCACACTCGCCACTCACTCAACCCACACTCGCCACTCACTCAGCTCACACTCGCCACTCACTCAGCTCACACTCGCAGTCACTCAGCCCACACTCGCCACTCACTCAGCTCACACTCGCCACTCACTCAACCCACACTCGCCACTCACTCAACCCACATTCACCACTCACTCAGCTCACACTCGCCACTCACTCAGCTCACACTCGCACTCACTCAGCCCACACTCGCCACGCACTCAGCTCACACTCGCCACTCACTCAGCCCACACTCACCACTCATTCAGCTCACACTCGCCACTCACTCAACCCACACTCGCCACTCACTCAGCCCACACTCACCACTCACTCAGCCCACACTCGCCACTCACTCAGCTCACACTCGCCACTCACTCAGCCCAAACTCGCCACTCACTCAGCTCACACTCGCCACTCACTCAGCTCACACTCGCCACTCACTCAGCCCACACTCGCCACTCACTCAGCCCACACTCGCCACTCACTCAGCCCACACTCGCCACTCACTCAGCTCACACTCGCCACTCACTCAGCTCACACTCGCACTCACTCAGCCCACACTCGCACTCACTCAGCTCACACTCACCAATCACTCAGCTCACACTCGCACTCACTCAGCTCACACTCGCCACTCACTCAGCCCACACTCGCCACTCACTCAGCTCACACTCGAAACTCACTCAACCCACACTCGCCACTCACTCAGCTCACACTCGCACTCACTCAGCTCACACTCACCACTCACTCAGCCCACACTCACCACTCACTCAGCTCACACTCGCCACGTACTCAGCTCACACTCGCCACTCACTCAGCTCACACTCGCCACTCACTCAGCTCACACTCACCACTCACTCAGCTCACACTCGCCACTCACTCAGCTCACACTCGCCACTCACTCAGCTCACACTCGCCACTCACTCAACTCACAATCACCACTCACTCAGCCCACACTCGCCACTCACTCAGCTCACACTCGCCACTCACTCAGCCCACACTCGCCACTCACTCAGCCCACACTCGCCACTCACTCAGCCCACACTCGCCACTCACTAAGCTCACACTCGCCACTCAGTCAGCCCACACTCGCACTCACTCAGCCCACACTCGCCACTCACTCAGCTAACACTCGCCACTCACTCAGCCCACACTCGCCACTCACTCAGCTCACACTCACCACTCACTCAACCCACACTCGCCACTCACTCAACCCACACTCGCCACTCACTCAGCTCACACTCGCCACTCACTCAGTTCACACTCGCACTCACTCAGCCCACACTCGCCACGCACTCAGCTCACACTCACCACTCACTCAGCCCACACTCGCCACTCACTCAGCCCACACTCACCACTCATTCAGCTCACACTCGCCACTCACTCAACCCACACTCGCCACTCACTCAGCCCACACTCGCCACTCACTCAGCTAACACTCGCCACTCACTCAGCCCACACTCGCCACTCACTCAGCTCACACTCGCCACTCACTCAGCCCACACTCGCCACTCACTCAGCCCACACTCGCCACTCACTCAACCCACACTCGCCACTAACTCAACCCACACTCGCCACTCACTCAGCCCACACTCGCCACTCACTCAGCTCACACTCGCCACTCACTCAGCTCACACTCGCAGTCACTCAGCCCACACTCGCCACTCACTCAGCTCACACTCGCCACTCACTCAGCTCACACTCGCACTCACTCAGCCCACACTCGCCACGCACTCAGCTCACACTCGCCACTCACTCAGCCCACACTCGCCACTCATTCAGCTCACACTCGCCACTCACTCAACCCACACTCGCCACTCACTCAGCCCACACTCACCACTCACTCAGCCCACACTCACCACTCACTCAGCCCACACTCGCCACTCACTCAGCTCACACTCGCCACTCACTCAGCCCACACTCGCCACTCACTCAGCTCACACTCGCCACTCACTCAGCTCACACTCGCCACTCACTCAGCCCACACTCACCACTCACTCAGCCCACACTCACCACTCACTCAGCCCACACTCGCCACTCACTCAGCTCACACTCGCCACTCACTCAGCTCACACTCGCACTCACTCAGCTCACACTCGCACTCACTCAGCTCACACTCGCACTCACTCAGCCCACACTCACCAATCACTCAGCTCACACTCGCACTCACTCAGCTCACACTCGCCACTCACTCAGCCCACACTCGCCACTCACTCAGCTCACACTCGAAACTCACTCAACCCACACTCGCCACTCACTCAGCTCACACTCGCACTCACTCAGCTCACACTCACCACTCACTCAGCCCACACTCACCACTCACTCAGCTCACACTCGCCACGTACTCAGCTCACACTCGCCACTCACTCAGCTCACACTCGCCACTCACTCAGCTCACACTCACCACTCACTCAGCTCACACTCGCCACTCACTCAGCTCACACTCGCCACTCACTCAGCTCACACTCGCCACTCACTCAACTCACAATCACCACTCACTCAGCCCACACTCGCCACTCACTCAGCTCACACTCGCCACTCACTCAGCCCACACTCACCACTCACTCAGCCCACACTCGCCACTCACTCAGCCCACACTCGCCACTCACTAAGCTCACACTCGCCACTCAGTCAGCCCACACTCGCACTCACTCAGCCCACACTCGCCACTCACTCAGCTAACACTCGCCACTCAGTCAGCCCACACTCGCCACTCACTCAGCTCACACTCACCACTCACTCAATCCACACTCGCCACTCACTCAACCCACACTCGCCACTCACTCAGCTCACACTCGCCACTCACTCAGTTCACACTCGCACTCACTCAGCCCACACTCGCCACGCACTCAGCTCACACTCACCACTCACTCAGCCCACACTCGCCACTCACTCAGCCCACACTCGCCACTCACTCAGCTCACACTCCTCACTCACTCAGCCCACACTCACCACTCACTCAGCCCACACTCACCACTCACTCAGCCCACACTTACCACTCACTCAGCCCACACTCACCACTCACTCAGCTCACACTCGCCACTCACTCAGCCCACACTCACCACTCACTCAGCCCACACTCACCATGGTCGATCTACTGCTAGACAAAGGCCTCACCAAGCCACCAACCACTTCTCTCATGACAACAACAATAATAATAATGATCACAGTTTATAACCCCGGGGTTTCCGCTCATTGGAGGACACTGTCTTCAAATGAGCCTGCTTGAAACAGCCCCATGATCCACAGCATGGGTGCCCTCCTCTGCAAAACGCTGGCCAGCTGCGTTCACGGTAGTGTCTTCCCAACAAGTCGGGACGTGCGGAGTGGACTATGTGGACTGCGTGGACCACGTGGACCACGCGGACCGAGCAGCCTCACTACGCACCGAGTGGTAGTTGTTTTTGTCGTCCCGGCAGCCGCAGGCTTCCAGCGACACGCAGAGATCGTCACTAAGCACGAAGCCCTGGTCGCAGATGCAGCCCTCGGAGCACCGAGCCGCGCTCTGGCAGCCGGCTACGGCGTCGATGTCCGAGCAAGTGGCCGGGCAGGGCGAGGCACATGGCGTGTAGTGGGTGTTCGGCGGGCACGACGGCGCTGTGAGACGAAGGGACAGAACCTCCGATTAGCACGTTCGGGAAACGTACGGTGCGAAAGAAGTTCCAAGCGCATCAGATATCTCCAGGATAAATAAAGATTCCGATTTACGACTTAACACCCTACTCATTAGATCCTGAACGCAACTATTTGGCAAGATATCGGGCACATACATTCACCAAACAACGAACCACACACTCTCGCCCTTTAGATTTTAACTCGCGACCTTCCGATTGCGAGCCGCTCTCTCTACCGCTGAGCCGCTCGGTTCACCGTACATACGTGGAATCATGCACTCGCCACAAGCTAAACTAAACTATTTAACTATTATACTCTTTGGTTCTTTTGGTAAAGTCACGTAGATAGGAAAATATTTAATAGATCACGACGTTTCAATTGCAACAACAAGCAATCGTCTTCAGGTGAGAGAGAGAAGCATGCCGTTGTGACGAGGCATTATATAGATCCGAGAGGGGGGATGGAGGGGAGGCCGTAATGGGCGAGAGGGTGGGGGTGAGAAATTCAATATACTTCACTTTTTTATTTTACCAGGGAAGGTCCATTGAGCTGTATAGCCATTCTTTCAGAAGCGACCTGGCACCACAAATGATAGCTCAACGAAGTGGCTTATCATGTAGAAATGTATACTGGCAGCTCAATACTCTAAACGCGTAATATTGATTCTAACTGTGCTGGGGAAAAACCAGAGGATCTAGAGAAAAATTCAGGCAACCACGGGGAGAGAGAGACAGATGCCAACTCCAAATATACAGCAGGCATCGTCAGGGGTCGGGATCGAACCCACGAACTCCTTCATACCAGGCGAGGCTGTAAACACCTCCTAAACCATGAATCGCACAGACTCACGGCAGAAGGTTTCGTTGCGCCACAGGACTTCGATGTTCTCGGCGCGGCAGGCCTCCGCGTAGGCCTGCAGGATGTGGCATAGCGTGCTCTCCATGCCGCCGTACTGACACACGTCGAAGACGCACGACTGGAAGAAGATGGCCGGATCGACGACGTCGTGGCAGCTGGCAAAGGGTCCAGAGGAGGAGACGATGATTTTGCACATCCTCCTGTAGAGTTCCTCGTCGGCTGCAACGCATCCGTCAGGAGTTGCGGCCGGCTGGCACCTGCGATGGAAGGATTGAAAATCCACAAAGAGGCGATGCTGCAGGTCAATGGGACAGGCGTTGGTTGTACAGTGTGACCGCCTTGGCGGATTCTGATATCACCGTGCCGTGTACAATGCCCACTCACACAGCCGTCAAGTCATGGCGAAGCTTTGGAGCCAGCGGGCAGATTGAAGAAGGGCTGTAAATTATTTCATATTTTTTCAAACTATCTTCCTAACAAGGTCCATGTCCAGTTACTATGAATTTTCAACGCACGCCTCTGATCTCATCTATAGCTCCCTGTGAGTTGAGACAAGGAAAATGACCCACGGGATTTAATCCTGGTTGCAAAGATGCTTTTTTGTGTTTGGTTTCTTGTCCTTCACCGCACGAGAGAACAGCCCGCGGAAGGGACTAGCATAGAACTACTTTTGAGATCCCTTCAAGATGACCTTAGATTAATTATCATAGCTGAAATTGAGAAAAAATTACGTGACATCAGATTTAACGTGAGGTTTTTTCATGCCGTTATTGGCGACTGGGTTGAGACACTCAAAGTGGAATTCAAACCCGGAACTCAGAAGTTCCCAACTCGGCGATGTGACCCTTGGGTCAACAGACCACCTGAGTTAACCTGGGAGAATCTCGGGACAAGTTCTGAAACGAATCGCTGACATTAGCCGTGGCAAACATAGAATGGCTAGCGAAGTTGAATATTCCTGATGTGGTCTGTATTTTAGCAGGGATGGCTACGTACGGCACGAAAGAAGTTCAACAAAGATCAGGTTTTAGCTGGGCAAAAACCCCGGGGCCGGCTCCAGGACACGCTGGTGGGACTACATCGCTCGGCTGGCCTGGGAACGCCTGCGAATTCCCCAGGAAGAGCTAGTCTGTGTATAGTAGTGTAAAGTCTATAGTAGTGTTTAGTGCAGTAGTGTAGTGTATAGCAGTGTAGTAGTGTATAGAAGTGTATAGTGTAGTGTATAGTAGTGCAGTAAATAGTAGTGTAGTAGTGTATAGTTTTTAGTAGTGGAAACTAGAGTTTATCGCCAGAACGAACAAACCATCTCCATGGATGCTCTCCAGAAAGAGGGGCCTGCTAAATCACGCCAGCCTACATTCCACTCCTACAGATGACTAGCGTTCTCATAACGAGATCCAACGAAAAAAATGCTTCATTAACTGACGCTATTCAAAGAGAGGCCTAACCAAGGATGTCCTTATAACAACAGAAACACCCCCATTTCTATGAAGGACATTCCGGTGGTTAAACAGAGCCATCTGTTTAAACCTGGCACTACTCAGCTTCTATATGATCAGTGGCGCTGCCAGAACGGATACTGCAGGTGGCTAGGAGATGTTAACTACCTCGCAATGTATGTAGGAGGTCATCAGTTCGATCCCAACCCCAAAGCTTGTATATTTGGACTTTGCGGTGTCTCTCCCCCAGTGGTTGTGTGGATTTATCTCCACGTCCTCTGGTTTTTCCCTCCATGTTTAGACACAACATCACGCTTTCAGAGTTATTTGGCTGCTGATAGAAATTTCCACAATGATGATGACGATAAGCTACTTCGTTGAGCTATCATTTGTGATGGCCCAGATTGTTTCTGAAAAAGAGATACGTAGCTCCGTGGAGACCTTACCTGGTAAAATAAAAATTAAATAATAATCGCACTGAGCTTTTATTGGATCTATTGCGAAGTGCGGTCCTGGAAAATAACTTTTCTTGATGTGCCTGCTCATATTGGGCTCATCTTCCCACGGGTGTTGCTGCTGTTCACCAAACGTAGCCCCGATGATCAGTTTTATCGTTTGGATTACAGATTGACATTTTTAATAAACGGAATCAATTTTGCTTTAATTCCATTCTAAAAATGACAGGCATTGAAGAAGCCGCCACTGCATCATTTTCCGGCCCAGGCTGCTCAGCTGTAGAGCGAGCGGCTCGCAATCAGAAGGGTCGTGGGTTAAATCAGCCCATCATCCGTTCGGGTCATTAAAATAAATTCTGCTTGGTGGGGAAGTCAAGAGTAGCAGCCCTATGGATAGATAGACTCGTCCCCGCCACAATAAATGGGTAACTTTCGGAGCCGAGAAACAGGAGGTTGCCACCTCGATGCTCACTCGGAGCGCGAAGTCGCTCTCGACAATCGTCTGTGCAATGAGGCCACAATTCTGCACCCCCCGGCTCCCTCTCACCCGGCGTCCGTGTCGCCCACGGCCCTCCAGCTGTCGCCAAGCAGCGCGGTGCTGGGCGCCGGTTCCCCGTTGGGCATCAGGTCGTCGTCGTCGAGATTCCCGTTGTAATTGCCGCACATGCCACAGACCTGCGGGGAAAAAAAGGGCTCAGGTCAAGAAGTCGCAGCTCAGGTTCACGCCGCGGTGCGTCTAGTTCGTTGACCTTCCCCCCCACCCGTCCCCCGGCAACGCCTCCGATTAGCACGGTTAGCTACGTACGGGGGTGCGAAAGAAGTTCAACGTACATCTCCAATAGATTTCCAGTTGATTATCGATTATCCGGCGGCTTCGGTGGGAGTGCTGGATTTTTAATAACGCTGGATAATCACTACA
Organism: Lampetra fluviatilis; assembly: GCF_964198595.1. Lineage (NCBI taxonomy): Eukaryota > Metazoa > Chordata > Hyperoartia > Petromyzontiformes > Petromyzontidae > Lampetra > Lampetra fluviatilis. The sequence goes on along the minus strand of NC_136325.1, from coordinate 1,079,350 downwards.
TGATTGTTACTTAAAATAGCGTATTAATTCCGCATTTTTGTAAGACATGTTTTTGGTTGTTTTTCTTTGTGTTTTAAATTTGTTTACGGTGTGAAATTGGCATAAACAAACGTACAAATAGAAAAAAAAAAATATGCAACTTTAAAAAGTTACCGTATTTAATATACCGTGATTACCGCTCCAATCTCGAAGACTCTGCATGGGGTTATGTAAATATACGTGCAGTGTTTTCATTATTTAAGTTGTATGTAGTGTATAATGTACTGTATATAATATTTAACACTGAAAAAAAACCACGGTGCCGATCGCCGGACTGGTTACAGCCTTTGCAACGGTTTTGCCGATTTCCCCGGATCAGCCCGGGACTGTCGGATAATGTTGGAAGCCGGATAATCGATGACCAACTGTACATCTGTACTGAATGTGTGAGTGGGTGGCGGATTTGTAAACAGTGAAGCACAGGCGTTGCCCAGCACCTTGCGGGAGTAAGTGCTCGGTATGGAAATCGCAAGGTGATGAACGCCGTCAAATTTGACCTCCAGCCCAAAGTCCGTCACGACGAGCACGTAGCTCCCTTGCATGCCGATCTGCACCCCGGGCACCGCACCAATGATCGGGGTCTTGGTTCGCTTCCCGTTGATCTAGAAAAGAGGCGAGAAAAACCCCCAGCGGCGTGACTCGTGTTCCAGCGCGGCGTGCAATGTCACAGCGAAGGTCATTAAAATACACGAACGTGTCTGCAATCGTCGGTGTCGTTACATTTCTTCGAGATGTAAATTTTCTTTTTTTGGTTTTTGTACCTGTGAATGTGGATTGGTGGCTTTGGGCTTTGCTGAAGTGAAGCGAACAATTATCGCGTCTATCTATGTGGACCTTTTTGGCAGTATCAATAAATTATGAAAAAGATAACAGGTTTTACCCTTTCAAGGCAATAAAACAGGAGCTGTGTTAAGATGCAAGGCATCAAGTCTGCATTAACCACACATTCGTGTGGCAAAACACGCAAATAAACATGTTTGTTTGCATCGGAACGCGCGAGCAGCTCAGCGTAGATTTTATTCTACTCACCGCAGAGAACCGTAGCGACACGACCGCACTCTACGATATCTGGCACCAAACTGTGCGACAGGACCTCCCGCGTGGCCTTGTGGGGATGGGGGGGAGCCTCGGTTACATCTTTTCCTTCTGACTACGTTCCGATGACGTACGCGTATGCCACCGGAACGGAATCAGAAGGCGGAGTGGATGGCGTACGCGTACGTCAGGGTTAAGATTAGCTACCGTCCACGCTGGTCTCTTACTCTCTCCCATTCGTTTCCCCGTCTCCCCTCGGCACCATTCCTGTTGCCCGTCGTTCTCATTCAGAATGCCTCAGCCAGCAGTGCATCGACCCCTGCCTAGAGAGGGGTGATCGCGGAAGGTGACGTCGCGGAGCTACCGCCGAGGGCCGCCTTTCATCCCGCACGAGGACGCGAACAGTTTAGAAGGATTGTCCCTCGGCCGTGAGAGGTGGGCGTGGGTTAAAGAAACGTGAACCATCCCCCCACCACCCGCACCACCCCCACCACCCCCCTCCTCTGATCTGCGATCGGCGCTTCTGTACTGGGCTCGCGTTGAGTTGTAATACATTTTTAAACAATAAGTAACGTGCACCATCGTTGCAACTGCCGCACGCGGAGGCTGAACCGGTGGCCTCTGAGGCGCAAGTCGGCTGTGATGTGCTCGCCATGGCACCGCGGCAGCGGCCTTCCTGCGCGTGTTGGCCGATCCTTTAATCTCCCGCCATCGATGCGCGCATTTGACGAAGCTCTCCCACTGACGAGTGAACCTCAAACCCCCCCCTCCCGCCTCCCACTCCACTCACTCCACCCACACACACACTCCACCCACTCCACCCACACACACACACGTCTGAAATCCCACATCCCTAACTGGAATCGATTCCCAACCCTACAAACCGATGACAGCCATGCCACCTCTCGATGGCGCAAACTTCGGGGTCGACTGCAAACGTCACCGATCGCCACCTGGAATAGATAACTGACCCCCCCCCCCCCCGGCGGTGAAGTCCCTCAGGGTTCAACCTTCCACAAAAAATATTGGACAACCCTCGACTGCTTGAGGACAAGGTTAGGGAAGATGATGACATGGTCACTCACTCCTCCATAAGTGCAGTGTTAAATGAGAAGAAGAGAAGAGGAGGGGGGAGGATGGGGAAGGAGAAGGGGGAGGAGGAGGGAGGAGGAGAGGGGAAAGGGGGGAAGGAGGGAGGGGAGAGGTAGGGGGGAGGAGGAGGGGGAGGGAGGAGGAGGACAGGGAAAGAAGGGAGAAGGAGAGGAAGGAGGAGGGAGGAGGAAGGGGGGGGGGGGAGGAGGAGAGGGTAGGAAGAGGGAGAAGGCATCATGGCGGGAGCGACTGTGCGTACCAGCACGCGGTGGCTCTTCTGCAGGGTGATGCGGTGGCCCGCGATGTCGACGACCACGTGTTTGAGGTAGGAGGCGTTGGGCAGGCCGCGCTCCTCGTTCTTGGCCGTGACGGTGAAGTTGGTCATTCCGGTGACGTTGCACACGGCCACCAGCGTGTACGTGCACGTGCCCATGTAGCTGATAAGCCGGGAGTCGAAGGTCACGTAGTGCGGATCTCCGGCCACGTGGCAAACTGCACGGTCTGTGGGGGGTCGGCGGTGATGTCGACGGAAGAGATCGTCATCGTCTTCATCATCATCGTCATCATTGTTATTAGCATTATCATCGTCATCATTGTCATGATCATCGTCATCATCTGTCATCATCATCGTCATCGTCATCCTCATCATCGTCATGGTTATCCTATGTTGACATTGGTCCCTGTCGTGGGACTCCGGAATTTCTGCCAGTTGGTTCAAAGCTGTCGACAGAGATGAGCACTGGCCAACGCGCCAATATAGCTGTGACCGAGCAGTTGCTCTCGAGACCACGTGAAGTTCCCTTAAGGCAGTGGTGTGTGACGACATTGTTAGCTCAGGGGGTGCGGTAATCGGTCAGGTGAGGCTCCAATATTTGATTGGTTTCGCACGGTCATGCCTAGGCTATTATACAGGTTGCTTAAATTTTTTTTTAACACTTACCGTATTTTCCCGCATATAACCCTCGAGGTATACCACTTTTTACAAACAAAACAAGACTCGGGCTATATGGAAGTGCGGGCTATCCCAAAAATATACGTGTGACATGTCATACTTTTTTCAATATATGACTATCCACTATGCAACACTTACCTTTGACTAAAGCACTGCTGAATAAACCACTCACACTAAAATTGCACATGTTATCATGTTTTAAATTATTCGAAATGTTTGTACAATGAAACGACAATGTTTGAAGTGGGCGCACTTTGTTTACCGTAATACTTTCAGTGGCTCTATGGGGGTGCGAAAATTTTAGCTGAGGCTATGGATTGCACAATGGGAAGGGCCTTAACAAGCGTCTACCAGGCACGGAATCATAATTGCCAAGTCCCTTAGGCCGCTGCTATTGGCTGAGCACTATACAGTGGCGACCACGAGCTTTGTTTCAAACTTCCAATGGCTTTGTTGCCAGGAGGCAATGGCGTTACCGTAGTGCCGCTATTGTCTGTGCTAAAACTGTACAGGGGTAACTACCGGTCCAGTAGCTGTAACATGATGAGGTCGAATGCTGGTAAGCCTAACAGTACGCTTACTTACTTATTTACCAGTTATGTGTTACTTATTTATTGGATATTTACTTTTGTTAATTATTTGCTGTTTTAAGTTCACTCGTTTCCGGTTAGTTTGTTATCTTTGTGCACGTCATGATTTTAATGTTAACAATTGATAGTGGAATGTATTACAAATGTAAACTTTGTATTAATATGATGGAATTAAGCTGCGGTAACGACGTTAAAGATATGAATGCATGCGGGGTGTATGGAGGTACGGGCTATCTGAAATTTGTTTTACACAAAACACTATTTTTGCGGGGTATATGTGTCTGCAGGTTATATGCGGGAAAATACGGTATATGGGACTATCGTTTTTAATGGCAAAAGAACGTATAATAGCACAGTAACATGATAACAAATGTATGTTAATAGCTTCACTTGTTCGCCATCATTGTCAACGCACGCCTGGAATCTTCTCCAGGTGATCTCCAGAGCCCGGAGGCACATTTCTCGTGGTATTGTTGCAAATTCTCGGAAGTGTTCACATGTTTTTGAAGCACCCCAAATATCGACTCCTCTTGCCCTAGTCACATTATTACATGAGTGTTGTTGTTCTTTCACACTGTTGTTGAGAGCATATCTGATGGTGGTGTCAAGGGGGCCCCGACTCGTAGCCTTGGCCACCAGTGGGCAGGGGGTGGGGTGGCAAGGCACCCCCTGCCTGCCCCCACGCTCGTCACGCTACTGCCTCAAAGTCTCTGACAGGATCGCGAACCGAACGCGGCACAGCGGGGCACACCGCACAGAACTCGCCTCGTGTGGCTGCTGCAGATGACAACGCTGGCGTTCCGGCAGTCGCAGGCGAGGCCCGTGCTGTCGAGGAGCTGGCAGCTGCTGTGCTCTCAGCTGGTGGCTCAACCGTCGTGAACATGCCCGAGACTTCCGTGTTAATGTCCGTAGTGCTGACGACAGGAGGCTGCTCTGTGGGATATGTAGACTCTGGGTTTGGCGCATCTGTATATTTTGTGGTAAAGTCAAGGTCGGTAGTGCTGACGATAGGAGGTTCCCCTGTGGGATATGTAGACTCTGGGTTTGGCGCATCTGTATATTTTTTGGTAAAGTCAAGGTCTGTAGTGCTGACTATAGGAGGTTCCCCTGTGGGATAGGTAGACTCTGGGTATTGCACATCTGTATATTTTGTGGAAAAGTCAAGGTCAGTAGTGCTGACGACAGGAGGTTCCTCTGTGGGATATGTAGACTCTGGGTATGGCACATCTGTATATTTTGTGGAAAAGTCAAGGTCAGTAGTGCTGACGACAGGAGGTTCCTCTGTGGGATATGTAGACTCTGGGTATGGCACATCTGTATATTTTGTGGGAAAATCAAAATCTGTAGTGCTGTCTACAGGACCCTCTTCTGTGGAATCGGTAGAATATGGTATTGGGCCATCTGTGTATTCTGTAGGAAAATCGAAGTCTGTAGTGCTGTCTACAGGAGCCTCTTCTGTGGAATCGGTAGAATCTGGTATTGGGTCATCTGTGTATTCTGTGGGAAAATCGAAGTCTGTAGTGCTGTCTACAGGAGCCTCTTCTGTGGAATCGGTAGAATCTGGTATTGGGTCATCTGTGTATTCTGTGGGAAAATCGAAGTCTGTAGTGCTGTCTACAGGAGCCTCCTCTGTGGAATCGGTAGAATCTGGTATTGGGTCATCTGTGTATTCTGTGGGAAAATCTAGGTCTGTTGTGCTGTCTACCAGTGGATCATCTGTGAGATCCGACATCCATATGTCGGTTACCATTGGAGAAGATTCAAAACCTGTTGTGGTCACGGTCCGAGGCACGTCCGTTGCGGTGTAATCCGACACCGAGTGATCCGTCACCCCTGGCATGCCTGTCGTGCTGAAGACCGGCGCTGTGACCACTTCCGTAGGCCCTGGCGTTGAGCCGCCTGTCGGTTCGTGCACAGCTTGCGTGGCGGCCGATGTCGAGAGTTGGTTTGTGTGCGCCGTGTCCGCAGAGTCGTCCGTGTTAGCTTGTTGGGTGAAGGTGCTTGCCGGATCGGCCGGCGTCCCTGTGACAATCGGTCCCGACGCAGAATTCGTAGTTGAGACGGACACACCCCCCCCCTGAACGTAAATATAACGTCGCGGTTGCGTTAACTTTTGACATTAAACGTCACGATGGTTGGCAAGGCGTGCGAATGCATCGGTACCTGTGAGGGTTGTTGACGGAGGGGCTGTCACTGTCGATGGGCTCGTGTAGCAATCTGAAAAAAGGCAAATCGGTATTTTCTATGAAGTTTTCACTTTATTTAATCGTGAATTCATTACAATAATCAAACTGCAAAATGCCTTGAGATAGAACGTCTCGTTTGCAGGGTATCCGAGGTAAATTGATACACACACAGCAAATAGATAATTAACACAAAGACAAAGATCCCCCGCATAGCCTTAACAGATTGTTGGGGCAAGTGCTGTTCACGAGCACCTATGAAGGCCATGCCGGCCTTCATAGGTGCTCGTGAATGATTATCTGTACCGGTCCTGGGCCTCCCCTAGGTCGACTCAGCCCAAAATGAATACCTGACGCAGTGTGTAAACGTCACCACTTGGGAGACAAAGACGGCAGGGCGTGGTGCTGGCAACCCACCCCCTCGTGCACCATGCCGGCCTTCATAGGTGCTCGCTAACAGCACTTGCCCCAACAGTTCATTAAGGCTATACGGCGGACCTCTGTCTTTTGTACAAATGTTGAACTTCTTTCGCACCGCACATCGCCAACCGTGCTCATCGGAGGTGCCCCATCACCTGAAAAGTCGCAGGCTGAGATGCAAACGCTGTCCAGGGCAACGTCGCTCTGCGCGGTTTCGCCACGTATTCCTTCGATGGCAAACTGCAGGAAGGCGAACGACAGTGCAGTGTAAACACCCAGGGGGCCGTTTGCTGATCATCGCCAGCCAAGGTAAATACAGGGTGCTTCAAAAAAATATTTACACTTATATGGGACTATCGTTTTTAATGGAAAAAGAACGGATAATACACTGTAACATGATAACAAATGTATGTTAATAGCTTCAAAGAGTCTCCACTTGTTCGCCATCACTGTCAACGCATGCCTGGAATCTTCTCCAGGTGGTCTCCAGAGCCCAGAGGCACATTTCTTGTGGTATTGTTGCAAATTCTCAGAAGTGTTAAAAAATGTTGAAGCACCCAAATATTCAGCAGGCGTCAGGCTGGGGAATGAGCCCACGACCTCCTGCATACCAGGCAAGGTAGTTAACATATCGCCACCGCAGCACCCCCAGTGCCCTCGACAATGACGGAACGATCCCAGCGCGCTGCTGGTGCGTGTGTTGGTCTTGTAATGTACGTACGTTGAACTTCTTTCGCACCGTATGTAGCCAACCATGATAATCGGAGGTGCGGGGGAAGGACAACAAACTAAACACTAAAAGCAGTTCTAAAGAAATGAGTTTTAAATCTAGATGATTATTTAAAAGTGCAAAGCTCAAGTGGCTTCTTAATATCGGAAGGAAAAGTGTTCCAGACGGCCATAGAAGCGCATCTGAAAGTGCAGCGCGATTGCGGTGACCATCTTTGTTCAACGACCAGCCAAAAGCCGCCACTGCTGCTGCTGCGAGGATGACGGCCAGAGTTCGTGTGATGGTGCTCTTTTACGAGATCGGCGGGGTGCATGTTTTGGATATATTTGTGGCGAGCACTTTGTGTGTGCGAGCAGCGCGGAGCCATGGGAAGTGTTCCACCTGCCTGGAGCGGCCCTTGGCGGAGAGCGAGGAGCCGAACTGGAAGCCACCACCGCCCGTGGTTGCCGCGGGCGGACCAAATGGGATCCCCCAAGGAGCCACCTGCATCAGACGGGCGTCGGAGCGAGACTCGGTTACTGAACGTCGCACAGGGCTTGTGTGGAAATAACGTGGGGAGTGGGGTCTTGGGGGAGGAGACCTTGCAGCGTCTGTCACGTTGTCAGTCACAGTAGGTCAATCGATTTACTTCAAGCCTTGCTCTTCCTTGATGCATTAATTTGCTGCTTATGAATTACCACGTGATAATGAGACACTTCGTGGAGCTATCATTTGTGGTGGGCAGGTCGCTTCTGAAAACGAGCGCCGTAGTTCAATGGGCCTTACCTGGTAAGCGCACAACTTTATCTATCTGTGATGAACGCTGCACTTTCCATCGTTTTCATGCAGGGGGCGCTGCAAACCGACGCACCCCCTGCATGAATGACGGAGGCGCAGGGACAGACGTTCGATTACGCTGGAATCGATCTGCAGGCAGCGGTCTTCTCGCACGGCCACCAGCTCTATGTCGCCTTATCTCGATCCCGCAATCGCAAACAGGTGAACGTCCAAATCGAACCGAACCCCAGCAAGGCCATCTACTTAACGACGAGAGAAAATTCACACGAAATGTCGTTTTTAATTAAGTCTTCCAGATGTAAAATGATATAAGCTTATAATGAAGAAATATAATTATCTAATTCAAAACATAATACAATTCAAAGATATTTCATTTTAAAAGTTCAAAACGGAGCATCGGGTGCTTGCGTGAATGCGTCGTTCGTGTGCAATTTGTTTTGTGAGGGGCGCCATAGGCACCCCCGAACAACCCCTAGTAAAAAATAGTTTATTAGTTTAACTACCTCGCCTGGTATACAGGAGGTCGTGGGTTGAATCCCAACCCTGACACTTGTATAATTGACATGTGCATGTTCTCCCCGTGATCGCGTGGATTTTTCTCCGGGTCCTCTGGTCTCACCCCTCCACATTTAGAATCAGCGTGCGTTAAGAGTATTTGGCTGCTGTACATTTCTACATGAGATGCCGTTTCGTTGAGCTATCGTTTGTGATAGCCAGGTCGCGTCCAAAAAAGAAGCTAGTAGCTCAGTGGGCTTTACCTGGTAAAATTTAAAAAAAGTTTAGTTTTATTTGTATATTTTTTTAAGTGATTGTTTACCTTTCCTATACTTTGCACTCCTATCGTGCTCTTGTATTCTTTGTTTTTTTGTTGTTGTAACGTTCTGACCCCGTGCCCCTACTGGACATTTGTGAAAATGAGTTTAATAGCTCATCAAATTCCTCCTGCAGTCTTAATATTCTGATTCTGATAGCCCTGCATGTGTCTAAGTCATACGCTGATGCCTTGATACTCAACAGCATCGATAGATACCACCATTAAACAGAGGATTCAACTCAAAAGTAAATTATATTGTTACGTGTTCACTGGAATCCAACGTGAATAAAGGTAAACATGCATTTTTGCATAACCCCACTCCATGCAATACTGCAGTACACTCTAACCTGTTACAAGAGCAATGACACGAACTGTAAAATGATCGAATGTTCATCACACATTACCGGAGAGCTGTCCACCAGAAAATAAACACATTCTGAAATGTCAATGGGTGTTAAATTATCGATGAGTTTGCAGGTTTCCTACCCTCCTTGATGTAAACGTTGATGGCCATGTTCTCTGCTGACCCATACAGGAAGTAGTGGAAGCTCAGGACGAGGCACCCAGAGGAGGGGAGAGCCGGACTCTCCAGCAGCAGCGCCGCTCCAGGGTCGTTGTACTCAGAGTCCAGCAGCAGGTAATTCCCAACTACACACAGCAGAGTTAACACAGTGGTCCACACACACACTGCTGTATTCACTAACACAGTGATCCAAATACACTGTTGTATTCACTAACAGTGGTCCACACATACTGCTGTATTGACTAACACAGTGATCCACACACACACTGCTGTATTCACTAACACAGTGATCCACACACACTGTGCTGTATTCACTAACACAGTGGTCCACACACACACTGCTGTATTCACTAACACAGTGGTCCACACACACACTGCTGTATTCACTAACACAGTGGTCCACACACACTGCTGTATTCACTAACACAGTGGTCCACACACACACTGCTGTATTCACTAACACAGTGGTCCACACACACACTGCTGTATTCACTAACACAGTGGTCCACACACACTGCTGTATTCACTAACACAGTGATCCAAACACACTTTGGTGTATTCACTAACACAGTGGTCCACACACACACTGCTGTATTCACTAACACAGTGGTCCACACACACTGCTGTATTCACTAACACAGTGATCCAAACACACTTTGGTGTATTCACTAACAGTGATCCACACACAATGCTGTAGTCACTAACACAGTGATTCACACACACACTGCTGTATTCACTAACACAGTGATCCACACACTCTGCTGTATTCATAACACAGTGATCCACACACTGCTGTATTCACTAACGCAGTGATCCACACACACTGTTGTATTCACTAATGCAGTGGTCCACACACTGCTGTATTCACTCACACAGTGATCCAAACACACTTTGGTGTATTCACTAACAGTGATCCACACACACTCTGTTGTATTCACTAACAGTGATCCACACAACTGCTGTATTCACTAACACAGTGGTTCACACACACTGCTGTATTCACTAACACAGTGATCCACACACACACACACTGTTGTATTCACTAACACAGTGATCCACACACACACTGCTGTATTCACTAACACAGTGGTCCACACACACACTTCCGTATTCACTAACACAGTGATCCACACACACACACTGCTGTATTCACTAACACAGTGGTCCACACACACTGCTGTATTCACTTACACAGTGATACACACACACTGTTGTATTCACTAACACAGTGATCCACACGCACACACACACTGTTTGATTCACTAACACAGTGGTCCACACACACTGCTGTATTCACTAACACAGTGATACACACACACACTGTTGTATTCACTAACACAGTGATCCACACGCACACACACACTGTTGTATTCACTTAACACAGTGATCCACACACACACACTGCTGTATTCACTAACACAGTGATCCACACACTGTTGTATTCACTAACACAGTGGTCCACACACACTGCTGTATTCACTAACACAGTGATCCACACACACACACACTGCTGTATTCACTAACACAGTGATCCACACACACTGCTGTATTCACTAACACAGTGATCCACACACACACTGCTGTATTCACTAACACAGTGATCCACACACACACTGCTGTATTCACTTACACAGTGATACACACACACACACTGTTGTATTCACTAACACAGTGATCCACACGCACACACACTGTTGTATTCACTAACACAGTGATCCACACACACTGCTGTATTCACTAACACAGTGATCCACACACACACACTGTTGTATTCACTAACACAGTGGTCCACACACACTGCTGTATTCACTGACACAGTGATCCACACACACACACTGTTGTATTCACTAACACAGTGATCCACACGCACACACACACTGTTGTATTCACTAACACAGTGATCCACACACACACACACTGCTGTATTCACTAACACAGTGATCCACACACTGTTGTATTCACTAACACAGTGGTCCACACACACTGCTGTATTCACTAACACAGTGATCCACACACACACACTGCTGTATTCACTAACACAGTGATCCACACACACTGCTGTATTCACTAACACAGTGATCCACACACACACTGCTGTATTCACTCACACAGTGATCCACACACACACTGCTGTATTCACTAACACAGTGATCCACACACACTGCTGTATTCACTCACACAGTGATCCACACACACACTGCTGTATTCACTAACACAGTGATCTGGACACACTCTGCTGTATTCACTCACACAGTGATCCACACACATTCTGCTGTATTCACTAACAAAGTGATCCACACACACTTTGGTGTATTTACTAACACAGTGATTCACACACACACACTGCTGTAGTCACTAACACAGTGATCGAGACACATTACACTGGATGTGGGTTTCAAGGCCAGTAGCTTGAGTGGAAGCTGTGAGTGATGCGAGGCTGTAAGATACTCACAGCCAGGCCGTGAGAAGTCATCATCAGGGCCAGTGTTCTCAGTGTTTGTGGGACCGTTCCAATGCTCCCAGCCAAAGTCCCCTCCGCTGTTCGCCCAGCCGCAGAAGTCACCCATCTCATCGAAGTCACATCCGCTCACACACTCTGTGGGGTGATTTAAATAAAATAAATAAATGATCATCAATACAAAACACAGAAGCATCAGCCACGCATTCACACAAATTGGTATTTTTTTTTTTATCAACCTGGTTTCCGGGTTTGGGTTTTCGACACCGGTACGCGTGCTGATGATGTCACGGGGCCTTTGGGTTGCACTTCGGGGCACGTTAGGAGGTGCCTTGTCAGCGCCGCTAGCACCAGCAATGGATCCGTCAGCTCTGCGAAGTGCCCTGGTCGTGGGCCTGCTCACTGCGCGGCTATTCTGCCCATTCTCGTTGAACAGAGACCAATGTTTTGTCGTTCTCTGCGAAACGAACAAAGCGATACGTTTGAGAATGAACACCGAAATCTCGACCCAAACGTCGCACCTCCCGACGATGAAAAACTCCCCGGAGACACCGGCGGAACCGTCAGTCGCATCGGAACATTGACAGACCGATGTCGATAGGCCACATCTCTCCTTCACGAATGAAACATGAAAGACCCAAGCCACGGTGGTGCGATTGTGTCCATGCAACCCGCACAGAGTAATCCCACAATGGAGGAAGAGCACAACTACAAATTGGACATTGGCGTTATGCTCCCGAATAGACACAAATGCGAGTACAGCACAATTGCTGTTCATCGCGGAATTGGTTTGTTTCCTCATTGCACCTTTTTGCATTGTAAATGAACAAATAATTCCACCCGCACGGCTCGTGTGAGTCGGTGTCGCGGTTTCTTGCCCCTTCAATTGCAATTTGCTGCAGTCCTAAAAAAGTGACGGCTGCTTGAAACGCCATGGTGGCAGGAGGCCGAGCTACTCAGGAGTCTCCAAAAGTCTGCTCATTAGTTTGGAAGACCCTGTAACTGCGATGGAACGAGTAATACGTTACGTTTTATGTTGGTGAGACGGGAGGAAATTATGACAGAAAGTAGGTTTTACCCTTTCTGGCAATAAAACAGGAGGTGTTAAGATGTTCAAACGCCAAATAGAAACCTTTTGCAACGGGGCATAATCAAGTCTGCAATATGAGAATAGGTTTTCCCCTTTTATCTGGCAACAAAACAGGTGTTAAGATGTTAAAACACCAAACTGAAACCTTTTACAAGGAATCATGTCTGCATTAACCACAATACTTGTGGTCAGAATGCAAACAAAAAACATACATGAGACTAGGCTCAAAAGAAAGCTGTCTCTGGTGTGGACCAATAAGTGTCAAAGACAATGCATATATTATCAGAGCATGTTTTTTGTTTGCATTCTGACCACAAGTATTGTGGTTAATGCAGACATGATTCCTTGTAAAAGGTTTCAGTTTGGTGTTTTAACATCTTAACACCTGTTTTGTTGCCAGAAAAAAGGGGGAAACCTATTCTTATATTTTGGTACTGGTGAAGTACCGGTAAGTACGCTGGACACCCAGGTTGAGGCACACGTATCTTTATTACAAGTTGTCGGTACAGGACAGCACTAGAGGGGGTAGCGGCCCCCTCACCCGGATAACTGGGGATACACCCTAGCTAATCCTGACCTACTCCCAAGTCCTCCACTAACGGGCTAGGGGAGGCTAACTGGCCCGACACTGGTGAATCGGGCTACGGTCTCCGGAGTCCCAGGGTACTGACCCTGGTTCACGGAACCACGCCTCTGGCTTGATCCTCCGCAGCCCTGACAAGGGCGGCGTCGAGGGGAGTCCAGGGCTTCTAACTAGGAGATCTTCCTTCTTCCTCCTTCGTTCCCAGACTGAGCCACGAGCTCTCTCTGTCCTCCCCCTTTATACCCCCCGTCAGGATCACAACCCCCCAGGCTGCCTGATGCGGACGTCGCTGCGGGCACCCCACCCCCGTGTACTCCCGGAGCTCCGCCCACTGTGTTTATTCCCCGTTGGATCCCATGCACCTACAGCCCTCCCGTAACAACCCTACATCACTCCCCCCATTACAGCTCGCAGCCGTCCCGGCTGCAACAATTCCAATAAAGGAACATTTACCCCTCAACCCCGTGTGTGCCTCATTTTTTTTCAACAAAATGCAAATTGAACAACAACAACAAGAACAACAAGAAGAACAAGCACACCCCCGAAGGGAATGTCCGACGCACCCCCCCCCCCGTATAAATACGAAATCCGTAAAAGCGCGTATATACAACTAGCCAGGAACTCCCCCAGCACACACAGCACACCCACGACACACAACGCACCCACAACACACACACCCCGCCCACACACACAACACAACACACACAATGTGGCAGGAGCGCACCACCGACGCAGCATACAGTAACCATGACACGTGAAATAAAAAAAAAATTTCTTCTTTCTGTATATTATAAGAGTCTGCGCATCTTAGCGCGCGTCCTTGCCGCAGGCCCGTCACACGGGGCAACCCCGGACGGCGGACCATCCGGTGGCGGCTGTCCCTTTCGAGATGAGGTCGCGATTGAAGTGGCGCGACCGTCGGCATCACCCGTGTGGGTTGTAGGGCATGAGCCCGTCATTCCCGGTGCACCTGTGGGTGGGACAGCCGGCAACACATCAGGCGAGAGCAGCGACGGACCCTCCGAGTCGGTCGACCCCCCACATGCTTGGCCCCGCGCGTGTGGAGTGGGCCCTCGCACCGCAACAAACGGTTTTAGCCTAGAGGGGTGTACAAACCACCGGCGCCTGCCCCATTTGATTCGAACGCACTGAGGCCTCAAAACCTCGACAACCTCGACGGGGCCCCGCCACGGGCGCACGAGTTTAGAGGAGGTCGCGAGCGGTACCTGGGGACAGTGCAGCCATGCCCTGTCCCCCGGCTTCCACTGCAGCACGTGCGCGCGAGCCAGCCTGAGGCGCTCGTTCGCCTTTTGACGCCTGTCAGAATTTAGCCTCGCAGCATCCCGCGCCTCAGTCAGTTTGTCAAGGTTAAATTTAACGTGTTCATCCAATTTAATTTTACCCAGCGGCGCGGGGATCTGCAGCTGTGCCGGAACAGGTGGGTCGGGTTCGCGGCCATACATAAGAAAGAATGGTGAAAATCCCGTCGCAGCATGGGGAGCCAATCTGTATGCCGCTAGAACCCCTTGAATTTGTAAGTCCCAATCAGTCTGTGAGTCCGAGACTTGCTGCGACAACATAGACGAGATGGTGCGATGCAGACGCTCGACCATCCCGTCCGTTTGCGGGTGATAAGGAGAGGTTCGAATTTTTTTCGTTCCTAGGAGATCACAGACTTGTTTTAGGAGTTTCCCGGAAAAATTTCTACCCTGGTCGGTCAACAACCGCTCCGGGGCACCTTTGTCCATGACATAACCTTGGACAAAGGCGTCGACGATGGCTGCTGCCGACTGATTCGCCAGGGGCCAGGCCATAGGCCAGCGCGTAAAATATTCGACCCCAGTAAGCAAATATTTATTTCCCCTGGGGGTGGCGGGGAATGGCCCCAGAATGTCCAGTGCGACCAGTTCATTTACTCGGGAGACCTGGATGGACTGCAAGGGCGGGTTCGACTCCCGTGCCGGTGGTTTGCGCTGCGCACACCGAGGGCACGCTGCCAACAGATCAGTGACATCCCTTGTCATGCCTGGCCAAAAAAAATTCAGCTGGAGCAAGGCGAGAGTTTTCTGGGTCCCCAGGTGGAGGAGGCGCTCATGCGCAGCCCACACCACCTTGCCCCGTAATCCCGAAGGGACCACCAGCCGGTGACGGTGGGATTTGCTGTCCCAATGCATGAGCAACCCTGCGTGCATGCCCCAAGCGTCGGCCTCACCCGTCCCCCGCCCCCTCTCCCCGGCGCGACGACGCAACGCGAGGAGGGAGGTATCCTCCATTTGGAGGCGCCCCCATTCATTAACGGGCAACCCAAGCAGGGAATCTTTCCCCTGTTCCGCGATATCAATGGTGACCAATGTTTCGTCATTGGCGGCGGCCGCCAGGACCGGAACCATCATGTCCCCTGCCGGCTTGCAACGCCCAGACCCCAGGAGGCATGCGCATTCGGAGGCGGTTGGCATCCGTGACAGAGCGTCAGCGTTGGTGTGGCGAACGCCCTTACGGTAGGTGGTTTCGAAATCGAAATCCTGGAGGACCTCCAACCATCGGGACAATTGTCCCGATGGCTGTTGAACCTTCAGGGCGTACTGCAGTGCCGCATGATCTGTGCGGACGGTGAAACGCCGACCGTACAGATATGGGCGATACTGTTGGATGAAATAGACAATTGCCAACAGTTCCCTACGGGTGACACAATATCTTTGCTCCGCTGGAGACAACACCCGACTGCCGTACGCAACCACCCGTTCCACGCCGTCAACCACCTGGGAAAGCACACCTCCAATACCCGTGTTGCTCGCGTCGGTGTCGAGCAAAAACGGCCTAGAAAAATCTGGGTAAATCAGGGGAGGAGCCTTTACCAGGGCGTCCCGAAGGGAGCAGAAAGCAGCTTCCTCCTCCTGACCCCAGTGGAACCGAACCCCTTTAGATGTTAACGCGTGTAGGGGTTTGGCAATCGTTGCAAAATTAGCGACGAAGCGTCGGTAATATGATGCGAAGCCAATAAAACTCCTGACCTCTCCCACCGAGGTGGGAGTCGGCCAGGAGCTGACACACTGCGTTTTGGCGGGATCGGTAGCAATACCCGAGCGCCCTACGATGTGCCCCAAATAACGCACCGACTCGCGTAACAAATGGCATTTCTGGGGCTTAAATTTCAAATTAGCAGCCCGCATCTTTAGGAAAACCGCCCGCAACCTCTGGAGATGTTCATCAAAAGTTTTACCAAAGACAATAACGTCATCCAAATAAATCAGGCACGATTCCCATTGCAATCCAGCCAAAACCAATTCCATCAATCGCTGGAAAGTTGCCGGCGCTGAGTGTAAGCCCATCGGCAACCGGTTGAATTGGAACAGGCCGTGCGGTGTACGGAAAGCAGTTTTAGGCTTAGAATCATCGTCCAGAGGAAGCTGCCAGAATCCCGAAAGTAAATCTAGTGTGGAGAAGAATCGCGCTCCCGCCAAGGCGTCCAGCGATTCGTCCATCCGTGGGAGCGGGTATGCGTCGGCAACCGAAATTTTATTAAGGCGCCGAAAATCCACGCAAAACCGCAACGAGCCGTCCTGCTTTTTAACCAGGACGATCGGCGCTCCCCAAGGGCTGGTGGAGGGAGAAATGATGTCGGCGGCTAACATGTCATCAACAGCCGATTTGACATGGTCCTTTTCGGCGGGACTTAACCGAAACGGATTTTGGCGAATTGGCGCGCTGTCACCCGTGTCAATATGGTGACGCAGCAGGTGAGTGCAACCCAAATCATATTTATCCCGACTGAAAACGTCGGAAAATTCCCTCAGTAGCGTTCTAAGCTGTTGGCGCTCTGAATTTGTCAGGTCCGTCGATCCCGCACAAAGCGCGTCGAGCCACCCTTCATCGCTGTCCGAATGTGGGAGCATTCGGGAAGCAGTGCCAACATGGTTCGCGACAGGTTCCTCGCAGGGTACCGGCGTCGCGTGAGCGAGCACCGTCCCTTGAGGAACCACCACTGTCTGCGACCCCACATTGAGGACCGCGATGAAAGGGTCCTCGTCCCCTCTTACGACGGTCTGGGCCGGAATCAAATTAGGTGCACTAACCCCGGCCCTAGACGGTCCCAGCAAAACACCCTGATCCCCTACGCCCATAGCGAAGGGCTTACGAAGTTTCAGAGGCACTAGCATTTGAGCTCCCGGCGGCACACTAACTGTTCTGACGACAAACGCCGGTACCGTCGCGAACGCCGTCCGAGCCGCCGCAGGGGAAGGCAGGAAGGCCATGCGTCGCCCTGACGGAAGCTCAATGCATCCTTGGTCGATCAAAATACGAATTGGCATTTTTCCTAAGAAATCCGTCCCCAGCAGGCACGGAACCGCCAGCGAGGAGGAAACGAAAATCGGCCCCGACAATTTGATGTCCCCGATACAAATTTGCGCGCGAATCTGTCCCATGATGCCCAGAGAGCCCCCGTTAGCGGCATAGAATGGGACGTTAACCGGCAGTAAGGGCCGGCTTTGTACAGGCAGAATATTGTAAATTAACTCCGAAATGATTGTCGCCGATGCCCCCGTATCGACCAGGATGCGTACCTCTACCCCGTCAATGTGTCCGACCACGGCCGACGACCCTGACGACGCGGCTACCACGCGATGGGCCAACACGGACCACTGTTTGGGCTCGATTCGAGTCCCCGCAGTGATCCGCGTTGGGCCGTCGCAACGCAACATCGGCCCCCCGTTCGTTGTGGTGCGAGAGTGTGCAACGGGTGGGTGCTTTGGCCAAACATGTGTGGTGCCCCGACTCGCCGGATCATGTTGCTGGAGCTTGGGAGGAGGAGGCCCGGCGTCCCGTCGAGGCGTCGTCCCGCGCTGTCGAGGCGAGCGGCACCCCAAGGCGACGTGGCCCCGAACGCCGCAGTTGAAACACCGCGGACCCCCCGGTGGAGACGATGGACGGTCGAACCGGCTTGAGCCGTCCCGGCCCGCCCGTGCTCCTTGCGCCTGTTGCCGTCGGTGGTCGACGGCGTAGAGCTCCTCCGTCTGAAGGGTGGCTGCAGCCACCGCACGCCCGGCCGATGCCCTGCTGGCTTTCCGCCGCAGGGACAGAAGGTTGGCGTGAAGGAGGCGCGCCGCCTGAAGAGAGGTCATCTCGGCGTCCTCCTGTGCGACGACAGCGATGTCCAGGTCGTCTGCCAGGAGGAGGATCTTCTCCGTGACCATCGCGTCCACGCCGTCGTCGTCCATACGGGGAAAAGCCGTTTTGGCCAGCGCCAGGAGGCTCGTCCTGTATGCCAGGGGCGACTCTTTTTCACCCCGCTTGCGGTCGTAGAACTGCTGTCTGCATTCTGCAGATGGTCCATAGACCCCAGCCAGCAGTTGTAGCGCCCTCGGCAGAGTAGAACGCTTCTCTCTTGGCGCCGATGTGAGGGCGGCGAGCGCGTCGGCGTCGAGGAGCGCCGGCAGCGCGCAGAGGGCTTCGTCGTCCGACCACCTAGCCATTTCTTGGTGGGCGATGAAGCGACGCTGGAAGCCGCCCCAGTCGCCCTCCGCGCCAACAAATTCCTTCAGCGGAGGTAGGCGTTGTTGCAGCGCAGCGTTCGCCTTGGAAGTCTGCAGGCTGCTATCCCCAGGACTCGGCTGTGCGTCGGCGCGAATGGCAGATGGAATCGCCTGTCGCAGCCGTGATGACGTTCCCGCCGCTGGCGATGATGCGGCTGTCCCAGCGAGAGCGGTGTCGGACCCAAGGTTTAGCCCGGCCACGCCCTCTGCAGCTGCCGTGGCGATGGCGGGAAATTCAAAGTTGGAGTCTTCCGAAATGGCGGGAAGGCGCTCCGGTCGTCGACTCCCCTCGCCCCGTGGTGGACCACCAGCCCCCAGCCGCGTGATGTTTTCCAGCGTGGCGGCAGCGGCATACAGCAGCTCCGCCAGCCTCTCGTGAGCCAGCCGTAGCGCGTCTGGCTGCGGCCCCTCTTCATGCCGATGCCCCGGCAGGAACGCGTCAGGCCCCGGCTGTACCATGTCCTGGTGAGCCGTCTCGGGCTCAACGATTTCAGCAGTGTCCTCGTCCGGCACTCTGGCTCGAGCTGTCTGACGTGTATCCATGTTCGTAATACTTCTGACCCCAGATGAAGTACCGGTAAGTACGCTGGACACCCAGGTTGAGGCACACGTATCTTTATTACAAGTTGTCGGTACAGGACAGCACTAGAGGGGGTAGCGGCCCCCTCACCCGGATAACTGGGGATACACCCTAGCTAATCCTGACCTACTCCCAAGTCCTCCACTAACGGGCTAGGGGAGGCTAACTGGCCCGACACTGGTGAATCGGGCTACGGTCTCCGGAGTCCCAGGGTACTGACCCTGGTTCACGGAACCACGCCTCTGGCTTGATCCTCCGCAGCCCTGACAAGGGCGGCGTCGAGGGGAGTCCAGGGCTTCTAACTAGGAGATCTTCCTTCTTCCTCCTTCGTTCCCAGACTGAGCCACGAGCTCTCTCTGTCCTCCCCCTTTATACCCCCCGTCAGGATCACAACCCCCCAGGCTGCCTGATGCGGACGTCGCTGCGGGCACCCCACCCCCGTGTACTCCCGGAGCTCCGCCCACTGTGTTTATTCCCCGTTGGATCCCATGCACCTACAGCCCTCCCGTAACAACCCTACACTGGCAAAGGAGGTCCCATGGTGAAGTCTGCAATAACCACACATACTTGTGGAAAACATGCAAACAAACATGCCCCGATAATATTCTCACATTGTCTTTGAAACTGATTGGCCGCCACCAGAGACAGCAGCCTTCTTCACGGCCCTGTCTTTCTGGCCTTATTTCCCAAAAATTGTAGTGGCTACGTGTACACACGCGACGGGCGCGTCACGTGTGCACACGCGACGGGCGTGTCAAGCCCGTCACGACACCCACAGTTGGCTGTGCCCCCTTTCTGCGCTCTTACCTGGACACCTTCCCAGCACCACTGTGATGTCATCCAGCGCCACGTCGCTCATCGCAGTGATTCCTCGAATGCCCTCGATGATCACCTGCAGGATTGCAGAGCTCAGGGGCATTAGTCCCAAGAGGCATGCTCCATGGCGCCACCAAGCACCAGGGGAATGCAACGGTGAACGTTCAACCGAATATTGAATTAAATTTTTTACGCAAAACGCAACCGGCGTCATTTCACACGGCAGATGCGATGCACGATTCTCCTCTAGGCCGGTGCTGCCAGGTGGCATTGAGCTCGGTGTGTGGCCTGGCGTAGATGGTGACAGTTCTGGTGATTATTAGGAGCCACTGACCTGGGTGTGTGGCCTGGCCTGGATGGTGACGGTTCCCTGCAGCCAGGCGCTGCTCTGCTGCCCCTCGGCGCGCCACACGCGTCTCTCTCCGCCGTCCTCCAGCACGTGCACGTTCAGGGTCATACGTTCATCGCCGTACATGTGGTACCAGAAGCTCAGGCACACGTTCTGGTTGGTGTTGATGCTGGGGCTCAGGAGCCTCACTCCTCCCCCAGCTCCCACGGACGCAGAGTCCAGGTAGAGGTAGAAGGAGGCTGAAACGAACCGGCATCCCGTGCCGTCAATGTGTGCACGCGAAGCGAGCAAGCGGTGGCACAGCGGTTGGTATGTTGAACTTCTTTCGTACCATAGGTAGCCAACCGTGCTCATCAGAGGTGCGGGAAATTGAACGTGCGAACGTTTGACATTTACATCTTTAAATATTACAAATTTTTAAAAGCCTCATCTTAGCAACTATCCTCCTATTAGCACAGTTCGCTACATACGGTGCATAAGTTCAAAAAACAAACATACGTAGTTTAACACAGAGGCTTCCACAACCAATTGTGCGGTTTGTGCACGACACTACGATGCTGACAAACCTGCTTAGACTCCTGGGCATGCACATCTGGGGAAAATGGTATTTGAACTTGACCTAGGAATGACTCTCCTAGGTCGACTCAGCCTCAAATGAGTATGAACCTCTGGACAAAAAAGTGACGTCCTATAAATATCAGGAGTTCTCACTCGAGTATTTCCAGCAGCTTCCACGCCAGTGTGATCAAGGAGACTTGGAACAATTCATCCACACTCACCTCCCCCAAGCCATCGTGCCCACATGCAGGCCAGGCACTGAGTCACCTTGTGTCCACAAGACCTCTGGGAGCAGGGTGCTGCAGTGGCTAGCTGTTAACTACCTCCCCTGGTATACAGGAGGTTGTGGTTTAGATTCCAACCCAGATGCCTGCTGTATATTTGTGGTCGTGTGGACTTTTCTCTGGGTCCTCTGATCTTTCCCTCCACATTTAGAATCAACATCACACGTTTCGAGTATTTGGCTGCGATAAATTTCGACATGATGTTAAGACACTTCGTTGACCTATCATTTGTGATTAGCCAGGTCGCTTCTGAAAAAGAGCGATAAAGCTCAGTGGGCCTTACCTGGTAAAATAAAAAATTGTTTAGTTTCAAGAGCATGCTCTCGCTTTGCTCAAAAACACACCTCACTTGCACTAGGAGTGTAATACGACAAAGGCATTTTCAATCCGGAGTACTGGCAGAGCCAGTGCATCAGCCCATGAGTTATATTAAACAGCCCGTTGAAGGAGATATCGCAGAACTACTGAGATCCTGGTGCATTAACGCACATAAGCAAAATACCGTCTCGGCACTCACATCCGGTGGTGTGGTCCCCAGGTGGACCGGTGTTGGGGTTGGGGGTTGCTCCCGAATTCCTGATCCAGTCTCCGGCGTCATCGCCCGACTGAGTCCAGCCGCACAGCGGGAGTGCCACATCGTCAAAGCTGCAGCTGAGACGCGCGTCTGCAGAGAAGACACGAAGCATCATCAACCCGAGTGCTTTTCCTTTGTGAAATATCATCGTCGTCGTCATCAGTCACGAAAAATGCACCGCTGGATGAAGGCTTCCCCCAAATCGTGACAATTCCTCACAGTCGTGTGATGTCAAGATCCATCTCACTCCCGGTTCCACTGCGTCATCTGCGTGGTTGGTGGACGTTCTGCCCTGGCGTTTTATCTCCTTCGGCTTCCACTCCATCATTGGTGACGAATGTCGGCCATCATCCCTTCCAGCCACGTGTCCTGCCCTACCCCCCTTTTCTTTTTTTGTCAATTATTTTAATTGATCCAACCACATGGGTGATGTACAACTTCCACGACACGTGAGCTGTGCATAGCAGGATAGGCGGACGTGTAGGACCGTGGCGTTACGCGGTACGTGATTCTTCCAAGAGCTCGGGATGGTCTTTCTAGCCGAAATGTTAAATACTTGCAGAAGGTGCCTGGTGACGCCTTGGGGTTTAAAGCCCAGGAGGGAGGATTCAATGCTTGGTGTTATCTCGATGCCAGACATCACGTTGTACAGATCGGTAATTTTATCACGGAATGTCCTGATCAAGCCCCTTTTCTTTAAGATCGATAGTGTCCCTAACTTGCACAAGTTAATTCTAGATTTGAAGCTTTCGTGACTGCAATGATTCATATTCTTAGGTTTTTTCGGTAAAGTCACGTAGGTAAAAACATTAAAAACTAAAATAAAATAAAAATAAAAATCACGACGTTTCGGAGGCAACACAAGCTTCCGTCTTCAGGTGGTACCGTCACAGCCACGACAGCTGTATCAAGTAAATGAGAGATTGCAGGAGTTACCACTGCGTTTATATAATGGTTGGAGAAGGTGGTGGGGCAAGGGCCGCATACTTATTATTAATATGGTAAGGTGAGGCTTGAGACTAAGAATAGACTGCATAACAAAGGCTGAGCCTTTGTTATGCGGTTTGTGACTCAACCTGTAACAAGAAGACCACCACTAAACATGGTAAAACAGTAATGGTTGTCTGTCAAATAAGATTGGCAAATAAGTGTAGTTAAATCTTTTTTGCATGGTTAATCACATCTTTCCAATGATTACTCAGTTTGTAACCGTCATCACGGTTGAAATTATGTCTGTGTTTGTATATTTGTATGGCTTCGTGTACAAACCTTTGATGGTAGCCAGGAGGTTTGCAGAGAACCTTGGTCTCGGAAAATACAATTTCATGAGAGCCCACCGAGTTGTAGCAATGATCGGCAACGGCCGAAGAATCAGTTCTGCCGTGTTTCAGATCTGACTTGTGCTCGCGGACACGATCAGAAACATGACGTTTCGTTTCTCCAATGTAGCAATCACCACAAATGCAACTCAATTTGTAGACTCCAGGATACTGTAAGTCAGGAATGACATCCTTCACAGATGGAATCAAATCACGGATTTTATGCACTGTACTGAATCGGACTTGGATCTTATGTTTGTTTAGAATTTTGGAGATCTTTTTTGTCAGGCCTGCTATGTATGGCAACGTGATAGTTTTGGTCGGAGTTTCATGTGGCTGTTTCT
Organism: Lampetra fluviatilis; assembly: GCF_964198595.1. NCBI lineage: Eukaryota > Metazoa > Chordata > Hyperoartia > Petromyzontiformes > Petromyzontidae > Lampetra > Lampetra fluviatilis. The sequence goes on along the minus strand of NC_136325.1, from coordinate 1,055,709 downwards.
GTATGGTGGGAGAGACAGCTTGGCGGATAGTGCGGTTTTTAATGTTTTTACCTACGTGACTTTACCGAAGAAACCTAAGAATTTGCACAAGTTATCTAAGTCCGTGTCTTCCTCTTTCTGTCTCTCAACGCGGTGGCAATCAGAGTTCTTCACGTGTTTCTTGGCGCAGGTTTTCAAATTTTGATCCCCCTTTATATTTGTCCATGCCCCACGCTCCTGATCCACTGATTTGATCCAGGAGCTGTCCCTTTTGGATTTGCGAAATGGGCTGAACGTTGTAACCGGAGCGATTTACTAGACGTGCGCAAAAAAAATACCACCAAGGGAACACTCAGAGCAAATCTCTTCCACAAACAAGACGGGCGGCGTACGACGGTGAGAGTGCACGTGTGTACGTTTAACTTTTTTTGCACCGTATGTAGCCAACCGTGCTAATTGTAGGTGCGGGGGAAAGGACAACAAACTAAATACAACAACAAGCAGTTATAAAGAAATTAGTTGTCAATCTATATGATTTAAAAGTGCGTAGCTCTAGTGACTTCCTAACATCAGAATATGTATCTATACTGGAAGAATCTGATGAGCTATAAAGTTCTTGCTCACAGATGTCCAGTTGGGGCGGGTAAGAACGTGACAGCAACAAACAGTACATCGGAAGGCAGAGCGTTTCAGACGGCCGCAGAAACGCACCTGAAAGCGCCGTCTTTGTTCGGTGGTAAGACCAAAAGCCGCTGCTGCTGCTGCTGTGAGGATGACCACCGGAGTGGCCACGTACCTGGCTCGGGAGCTGCAGGTGTCTGCGGGATGCACGCGGTGCTGGCGGAGGGCGTGGGCACGGTGGTGGTGGTCGTTGTTGTGGTAGTTGTTGTTGTGGTGGTGTTCACCGCTGTGCTCTCTGCGAAGCACAGCATGCGGTGTTCTCGTCAGTTTCACCGGAGCAACGTTCCGTGTGAGATGAGCATCCAGTAGTTTTGCACGATTAAAATTTTTCCGTGGACGCATATTTGCATTAATCTATATTTGTATCTTTCTGGGATTGCTTTAATGCCACAAAAAAAAAGTACGAGATTGTTCACACTCACATATGTGTGTATAAGAAAACCGTATCGTACCTAAACCCTGAGCGTATTTAAACTGCAGGAGTAAAAACAATTCTCGATTTCATTTTATTCTGTACGCGCGCGTTGTGTCACAGGTGAACTTTTCCACGTGCAATAACAAGTTTCAACACACCTCGTTACTACCGAAAACACAAAGGTAACCATGGCGTTTCTACAACGCATTACAACGACGTGTTTCAAACACGTTCATTGCGTGCACGCACTGCCGGATCGTACAAATCAACGTAACGTTGAAAATAACAAGAGGACTAAACGGGGAGTTCACCTAGATCTGGGGTCCCCCCTCGTAAATGCCACTCCAGAAACCATGAGTTTACTTGACTGACCTTGAAATGAGACTGACTCCCCCCCCCCCTCTTTCCCCCATCTTTTCCCGAAGAAAAGGGAGATCTAACGCATCACGTACCGCACAATGCTACGGTCCTGCACGTCCTTGTTGATTGTCCGAGCCACCAATCCCTCATCTGTCACGGAAGTTGTACACCCCCCCTTCCACCCCCCCGTGGTTGGATCAATGAAAATAATTTACAAAAGAAAAAGAAGAGGACTAAACAACACAACTTGCTGCCACATCCGTAAGCTCACGTGCCGTGCAATTCGCGACACGGTTTGTATTCACGCAGCATCTAAAGGCGACCCGCATCTCAAGACGCTGCACAAAAGAGTGCGACTCATGTCACGGGTTAGCTTTGGATCGCTCAAAGCAGGGTGAGGGCGCCACAGTGGCTAGGAGACGTTAACTATCTCGCCTGGTATACTGGAGGTCGTGGTGGGTTCCGATCCCGACCCTGATGCCTGCTGTGTATTTGAAGTTTGCGTGTCTCTTTCCCCGTGGTCGCGTGACGTTGAGTCACCACTATAAGTTCCCACGTGATGATGATAAGCCACTTCGTTGAGCTATCATTTCTTATGGCCCGGTCGCTTCTGACAGAGAGCTACGTAGCTCAGTGGGCCCTTACCTGGTAAAATAAAAACGAGTTTTCTTTTGGTTTAACAAACCACTCATGATGTCTGAAACTGGGAAATCTGAGCTAAAATCTCATCTCAAACAGGATCCACAAATTACCAAGGCAATCTGTATATTTGTGTGAAACATTGATTTGTGTGAAACATTGACAAAATCGTTTGCACGGGTAATGCTAGTTTATAGTTTTGAGGCATAGGCAGAGGAAACAACAAGTGTCCCATCTCTATTCAGGGGGTGCAGAACAATGCCTCTGACTGACAGGGAAAACCATCGGATTCCTTACTGCACGCAAGCCGGTGGATTGTTTGCATGACCTCTCGTCGTAACCAAAAGACTTCGACATTGCCACCTAGCTCCTGCACGCACGTGTGAGCTATCATATGCAAAAACCTAATTATGCCGTAGCATAACCCACCGTGGTGTTACACGATGCATCGATTAATGCGATGTTAATACAAAAAATACATGAACCCTTCATTTCAATCGTCACCGCCTGAGTCTTGACAATTTCCTCTCATCGCTGGCTGAGTGAATCGTTGCATCCTCGGTCACCTTTGGTGGTGTCGTGAGAAGTGGCCGTGGACCCCGTCCGGTCGGTAGACGGCACGGACGAGGTGCTGACGACGATCCCTGGTGCTGACGACGATGGGGAAGGGCTCCATGTGGAGTCCTCGACCAGTGAGCCTGTGGAACCGCCCGGGACGCTTGTTGTTGCTGTTGTTGTTGCTGTTGCTGCTGTTGCTGCTGCTGTTGATGTTGTTGCTGTTGCTTCTGTTGCTGCTCCTGTTGCTGCTGCTGTTGCTGCTGTTGCTTTTGCTGCTCCTGTTGCTGCTGCTGTTGCTGCTGTTATAGGGACTGTGGAGCCGACTGTTGGTTCCTGGGTGCTGTGTGCAATTCCAGCGGTAGGCAGCGCCACGGCTGCGCTGCTCGCCGTGCCAACCGAGAGAAGAGTGGCTGTGAGATCCGTCGACGATGATTTTGTAGGGCCTGGAGGCGTGGGGGGTGGGGGGAGAGGGGTGGGGGCGGGGGGAGGGGGCAACGTCACCCGCGTCACAGTTCCAGTGAACGTCACAACAACGCCGGCAGACGTTTATCCAACCACGCCGCCCGGACGCGGATTTTCAAGTTCAACCGTAAACGTCGACAATGGGCAGTGGGCGACAGTGTCGGAGGCATTTACCTGCGGCCGCGCTTGAAGGCTGCACGTGTGGACATCCTGCGGAATGAAATAAGTTGCGTGGTTACATTATCTGCAGGCATGGCGAAGCGCGCACGGTGGCAAACGTGCGTTTCCGCGTCCCTGCGGCCATGTCGAATTAACAACGTTGTCCCCCACCCCCGCATAGCTTTCAACCCCACACGGTTTATCCCGTATTATTGTACAGGGAAATTGAGTTTTCAGGTCCATACGGCGTACAGCCGTTTCAATACGGGAGAACGTTGCGAGTGACAGAGTTTGGTGTGGAGAAGCGCCGGGCTAAGAAGCTCTGGGCTAAGAACCGCCGGGCTAAGAAGCTCCGGGCTAAGAAGCGCCGGGCTAAGAAGCTCCGGGCTAAGAAGCTCCGGGCTAAGAAGCGCCGGGCTAAGAAGCTCCAGGCTAAGAAGCGCAGGGCTAAGAAGCGCCGGGTTAAGAAGCGCCAGGCTAATAAGCGCCGGGCTAAGAGCGCTGGGCTAAGAAGCTCCGGGCTAAGAAGCTCCGGGCTCAGAAGCGCCGGGCTAAGAAGCTCCGGGCTAAGAAGCGCCGGGCTAAGAAGCTCCGGGCTAAGAAGCGCCGGGCTAAGAAGCTCCGGGCTAAGAAGCTCCGGGCTAAGAAGCTCCGGGCTAAGAAGCTCCGGGCTAAGAAGCTCCGGGCTAAGAAGCACCGGGCTAAGAAGCGCCGGGCTAAGAAGCGCCAGGCCCTAGTGCAGGGGTCCTCAAACTACGGCCCGCGGGCCACATGCGGCCCACCGAGGGCATTTATCCGGCCCATGGTCATTAATTGGGCTGCGCTTGTGAGCAGTAATTGGGCTGCGCTGGTGAGCACTAATTGGGCTGCGCTGGTGAGCACTCATTGGGCTGCGGTGGTGGGCACTGATTGGGCTGCGGTGGCGAGCACTGATTTGGCTGCGCTGGTGAGCACTGATTGAGCTGGGGCGGTGGGCAATGATTGAGCTGCGGCAGTGGGCACTCATTGGGCTGCGCTGGTGAATGGTTCAATGGACCAATTGACTGGACTTGCCCCCCAGGCCTAAGGCTGCCAGCCCTCCCCTGGCTGCGCTTGACTGGCTCTCCCTCCCTCAGCTCCCTCACTTGCCCCTCGGCTCCACTCCCAGTGATATTCCCGTATGCTGAGTAAATTATAGAGGGGTAATAACAGAGTGATCTCTGATCTCTGGTCAGTGACAGACAGCCGAGGAGTAGGAAACCCAATTTAAATGACAGTAAGTGCATTTATATTCTGATTGCTATTCAATTATATGAGGTTATATGTTGTGTAAGCGCCGGTTCATACTGTTGCGATCTCTGAGCAGTGCGAGTTCAGCCATATGCTTGTATGGCTGAACTTGCATTAGATTCGGAAGAAAAAAGGCACATGTGCCTTCTTTTTTCCTGCAGTGGAATCGGATCGCATGGGTCTTCTCCCCCATGCGATCAGATTCCTATGCGAGTTCGCAGATCGCACTGCGATCTGTGAACCAAACTGCAGGTGTAATTAACTTTTTAATGGCACCCGCACCAGTGTGAGCCTGGGGTAAAAGCGGAGTTCCCCCAATCAGACTGCATTGATGGGCAGTGCAGTCTGTATGTCTCTGTGTGGGCAAAGTTATTGCTGGTATATTGTTTTTGTAGCGCTGTATATATATTGGTATTTTACTAATAGCAATTTTGACTCCCTAGGAAACAATGATGTCAAGAAAGAGAAAAATTGACGCGGAGTGTATGATATTCAAAAAACAGTGGACTTATGATTACTTTTTCATGCAGTGCAAGGAAAGAGCTGTGTGTCTGATATGCCAGAATATAGTGTCTGTGTTCAAAGAATACAATTTACGTCGACACTATGAAACTCAACGTAAAGATAAATATGATTGTTTGGTGGGAGAAGTGAGAAAAGATAAAATATTAAAACTGAAAAATACATTAACAACTCAGCAAAATACTTTTGTGAAGCAGAAGCAGCTAAATATTTCATCACTGCGAGCAAGTTTTCAAGTTGCCAAGCTAATAGTGTGCACTGGCAGACCATTCGTTGAGGGAGAATTTGTAAAAGAATGCCTTCTTTCTGTTGCCAAAGAGATGTGTCCAGAGAAGGCCGATTTATTTAGTACAGTGAGTCTTTCAGGACCTACAATTACACGGAGGATTGAAGAAATGGGAGACAATTTCCATCAGCATTTGCAAAACTCCACAAAAAAACTTTCCTATTTTTCCTTGGCACTCGATGAAAGCAATGATGTTCGTGATTCTGCACAACTTCTAATTTTTATTCGTGGGACGAATGACTATTTCGAAGTCACAGAAGAGCTTGCTGCACTGCAAAGCATCAAAGGAACAACTACAGGAGAGGACATCTATGAAAAGGTTTGCCAAACTGTGAATGGTTTGGAGCTGAACTGGGCTAAACTAGCCAGTGTGACAACTGATGGTGCTCCTAGCATGGTGGGGTCTAAGAAAGGAGTAATTGCTCACATTAACCAAGAGATGGACAAACATAACCATTCTCATCCAATAGCCATACACTGCCTCATCCACCAACAAATCACTGAAGTGGGACTCTATTAACTTCATTAGAGCTCATGCACTAAACCACAGACAATTTCAGGAATTTCTGTCTGAGCTAAATGTTGACTATGAAGATGTTCTGTACCACACAGAAGTCCGTTGGCTGAGTCGAGGGAGAGTTTGAAACGTTTCTATGACTTACTTCCACAGATTACAGCTTTTCTGTTTTCAAAAAACAAAGAAGTACCAGAGCTCAATGATGCAGAATGGAAATGGCACCTTGCCTTTTAGACAGATGTAACAGAGCTACTCAACAGTTTCAATGTGCAACTTCAAGGAAAGGGGAAGCTCATCTGTGATATGCAATCACATGTCAAAGCATTTGAAGTAAAATGAGGCCTCCTCATCAAACAAGTGAAGGAGGAAAACTTCTGCCATCTCCCCACAACTCAAAATCTGTTAGCGGAAAAACTATTGGTTGCATTCCCAAACAAAACATGTGTGGATTCACTGTAAAAATTGCAAAAGGAGTTCAAATTTAGATTTAAAGAGCTTCATCTCCATGAACAGGACATACAGCTTTTCCGTAACCCATTTTCTATTGACATTGAAAATGTGGATACAATTTACCAAATGGAACTGGCTGAACTGCAGAATTGTGACTCTCTGAAAGACGCATTCAAGTCAAGCAGCCTTCATAATTTCTATGCATTTCTCCCCTCTGAGACATATCCTCATCTCAGGAACCATGCACTCAAAATGGCAACCATCTTTGGCAGCGCTTATGTCTGTGAACAAACTTTTTCCAGAATGAAACATTTGAAATCTCCAACCAGATCTAGACTAACGGATGCACACTTGCATCACTTGTTACGACAAGCAGTGACAAATATGGAACCGGACATTGACCATCTCATTAGCCAAAAGCAGGCCCATAGTTCCCATTGAAATACTGGCAAGTTTTTTTGATTTAACTTTACTGTTCTTCATTTTAAATATTGTATTTGTTCCCGTTTTGTTTCTTCACTTCAAAATAAGATATATGCAGTGTGCATAGGAATTTGTTCATAGTTTTTTTTAACTATAGTCCGGCCCTCCAACGGTCTGAGGGACAGTGAACTGGCCCCCTGTTTAAAAAGTTTGAGGACCCCTGCCCTAGTGGGTTCAACGTTGCGGTTCGTAGTTTGCATCGCACGACCAAAATTGTGCAACTGCTCTGGGTTTGTCTTTTTAATTTAATGTCACTGATTAAAGTAGTTATTTAAACAAAAAATGTTTGCCTGGATTATTGAGACCGTGATAATTATATTACGTAATCATTTCCGTCGCTCTCAGCTGATTATCGCATAGCTAACGGCACTTTCGTTATGAGTGTCATGGGTTTTAAACTTGCAATGATTAGAAAACTTTTAAAATACCTCTATTCGTACTGGAATTGAAATACATTTGCTAAATTATATCACGAAAAATCACATCCCTAATTGTAGTCAAGGGTTTTCTTTATACGGAATCGCCATTTGCCTTTATAAACACATTGCAGTAGGCCTACTTAATTTTTTACCAAAGAGTATTGCAATCATTATTTTTAGAGATACAGCCGTGCGATGTGATAATAACCTATATTTAACTTATATCTTAAAAAGAGGACCATTTTTATTTTGCGATAATGATTTGCAATAAAAAAATTGCTCATCTGTCATTGTTTATTCTTGATTTATTTTTACCGTGACGCGTCGCGTATGTCAGAGAAGCGACCGGTGTTGTTGTTTTATGTCAATGAACCCCGATTTAGGAGGTTCTTGGCTCACGGGGTCATTCAAAATAAACACTACTTCATCGGCCAATTGTTTCAGTTATGCAACAGCAAAATCTATTCCAAAGACCCGTGCCACTCTTTGCGACTCGATGTTTAAGGTTCGGGCTCACAACAGTTACAAGCAACAAGTGTGGTGGTGCAGTGCGTCATGCCCACCTGGGTCTGTCCACGACTCGTCAGGACACTCTGTGAGAGAGACAAGGAGAGAGAGATAACGAAGCACACAGGCGCGGTGGGTTACAAACGTATGTCGAACTTCTTTCGCACCGTACGTAGCTGACCGTGCTAGTCAGAGGCGCGGGGAAAGACCAACAAACTAAACACAACAACATCAACAAGCAGTTTCAAAAAAATTTGTCAATCGAGATGATTTAAAAGTGGCACAGCTCCAATGGCTTCCTAATGTCGGAGGGAGAGTTCCAGACAGCCGCTAGAAGCGCCCCTGAAAGCGTCGCGCGCGACGATGATGATGATGATGATGCGGTGACTGATGGTGACTGATGTCTTTGTTCAATGGCCAGCAGCCGTCGCTGCTGCTGCTAGCGAGGGTCACAGCAAATCCCAAACCTTCGCGGAGCCTCCGGGGGGGGTCAACCCCACCCATTGGCTGCGCATCGCCAGGTTTAGTGCCATCTCGGACTCACCACGGGCCAATAGCCAAAGCAGCTCGATTGGTTTAAACATTAAAATTACATTTCACGCGATTCACTCCGTGCAAGAAAACAAGCGGTGTGGGTAGCTGCGTGGGGTCACACAGCCGGCGCAGGTTGTCGGTGGCGCGCCGGTTCCGGCTGGCTTCCCAAGTGCACCTCAAAGTGCACCTAGCCTGGCACAGGCGCCGTGGGGACGTCACCGTCACTTCGTGGAGGCTGTTAGTATTGGCTGCCTTCCCGCTCGTCGCCACAAACTCTGCGTGACTCACAAATTCTGCGGTGCTTTGATTATCAGTATCCATGAGCGATGGTAACATTAAATAACAATTATTAGTATTACTACTACTACGTGTTTGGGATGTTTCGATTAGCCTTAATTTGCAAAGTGAAATGTGAGCACAGTGTTCCCTCGTGGTTCACGAACTTGCTATCCGCGATTTTGGCATCGAGAAAGATATAAAGTGATGCGATATAAAACGATGATAGAGAATGTGATGAGATGGCGTAGACACTTCTCCCCCCCCCCCCCCCCCGAGGAAACTCACCGCATCCTTCGAGCACAGAGACGTCATCCACTGCCACGTCCCCATGCCACGTGAGACCTCGAACCCCTTCGAGCACCAACTGTGAAAAACACAGCATAAGCAGGAGCAGCAGGGGCACAGGGGCAGCAGGAGCAGCGGGTACAGCAGGAGCAGCAGGAGCAGCAGCAGCAGGGGCACAAGGGCAGCAGCAGCAGGAGCAGCATGAGCAGCAGGAGCAGCATCAGCAGCAGGAGCAGCATGAGCAGCATGAGCAGCAGCAGCATGAGCAGCAGCAGGAGCAGCAGGAGCAGCAGCAGGAGCAGCAGAAGCAGCAGCATGAGCAGCAGGAGCAGCATCAGTAGCAGGAGCAGCAGGAGCAGCAGCAGCAGGAGCAGCAGAAGCAGCAGGAGCAGCAGCAGGAGCAACATCAGCAGCAGGAGCAGCATGAGCAGCAGCAGCAGGAGCAGAATGAGCAGCAGCAGGAGCAGGATCAGCAGGAGCAGCATGAGCAGCATGAGCAGCAGCAGCAGGAGCAGCAGGCGCGTCGTCAAGGGGGGTCATTTGCAGGGCGAGGGATGGAGCAGTGGCGGACCAATGCGTGGCCGTTTTTGTCGTCCCGGTTTCCGCCAAAGTCGAAGGGTTGAGAGCCACGCGGCCGTCCCAAGAGCAGCGGGCAGGCGGTGAAACGAGGACGCGGCCGTAGACTGGTTCGTCCTCGGGGCTCATTAAACTGTCAACCCCTTATCAGTGCCTTAACTTGTTACAGACCAATTCAGACCTTATTGGCCCTTATACATCTCAACGTTCATCCTACAAAATCCCATCACAAGGTAGACACACAAATAGACAAAGCAAAATGTGAGGTATTGAAACAAGAATTACGGGGTACTCCATATGGGTTGACAGCTATGGGGGCTCGTCGATGCAGTCGTCAATGTTCGCTGCCGCAATCGGCCTCTGACGAGTCCTAATGAGGATACAGTTAACATGAAGTGTAGCGCCTTGCGCTATCATCCTGGCCACCCGAGTTCGATTCCCGCTCACGGCCAACACCGGTGATGATTATCTGAACCGGTTCTGGGCCTCCCCTAGGTCGACTCAGCCTCAAATGATTACCTGGCGGGGTGTGTAAACATCGCGACTGGGGAGACAAAGGCGGCCGGGCGTGGCGCTACTCGTTCCGGCCTTCATGGGCGCTACTAGCTAACAGCACTTTTCCCCAAACAGTCTGTTAGGGCTACACGTACGGTGGAGGGGGGAGATTATTTTTTTGTCTCTGGTGATTCCATCAGAGCAGCGGAATGGTGCCGTACCGAGGTGGCCTCCACCGTGGCCTGCAGGGTCACCGATCCCCGCTTCCAGGCATCTCCCTGGGGGCCCCGGCGGGACCACACGAGCGACTCGCCGGGGCCCGCCTTGGCGTAGACGTTGAGGGCCATGCCGGCGTCCTCGCTCCTCATGAGGTACCAGAAGCGGAGGCACGCCGGCCGCGGCCAGCGCGCCGCGGGGCTCTGCAGCCGCGCCGTCTGCGTCTCGATGAAGTTGTGAGCCTCCAGGTAGATGTAGCAGCCGGCTGAGGGCGGGGCAGGCAAAGACAAAGAAACCCCGTGTAGCCTTCACATACTGTGGGGGCAAGTGCTGTTAGCGAAAAGCACCTGTGAAGGCCGGGACGGTACACGAGGGGGTGGGTGGCCAGCACCACGCCCGACCGCCTTTGTCTCCTCAGTAGCGATGTTTACACACCGCACAAGGTACTCATTTGAGGCTGAGTCGACCTAGGGGAGGCCAGGGACCGGTTCAGATAATCCGTGAGCGGCAATCGAACCCAGGGTCGCCAGGTTCATAGCGCAGCGCGCTCACCGCTACACCACCACACCCCACAAGACAAGCTGCAGCAGCCGTCTGAGGGCGGGACAGACACACACACGCGTGGGATGTTAACTGCCTGTGGCGTTAATATCCTAAAGCTTTGGGGACCTTTTTGCCAACATCAAAATATAAAAATAGGTTTTACCCTCTCTGGCAATAACACAGGAGGTGTCAAGATGTTCAAACTCCGAACAGAAACCTTTTGCAAGGAATCATGTACTGGCAGGGGCGGTTTCTTCATTAGGGCGATTGGGCGACGCACCACCAATGTCAGGGGTCGGCAACCAAAATAACAAGAAGAGCCATTTCTTTCCAATTCGGTACAAAATTCAGTATTTCAAGAGCCGCAGTGCATCTGAGTACATACTGTACATACGTACATATCGTCAAGAAGCAGCCCGTAAAGAGCCGCATGCGGCTCCGGAGCCATAGGTTGCCGACCCCTGACCAATGTCATTCAACCACAGAGTCACGCTAGCCGTCACTGTGCCTCTGGATATAGTCCAATCAGCGTCATGTCACGTTCTGTGGAGTACCGCCTCTTTTTGGGCGATTTCACTCCGGCTGAGAATCGCCCCGAGTGGCCCCATAGACTTACATTCAAAGAAGTTTTTTTTCGAACGGCGGGCGCTCCAATGCATTCTCGATGGCTTCCGGGAGGGCTCGCCCTAACGTGCTTACGTCATCATACGTGCTTACGTCATCACACGTAAGCACGTTTCATCCAACAATATAATTTATCTCTACCTAGTGGAATCTTTAATAAAATAAACTTGAGTGGTTTGTTTTAATAGTGAGTATAGAAACAAACAAGATGTATTGTAAGAGTCACTTTATTTTTCATTAATATTAAAGAAGTGAAGTTGCCTTTACATGCTTAAGCTGTTAATTTATCCATTGCATGGGTGGACCTTATCCTTATCAATCATCCAGACATTTGCCCCCCCTGAGAGATTTTGCAGGAGCCGCCACTGTGTACTGCATTAACCACACATACTTGTGGTGAACATGCAAACAACAAACATGCTCAGGTAGTATATGCTGCATTGTCTTTGAAACGGATTGGTCCACATTCATTATTTAGACTGAAGGAATCCGATGAGCTATGAAGCTCTTTCTCACAGATGTCCAGTAGGGGCACGAGTTCCGAATATTACAACAACGAGCAATACAAAAATAACGATGCAAGTGCAAAGTACAAAAAAGGTAAACAAATTACCCGAACACAAACAAATACAACACTAAACCATCTCTATTCTACCAGGCAAAGCCCACTGAGGTATTAACGTCATTTTAAGAAGCGACCTGACCAAAAGTGATAGCTCAACAAAGTGGCTTATGAAGTGGACATTTTATAGCAGCCCACTATTCTAAACGCGTGGTGATGTTGATTATAAATGTAAAGGGAAAAATCGGAGGACCTGGAGAAAAATCCACGCGACCACGGGGAGAGAGAGAGAGAGACCACAAACTTCCAATATACAGCTGGCGTCAGGGTCGGGATCGGGATCGGGATCGAACCCACGACCACCTGTATACCAGGACGAGGGAGTTAGCATCTCGCCATCGCGGCGCCCGCTCGACCAAATACTCTCCAGAGCTCCTTCTATTGAAGGCCTCGTCCGCCAGCAGATGGCGCGAGCGAGCAGTTGCACGGGTTGCGACTGCAGACATTCCTAAGCGCATGTCTAAGGATTGTGGGTTGCTAAATGATAAATGCTTGGGGTTCGTAAATGTTGGCTCGGAAATTATCCAAAAACTGTTAGTTAATTTGTTGTTGTATCACATTCTTGCTGACGGCGACCTCCCGCTTGACTCCTATGGGTCAAATTTCGATTTAAAGCTTTCGTGACTGCAGGGATTCATCTTCTTGGTTCTTTCGGTAAAGTCACGTAGAAGGAAAGTAATAAAATAATAAAAATAAAACATAATAAAATAAAATAATTCTCACGACGTTTTGGCTACAACGCAAGCAGCCGTCTTCAGGTGAAGAATGAGACACTGCCAAGCTAGGAGCTTATATATAAGCTGAGTTGGAGGTGGAAGAAGAAGAGAGCCTTGATATGCACATTCTTTTGTTAAGGCTCTCTTCTTCTTCCACCTCCAACTCAGCTTATATATAAGCTCCTAGCTTGGCAGTGTCTCATTCTTCACCTGAAGACGGCTGCTTGCGTTGTAGCCGAAACGTCGTGAGAATTATTTTATTTTATTATGTTTTATTTTGATTATTTTATTACTTCCCTTCTACGTGACTTTACCGAAAGAACCAAGAAGATCCTATGGGTCACTCAAGAAAGGCGCATTTGCTCGCTTCAACAAAATAAAATAGCAAAGTCCACTCTTCCAGCCTGGCTGTGATATTCAACCGCAAACACTTCCGTGTCACCGTTTACCGATAACGAGTCGGTCATGCTATTATTACTATGGTGTTCAGAGTCCAGGACTGATTGAAACTACATCGGGGTAGAAGAGTGAAAGAACAAATCAATTTGTTGAACGAGAACCACGATTCCGTGCGTAATTTCCCAAAGTTCTCTCCCCAAATACGGCCATTTCACTTATACCGGCACTTTCAAAGTAGATTGTTTTACTGTCTACTGTGGCACCAGGCATAGCAATAACACCTAGAGCCCTCCACGCGACGTTTTCTCGGACGCCGTGCCAGCGATTTTAGAATCGATCCGTGGAGAGTTTCGGTCCACTCATTTCTGCACCGATTCCGGAGATTGAATCTCGCCCGCGTGGAACACCGGGTGTCATCTCGTTGTGTCTGCACGCGTGCGCGTTGTCTGCACGCGTGTGCGTTGTCAGCACGTGTGCGCTGTATCTGACTACCCCCAGTTTCCTTCTGCGAAGCAAAGACTGATCGTCAATGATGAGCCCCCGAAGCGCGAAACCAAGGCAGAGTTTGACTATTAAAACGAATAAAATTAAACTAAATTATGTTTTATACCAGGTGTAAGGTCAACTGAGCTATGTGGCTCTTTTTTGGAAGCGACCTGGCCATCACAAATGATAGCCCAATGAAGTTGATTGTTGCGTGGAAATGTATGGCAGCAGCCAAATACTCTAAACGCGTGTTTCTCAATGTGGTGAGGACCCGGAGAAAAATCCACTCGACCACGGGGAGAACATGCAAGCTGCAATTATACAGGTATCAGGGGTTGGGATCAAATCCACCACGTCCTGTATACCAGACGAGGTAGTTAAACTAATAAAGTATTTTTTTATTTGACCAGGTATGTCAGAAGTGACCTAGCCACAAAAGATAGCCCAACGAAGTGGCTTATCATCACGGGGAAACTTACTCTTAAACACTGCATGGGTAACACCTCTGGAAGGGTTCAATGAACTCAAATCTATTTCACGTGGAGGTACTAAACGGAAGGAGCGATTGATGTGACCTAACACCCATAAGAGTATTACTGTCCTTGTCACAAAAGCAACGTTTGTGGGGAATGATAGCCATTTTATATACATTTTAGGCATAAGCAATTACGAAATAACACTTACTACCCAGGATCAAAAATTGTATTACATCGTGTTATTTATTGCAGCATGCGTGTTCGCCCAGGAAAGCCTCATTAGGTCTGAAGGCCTCTCTTTAAAGAGGTATCCTGACAGTATTTTGGCCGTATGCGGCGACTAATCTCAACTGAGTAATTCTCGCCGAATGTTTCAGCACTGGCGATGCTTATCACATACCAGTTCGATAGCACGAGCAGTTTAATTTTTTTGCCTATTGGAGAATCTGGACGAAACCGATGAAGAACAGACTCATTGTGGAAACCAGTGGAAAAATAAATGGTTCATTGTTAATAAAAAAAATCATCATCACATCACCATGATCCATGGGGCAGATCGCCCTTAGTAGGTGTCCATCTGCACGTTTATGTCATTTTCTTGTCAACACATTCCTCTCCGTCTTGTAGTGCCAGTGTGGCTCAAGCAGTGGACACATCTTCCTGGCACCAATCTCTGATGATGTCGTCATCATTATTCAGCCATTTTCTGTTAGGAATTCCTCTCTTTCCGGTCCCTTCCATTTTTTCGAACAGCACACTTTTAATTGAACCTGTTGTTATATTATTCAATGTCAGTATTAACAATTATTCAATATTATTGACATTATTAGTACCAATAATAATATAATATAACAATATTTAGTTCATGCCAAAGCCACAGCAGGTTTCACGCATGAGCACTTTAACATGCCAGCTAAAGTGACCAATATTATCCATAATAGAGGTTTTTTGGAGTTATATTGAAACAGGAGAAGGATTTCTCCACAACTCTGGCTGCACCCTGACGAGGATGGTTGTTGTAATTCCTGGCGAAACGTCACGGTACTCGAGTGGTAAATTGTGTTGTGGGTTTACTCTCCAACACACAACCGGTGTGCTGTACAAGTTTAGTGGTATAGTGCTGGCTGCTGGCGAAAAAGTGGAACTGTGTTGTACGTCAGTATTGAAGTCAGCAGGCCATGATAGACACGGAAGGGGGACATCTAGGGGAAAGGTCACAGAGGGGGGCCCATCGGGAAGCCTCGGGAACCCGGTAGCAGGTTCCAGAGAGGGGGCGTGGCCGGGGCGGAGCGAGGCCACGCTGAGAGTATAAGAGGGGCCCCAGTGAGGGACCTCGTGGCTGTTGCTGGAGTGGGATCCCCGTCGTGCTGTTCAAGATCGTCGCCATCATCGCTGTCATCTCGTCGCCATTGTCCCTGTCATCTTCACTCGATATTGTGCTGCCAGATAGTTGTTGGCTGTCTCAGTTCAGCGCCGTCAGTCTTAGACGGTTAGTGTTTTGTATAGGCTAGCAACCAACGTAGAGTTGTGTATAGGCGAGTGACTGTTGATTTTGTACCCACGTAGGGTGTGTATAATCCGATGGTGCTCGTTAAATAAAAGAAGTACCTCCAAGTCTTATCGTCTCCGAGTTAGTCACTACACTAGTGTAATGGGTTCAACTGAGTCGCAGACGTAGACTTGGAGGCAACACATTTTATTCAGTTCCAACATACGGGCGAACTTCCCCTTAGTTACTACGTAGCTGTTACGAGGGACCGAGACCAACGACTTTGGGCCGGGTCCACGTGTTGGAGACTCGTTGAATGGAGATCGCAGACGAAGGGTTTCTTCCAGGATGAATAACAACCCTGGTATCTCTCGCGACCCGGCTTATATTCTCTGTGGCATGGCCACGTCCACCTTCCAGAATCCTCGGGAAGGATCTGGGTCCCAATCACGTGACCCCCTAGCCCCCTCTTGGGGCCCCTGTCAACTTAACCGGTCACGTGTCCTCCCGGGTCAACCAGAGTGCCATGGCCTCACACAATCTTATCCTTCGGTCGGCACCCACACACCCTGTCCCATAGGGCCGGCACTGCACTTACAGCGTGGTGCCATCCAGCGCTATTATTCAGCGCACACCGTGCCCCTCTAGGGCCGGTACTGCACCCACAGCATGGTGACATCCAGCGATGTCACGACACTAGTAAAGAATTGGCACGTTTTGTTTACGAGACACAACCTTGCCAATTGACTGTGTCGGGTGGTGGCAGGTTTAAGGACACATATGCACTTTTAAAAACTTAACCCATTTTTATTTTAACAGGCAAGGCCCACTGAGCGGTACAGCTCTTTTTTGCAGAAGCAACCTGCCCACAAATTATAGCCCAACGAAGTGATATATCAAGTGGAAATGTATTGCAGCCAAATACTCAAAACGCGTGATATTGATTCTAAATGTGGAGAGAGAGAGAGACACACAAACTCCAAATATCCAGCAGGCATCAGGGTCGGTATCAAACCCACGACCTCCTGAATACCAGGCGACGGAATTAACATATCCTAGCCAAAGTGATGATGATGATGAGAGATAAACGCAAACCTTAAATATACAGGAGGCGTCAGAGTCTGGATCGAACCCACCACCTCCTTCATACCACGTGAGGTATTTAACATCTCCTAACCACGGTGATGATGATGCTGATGAGAGAGACACACAAACTCCAAATATACAGCAGGCGTCAGGGTCGGGATCTAACCCACGACCTCCTGCATACCAGGCGACCGAATTAACATCTCCTTGCCACAGTGATGATGTTGATGAGAGAGAGACACGCAAACTCCAAATATACAGCAAGCGTCAGGGTCGGGATCGAACCCACGCCCTCCTGCACACCAGCCGAGGTAGTTAACATCTCATAGCCACAGTGATGATGATGAGAGAGAGACACGTAAACTGCAAATATAAAGCAGGCGTCAGTGTTGGGATAGAACCCACGACCTCCTGCATACCAGCCGAGGAAGTTAACATCTCACTAACAGGGTTTAAAAGCCAATCCCCCCCCCCCCCCCCTGGCGACTATAACGATTGAGCGCTGTTCACGCCGTCATTCTTACTCTGTTCGCCCCCCCCCACCCCCCATCGCGCGTTCCACTCACTTCCCGTGGTGTGGTCTCCGCTGGGCCCCGACCTCGCGGTTGGAGTGGGCCCGCTGGTCCGGATCCACTCGCCGTCGTCCCCCTCACACAGCTGCTTCCATTCGCAGAAGGGGTCGCTGTGGTCGTCGAAGTCGCAGGAGACGGAGGTCACTGCGGGGACACACGGAGCGGTGGGGAGAACCGTTCCCAGCGTCACCGTCGCTGCTCAGCGATCGACCTCCAGCGATGGGGGCTCTCGCCGCGTCCGGAATTAGCGGCCCTCGCCGTCTTTGCAAACCGAAATAAAACGACATTTGGGCAATTTCGATTTAAAGCTTTCGTGACTGCAGGGATTCATCTTCTTGGTTCTTTCGGTAAAGTCACGTAGAAGGGAAGTAATAAAATAATAAAAATAAAACATAATAAAATAATTCTCACGACGTTTCGGCCACAACGCAAGCAGCCGTCCTCAGGTGAAGAACATGTCTGTCGATAAGAACCAAGAAGATGAATCCCTTCTACGTGACTTTACCGAAAGAACCAAGAAGAAGACATTTGGGCAATGGCAAGGAAACCAACACATGTTTCTTCTTTTTTTTGCCAGGTAAGGCCCCCACTGAGCTACATAAATCTTGTTGCAAAAGCGACCTGGCCATCGCAAATGACAGCTCAACGAATGTGGCTTATCACGCGGAAATGTACAGCAGCCAAACACTCTAAACGCGTGATGTTGATTCTAAGTGTGGAGAGAAAAAACTGGAGGACCCGGAGAAAAATGCACGCGACCACGGGGAGAGAGAAACGCAAACTCCATATATTCATGGAGTCAGGGTCGGGATAGAACCCACGAATCTCCTGCGTACCAGGCGAGGGAGTTAACATCTCGCCACGCGGCACCCGTTTGCTCACCACGATTACGCTTGCGTATCCGGGAAAGCAAGAATTACGGAACACAGAACCCAACCATTCTGACAACAAAGCAACCACTGAGCTGGCAAACAATATGTGCTCATTATGTATCGCGGTTATGCATAAAGAATGAAAGAGCAGCAGCGGCGATGATAACGATCTTGCGGAATTGAGGTTGAATTCACCGTTGTGCGTGGCTTGCTGCTGTGCTCCGCCAGTTGTGCTCGCAGCGTTCTGTGCCCAGGCTCTGCAACAACAACAACAACAAAAATCAGCGACTCCCGCGGATCGCTCGACAAACAATGAAGTCAACTTTGCACGCCGCGCTGCACATCGCCGCGTAAAACGGCGTGCATCGCATCGTCGCTTTCAACAGAGTGGAACCCACTCGGCCAATAGCCCCCGGGTGGCGGCGGAATGCAAAAATACCCAGTCATTAACATTGAGGTCTATGGGAGGATTTAACATTGAAGTATATGGGAGGATATAACATTGAAGTCTATGGGAGGATTTAACATTGAAGTATATGGGAAGATTTAACATTGAAGTATATGGGAAGATTTAACATTGAAGTCTATGGGAGGATTTAACATTGAAGTATATGGGAAGATTTAACATTGAAGTCTATGGGAGGATTTAACATTGAAGTATATGCGAAGATTTAACATTGAAGTCTATGGGAGGATTTAACATTGAAGTATATGGGAAGATTTAACATTAAAGTCTATGGGAGGATTTAACATTGAAGTATATGGGAAGATTTAACATTGAAGTCTATGGGAGGATTTAACATTGAAGTCGATGGGAGCCATACAAGGGAAGACGAAGAACATTGATAACATTGCTATATTTGCAGAGTATACAGAGCGATAGGAGCAGTTATAGTACGCTGAATTTACCCTGTTTCTTGAAGAAAGGGCCATGCCATTTGGCAGCCTATGAACACGACCACAAATCTGCTGACCATTCTGTTCGAGTGAGTAGCTCTATGAATCCGACTACCACCCCGCCACTGAATTGCCTTGCTCTGACCTCCTCTGTAAGCGGGGTTATAAAGGCCCCGCGTGGCCCTGTAGCGGCTGACCTATGTTCTGTTTACATAGGGAGGCGATTTTCTTTTCTTATCGAGAATTTGACAATGTTACATGCGGGGGAAGGGGACGACGACATCGTGTACGTACGTTACACGTTTGTGATTGTTATTTATTAAAATGTCTACGCTAATAATAAAACAAGGGAGGTTGCTCAATGTGCACTCGTCTCGTGCGTCAAACGGTGCCTTCGGATTGCATCGCACGCGGCCATGTCCCGTCGGGCGTGACCCAACAATCCATCACCCGCTGTCGGTCGTGCGCCCGCTCGGGTGTTGGGTCGTCGAGAATCATCGGGAAAGCAAAAAACAATTAAAAAAACACTGCCGGTCACAAAACGCCGCACGCTCTCGTCGTCGTCGCCATCCTCGTCACCACCACCATAATCGTCGTCGTCATAATAAACCATCAATCCAACTAACGACGCCCATTTTCGCCCCCGGATGACGGTGGGTGTCGTTGCGTTGATGGCGACACCGGCGTGACAGGTGGAGCCACCACGAGGAGGACCCAGGGGAAAATCCACGTGAGCACGGGGAGAGACACCGCAAAGTCCAAATATGCAAAAACAGCAGGCATCAGGGTCGTCTCACCCCGTCAACCACATTTGCAACTTCATCGACTGGCCGATGCGCAGCTCTCCTACTTGCATTGAAAGTTCAGGACAAGCCATGGTACAAACTAAAGTTAACTTGTCTTTTATTTTACCAGGTAAGGTCCCACTGAGCCGCTATGTAGTAGCTCTTTTACAGAAGCGACGTGGCCTACCACAAATGACAGCTCAGCGAAGTGGCCTCTCAAGTGTAAATGTATAGTAGCAGCCACATACTCTAAACCACGTGACGTTCATTCTAAACGTGGAGGGAAAAACCGGGGGACCCAGAGAAAAATCCACGCGACCACGGGCAGAGAGAAAGAGACACGCAAACTCCAAATATACAGCAGAAGTCAGGGTCGGGATCGAACTCACGACCTCCTGCATACCAGAGGAGGTAGTTAACATCTCCTAGCCACCGTGATGATAATGAGAGAGAGATACGCAAACTCCAAATATACAGCAGGCGTCAGGGTCGGTATTGAACCCACGACCTTCTGCATACCAGGCGAGGTAGTTGACATCTCGCCAATCTTCACCATTTAATCAAGCCACTGTAGTCTGCGCTCTTTCTTCAACAGAGGAGGAAGAGCAAAACCACACAAACTATCTGCAGAAACCCTCTTCCTGGCAAGAAGACCCTGACATTGGCATCTAGCTCCTGAACATATTGCCACACGCAGGAATAGAAGAGAAACATCATCAACAGCTTTCACCAATCCACTGCTGGATGAAGGCCTCCCCTAAGTTATCACATCCCGTCAGGGTCTTGCAATGCCGTCATCTTTCTCGCTTCAAGTTCTCAGTTTTTATAATGTTCATTCTGGTCTACGGGAGATATATTTTGAGGACAGACACGCATGCCGTGTAACATAACCGTTAGAATATTTACTATTTAACCAATTGTACGGTCACCAAGATCACACATAGCTTCAGTACTTACAGCAGCCCTCTGTCAGGCCATGCCTCGTCAGTCATGGGAGTTGTATGACCTTGCTTCATCAAGCTGGCCAGTGCAGGTTGGTGAATATGCCACTGATGTGAGTCGCGGTTGTACGTATGTTAAACTTCTTTCGCACCGTACGTAGCCAACTGTGCTAATTGGAGGTGCCGGGGAAAGACAACAAACTAAAGGCAAAACTCAGTTCTAAAGAAATGAATTGTCAATTTAGATGATTATTTAAAAGTGCATAGCTCCAATGGATTCCTAATATCGGAAGGAAGAGCGTGCCAAACTTGCCACAAGTGCAGCGCATTGCGGTGACCGCCTTTGTTCATTGACCAGCCAAGAGTAACTACAGCGAAGATGGCCGGAGTTCGCGTGATGAAACTGTCGTTATCAAACTGAGGTTGTGAACAACTGTGTCACCATCCCTCTCACCCCACCCCACCAATAGTGGCAATGGTTCTCCAGCCGGGCGGTGGTGGCTATGCACGTGGCCTGTGATCCAGCACTGTGGAGGGAGCAGCGAGGGCTGGCGGATCGCATCAAATGTTGTGTAACTCTCTACCCGTGAGCATCGAGGTGCCATAACCCTGGCTCGCCAAGAAAGAAAGCGGTAAAGCGAAAATGTGGACTCCACCTGTTCCGTTTGTGTGGGATAGAGCGTTGCCCCCTCGCACGTGGGAATCTCCTGGCTGCTCACGATTCTTCCCACATGTATAAACACTCATTGATTGGCGTGATAACACCGCGATATCGAGAGAGGACTGCAGAGCATGGACAATTGTTGGTGCCAGTTCACATTGGCTGCGACCTTCCCGCTAGTCTGCGGTTCCATCTCATGCCTCTGAGTAATTATGTAATAAGAGCGAGCAAATAAATGTGCGGTGGTGGAACGTTACACGCATAAGTTATATTCTTAAAATGTTTCAATTTCAAGGCACATGATATTGTTTGAAACTCGTGGGGTTTTTTTCCCGGCTTGCACCACTACTCTGCTGTGGTGGGGTTTTCTCATCGTTAGCCGATTCGAGTCCACTCTGTTCACCTGCATTCTTCCAGACCGGGCCACCGCGGTGGTGAGATGTTAACTCTATCGCTTGATATACAGGAGGTCGTGGTGGGTTCGATTCCAACCCTGACGCCTGCTGTGTATTTGGAGTTTGCGTGTCTCTCTCTCCCCGTGGTCGCGTGTAATGTTATCCGGGTCCTCCGGTTTTTATCTCCACATTTTGAATCAAGATCACGCGAGTTTTTGCCTGCTTTAAATGTCTCATGATGTGAAGCCCACTTCGTTGAGCTATCATTTGTGATAGCCAGATCGTGTCCGCAAAAAGCGATCGTTTTATTCGATTTTAGGATGGTGACAGCAACGTGGTCCCAGAAAGGTGATCGTTAGTGAGGGTACCAGGCTGAGGCATTGGTTCATGGCCAAGTTGTCGCTGGCGAGATTGCTTGTTGTCGTGTTAAGTTTGCTGTCCATCCCCCCCGTGCACTTCCGATTAGAACGGTTGGCTACGTACGGTATAAGTTCTCCGAAACATACAGCACATCCGTGTGTATGTTGGAACTTATTTAATACATAATGTATCACTAAGGCAGGGGAAGCATCACAGACTGCAAGCAGGGGAGCCGCCGGCCCCAGGTGCGGTACATCACAAACACGTGGCGTGATAAACGCGGGGCGGGTGGGGGCACTCGGGGCGGGGGGGGGGCACTCAGGGTGGGGGGCGGGGGCACTTTGGGGAGGGGGCGGTGCGGGAACTCGGGGCAGGGGGGGGACTCGTTGCGGGGGGCGGGGGCACTCGGGGGGGGCACTCGGGGCAGCGGGGGGCTCTCCCAGGTGATGGCCCGCAGGGGGGCGGTGTGGTTGGGCACCTTGGCGCTCACCACGAGGCCACCACTCCCCACGGTGACGCACACGACTCTCAAGACAGTTCTGCTCGTAGCTGCTCTGAAATGACCCATTGGCAAACCACCCCTATTGTCATCATTGTTATTATTTGGGTTAATAAAAACAATATCACTTCCGTTCTGTACACGTACATGTGATATTGAGCACGCCTGAGCTCAGAGACAAGTTATGCCTGAGTCAGGACTACCCCCCTCTTTCAATATTCTGGAATTCATCAGCAGTTCAGGCTTCCTGTACAACATTGTTCTTTGCACTGACAAGGACCGATCTCTTTGGGGGAGTGTTCTAACCAATGACATCGGATAAACAAGCAGCATTTCTCTAGCAAGCCTGACACTACTGATGAGAGCCAGACGAGTGAATCCTGTCAAATTGGCTGATTGGACTACACAATATTTGTTTCTGCTTATGTATTTATGTTGAACTTTTTTCGCACCGTGCTTTAATAGAAGATGCGGGGGAAGGTCAAACACAAAAATAAGTTCCAAATAAATGGTTTTCAATCTCGAGGAGTGAAAAGTGCGTAGCACCAGTGGCTTCCTAATATCGGAAGGAAGAGCGTTCTAGACTCTCGCAGAAGCACATCTGAAAGTGCGCAATGCGGTGTTCCGTGGCCGGCCAAAAGCCGCTGCTGTGAGGATGACCGGAGTCTGTGTGTTGGTTTATGGATTGCCACACAACTGAAGTCGATGTGTTTATTACGTCTATAGAATGTTCCACTGCAGTAAATTAGTTCTCTTTCTTTGTGGATGTTCACCCGGCGACCTCTGCGTGTCCATGGATGTCGACATTGTGCGTGCGCCCATGCATATGGGATGCAGAGATCAAAACCCCAGGCGTTGTCCTTTTATAGAGGTGGAAAGAGTGGTTGCACTGTGAACTCCTCGTGCGTGGCTCGCGATCATTGCACGCAGAGAGCACTTAGAGAGAGCATGGGCCACGTGCTGCTGTGGTCATGACCTTGTGTTCCCCCTTTCTCCCCCCACCACCCCTGCTCCCTCCACTACTTTTCTTAAGTCCTTTATCCCTCACCTTCGCCTTCCCATATAAAAGTACAACACGCACCCCGCTTTTGCAGTCACCACTCGATGGGGCAGCAGCGAGCCCAACCTCGCCCTTCTCTAAACTCAAGGTGCAGTCTGTCCTCCTATAACGCGCTAGTAGCTGCGTTCCTGAAGAACACCGCGTTATGGAAATATCACGTTATAATAAAAATATAACATAGCATGAAGCAGAGCCCGTGATAACACGTGAGGTACGTAACGCGGGCCGAACAAAGACTGAGGTGCGTGGTAAGTGTGTAGAAGTATCCAGCAGCATCCCACTGCCTTGTGTGATGCTACGCCGAGGCAGCCGCACAACCACTTATTCCTACTTATGCGACGTATTTCCGTCCACTCGATCGCGTTCTATCCAATTCGCATTCCGCGTTATAAAAAAAAATGCGTTCCCTAATACATTCATCATCATGTTATATCCAATTCGCGTTATGCTAATCACACGTGGCGCGATAGGGAGAATGGACTCTACACGGCGTTTGGGACATCTGTCCACGGAGTGTGTGTAGCCCGCCCCATCCTACTAAGAAATAACAAAAACCTAAACACATGGCCTTGTTGCTCATGGAAGTTCCACGTTGGAAATTGTTCATTGCTGATAACTCTGAGACCTGAGTCTGACCTTTATCAGAATGCAATGAGGTTTCACCTACTGTTACGTGTACAGGAGGATTTTATGACCAATGTTATGATCATTCGTTTATTTTGGGTTAGATCGTGAAGGTGTCATGTGATGATCTAGAAGGGCAATGTAACGTCATTATTGTATTAATCAAGATTTTACTTGTATCTATTGAGCAAACTAATAAAAAAAATCCAATGGGTCACGTTGTGGCTATTTTAACAAACTAGTATGTAGGGTGTGTAGTAGATACTACTGAATCTATAGTAGTATGATGGGTGTGTAGGTATAAATGCTAACAGAATAAAACATTTGGCGGGGGTCGACAATTTTAGTGAACCTGTTGGATCAACTTTTTACCTCCACATCTAGGGGGGTTTCACTTTCTGTCTGTCAGATTCTTTCAGAAGGCCTGATAATGTAGTTGACGGACAAATGGACAAACGGAACGCCGTGCTTTATAATAGATTAGCTTATATACCCGGCGTTGCCCGGGCCAAAAAAATATTTCAAAACTACACTTAAAAATATAACAGCAGTGCCTACTGACTGTGGTGGTACCTGCTATGATTACAGCAGTTCATACTATGGTGGTTCCTGCTTTCACTGCAGCAGTGCATACTGTGGTGGTACCTGATATGATTACAGCAGTGCATACTGACTGTGGTGGCACCTGCTATGATTACAGCAGTGCATACCGACTGTGGTGATACCTGCTATCACAACAGTAGTGCATGCTGACTCTATTTCAGTATTTATCGACTCTATAGCACAAAGTACTCATCTGACAGAGTGGCGTGGTGAGGCCAAGTCCCGTGCAAAGCCTCCGGCCTCGCCTAGACTGTCCAGCCGGCCGAGGTGGCACCTTGGCAGGCTGGGGCTGGGCTGCTACCCCTGACCCCCCCCCCTCCCCCAGCCACTATCTCCCTGGCTGCTCTGCAGTCATATCTACGGCCTATACGACTGTATAGTAGTAACTGCATGCATCGGGGAGGGGGTGACATCACACAGTGAAGAATTTACCTGAGCGTTTAGTGTATTTTTTAATAGCATTTTTAACGCAAAAGAAAATGTCCCCCTCACTCCCACCGAAGGTGTGCAACTTGGCATGGGCCGCCCCCCCACCAAAGGTGCATTAGTTGGTATGGTCGTGCATGCGTCAAAAATTAATAAATAAAAAGGAGGCACACAAAAATCACACTAAATCGCTAATTAAACTAAATTAAAGTCGAGGCCTTAAATAGAGAGAAGGGGTATTGCATGTCAGGGATCACATCCTTCACAGATGGGATCAGATCACGAATTTTATGTACTGTGTTGAATCGCACCTGGATCTTGTGCTTGTTCATGATTTTGGAAATATTTTTGGTGACCCCTGCTATGTATGGCAAAGTGATGGTTTTGATTGGGTCCTCAGATGTTTTTCCCTATGGTTGGGGTGACAGTTTTGCGGATTGTATGGTCCGTATAACCATTCATCTTGTGGGATCGGTGTACATGCTCCAGTTCACTGGCTAAGTGGTGCTGGTCGGAGATGCAATGGGCTCTATGGTGGTGGGTTTTGATGAAGGAATTCTTCTTCTGACCTTGCTTCCATTCACTGGCAAGACCACCTCAGCTGTACTTAATTCAGCTCATTTGGTTTCTCTAATTAAAGACATCTCACTATCTCCAGGAGATTTGCTTGTTAGTTTCGATGTGGTCTCTCTTTTCACCAAAGTTCTTGTGCCTGACACCATTGCAATCATTGAAGATTTGGTCCAACAAGGACTGAATGCTGATGTACCAACCCTGGTGAGACACTGTCTTACCAACACTTACTTCACCTGGAATGGTACATGCTATCTAAACGTCGTGATTTATTTTGTTTTATTTATACCTATGTGACTTTACCGAAAGAACCAAAGAGTAAAGATGAAGGTACCCCAATGGGTTCTCCCTTGTCTCCGTGTCTGTGTTTTGTCTCTCTCTCAAATTTCAGACTTAACTTCTAATTTAGCAATCTTTGGAAGAACGTAATCAACCAGGCTATGCGTTAACTGTGTGTTAACCGACTCTCTGTGTTGCGTTGCATTACACTTCCTAATTTCACTAAATTTGCGTTCTCAAACTTCCGATTTTCTTGCTCTAAATATTGCCGTGCTGGTTTGTTTATAGTCCATTGTCTCTCCTCCGGCCACTATGGTCCGGAATTCCACACAACTCTCTCATTGTCCTCTGCCACAATCTCCCCCCTCTCTCTGCCCCAACCCCTCCCCCTTCTCTCTATTTAAGGCCTCGACACAGTGGCGCTGTCTTTCTGCTTGTCTTCCTATGGAGGAGCGTGGTCAGCCAGGATGCTGTGTTTGCTGTTGTGTTGGCCGGCTTTCTGTGTTGTGTTGCATTATGTTTCTAAGTTTACTATGTTTGTTTTTTTCTCATTCATTCTGACCTGATGATGGTTGCTTGTGTTGCAATCGAAACTTCGTATTCTATTATTATTTTATTTTACTTCTACGTGACTTTACCGAAATAAGCAAATAGTAAATACTTTTAAATATTGCCAGATATCAAACATAGCAAGAAAAATAATACCATATTTTTTGCTAGTTGTTATCCAGTCTTGTTCTCCTCTGGCTGTCGTTGGCGTGTCCTATTGTGGGGGCTCTCTCTGATTCTTATCAGGAATGCCCCCACCTAACGGTTTCCTACACCTATTGCTGACTGATATAATACACTAATAATGATGATGATAAACTTGTCTTTCTACAGCACAATTTGCTCAAGGCCTCACGAAGCTACACATGAAGATTAAGTTATGGAGAAAGCCTGCACACAAAAAGACAGGTGAGTTTTAAGAGGCGATTGAAAAAGTGTAACGGACTCGGATCCCTCATCGACCGAGGAGGAAGGGAATTCAATCATCGCGGAGCCTGGCTGCAAAAAGCTCAATCTCTCAAAAAACAACAAAGTCTGGCCTTTGGAATATATGTATGTTGAGCTTATTTCGCACCGTACCTAGCCAACCATTCTAAATGGAGGTGCCGGGGAGGAACAACAAACTAATCACAAAAAATTGTTCGAAAGAAGTGAGTTTTCAATCTGGATTTAAAAGTGCAAAGCTCCAGTGGCTTCCTAATAGTGGAAGGAAGAGCGTTCCAGACGGCCGCAAAATCGCATTTGAAAGTGCAGTGTAATGCGGTCAACGTCTTTGATCGATGGCGAGCCAAAATCCGTTGCTGCTGCGAGGATGACCGAAGTTCGCGTGATGATGGTTTATGCTCCTTGACGACAATCAGAATGAGAAGACCAGAAATAGTGGATCTAAGTTTTCACAGCAAAATATAAAACCTAAGCAGATCGGTGACATATTTAGGAGCCAACTCATTCAAGGCCTGATAGCGTAGAGGTCTGAACCAATGGGGAGGGCTTCATCCAGCAGTGGAAAGGCAGCAGCTGTTAATAAAACAAATTTTTATTTTTTATTTTACAGGTAAGGCCCACTCAGCTATATAGCTAGCTCTTTTTCAGAAGCGACCTGGTCATAAACGATAGCTCAATGAAGTGGCGTATCATGTGGAAATGTATTTCAACCACAAAGTCTGAACGCACGTTTCTAAATGTGAAGGGAAAAACCAGACGACCCGGAAAAAACCCACGCAACCACGGAGAGAGAGACACGCAAACTCCAAATGCACAGCAGGCATCAGGGTCGGGATCGAACCCACGAGCTTCTGCATACCAGGTGAGGGAATTAAAATCTCGCCACCGATGTTGTATCACTGGTATCATGCCAGTATACCTACTTGTAAATGAGATGCCAATCTCAAGAGTTTATCCCGACTAAAATAAGGTTCATAATAATTAAAACTCCACAAGTTCAATTCAGCGGTTGTATTTTCGGACGATAGGAATGCCAGCTTCGCCACCCCTATGACACGGTCAACAAAAACGAAACGAATCAACTGGTAAAATCAAACAAAGTTGCCTCTTAGCAACACACGAAAATAAGAACAAACTTTAACTCAAGAGCAAATATATAAACTGTCAGCAACACCTTGGATGGACTAAGGTGTGCCCAAATACGTCTAACCTGAGGTGGCTTTATGAGGTGCATACGCCCCACGAACTGAGATGTGAAGCAACGTTGCGTTGTTTTATCGCAGTGGTTCTTAGCCTGGGATGCACGCAATCCCCTGGGGGTGCGAGATGCCCCTTCTGGGGGGTATCGAGACATGGCCAGATTTTAGTTTGAAGGTAAATAATCGAAAACAAATTAAGTACGGGCACGTAAGTAGAACTTACTTTGTTTCATCAAACCTATGTATTTATTAACATAAAAAATTACGATTGAAGACCAAAGGGGTGCAAAGCTGCAGAAAAGGTTAAGAGCCACCGCTCTCTGGCTTCATACTACTCGTGGCATTGAATAGCGTGCGGTAAGGATCGATGCTTTACGATTCACGTTTGCTGCGTGCACTGGGTCCACGTGACTCCATTCAGCAGTAATTGACCACCGTGTTTTTATTATTAAATTATCGAATCAAATCGTGTTTGGTTCTAAAATGGTTCTTAACTTCAATAATGGTGGAAAACCTGGAACCCCTCTTTATTGTCACGTTGCATTTCGCAACACAAAACCAGTGTTTTGGAAGCCCCGGAGGTGCCCACGAAGGGATTCTTCTTTATTATAAAAACCTTTCACGTGACCTATTCATCTTGACACGATAGGGTGCAGGGAGGGGCGTAATCGTCCCCACACTCACACCGCTATGGGATTGGCACTTGCCTCGTGAAAGTCAAACTGAAAGTTTTAATTCACAGAGTTGAAAAGTTGAAAAATTAAGCGAGATTATATTTAGTAAAACAACATGAAGATGCGTGTGCAAACAACGCGTGCAATCGCAAGGCCGAGTCCATTCTAAACTCTCAGCAGCACTACCGCACGGCTTTACAAGTTCTGAGTCACCCTGCCACCCACGCAGTTAACACGCTCCTTCGGAGTGGGCAGGTAGGAACATGGTTGGACATCGCGTTCGTGCGATCCGTGTCACGCGGCGCAAGCTGCGTGGGGCGGTGCGTTACGTGGTGCTGAGCCCGCCCGAAGCGCACTATGAAATACAAATCGAGGGCGTGGCTATGCACGACAAACAGACAAATAATCCCTGATGGGCAGTGTGGAACTGTTGTCCTACCTGTATAAATGTGGGTCATTAATGCATCAGACAATGGCAAGATGGCGTAACGGTTAGCACGCCGAACTTTCAGGTGTCCAGCGATCATGGCCCTGCATCCAGTCAGCTCTGTCCAACACGATATTTAGCTCAAGAGCGTCGCATTGGATACTCCTCCCAGTTGCATTCGACTGTTCAAATTGCTCAGCCGTGTCGCTCGATTCGCTGCGTTCCCCGTGTATCTTGCGGCGCCTCGAATGTTCCCAGTGGAAACCCCATTCGTAAATCGTTGTCTTGTTTTCTAACTACATGTTCAAGAAATCTCACCCTGCCTTTCTGTAATTATTTATAAATGTTCTTATTGCATGCCCTATCCGGAGTAAATGTGTCTGTCCGTGAAAAATGATTAACATCCTTCGTCTTAAAATAGTTTCCCTCCTAGTTTGTTTCATACGGACTTGACACGACAGCTTCTTGCTTTTCTCTCTCACTTTATTTCGCTTATAGCTATCAACATTCCTCCAGCTAACACCAATCAACATTCCTCCTCCGCACTCTCTGCTCGCTCGCCGCGTTCCGCCGGCCTCGCTCGCTCCGCGTCTCTCCGTCGACTCTCCTCTCCACTCTCTCCGTCACAGTTCAGTCGCTCTTTATCGGCTCCGCCGTCACACTCAGCCGTATCTCTATCAGCTTCTCCGCCACACCCCAGCCGCTTTCTGCTGGCTTCACCGTCACACTCCAGCTGCTTCTGCTGGCATCTCTGTTGATACCTTATACCTTTCCACTGCTACCCTACACTTCTCCACTGCTACCCTACACTTCTCCACTGCTTAAACTCCAACATCCTCCGTCTCCTCCCAGGCGCGAACACCCGTCCACTCCAAAAACCCCTTCTCTTTATCCCCGAGCCAATTAATCTCCAATTAATCGGTGGCGTCTCCCGTGACGCCCCCAGCCCCCGCTGGCACCTGCCATATTTTCCCAGACAATGCGGCGCCACTTAGCGACAACAACAACTTCCCGGCCAATCAGCGCCCTGCGTCCTTAATCACCCCCTACCACCTGTTACTGTCCTCAGACAGCGTGGCACCACATTCGGACAATAACAACTCCCAGCCAATCAGCGCACTGTGTCTTTAATTACCCCCTACCCGTCTCTGCCCTTCTCCTCACGCCTAACGACAACAACAACCTCGACCTCGTTTGCTCCCACTGTACTCTGCGCGCACATACACCCACTCTCGCGTGTGGCGCGTATTTTCAGGCACTACACATATATGCGTTCCAGTTTAACGCAAAACCATACAATACACAAGGCAATAATAATGAATGTCGTTGTAGAGAACGAGTTATAGAAAAAATAAGCAGATGATACGCCTCTGCTCATATACCTGAATCATCCTCCATTTAAGTGGTACTCATGAGACATCAACCGCAGCTAATCTAAGATCATAGCTTGTAATAAACCTGCAGTGGCTCACGGTTACAATACAGCATTGGTCAGTATATCACACGGAACGCTTGTGTCATCATTTAAACTTGGAACGCTCATGGCGAAGGCACAGAACAACACGGAGGCACGAAGAACCACAGATAAGTGGGAAGGCAGCAAACCAGGCGGTAAGGAGCTGCCAATAATCGCCCAAGCTCTGCGCTCCCCGCAGTCTAGTAGTAAGACCTTTTCGGCCAATACACTTGTGCAGCGGGAGGATTCGAGCCCGAGGGTTGCTTGCACTGCACGATCCCACGCCCGGTGCTTTCGCAGAGCAAGTAGCACGCTGCACTTGCTGCAGGAGCTGGCACGAGCACAGCGACAATGAGTGGGGGTGGGTGCAAATTTAACGTTGGAGTGACGCCACCTCCCGCTCCCCCCCCCCGGGTGTGGTTTTGACTCAGCTCCGGGTCACCCCTGCCTGTTTTCCCCCATGGTGGCTAGGAGATTTGAACTACCTCGCCTGGTATACAGGAGGTTGTGGGTTCGATCCCGACCCTGAGGCATGTTGTATATTTGGAGTGTGCGTGTCTCTCTCTCATCATCACTGTGGCTAGGAGATGTTAACTACCTCGCCTGGTATACACGAGGTTGTCGGTTCGATCCCGACCCTGATACATGTTGTATATTTGGAGTGTGCGTGTCTCTCTCTCATCATCACTGGCGAGGAGATGTTAACTCCCTTACCTGGTATACAGGAGGTTGTGGGTTCGATCCCGACACTCACACTTGCTATTTCTCTGGAGTTTGCGTGTCTTTATCTCATCATCATCATCACTGTGGCTAGGAGATGTTAACTACCTCGCCTGGTATACAGGAGGTTGTGGGTTCGATCCCAACCCTGACGCCTGTTGTATATTTGGAGTTTGTGGTGTCTCTCTATCTCTCCCTGTGGTCGCGTGGATTTTTTCTGGGTCCTCCGTTTTTCTCGCCACATTTATAATTGACATCATGCGTTCAGAGTATTTGGCTGCTATGAATTTCTACGTGATGCTAAGCCACATCTTTGAGCTATCATTTGTGGCCAGGTTGCTTCTGAAAAATAGCTATATAGCTCAGTGGGCCTTACCTTGTAAATAAAAAATAGTTTAAATAGTAATGGTATCATCACTCTTCTCCTTAATACAGTTTCGCTTTAGATTGCGTAAATATATATGTGTCTGTAAACCCGGCACCACCCAACACGAACAATTCGTAAGGTTTGTCACGTAAACAAAACATGCAAATTCGTTACTCGTTCAGCTCACCAGTTGTGTGTTGGAGAGTAAACCCACTACATTTACAATTCGAGTGCCGTGACGTTTCATTGGTAATTACAACCAGCCTCATCAGGCAAAAGCCAGAGTTGTAAATGTTGTGGGTTTACTCTCCAACACACCGGCGTGCTGAACTAGTAGCGAATTGGCATGTTTGTTTACGTGAGAAACCTTACTAATTGGCTGTGTCGGGTGGTGGCGGGTTTAATCACACATTTATATTTACGTGATCTAACGCCAAAAAACCTATATTGTGGATGGTGATGGCACAGCCTCCCCACACAGCAGTCGACCGTGGTTTAGTGAGGTCCGTAGGCAACATGGGAGAGAGAATCCCGGTTTGGTGATGTCCAAAGTCACCATGGGAGAGAGATTTCCAGTTTAATGAGGTCCATAGTCACCACGGGAGAGAAATTCTCGGTTTAGTGAGGTCTGTAGTCACCACGGGAGACAGATTCCCGGTTTAATGAGGTCCATAGTCACAACGGGAGAAAGATTCCTAGGTTAGTGAGGTCTGTAGTCACCGCGGAAGAAGAGATTCCCGGTTTAATAAGGTCCATAGTCACCACGGAAGAAAGATTATCGGTTTAATGAGGTCTGTAGTCACCACGGGAGAGTGAATCCCAGTGTAGTGATGTCCGTAGTCACCACGGGAGAGATATTCCCCGGTTTAGCGTTGTCCGTAGTCACCATGGGAGAGATAATTCCCATGCTTTCACAGTCGCGTCCACAAGGAGGCATTAATTAGTCATACTCTTAGTTCTTTCGGTAAAGTCACGTAGGTAAAAAAATGAAATTAAAATTAATAAAAATAAAATAAAAAATCGCGACGTTTCGGTGGCAACGTCGTTATTTTGTATTTTATTTTTATTAATTTTAATTTCATTTTTTTACCTACGTGACTTTACCGAAAGAACTAAGAGTATGAATCCTTGCAGTCACGAAAGCTTCAAATCTAGAATTAATTAGTCACTTCCATAGCCACCCACGATTCCATCCAGCGAGTGGTCGATGTTATTTAGTCCCCGCAACGTTATCTGGTGATACTTTCATTTCCCAGTAGCGTTATCTGGTGATGTTGTAATTGACAGCGGTGCACGCACACACATTTGTCATCAGCAATCGAGGCCGTTAAAGTAAAAATACACGTGAGATGACGTGTTTTTTGGCATTGGCCCTTCTCGAGAGCAACTTTTCATGCAGTTTCCGCTTCGTGATTGAATGCACGATCTTTCATTCATGGCCATGAAACCTGCGATAAATGTGTACACACACCACATTGTATGAAGTGCAACAAAGACTGACGATCACAGAACGGACAGAAGCTGGAATGTGGCCGCTCCCTCTACACTCACGGAAGACTATAACCATAAAAAGGGTTTTCAGTGGGTGATGTTTTTCGTTGCATTACAATTTTATGCTGACGCGTGTTCACCTGCCGTGGACGTTTATTCTCCGTTTATCAAGGTACCGCACTTAACGACAGCCAAGGGAAAAAAGCGAGCGGGCTTTTTATGCATTCGGTAGCGTGCACAGGTGGACATAAATCAATGAGTTGCATTGATTGGGCAAGGGGTATGGGATTGGGATACATTGGGTTGATTTTGCAAAAATTCACAATCGGTTCATAATAAAGGTTTTTGGGTAAGATCGCGTGAGTATAAATGTGTCGTAACCCTTCCACCACCCGACACAGCCAGTAAGGTTTGTCACGTTGCCTGGCTCTAAAAAAAGAAAAAACTTGAACGTTGTTTACGTGACGAACCTTACTAGCTGTGTCGGGTGACGGAGGGTTTCTGCACATTAATACTTATGCGATCTCACCCAAAAACCTTTATTGTTCGTCAAAGCCTACGTGTTAAATAAACAATCAGTTTTAGCCCTTTGTAGGTTCGCTGCCTTCCCACGATGTGTTGGCCGGGGGGTGGCGTTTGAATCATACTTCACCACATTGGACACTGACGGGCCCAAACAGGGTAGTTGTGTATCTTGTGAGTGCTTGCATATTCTGGCTCTCAAAATAAAAATTTAAACCAAGAAATAAAAAAGGAGAGAAGCGGACATTGATGTGCATAACCAATTCACCCCGAATGTAGCCAATCTCATTGTGTCTCAGAAATTAAGCAGGTTTTGAGCCTGGATGGTGCTTGGATGGGTGACCACCTGAGCATGCCAGGTGTTTCAGGCATACTGCGGTACGGGCCAGAAGATGGCCATACAATCAACGGATGTCTTTCATAGATGTAGTCCACTTGCTAGATTGTGTCGATTAAATCTATCTCTGTGTAATTAGCATCACCCCCCTCGTCTGTGTGAGTATTCTCTGGGTGTCTCGGATTTCGCTTCCGCAAGCCAAACATGTGTTAGCACAGTCGAGTCTTCATGCGGTGTGAGTGGACTCGTGGCCTCGGGAGGTAATGACAGGGGAGTCAGCCTGCAGTGTGAATGCACTCGTGGCCACGGGAGATAAGTACAGAGGTGTTAGCTGTAAGTGCGAAGGGACTGGTGGCTACGGGAATGATCAAGAAGGGAGTGCAGTCAGGTGATGGAAGAGGACGGTCGAATCTGCTGGTGGAGCAAGCATCCAGAGTCAGCAAGAAGGTTCGGGAAGGGGGGCGTGGCCTCGGTCCGTATATAAGGGAGATGCGCGGGAGACTCAGGGCTTTTGCAGTGGGGTCTCCGCCTGTGTCAATTGAACGTGTCTTCAATAAAGTGCCATCTCAAGAGAAGTGTGTCAAGTCGTCTTTCCACATAGATGGAGTTGGCCCAACATCTCAATTCAGAAACCCTCCTGAAGAAAGTCCTGGGACTCCCCGTGAGACTTTTGTGGGTAAACAAGGGGCATTATTGTTACTGTTTTGTTTTTAATTCAAGAACTTAAGATACAAAGTAGGCAACAAAGAAGGGGAAAAAAGAGCAGATGTATGTACCGTATGTTGAACTTTTTTCGCACTGTATGTAGCCAACCACACTAATTGGAGGTTTGGGTGAAGGACAACAAACTAAAGACAAAAAGCAATTCTAAAGTAATGCGTTCGTCAATCTATATTATTTAAAAGTGCATAGATGCTAATATCGGAATGAAGAGCATTCCAGACAACCGCAGAAGCGCATTAAAAGTGCGCGATGCAGTGACCTTCTTTGTTCAATGGCCAGCCAGAAGGCACCGCGACTCCGCGAGGATAACCGGAGTTCGCATGATGATGGTTTATGCTTCTTGACGAGATCAGCGAGGTGGTGTCGTGGTTAAAACCCGGAGCGATGCACCTTCAAAGTGAGAGACCGGCCGGGGGCGTCTGGTCATTGCCTACTGTGGTAGGTGTAACGATAGGGAGCAGAATGCTGGGAGTATTTTGAAACCGCGGGGAACTCTTCTCGCAAACTCGGCAAACTTCCCACCCACCCCCACTATGCAATGAAAATAGGTTGTGCAAAGAGAAAATATTTTATGGTGGAGCCACTCTCAATACTATGGGAAATGTAGTGGGCAGGACTGTCGTGGGCAGGGCTGCGCCAGGGTTCGAGAAATCCTCCATAGGATTTGTGGCGCTTGCCAATTTCTCTGTAGTGTCTCACAAGATCTGTACAAAATCTGTGCGCGCGTTCTATACTCTGCAACATTCTGTCGAGATGTAATCGGCATGAATGATGCCGCGTATAACAATTGTCTCATACTCTTAAGTTTTTTCGGTAAAGTTACATAGATAAAAAATAATATAAATAAAATAATAATAAATTACAATAAATCAATTAAATCACGACGTTTCGGAGGCAACACAAGTCTCAGTCTTCAGGTGGGACCGTCACAGCTAAATTTACTGTATCAAGTGAAGAAAAATTCAAGAGACAATATCTTAAATACAAGTTAAGGGGACGGGGGAGGGGCTTATCTGAATGTGGTAGTCAGGGAATGGAACGGTGGGGGGGGGGGGCTAGAAGGGAGGGTACAATTGGAGAACCTCGCCCGGGGTTACGGCCGATGTTGGCTGCCAAATACAAAAAACAAAATAGCAGTACTGTTAAACACTGGGGATGTCAACACTCGGTAAAGTAGACTAGTACCTATGAGATCTCCTTTACCAGTGGCAAAATATAGTAGTATATTTTTACCCTTTAAACTGGTACAAAACTGACACCTTAATACAAGGCATCATGTTTGCAATAACCACAACACAAGCAGTCAAAATGCAATTGAGTGTATTTTGACTGCTTGTGTTGTGGTTATTGCAAACATGATGCCTTGTTTGCATTTTGACTGCTTGTGTTGTGGTTATTGCAAACATTATGCCTTGTATAAAGGTGTCAGTTTTGTACCAGTTTAAAGGGTAAAACCCTACTACTATATTTTGCCACTGGTAAAGGAGGTCTCATAGTTAACCCGAGCTCTCAATACTCTGATAGTGCGCTGTTTTTGAGTTGTACGCCTTTTGGCGTCATCTGGTCCAACACCAATGGAGACTAGGCTCTACGGAAAGCTGTCTCGGGTGTGGACCAATCAACTTCAAGGACAGTGCATATCATTATCATTATCAGAGTTGTTTCTTTTTGTTTGCATTTTGACTGCTTGTGTTGTGGTTATTGCAAACATGATGCCTTGTATAAAGGTGTCAGTTTTGTACCAGTTTAAAGGGTAAAAACCTACTACTAGACTAGTACCTGTCAAATAAGATGGTACAAATATGCGTAGTTAAATCTTTTTACATGGTTAATAACATCTTTCCAATAATTGCTCAATTTGTACCCATCATCACGGTTGAAGTTATGTCTGTGTTTGTATATCTGGATGGCCTCGTGTACAAATCTTTGATGGTAGCCAGAAGGTTTGCAAAGCACCTTGGTCTCGGAAAAGACAATATCATGAGAGCCCACAGCGTTGTAACAATGATCATCACAGTCAATTTAGCTGTGACGGTACCACCTGAAGACGGAGACTTGTGTTGCCTCCGAAACGTCGTTATTTAATTGATTTATTTTCACTTATTATTATTTTATTTCTATTATTTTTAACCTACGTGACTTTACCGAAAAAACCTAAGAGTATGAATCCTTGCAGTCACGAA
This sequence comes from Lampetra fluviatilis, assembly GCF_964198595.1. Taxonomy (NCBI): domain Eukaryota; kingdom Metazoa; phylum Chordata; class Hyperoartia; order Petromyzontiformes; family Petromyzontidae; genus Lampetra; species Lampetra fluviatilis. The sequence goes on along the minus strand of NC_136325.1, from coordinate 1,018,538 downwards.
AGGAACAATTGTCTCCAGAGTCTCGAAAGACACCCTCACCAGAGTCGTTTTGCCTTACCCCCACACCTCTCGCGAGTTCTTCAAACGTCATGAAGGAGCTGCGCCGGTCACCCGGTGCAACAAAGGGTAAAGTTCACGGTCGCAAAGCTCGCTTTTATAGCAAAGATATCCCAGTCAACAAACTCACATGAGTAATGCCACCCGCCCATACGAGCCATCACGAAGTTTATGCTCAACTGCTATGAGCCTGCTGCTGCTCTGTGTGGAATGTACTCGGTGTAGGGACAACAGAATAGAGTTTTACTGGTAGGAACCTCCTGGTTACACCAGCCCACAGGGGGTTATTGTGTCCGTCCGTCGTGCAGGGAGGGGCTGGGTGGGGAGGGTGGGGCTGGGTGGGGTGGGCAGGGGCTGGGTGGGGAGTGTGGGGAGGGGCTGGGTGGGAAGGGTGGGGAGGGGCTGGGTGGGGAGGGTGGGGCTGGTTTGGGGGTGGGAGGGGTGGGGCTGGGTGGGGAGGGACTGGTCACCCCGTGGTGCCCTTATAAAACTCAACGTTTAACCTACTCACGCCGGCTTGTGCCCGCCTTCACAGTCGGGCATATTTGCGGAATACACCACGCCGCCGTTGACCCTGGCCATTGACCAAGCAACCCAACGTTCCTACTAGCTCCCTCCACTAAGAATGTGTTTAATCAGCAGCCCCCCCCCAGTCGGTCCGGAACGGTCTCTGGCAATTGAAGTCCACTTGGCCCTCACAATGGGTGGTGCCAGCAGAGCAAGTTGTATGGGAGGCCACCGTAACGGCGATTCACCGCTAAAGTGACGTGATGAGTCTGGATGGTGCCAGAGGGACGAGCTATGATCCAGGGCCCACTCCAGCACCTAGGCCATGCCGGCTCTGCTACGACTCCATATATTGGCACCACGTGTGTGTGTGCATGAACGTATTGGCACCACCTGTGTGTGTGCATGAACGTATTGGCACCACCTGTGTGTGTATGAATGTATTGACACCACGTGTGTGTGCATGAACATATTGGCACCACGGGTGTGTGTGTATGAACGTATTGGAAACCACATGTGAGTGTGTCTATGAACGTATTGGCACCACGGGTGTGTGTGCATGAACGTATTGGCACAATATGTGTATGTGTGTATGAACGTATTGGCACCACGTGTGTGTGTGTATGAACGTATTGGCACAACATGTGTATGTGTGTATGAACGTATTGGCACCACGGGTGTGTGTGCATGAACGTATTGGCACAACGTGTATGTGTGTATGAACGTATTGGCACCAGGTGTGTGTGTGTCTATGAACGTATTGGCACCACGGGTGTGTGTGCATGAACGTATTGGCACAACGTGTATGTGTGTATGAACGTATTGGCACCACGTGTGTGTGTGTATGAACGTATTGGCACAACGTGTATGTGTGTATGAACGTATTGGCACCACGTGTGTGTGTGTATGAACGTGTAAGGACAGTCCGGGGTAATGTATGGACAGTACGGCTCCCCGTTACTAATTAACGTAACGGGCACAGACAGGGTCACGTTCGGGTAATGTGGGACCTAAGTGGTCGCTAATAATGATTGATGCGACAAGCTTTGACAGGGTCACGTGAGGGGAAGCACGGGACCTAACGGTCGTAAATTGTAATAAGGGCAGAGACAGACAGGGTCAGGTGCGGTGAGAGAGGGTTGGGAATAGGGGTGTGGCCGGGTCGTGAGTGGGATAAAAGCCGGCGCGAACCAGGGCTCTGGGCTGCTGTTGTGGGGGAACTGCCATCACCCTCATCACCTTGGAGCGGGTCGTCTTCATCATCCTGGAGTGGGCACCTTGTAGTCTTGGAAGGCTAGAGTTATGTTGTCTCAGAATAGAGTTACCTAAGTTACCCAAGTGTATATAGTCACTCGTGGTTACTCGTGAAGTTATTAGTGAGTCGACAGACTTTATTCATAATAAATATACATATAACTGAACAAGACGGTGTTTCTGAGAGCTACATTACAAACGTATTGGCGGTACACCGGTAGTGCATGGTACAAACAAATGCATATTCTTAGCTAAAACATGTTTTATCGCGATTCGCAACCCCCGGTCAGAAAATCTTTTGTGGTGGTGGTTGTGGGTGGTGGTGGTGGGTGGAGGTAGTAGGTGGTAGTGGGTTGTGGTGGGTGTTGGTAGTGGGTGGTCGTGGGTGGTGGTGGGTAGTGGGTGGTGGGTGGTGGTGGGTGGAGGTGGTGGTGGTAGTGGGTGGTGGGTTGTGTGGGTGGTGGGTGGTGGGAAGTGGGTAGTGGGTAGTGGGTGGTGGTGGGTGGTGGTGAGTGGTGGTAGTGGGTGGTGGTGGGTGGTGGTGCATCAGAATCGGTTCTCGTGATGTCGAAGCGGTAGGAAGAGGGAACTTCATAAGCGGCTGAACATGAAGCTTTGCTGTCTGTTGCCATGCAGCAGCACCCAGCCTGATGACGATCGGCTGCCTCCGTGTTCCAAAGGCAACATTTGACTCCTCGTGTCGTAGACTTGGTCGGACAGTTCCTCAATTCATATTGGGAATAATTTCTTGGCGGACGGTGGCATCCAAATATGACGACTCGTGGTAGTGTCATCGCCACGCGTTCAAATTGGAAAGCAGCTGCTGAAGCGAAGTTGCAACTTCTCACGGAGAATCCCTGCAGCGCGCTCAAGGAGGCAATGGCGACATCTTGAGACTGTTTTACGAGGACCACCGCTGTGTCGTTATGCTGCACCGGTGTACTACCGCCAATACGTCCATGCAACCACTCGCGCATGAACCCGACTCTACGGGCCATTGCTTTGTACCGCGACTTCGTATGGGGCCCTATAACATTCTACGTCGCTGAATTAACTTTGCGCGTCACTTCCCATGGACCCATTGTTTCCAGGTGGCACCAAAAAATTGGAAGAACGTAATCAACCAGGCTATGCGTTAACTGTGTGTTAACCGACTCTCTGTTTTGCATTGCATTACATTTCTAAATTTTACTATGTTTGTTTTCTCAAACGCCCTAGTTCTCTCTCTAAAATTTGCCAGGCTTGTTTGTCTGTATGCCCATTTTCTCTTTCTCTCCCCTGGCCGCTACGGGGTGGATTTCCACAAAACTCTCTCATTGACATGCTAATTTCTCTACCCCCCCCCCCCCTCTCTTTCTGCCCCAAATCCCCCCCCCCTCTCTCTATGTAAGGCCTTGACACAGAGGTATTGTTTCTTTGTGTGCCTATGTATGTGTCTCTGTGTTGTCTCTCTCTGCTTGTGTGTCTGTTTGTGTGTCCCCGTGTCTGTGTTTTGTCTCTCTCTCAAATTTAGCAATCTTTGGAAGAACGTAATCAACCAGGTAAGGTGTTGACTGTTGTGTTAGCCGACTCTCTGTGTTGTATTGCATTTTATTTCTAAAGATTACTAGGTTTGTTTTCTCATTCATTCTTACCTGATGACGATTGCTTGTGTTGCAATCGAAACGTCGTATTCTATTATTCAATTTATTTTCTTTATACGTGATTTACCGAAATAACCAAAGCGTATATACCATGTCTTTGAAACTGATTAGTCCACACCAGATACAGCTTTCTTTAGAGCCTAGTTTTATTCACTTTAGTTTTATTATTCTTTTTCTTCTTCTATCTACATGACTTTATGGAAAAAAACAAAGAATATGAATTCCTGCAGTCACGAAAGTTTGAAGTCAAGAGATGTTGGTTGTTAAAGATGCACAGCAACTAAGATTGTTCAGCCCCTCTGGTTTCCACCCCACATGAAGGCCACACGTTAAATGGTAATTGTATGAACAGCCTCATTCAGGAAATCTGCTGGAAAGAGTCTTAAGACTCATAGGGACTTTTCTGGGTAAACCGACGACAGTATTGTTGATAATGTACGTTGGGACTTGCACTGCTACCACCAGCAATGCGGTGGCGTTTGTAGCAGATCAGATTACTTTACAGTTCCATTGAATTCATGTGAAACGATGGATCTATGTCAGAGCGCATATGTTCATTGAAAAACAAGTAATTTTAGGCGTAGGCTTTTTACCACCAATGTTATTGTTATTATTTATACTTTTTTTTTGGGTTACAATGTGTGGGTAGAATGCCAAGTTTTAACTATAACCCTCCACTGCCCAACAGAGCTAACCATCGAACAAAGATAGTGGTCACTGCATCGCGCGGCACTTTCAGATGCACATCTGTGGCCGTCTGGAACGCTCTTCCTTCCGATATCAGGAAACCACTGGAGCTATGCAATTTTAAATTATCTGGATTGAAAACTACATTTGGAACGACGTTTTTGTGTTCGTTTGTCGTCCTTTCCCCACACCTCGATTACCACCATTGGATACGTACGGTGCGAAAGAAGTTCAACATATAGAGCTAATCAAATCAAGTTGTCAAATCATGGACAAAATTAGCCAATTGATTTGGTTCATGAGCAAACAGGGATGTTAAAAATCGTGTCATCTTGATATTGCTTAGGGTGGGTAAGCCGGTTTCTATCTAATCAGAGGTTGTCTTCATTTTACTCGTCTTTTCACGGTTGTTGACCCTGCTGATATCTTTATCTTGTAAGAGGAGTATCTAAACGAAATCTATAGATACCACGTATAGATATATACAAGGCTCTATCGCAAATTCTCCCTGCACTACAAGCAGTCAAGTGGTGCTGTGCCACATTGTCTGACTGATGACTACAAGGGTGCATGTTCACATCCCAGTTGGCGGGCTACTTTTAGTCAATCACCTCTCAAGGGGGGGTGGGGAGGGTGATACAACAAGTACAACTTCGTGAGAAGTCAAGACCCAGGTATCCCTCGGTTTTACGAAAGGGGATGTCGTCCTTCAATAAATCTATGCGCAAAACGACATTTCGTAACATTGGAAATGGTTGTTTCCCATTAATTACATTTAATAAAAAATTCGGGCCGTGTTTTCGAAAAATCATTGCAACTCTGCTCCTAACCCCAAAAATTATACACCACCAATATAACTTTTCACAACGCAAAAATAACAATAATAAAGAACTTACATATTAAAACGTTTCAAGAATTATTAATTTTAAAAAACCAAAATAATTAACCTTTTCAGGGAACTCACCAAAAGATATTGCTGCGTGTTGGAATGACTGTAAAGGTGATGTCGAGGCATGGCTACCGTTGCATTCCAGCGGAACCGTGACGCTGTCGCACATGGATAACGCTGTGCCTCTTGTTTGATCTCAATTTCAGTTTAACGCGTAGAAGTAGGCTTCCGCGACCAATAGCATCCATAATACAGACTTTTTGGGTTAACTACTCTTTGGTTCTTTCGATAAAGTCACGTAGAAAGAAAATAAATTAAAGAATAGAATACGACGTTTCGATTACAACACAAGCAATCGCCATCAGGTAGAAAACAAACCTAGTGAACTTAGAAATACAATGCAATCCAACACAGAGAGTCGGCTAACACAACAGTCAGCACCCTACCTGGTTGATCACGTTCTTCCAAAGATTTCTAAATTTGGGAGAGAGGCAAAACACAGACACGGGGACACACAAACACACAAGCAGAAAGAGACAACACAGAGACGAACAGAGACACACAACATAGACACACAGAGACCCAACGTCTCTGTGCCGAGGCCTTAAAAAGAGAGAGAGGGGGGGTGGCAGAGAGAGAGAGGTGGGTCTGATGGTGCAGAGAAATTAGCATGTCAATGAGAGAGCTGTGTGGAAATCCACTACGCGGCGGCCGGGGGAGAGAAAGACCCAGCAACCTGGTAAATTTTAGAGAGTGTTGTGTAGAAATCCAACCCGAAGCGGCTTGGGGAGAGAAAGAGCGAATGGACCTATGAGAGCCTGCTAAATTTTAGAGAGAGAAATAGGCAGTTTGAGAAAACAAACTTAGCAGATTTTTAAAAATGTAATGCAATGCAACACAGAGAGTCGGCTAACACACAGTTAACGTATAGTCTGGATGATTACGTTCTCCAAAGATTGCTAAATTAGAAGTTAAGTGTGAAATTTGACAGAGACACACAGAGTGAGAAAAAACAAACTTAAATCCTCCCCGAAGAGGTGGTTCAAACTTGATTTGAAAATGTCCACGATCTAACCCAAAAAAAACTGTATTATGGATCTCAATTTCGTTAACGTGGAAATTGGAGTTCACTAATCGAAAAGTGTCCATAATTTTCCGTTGCGATCAACGCTAAAATGTCGTAAACCGAACGCTTGTAAATGGAGGAATTCGTGTCGTGGTTGTCCTGCGGTAAAACTGGTCCCCAATTTCAGAATACGGACTTTCCACACTTGGTTCCAGACACAGCCCGCAGAGGTGCGTGCACTGCCCAGAGCCTCGTTGAGTGGCACAACTTGAGACACGAGAATAAACCTCGGACATGAGCGATGGCATTAAAGCAACAAAAAACGCCCGACGCGGGATTGCACTGAATGCCGCCTGTTGCTTCCCGATCGCATTGCGACACACCGAAGTGAGCTTAGGCTCTAACTCGAAGACGCCGATTCTCATGGCGCTGCTGAATGACAGATGCACGGATCATTGTCACTGCACACTTTCTTTGACCTTTGAAATGTTACACTGGAAGGCGTGCAATAGCAGCGATAGCAGCTGATATCTTGTCTGCTGCGATCAAGGGACAAGGCTGGTTTTTTGCAGATAGTGATACTGCGATGACGCAAAGGAGGCGAAATTCATCTGGATAGTTCGCACGTATTTTAACCTACTCATCAACCCGTGTGTAGAATGCTGTGAGATTGAGGTGCGAGCTCACGGTCACGTCCTCTCCTCACGCCACGATAACCTTTGGTTCTCGCTCCAGCGCACACACTCTCCAACAACAAAGACAAAGATCCCCTGTGTAGCCTTCACAAATTGTTAGGGCAAGTGCTGTTAGTGAGCAGCAGCACCTGTGATGGCCGACACGGCACGCGCGGGGGTGGGTGGCCAGCACCACGCCCAGCTGTCTTTGTATCCCTAGTGCCAATGCACCAAGTACTCATTTGTACCAGGTACTCATTTTAGGTTGAGTCGACCTAGGGGAGGCCAATGACTAGTTCAGATAATACTCACTGGTTGGTGTTGGCCGTGCGCGGGAATCGATCTCGGGTGGTCGGGTTCGTAGTGCAGTGCGCTAACCGCTACACCACCGCTCTCCACACACCTGCAACACCGCACGAAAAAATAGACTGGCACACAAACTCACGTACACGTCAAGGTAAACGTTCATTCGCGGAATTGGCCAAATAGCCCAATGCAAGAATCCCCGCTAAGCAGTGGTGCGTTTTTATCTAAGTATATAATTAAAAATATCAATTGGAATTAGTAACACAATTATCAAATGGTGACGTGTTTTGTTTTCAAATAACATGCACGAATAAACGTTACCCTATATGGAAGCAACATCAACACCACCAATATTAAACACAACTGGTAGCGGAGAGTGCCTTCATGAATAGATATGTTTTTGGTCAATCCATGCATCTTCATCTGCAATGATCGTGGGTTCCTGTTTGTCTACTTTACAGACAATACATTTTCATGAGCACTCAAAGTTTACGTGCCAATATTATGCCAGCAAACTTGCTCTGGGATGCCGTGACATCAAACCAACTGGGGAATTTTTTTTATGAGGAAGCATCGACCTCCCGTTACGCAAAGACCAGCTCGACCCACCACCTACTCGTTTGAGATTCCGGAAACCAATCGAGGAATCGCACGATACTTTTTGATGAATAGAAAGTCAACTGAATACAGCTGCCGAGTGCTTTGTGGGGTCCTGCCGAGGGTTTCCCCACCCACTGCTCCTCGTGGCTTTGATCTGCAAAACACTAAACTAAACAATGTTTTGTTGTTATTTTACCAGGTAACGCCCAACTGAGCTATGTAGCTTTTTTTTGTAGAAGCGACCTGTCCGCAAATTATAGCTCAACGAAGTGGCTTGTCACGTGGAATTTTATTGCAGCCAGATACTCTAAATGCATGTCGTTAATTCTAAAGGTGGAGGGAAAAACCGGAGGCCCCGGAGAAACATCCACCACGGGGAGAAAGACACAGCCAACTCCAAATATACAGCAGGCGTCAGGGTAGGGATCCAACCCTATGTGGGTGCTCAATCAACCGCTTCTGAACAGCGACCGATCGCTGCACACGCCTTTTCCGCGAGTGGGAAATTAAAGATGACCCCGAGTGTGACTGACTGTGGCCACCTGAACCAAACGATGGACCACATCGCGAACAATTACATTCTGCGCCCGCTCTTCGGCACACCCGACAATATGAATTAATCTAGATTTGAAGTTAATTAACGCTACACCGGAAGCTATCGCATGGCGCACAAACTTAAACCTGGACGTATAATTAACATGCACTTGACATACGCTAAAGAAGAAGAATGTACAATTAAATTGCATTTAATGTAATTCATCAGGGGTAACAAACTGCATCCAAACTGCAAGGGAGTTCACGCATTACATTGCCAACTTCATTCCTACTCATCAACCAAGGCCGAGACAATGCACCCCACCGCCCACTTGATCCGCCTTCGGGCCGTCACCACCCTCGAGTCTTGACCGTATCCCGAAGAACGCTGACGAACAGAGCGGAACAACAACGCGGACGTCCGGAATAAGCAACCTCATTGGAGACCCCACGCATTGCAACCTCCTGCCTTTAAAACAATTGTTCGAAGACTTTGGTGTCACCGACATTGCCATCGGCATGCCATCAGTTGTCACACCTGCACCAAAGGCGCATGCATCACGAGCGTAAGGGGCGACTTTGTGTCGCTGACGCCTCATTACTCCCCCCACCAAGGGCCAGGATACACAACCGATTCCTTTGACGACAGAGACTGCCCTCTTCCATCACATGCGAGGCAACGAGATAGCGCTCGCATTTGTGTATGAGCGGCGGCTCTGCCGGAAGGGCGTCAGGACTCAACCCCATCTCCGGAGTGGTGCCTGGAGTTCGTATCAAGCGCTGCCTCTGCGTCGTTCCATCCAGATCCACAGTTGGTGGGGTGAGAACGCGGAGCGTTCATATCTTTACACGGGGGACTCGGAGGTATAGGGCGTGTGTAAAGTCAACAGCGGCGGCGTTTACGATGGCCGAGCCACAGGAGAATGCAACGTTCGCCTTTCTAGCCTGCGTGATATCGGTTATAATGTGGCGTCACAAAAGACAGGTGGCTGCCGTTCAGTTTACAGTCTCTCGGGTAGTGAGTTAATACCTTAAAAACCTACATGTGTGCCATGGTATTCTCTGACACTAAGTTACCTGAGACTTACAATTGTTTTAAGTCTGGGCTTTTTCCCGTTTGAAAGTAAAATGCTAAAACCTGACTTCTGTAGGACATTGCAGGTTACTTACTGGCTGCAGTAAAATGGGGATCTTTTGCCCTTCAGTTCAGGGAGTAATCAATACAGAGGCAGCAATCAGTGTTTGAGATGCATGAAATGCTGCCGTGTGCACGGCTCAATATGCCAACTGCGCGACTACAAATGTCTTTCACAGACGGCAATCGTTGATTGGCCATCATGAATATTAATGTAATCAGAGATGGCAAATGAATGGCAGAAACATCCCACTCTGTCCTCGTTCAAAATCATATTTTGAAAAACATTCTGGAAACAACATTCCAGAATGGTACCTTTTTGCCAGTATCAAAGTGTGAAAAAATAAGAATAGGGATTACCCTTTCTGGCAATAAAACAGGAGGTGTTAAGATGTTCAAACACCAAATAGAAACCTTTTGTAGCTGCTCACCACGAGCTAAAAATGCTCTGATATACGTGCGTTGTCTTTCTGCTGATCGCCCCTTGGCGTTCTCTGGTCTGACAACTGGTGAAAGTAGGCCATATACATTATCAACTGGTGAAAGTAGGCCATATGTATTATCAGAGCGTGTTTGTTTGCATGTTCACCACAAGTACGTGTGGTTAATGCAGACTTGATTCCATGCAATAGGTTTCTATTTGGTGTTTGAACATCTTAACACCACCTGTTTTATTGCCAGAAAGGGTAAAAACTATTCTTACTCTTTTTTATAATATTCCATAAAAAAACTACAAAAAGCACTCGGCCTTTGTGCACGAGGCAGAAACCATCAGCATCCCCTGAAGTACATTGCATCAATTATCATTGGTGACTATTCTTTACCGATGCTTCCTAATAACAATGAAACCAGTCTACGGGTGTCTATCTCAGTATCACTGTTTCCCGCGAAAATGATTTCGGTATAAAGAAAGGGTAATTTATTTATTTAAATGGGAAAGTCGCTGTGATTGTTAACGCTCCCCTTCAGTCGTGTGCCCTTGTAATGCGATAAAATACTTATCTATTCAGAGATAGACCCAGGTGATGTGTACACGTATGCATAGAACACCAGGATATAGCATTCAATGAGTATCTTCAATCCCTAGGGTATGAATCGCAGCTTCAACAGCTGATAAGTCAGTTCAAGGACGGTGGCTGGGGCAAGGATTGCCTGGAACAAAGCAAAGTTTGTTCCATGCACTGTAAACACAGATGTGGCATTCTTTTGGAATTTGCGCAACTTGTATGTATGTTGAACTTCTATCACACCATATGTAGCCAACCGCGCTAAAATAAGACCCCCATAAGAAATATTCAACTTTTTTAGCCATTCTGTGTTTGCCATGGTTATTGTCAGTGATTTGTATCAGAACTTGTCCCGAGATTCTCCCAGGTTAACTCAGGTGGTCTGTTGACTGAAGGGTTAGATCGCCGAGTTGGGAACTGCTGAGTTCCTAGGCAGAACTCCAGGTTTGAATTCCACTTCGAGTGTCTCAACCCAGTCACCAATGACTGCACGACAAAACCTCACGTTAAATCTGATGTCACTTAATTTTTACTCAATTCCAGATATGATAACAAAATGTCACCTTGAAGGGATCTCAAAAGTAGTTCTATGCTAGCCCCTTCTGCGGGCTGTTCTCTCGCGCCGGTGGGGGGTGCACCGCTTTGTGAGGGTTCCAAATGGACACTTTTGTCTCGTGGCCAGTGGTGCGATAATAAAATTGGCGTGAAGACAAAATAGGTACCAGAGCGGACTATGAACACGGACACTCGGAAGGTAAGGTCACACTGGGCATAGCACTAGCCAGAAACCCTCTCGTGTGCCTTGCCGGCTTAATAGGTGTGCTTATCTTGAGACCCCAGCACCAGGCCTCCGTTTGTTAGATTTCCAAGTGCTACAAGGCTCCAGCCAAAGTCCCAGCCAACAGCCTTGCATCATTTGCATACTCCCAATGTACCGCACATTCAACTGAGTTACGTCCTTAAGTGCACATTTGATTAAAGGAACTCCCCGTTATCTTTACAGAAAGCATAATCGGGGTGTACGTAACCAAATATAATCACCTCAAATGGTCTGCAATTAGACCTGTAACAAAGTGCAGCATACATGTTGCAATACAAATAGAACCGCGTCGGTGTGGACTACAGCAATCATCATTAAGCGATACCGCCGACTAGGCTGCTATCTGGCTCTGGATAAAGCGAGGAAAATTATTTTAACCCCACAGAGGTGATCAGGTAATGTCCGATGCCCGATCGGGGAGGTGACATGACCCACAGGTAGCGCGTTCATCACTTGTTTGGAGAGACTCACGGTCCGAATCGAGCGGCCGCCCTGGTTATTGCCACAGGTGTATTTGTAACACGTGTGGGTATGGATTATACGTTGTATTGGAGCCACCTACTACTTCAGCACACCGGTTGTGTCTTGGAGAGTCAACATTTACAATTTGAGCACCGTCACGTTTCACTGGTGATTACAGCAACCAGCTTCATCAGGCGATTTGCCATAATTGTTAAGTCTCCCTGTTTCCCGTCGTAAATAGAGTAAGATGATGACATAACTGTGTGCCTATCAGGTGCGAAAATCAGAGAGAGGGGGGGAGAGGTTATTGTAATCATATAAAGTATCATGGATTATGTTCATCTGAAAATATTCAGTACAAATCACCAGTTCGGTTAGTCAGAGATAATAAACACAGTAGTCCATCGGTTTTTTATCTGTTTCATGGAAACTACTGTTTCCCGACATAACTGTCAATAGACTTTACTTATAAGTTGAAAAGTAAGTAAAAATCACCGAGTCTGCAAGAGAGCTGTCTCCACTGCCAAAACAAAAAACGCAACGTAAACAAAGCCAGTCGAGGTCTAAACGCTCACAGATGGGCATCGATGATTGATTGAAGGCAAGACTCAGCCCCACATATGAGCGCTCGGATTGGCCAAAAAATGGCGCCCCGCGTGCTCAACATAAACACGGTACCGTAATGTAGGGGTGTCAGGGGAAGGATTCCCACCAATAGGAGGAGATATAAGGGGAGAACGGGCGGGAAGAAGGGGCCTTTGGCGGGACCGAGATTGGGACGGCTGGGGACAGGTGTGGATGGGAGAAAAAGATTAAAAGACGAACCCCCTGCAACCTTGTGTCGGCTCTGCTTTACATTTACATCAAAATGTTAACGTCAGTTGAAACCATGGGGTCACTTTGGGAGGCGTAACGTTATCCACATAAACCGTTAACTGATGTTACTGTTAACCAAGGGACTACTGTGTCTGATATTTTAAAAAAATCTAAACTTAGCGACAAATATCTTGTCACGGAATAACGTAGAGCAGGGCGGAGAGCCAGCCCGACAGAGGGCCTAAAGTCAGAGGAGGTGGTGATACTTTCTTGGGCGGTGTCTGGAGACACCGCTGGCTCACTACACCTATCATATCCGGGTGATTTAAGGCACCTAACCACCACCTTGTGCTATTTAAATAGCAATAGAGCTTTAGTTCACTGTAATGTCTCCACACATGTTCACAACTATATGGCTCGTGTGGTATTAATTTGTTATAATTGCCACAAGGTGACCCGTTGGATTTTTTAAAAGTTTGTTTGCTCAACAGATAAAAATAAAATCTTAATTCATAAAATAATGACGTTACATTTCCCGTATAGATTATCACATGACATTCACGATCTAACCCATAAGAAGCTAATGATAATATTGGCCATAAAATCCTACTGTACACATAACAGGTGAAGCCTCATTGCATTCTGATGGTCAGACTCAGGTCTCGGAGTTATCAGCAATGAACAATTTCCAATGTGAAATTTCCATAAGTAACAAGGCTCTGTGTTTATGTTTTTCTTATATCTCAGTAGGATGGAGTGGGTTACAGAAACTCCGCAGACAGATGTGTAGTTTTCATAACGCAAATTGGATATAACGCGATGATGAATGTGTAGTGACTAACTCGGAGACGATAAGACTTGGAGGTACTTATTTTACTTAACTAGTACCATCGTTATAACACACACCCTACGTGGGTACACAATCTACAGTCGCTCGCCTATACACAACTCTACGTGGGTTGCTAGCCTATACACAACACTAACCATCTAACGCTGACGGTGCTGAACCGAGACAGCCAACAAATATCTGGCAGCACAATATCGAGTGAAGATGACAGGGACAATGGCGACGAGATGACAGCGATGATGGCGACGATCTTGAACAGCACGACGGGGATCCCACTCCAGCAACAGCCACGAGGTCCCTCACTGGGGTCCCTCTTATACTCTCAGCGTGGCCTCGCTCCGCCCCGGCCACGCCCCCTCTCTGGAACCTGCTATCGGGTTTCTGAGGCTTCCCGACGGGCCCCCCTGTGACCTTTCCGTGAGGGCCAGCAAGGCCTTCTCTGCTGGCCTAGAGATTGTCAGAATCAGAAAATTATATTTTTATAATTTAATATCTATTTTAATTAATGCTATATGTATTTTACAAAGTTCGTTCCCATCAGTCTATTAACGTCATTTCATTGCTACTCTCTCCCTCAGTTGCGCTGCTTCCAGTGCAGCTTATAAGTTAGACCTCTTATCCTATCAGATTTTCCACCTGTGCTGTCTCCGCCTCTCCAGGTGAAAAATCTACCCTGAGGCCTTCCGAATGTCGAGTGAATCCCCTCTGCTGTTGAAGCAAATGGGGACGATGTTGTTGATTGTCATTCTTTAACCAATCATATTTCGAGTTTGCCATGTTGGGCATATTTTTTGACACACCGGTGCCTTCTAGCTGGCCGAGCCGCCTACGTTAGCATTTTTCGTGTGACGTGAGCTAACTGAAGTAAAACTAGCTAGCACGTAACGTAGCATCATATAATATTTATTTAAACTTTTTTTCGTGGCGTTTAGATTTTTTGATGTAGTGCTTTTTTTGTGGGGAAGCCTGTTGAATCCTGATTGTGTTATTTGTGTTTTATGGCATTTTTGCTTGCTTGGTGGTCATATGAGTAAATGTGATTGGTTGTTGTGAGTTTGTTCTTGTTTCTTTGGTAATGACATTGATTTGGGCTATGTGATGTCTATTTGTGATACAGCATCCTGTCATACTGCGTAATAGTGGTACATCCTTGATGGTTTCAGTCACCATGTATTCATGTCTCTGCAATTAGTGTATTGTAACTCTCATAGGTGTTGAGCCTCGTGTTAAATCACTTTATTCCACTCGATAAAGGTTACTGTCACTGTGAATATGGGGTGGTTATGTCCAATTACAATAGCCTATAGCCCTAGTGTCATGATGAGGTTATTCGAAGGCGGTTTAATTGCGGGAGGATAGCACTGAAGGCCTAGGTGTAAAACACACGGCCTGCGACTGGACCTTTCCCCTAGATGTCCCCCTCTCGTGTATCATGGCCTGCTGACTTCAATACTGCCGTAAACCACAGTTCCTCTTTTTCGCCAGCAGCCAGCACTATGCCACTACAAATATATGAGGGAACACATATTTTTATAACGCGGAATACGAATTGGATAGAACGCGATAAAATGAACAGAACTGCGTTTCGCAGATAGCAATACATGATTGTGCGGCTGCTGCGGCGTAGCATCACCCAAGGCATTGGGATGCTGCTGGATGCTGCTAGATGCTACCTACGCGCCTCAGTCTTTGTTCAGCCTGTGTACGCATCTCACGCTGTATAGTGGACTGTGCATTACCCTTTATTATATATAGTTCATCATCACGCGATGTTTCCATAATGCAGTGATCGTCAGGAACGCAGCTACTAGCGCGTTATAGGAGAACAGACTGCACGTTGAGTTTAGAGAAGGGGGGAGATTGGGCTCGCTGCTGCCCCACCGAGTGGTGACCGCGAGAGCGGGGTGCATGTTGTACTCTTATATGGGAAGGCAAAGGTGAGGGATAAATTACTTAAGAAAGGGGGTGGAGGGAGCGGGGGTTGGGGGGGTCATGAACACACAAGCACGCGGCCCATGCTGCCTGTATGAAAGTGCCCTCTGTAATGATCGCGAGCCACGCACGAGGAGTTCACAGTGCAACTACACTGTCCACCTGTATAATAGGACAATGCCTGGCATCCTCTTCTCCGCAAAATTCCGTTGGGCCAAGTGTTTAGATGCTCATCCCATCTGCACGGACGCACAATGTCGTCAGAGTGCAGCGCAGCATTGACACCCACAGGCGCGCAGAGGTCGCTGGGTGAACAGCCATAAAGATAGATAACTCATTTACTGCAGTGGAACATTTTTTTAGGAGTACTAAACACATCAACTTCAGTTGTGTATCAATGCATCAACCATCACGCGAGATCCGGTCATCCTCGCAGCAGCGGCTTGTGGCTGGCCGTCGAATAAAGACGGTGACCGCATCACGCGCTTTCAGATGCGCTTCTGCGGCCGTCTGGAATGCTCTTCCTTCCGATATTACGGGAGAGCTATGCACTTTTAAATAATGTAGATTGAAAACTCATATTTTAGAACAATTTTTTGTGTTTAGTTTGTTGTCATTTCCTCGCACCTTCGATTAGCACGGTTGATTACGTAGGGTTAGGGTCAGGGTTATGGTCAGGTTCCAAGTTAGGGTCAGGGTTATGGTTTTGGGTTAGTAGTTAGGGTCAGGGGTGAGGGTTAGTGTTTAGAGGTTAGGGGTTTTGGGTTTGGGGGTTAGGGTTTAGGGGTTAGGGTTAGCGATTAGGGTTAAGGGTAAGGGGGGTTAGGATTATGAGTTAGGGTTAGGTTAGAGGTTAGGTGTATGGTCAAGGTCATGGTTTAGGGTTAGTTTAAGAAGCGTGGTCAACACATCTACGCTTCTATATAAGAAACGAAACAGTAAGACTTCTCAAATCTGGCTGTCGCCTGATGAAGCTAGTTGTAATTACTGGCGAAACGTCGTACTCAGATTGTAAATGTTGTGGCTTGGCTTTCCAACACACCGGTGTGCTGTACTATTGACGAATTGGCATGTTCTGTTTACGTGACAACCCTTACTAGTTTGCTGTGTCGGTGGTGGCGGGTTTAAACGACAAAATTTATATATTTACGCGATCTAACCCAAAAACCTATATTATGGATGATATTGGTCGCGAAAGCATATATGTTAAACTGGTTAGGTTAGAGTTAGGTAGGGTGAGGGTTAGGTATAGGTTTGGTTTAGGGGTGGGTTAGGGTTAGTTAGGGTTAGACTTAGGCTACAGTTGGGTTAGGGTTAAGGGTTAGGTTAGAGTTAGGGTAAGAGATAGGGTTAAGTTAGGTGTTAAGGGTTAGAGTTAATGGGTTGGGTTAGGTTACGGCTTAGGGTTAGGTAAGGGCTGGGTTAGGGTTAAGGGTTAGGTTATGCTTAGGTGTTGGGGTTAGCTTTGGGCTTGGGTTTTGGTTTCAGGTTAGGGTCAGGTTCAGGGTTAGGGTTTAGAGGTTAGAGGTTGGGGTTAGGGATTAGGGCTTGTGGGTCAGGTTTAGGGCTTAGCAGTTATGGTTAAGAGTTAGGCTTAGGGGTCAGAGTTATGAATTAGGGCTTAGGGATAGGTTAGCGTTAGAGGCTAGGTTAAGGGTCATGGTTTAGGATTCATGGTTTAGGGTTAGGATAGAGCTGGTATAGGGGTTAGGTTAAGGGTTAGGGGTTAGGAATTTGGGGGTTATGGATTAGGGGTTAGGGATAGTGGTTAGAGGTAAGGGGGTTGGGTTTGGGTTAGAGGTTAGGGTGAGGGGTTAGGGGTATAGGGTTTAGGGTTTAGGGTTAAGGGTTGGGGTTGGGGTTGGGGTTAGGGTTCGGGTTTAGGGTTATGGGTTAGGGGTTAGGGTTAGTGGTTAGGTAGTGTTAGGTTAGGGTTAGGTAGGGTTAGGTTAAGGTAGGTTAGGGTTGGGTTAGGGTTAGATTATGGTTAGAGTTTAGGGGTTAAGGTCAGGTTAGGCGTTAGGTTAAGGTTAGGGGTTAATGTTAGGAGTTGGGGTTAGGTTAGGGTTAAATGAGGGTTGGGTAAGTAACAGTTAGGGTTAGGTTAAATTTCTGGGTTAGGGTTAGGTTAGAATTAGAGGTTCAGGTTATGGGTTAAGGGTTAGGGTGAGGTTTAGGGTTAGGTAGGGTTAGGGTAAGGTTAGGTTAGAATTGGGTTGGGTTGGGGTTAAGGGTTAAGTCAGGGTTTTGGTTTTGGGTTAGGGTTTAGAGGTTAGGGTTTGGGGTTTGACAAGGGTTTTTTTTAGACCTATAGAATATTTAGGGTTAGGGTTAAGGGTTATGTTCGGGTTAGGTTTTGGTTAGGTGTAAGGGTTATGGGTTAGGTTAGGGTTATTGTTTTGGGTTAAGGTTAGGGTTTAAAAGTTAGGGGTTAGGAAAAGGGTTCAGGGTTAGGGTTTGTGGGTCAGGGTTAGGGGTTAGTGATTCGAGGTTAGGGTTAGGGCTTAGAGGTTAGGGGTTAGGGTAGGGTTAGAGTTTAGTGTAAGGGTCAGGGTTAGGTTAGGGTTAGGTTAGGGTTGGTGTAAGATTAAGGTAAGGGGTTAGGATTTAGGTTAGTTTTGGGTTAGGGTTAGGTGAGGGTTGGAGGTCGATTAAGGTTGGGTATTAGGGGTTATGGTTAGGTTACGGTTAGGGTTAGGTTAGGTCTCGGTTGGGTTTAGGTTAGGGGTTAGCTGTTCGGGGGTTAGGCTGAGGGTTACGGGTAAAGGGTTAGGGCTATTGTGTTCAGGTGGATATATGGGCATCATAGTGTAATGTGAGGATATATCCGGGTTGCTGATGGATCACACCTCGTTACGATGATTGGCTCTGCCGGTCCTGGCCCATAGCCAATGGGGGGAAGTCTAGGGGCGTGGCCCTGACGTAATGGGAAGGTGACATCTGTAAGTAGAGAATTGGTTCTGCTGGCTTTAGCCACAGCCAATGGGGGGACGAGTCAGGGGCGTGGTCCGGGGAGCGTACGATGGAGTCTAGAAGATTCCATAGAGGTTAACCAGGATTGGTGGAAAGGTACCACGTGACCCGGGTATTAAAAGGGGTGGAGACGAACAACACGTGGTCAGATCTGGAACGAACGGAGGGTGAGGCCACGCTGGAGCGGGGTCCAGGCTGCCACGTGGCCGCGCGTGTCTCTCTCTCTATCCCTTTCATGCTGTCTGTCAGCAGCGTGAAGGAGTAAGATAGGAGTGTTGTGAACGAAAGACAAATAAAGACCGGATTCCAGAAGTTGCTTCCACGACCTTTATTACAATAGGATAGGATCAGGGCTATAGAGTCAGGGCTAAAGGGTTAAGATAGATATACAGGGTGCTTCAAAAATATATGTTAACACTTATATGGGACTATCGTTTTTAATGGAAATAGAACAGAGAACACACTGTAACATGATAACAAATGTATGTTAATAGCTTCAAAAAGTCAAAGAGTTTCCACTTGTTTGCCATCATTGTCAACACATGCCTGGGATCTTCCCCAGGTGGTTTCCAGAGCCCGGAGGCACATTTCTTGTGGTATTGCTGCAAATTCTCCGAAGTGTTACATTTTTTTTTAGCAGCCTGTATGTGCTCTATAGGTTCTGCACCAGTCACGTGCTGCCCTCTTATGAACAAACGCCCAACTACAGCTACTGCTTTACAAGGAAGACGATAATGAGCGAGGCAGAGCAAGCAGCCTCCATCCTCATTGCCTCATGTCCACACACACAGTGCGAGTGATTCGACCCCTACTCATCCCGTCAGCCCACAACAACCTTCTGAGAGTGCATCTCATCAGCAGAATTGATTCAACACAAGCAACACCGTGGGGCAAGCTACGACGCTCCAGTGTCTCATCAGCAGTCAGGCTTGCTTGAACCAATACTGGTGAACTGCTAGATGTTATTGGCAGGGACCCACTCTGTGAGACATGGGACCCTGGTTCAGCTCAGGACTCCGTAACGCGTTGGCTCGAGCTTGGCCATGCCGATGTCACTGCAATGCACGGGCACGCGGCGCCCTCTCGTGGACAAATCTATCAATGACTGAAGATCATTGAGGTGACGCTGCTTTGGCAGCATGGTACACGGACGGCAAGTTACCATCAATACATTCGTCAATAACCCGTAGCATCAGAGGCGTAGCTAGGGGGGGGCAGGGGGTACATATGTCCCCGGGCGCCAAGGTAAAGGGGCGCCAAAATGAGGCTTACAACGTTACATTATAACTTATTGCAGCGGGCGCGGCAGCCTGAAACTACTGCACAAATCTACACCTCAACCTAAAAGTTTATATATCCCGCCACAAACAGCCTACATGTCATGTAATTACATTTTGGTACGCGCGCCTATTAACAACTTACATGGAAGAACGTCCCAAACAACAGAAAGGCGCAGTCTTTCAGCCTTAGTCACTGGCCTATTTGTTGGTGGCGGAAACTACGACGGCCTGAAACACGCTGGAGTGCACGATCAGAAACTGTTAAAGCTATCTGTGAAGCACTGGATGAACTAGTAGGGCTGCTAGACACATTCTCGGAGGACGTAACTATGACGCCTGAAACCAGAAGTGATGCAGAACAGTTACAGACATGCACATTAAATTTTAACTTCATAGTTTTATTACATTTCTGGAATGTCATTCTTGGAAAAACTGATCGTGTTCAGAAGCGCTTACAGGATCCTACTATGAATTTCAAGGAAACAGCAACTGATCTTGAATCTTTGAAGCATGCATTTGTCAAGCATCGTGATGATTTGAGCCAAGTTGCTGTAGAAAATGCCAAAACAAGATGCACAGCCTGGGGGATCGATGTGGACAGAAGAATTAGGCGACATCAGAAGATGCCAGGAAAACTGGCAAGAGATGCAGGACTTTCAGCAGAAGAAGAAATTGTACGCGTTATGAAGAGTGTATTTTATCGACTTCAACAGGAGATGTCAACACGGTTTTTACGGCTAAAAGACCTGAACACAAAATTTGGATTTCTGCTGGACGTCAAAACTCTTCTATCCGACACAGATGTCGATGCAATTCGTCGAAATTGCACAGATTTTGGAAATTTCTATGACACCGACATCAATGGCCACGAACTTTTCACAGAAATTGGAGATTGCAAAATGCTGCTCAGTAACCGGAATGAAGTTCTACCAGAAACTCCTTTGGATCTTCTTGGTTTTATTGTGTTTTATGGAGACGACATATTTCCGAATTTGCGAATTTCACTGCAAATTTTATTAACAATAGCAGTTTTTATTGCATGCTGTGAGCGGTCATTCAGCAAATTGAAACTTATTTTGTCGTATTTGCGTGCTTCAATGGGACAAGATCGTCTCAGCGATCTTGCTCTTCTTAGCGTTGAAAGAGAAACATTGGAAAAAACAGATTTTGATTACGTGATTGACCAGTTTGTGACAGTGAAATCAAGAAAAATGTATCTTTTGTAGACTGTCAACCAGTCTACGACAGTGACTGAGTGAGCCATGTAATATAATTTCTATAAATTTGCTTTTTTAAATACAATGTTTCATTAAAATTTAAATTGTTATTCCTTATTCGATGTAATAGGAAAATGTGATTAAACGGGGGGGGAGTGGGGGGCGCCAATTTAATAGTTCGTCCCCGGGCGCAAAATATCCTAGCTACGCCTCTGCGTAGCATCGTCCCCTCCCGCCACGAGGGGCCGGGTCGGTGCGTGGCCTCGTCCCAGCGACCTCTGGTGGTGGTGGTGGGAATGGGACCTGAACCCTGAGAGGCAGGCCTCGCCAGCTAAGGGGCCGTCCATAAATGACGTCACGCGATTTTGGCCGAGTTTTGACCCCCCTCCCCCCCTCGTCACACGGCGTCACAAAAAGTCAGACCCCCCTCAAATATGACGTCACAAAGCTCTGCCCCCCCCCAAACCATATTTCCATTTTGAAAATAAAACATGCTTCAAATCACTTAAAACTATTGCCACTGTAGTGCGTATTTAATGTGGCGCTGCACTCTCATGTTGTAGGAGAAAACATGTGTCGCGCCATTATTCAAGCGCTACGTGAAAGTTAGCCTGCTACTACGCCAATAGGTCAACAGGGGGCGGATGGGAGGCTTAGTAGGTTGAGTGGCAGTAAAGCCAAGGTAATCCCCCCCCCCTGGGTATCTCGTGACCGGAGGGGTGGACCCCGGATAGGGGCGGAGTGAGCCCCGACTCGTGTATAACAGGACCCTGCGGGGTGGGCTGGTAGGAACGAATAACCAAAGAATATAAACATAATGTATTATTACACTTGTTTAGCCAGGAAAGCCCCACTGAGTCTAAAGGTTTTTGTAGGGTCCTGCCAAGTGTTTGCAGTAGGGGGCGATGTTGCTACACCGAATCCGACGATACGAAGGGAGAGTGTGAGGACTAGTTCTAGGCTTTAGGCCTAGCTGTAGGCGTTATAGGCCGCTGTGAGTTAATTTTTAATTTAAAAGTTTTAATTATTTATGTAAAAGCTTTAAATGTAAATGTTTCTATTTAAAAACATCAGGGAATGTAACATTGTTAAACATTAACTCCCTTTCACACACGCGGGGATACGATACGAAGGGAGAGTTTGAGGCCTATTTCTAGTCTTTAGGCCTAGCTGTAGGCTTTAGGCCGCCGTGAGTTAATTTTAAATGTAAATGTTTTGATTATTTATGTTGAAGCTTTAAATTTAAATGTTTCTATTTAAAAGCATCAGGGAATGTAACATTGTTAAACATTAACTCCCTTGCACACACGCGGGGGTACGATACGAAGGGAGAGTTTGAGGCGTAGTTCGAGGCTTTAGGCCTAGCTGTAGGCTTTAGGGCGCTGTGAGTTAAATTTGAATTTAAAAGTTTTAATTAAAAGCTATCTCAGGGAATTATAAGGGAATGTTACACTTGTTTAGCCAGGAAAGCCGCATTAATTTAAATGTTTTAATTAAAAGCTATCTGAGGGAATTATAAGGGAATGTTACACTTGTTTAGCCAGGAAAGCGTCACTGAGTCTAAAGGTTTTTGTAGGGTCATGCCAAGTGTTTGCAGTAGGGGGCGCTGTTGCTACACGGACGGACGGACGGACAAACGGACGGATGATATAATCTGTTGTAGGCTGGTCCACTTCGTTCCTACCAGTAAAAGCCGGTCCTCTCAATGGAACCGGCAGTTGTTGTCCACTCGAAGAACCGACGACATCTCAAGTCTAGAGCCCTGGGACCCCTCAACCGAGGCTCTTGTCAGAGCCGGGTTCGAGTGGGCCAGGGGTGAGACCCGGAGACCCTGGCAAGGTCGGGTCAGAATAGCCTCCCCTAGGTCCCGGTAGCAGAGGACCCGATAGAGAGTGTAGTCCCGAATTGAATAGGACACGCTAGCCCGGATATCGGGTGGAAGGGGGCGTACCCCTTCGTGTCAGGGACAACTGTTATTGCGTTTACTGTTAATAAATGTGTTGCCTCCAAGAGGAAGACAAGTTTGTACCCACAACACATGTATTAAAAAGGTGGCGTTGGAAAAAAATTTGCATAAAATTAACTTGAAAATATTCAATGTCTAACTAAAACTGCAGATGTTCAGAATATTATATTGAAATTATCTTATAATTATCAAATATTAAAAGTAATTCTAATTAGAAAAAATACTTGAAACTTCGTAGTAGAACGAAGAAAAATGGAGAGTACAATTATAACAATCACATATTCATTCCACAGAATGAAAAGTCCTGGTAGAATCATTAAAATCTAAATATTTTATAACAATCATTCAAAAATGTTACAAAATGTATGCTTCTCCATTCTCCCATGAAGAAAAAAAATGCTCCTTCATCGAATAAATAAAAGGTGACCTTAGTAAATTTAAATAATCAAATAGTTAATAATGAAAATGTATCCAAATTAATGTTGTTATAACAATTCAATTGAATTAAGTAGAACGTGTTGTTTATATTTAAAGTTGCGCATTTTGATGTGACGTCACATTTCTCAAACCCCCCCTCCCCCCGTAGGTGCGTGACGTCCTTTATGGACGGCCCTTAAATAACCTGACCAACATGGAAACCTGCTAAATAACCTAACCAAGATGGACACTCGCTAAATAACCTAACCAAGATGGACACTTGCTAAATAACCTAACCAAGATGGACACTCGATAAATAACCTAACGAAGATGGACACTCACTAGATAACCTAACCAACAAGGACACTAGCTAAATAATATAACCAATATGCACACTCGATAAATAACATAATCAGCGTGGACGCGGAGTTGCGTGTTCAAGTCGTGTCGGTAGCTTTGTGTAATGAAATGCGGTGGACATCGACACCGCATCGCTGCGGAGTCCCTCTCGCGTCCGTGGTAACAGCGCGACCCGATCCAAACCCGCGCCGCACTGCCGACTGGAGACATGAGCCGCGGGCAGTGGACGCGGTGCCGAGTGGGGAGGTCAAACCCGGCTTAGTGCTGTAGCGCCCTCCCCCCCCATATGGGCAAACCTCGCGGTACAACTGCAGCGCCATAGCACTGCTGTATATATGCATTTAACAAAAAATTATATTAAGAATGATTCTGCCTATTTTTTTATAAGTTTGATCTGGATGTAGCGCTGGGGCACGGAAAAGGTGAGTCACCCTCCCCTGCCTCACCACACAAGGTACAGCTGGGGAGGTTCTAAATGTAATAAAAAAAACGGTGCCAAGGGGGGGGGGGGGGCTAATGAGATTCTGCGGTAAATTCCAAAACTGACATCAAGAGGAAAATGCCATACAATAACATGTACACCGAACAAACAGCAGGGGTCACGGATCTCCCCGGATGGCGAGAACCAGCCAGGGGCAGTTGACCATTGCAGACTGGCTGGGGTTTTAAAATACAACAGTAAGTTCGAAGCTTAGCTATATCTCAACGTCAGGATATCAAAATATAACTTGATCATAAGAAGCACGGATCCCTGGCGATACAGACGGGGAACAAAGGTTAATAAAAACCCTCGGAATACCCTTGGTAACATCTACCACAAATCTTGGTTAAGCATAAACAGAATAATAATTATGAATGTATTAAACCTAGGGTCATTCAGAAGAGATACAATGCGAAATAGGTCAATCACACATGGCCAAGATATTAGATATTCCGTAGGATTAGAGCCTCTCCAGCAGCTAACACAGCACATGGTATGTATGCAGGGGGCGCCTCCCCAAACCGCGACGTGAGTGCTGTAACCACTGCTCAAAATGTACTTTGAGTCACTTGCAGAGTCAAAACTGCGGAAAGTGGTACGGTACCAAGCTTTTAGAGGTGTAAAAGAATAATTTTCTTCTCTTAACTATTTCGTGACGAGTGAACGGAAACATGGCGATAACCTGGACAAAAGGGACACCCCCCCGCCCTCGCGTTTCCAGATAAATTATTGCGGAAAGCTGTAAAACCAGTCAAACACTCTGAGGGGCAACTAAGCAGCTGTTCCCACAGGCTGAGAGCGAAATCAAAAGGAATTCCGGTCCTTTGTGAGAAGACGCGCCGAGGTGGGAGAATTTCAGATATAAGCAAGAATACATAACACGCAAATCAGTTCTGCGAGTGGCAGACTGGGAATTGCCCCCATGACAGGCACTTTTATAGGGAGTTCTGCGTCGGCAAAAGCCACGCATCACGGAGAGGTTTTCTCTTAATTAGAGTGTTTTTAGATATTAAGTTGCTTAACACAGAAGTGTCTGAGTGTTTCCTTCCTAAGTTCATGTATAATAATCTTAATTATAAGAACTCTATCCTGCGGTGAGATCTGAATTCTGAGACCTGCCATAATTACACTTATAACATATCCAGTAAAAGATGAAGCGAGAATCATTGTGTAATGACAGTGCGGAGCGATGGCGGGACAGTGTGGCTCCCCGGGACCATGGTTGCAAATGGACGAGCTATTCATGAGACGGGAGCCAATGGCAGGGAAGGACGAGTTCATGAGGATTCATGAGACGGGATCCAATGGGGGGAAGTCTGAGAAGGACGTGAGCGGCAGGGCCAGGTGCGGTGAGGAGGATTGAGGCTCAGGGTGTGGCCGGAGCGGCCGAGCATTAATAGCAGCGTTAGCGGAGGCTTGGGGCTGCCTGTGGTGGGGAACTGCCGTCGCATTGGTTCGGGTCGTTTCCATCGTCTGCGAGTCGCCTTAAGATTGGAAGCTATGTTATCTCAGAAGAAAAGAGTTGTATCAATACCCAAGTGTACATATTCACACGCAGTTACGTGTTGAGTTGTTGTTGGACTTTATTCATAGTAAATATACAGAAGACAAGACGGCGTCTCTGAGAGCTACAGTGAGGGAAAAAAGTATTTGATCCCCTGCTGATTTTGTACGTTTGCCCACTGACAAAGAAATGATCAGTCTATAATTTAATGGTAGGTTTATTTGAACAGTGAGAGACAGAATAACAACAACAAAATCCAGAAAAACGCATGTCAAAAATGTTATAAATTGATTTGCATTTTAATGAGGGAAATAAGTATTTGACCCCTTATATTCTTAGGTTTTTTCGGTAAAGTCACGTAGGTAAAACATTAAAATTAATAAAAGTAAAATAAAATAAAAATCACGACGTTTCGGAGGCAACACAAGCTTCCGTCGTCAGGTGGAACCATCACAGCCACGACAGCTGTATCAAGTAAATGAGAGATTGCAGGAGCTACCACTCCGTTTATATAATGGTTGGAGAGGGGGGAAGGGCCAAGTACAGCACACTTTTTATTCATATGGTAAGGTGAGGCTTAAGAGGGTGAGCCTTTGTTATGGAGAGGTACGGTTTGTGACTCAACCTGTGACAAGGAGAAAACAACTGACCATGGTAAACCTGTCAGTTGTCTGTCAAATAAGATTGGCCAAATAAGTGTAGTTAAATCTTTTTTGCATGGTTAATCACATCTTTCCAATGATTACTCAGTTTGTAACCATCATCACGGTTGAAATTATGTCTGTGTTTGTATATTTGTATGGCTTCGTGTACAAACCTTTGATGGTAGCCAGGAGGTTTGCAGAGAACCTTGGTCTCGGAAAACAAATATACAAACACAGACATAATTTTAACCGTGATGATGGTTACAAACTGAGTAATCATTGGAAAGATGTGATTAACCATGCAAAAAAGATTTAACTACACTTATTTGGCCAATCTTATTTGACAGACAACTATTACAGGTTTACCATGTTCAGTTGTTTTCTCCTTGTCACAGGTTGAGTCACAAACCGTACCTCTCCATAACAAAGGCTCACCCTCTTAAGCCTCACCTTGCCATATGAATAAAAAGTGTGCTGTACCTGGCCCTTCCCCCCTCTCCAACCATTGTATAAACGGAGTGGTAGCTCCTGCAATCTCTCATTTACTTGATACAGCTGTCGTGGCTGTGACGGTTCCACCTGAAGACGGAAGCTTGTGTTGCCTCCGAAACGTCGTGATTTTTATTTTATTTTACTTTTATTAATTTTAATGTTTTACCTACGTGACTTTACCGAAAAAACCTAAGAATATGAATCCTTGCAGTCACGAAAGCTTCAAATCTAGAATTTGACCCCTTAGTACTTGGTGGCAAAACCCTTGTTGGCAATCACAGAGGTCAGATGTTGCTTGTAGTTGACCACCAGGTTTGCACACATCTCAGGAGGGATTTTGTCCCACTCCTCTTTGCAGATCTTCTCCAAGTCATTAAGTTTCGAGGCTGACGTTTGGCAACTCGAACCTTCAGCTCCCTCCACAGATTTTCTATGGGATTAAGGTCTGGAGACTGGCTAGGCCACTCCAGGACCTTAATGTGCTTCTTCTTGAGCCACTCTTTTGTTGTCTTGGCCGTGTGTTTTGGGTCATTGTCATGCTGGAATACCCATCCACGACCCATTTTCAATGCCCTGGCTGAGGGAAGGAGGTTCTCACCCAAATACACCTACCATTAAAATTATAGACTGATCATTTCTTTGTCAGTGGGCAAACGTACAAAATCAGCAGGGGATCAAATACTTTTTTCCCTCACTGTACATTACAATTGTATTATCACAATTTGTAATACACCCGAGACAACAAAGCCGAGCCTAATTATCAATAAATTGCACACATTAGCATAATGGAATAAATTACATATTCTTCATTGTATTATCACGATTGTTCATGTTATGCAGATGTAGATGTCACTGGTTTTTTATGCTTTGCAAACGTCGATGCCACTGGTTCTTCGCGTTCTGCAGATGTAGATGCTACTGGTTCCCCATGCTTTGCACATGCAGATGCCAATGTATCTTCATATTCTGCAGATGTAGATTCCACTGGTTCTTAATGCTTTGCAGATGTAGATGCCACTGGTTCTTTCTGTTCTGCAGATGCAGATGTCACCGGTTCTTCATGTTCTGCAAATGTATATTCCACATTATTTGCAGATTTAGATGCCACTGGTTCTCCACGTTCTGCAGATGCAGAGGGTACTGGTTGTTCATGTTCTGGAAATGTAGATTTCACTGGTTCTTCATGCTTTGCAGATGTAGAAGCCACTTGTTCTTCATGTTCTCCAGACGTCGATGCCACTGGTTCTTCACGCTTTGCAGATGTAGATGCTACTGGGTTATCATGCTTTTCAGATTTAGATGCCACTGCTTTCTCATGTTATATAGTGCACTAGTTCCTCATGCTTTGCAGATGCAGGATTCCACTGGTTCTTATTTCTTTTGCAGATGTAGATGCCATTGGCTCTTCACGTTCTGAAGATGTAGATGTCACTGGTTCTTCACGTTCTTCAGATGTAGATGCCACTGGTTCTTCATGTTGTGCAGAAGTAGATGCCACTGGTTCTTCATGTTTTGCAGATGTAGATGCCACGGGTTCTTCATGCCTTGCAGATGTAGATGCCTCTGGTTCTTCACATCCTGCAGATGTAGATGCCACTCGTTCCTCACGTTCTGCAGTTGTAGATGCCACTAGTTCTTCACGTTTGGCAGATGTCAACGGTTCTTCATAGTCTGTAGATGTCAATGGTTCTTCATGCTTTTCAGATGTAGATGCCACTGGTTCTTCATGTTCTTCAGATGTAGATGTCTCTGGTTCTTCACGCCCTGCAGATGTAGATGCCACTCGTTCCTCACGTTCTGCAAACGTAGATGCCACTGGTTCTTCATGCTTTGCAGATGTAGATGCTACTGCTTCTTCATGTTCTGCAGATGTAGATGCCACTTGATCTTCATGTTCTTCAGATGTAGATGCAACTGGTTCTTCACGCTCTGCAGATGTAGATGCCACTGATTTATCATATTATACAGATGTAGATGACACAGGTTCTTCATGTTCTGCAGATGTAGATTCCACTGGTTATTTACGTTCTTCAGATGTAGATGCTACTGGTTCTTTATGTTGTGCAGAAGTAGATGTCACTGGTTTTTCATGTTTTGCAGATGTAGATGCCACTGGTTCTTCATGCTTTGCAAATGTAGATGAGACTGGTTTTTCATGTTCTGCAGATATAGGTGCCACTGGTTCGTTACGTTCTGAAGATGTAGATGACACTAGTTCTTCACGTTCGGCAGATGTCAACGGTTCATCATAATCTGCAGATGTAGATGTCAATGCTCCTTCATGCTTTTCAGATGTTAGATGCCACTGGTTCTTCATGTTCTTTAGATGTAGATGCCTCTGGTTCTTCACGCCCTGCAGATGTAGATGCCACTCGTTTCTCACGTTCTGCAGATGTAGATGCCACTGGTTCTTCACGTTCTGCAAACGTAGATGCCACCTTGTTCTTTATGTTCAGCAGATGTAGATGCCACTGGTTCTTCCCGTTCTGCATATGTAGGTGCCACTAGTTCTTCACGTTCTGCAAACAAACGTAGATTCCACTAGTTCTTCACGTTCTGCAGATGTAGATGCCACTGCTTCTTCATACTTTGCAGATGTAGATGCTACTGTTTCTTCATGTTCTGCAGATGCCACTGGTTCTTCATGCTTTGCAGATGTAAATGCCACTGGTTTTTCTTATTTACAGATTTAGATGCCACTGGTTCTCCACATTCTGCAGATGTCAACGGTTCTTCATGTTCCACACATGTATATTCCATTGGTTCATTATTTGCAGATTTAGATGCCACTCGTTCCTCACGTTCTGCAGATGTAGATGCCACTGGATTATCACGCTTTTCAGATGTAGATGCCACTGCTTCTTCATGTTTTGCAGATGTAGATGCCACAAGTTCTTCACGCTTTGCAGATGTAGATGCAACTGGTTCTTCATGTTCTGCAGACGTCGATGCCACCTGGTTCTTCATTTTCTGCAGATGTAGATGCCACTGGTTATTCACATTCTATAAATGCAGATGTCACGTTTTGCAGATGTAGATGCCACTGGTTCTTCAAAGTTCTGCAGATGTAGATGCCACTGGTTCTTCACGTTCTGCAGACGTAGATGCTACTGGTTCTTCATTTTCTGCAGATGCCACTGGTTCGTCACGTTCTGCAGATGCAGATGTCACTGGTTCTTCACGTTCTGCAGATGTAGATGCTACTGGTTCTTCATGCTTTGTAGATGTTGATGACACTGGTTCTTCATGTTCTGCAGACGTAGATGCCACAGTGGCATCTTCATGTTCTGCAGACGTATTTGCCACCACAGCCATCTATTGTGCGGCAGTTAAACTTGCAACTCTCGGTGCGAGCAGGCAACTGGGCATACGGACTTGTTTGTTAGTATCTCTGAAAGTTCATAAGTCGAATGTTCGGAAGGAGAGGAGTGCCTGTACTGCACATGTCCACCAGATGATGGCAGGCGTAACCATGTCTTGAATACCTTGCAGTTGGTCTTCATTCGGGCGTTTCTAGAGGCATTTCTACCGTGTCAATCAAGGGTGTTCAATAATATATACGGTTTGTGTACGGTGGGAAATAAATTCTGCACCCACACATTCTCTTAATTCTCTAGCAGCAGCTTCGCTCCTCTGCCTCCATTCCTAAACAGTGAGTTCGTTCTTCTTCCTCCATTGTATAGCAGCTACACCCCTCTACCTCTCACCACTACCGCCTCTCACCACCACCACTACCGCCTCTCAGCACCATAACATCTCACCACCACCTCCTCTCAGCACCGCCACCTCACCGCCTCTCACCACCACCTCTTACAACCACCACAGCCTCTCACCACCACCACCGCCTCTCAGCGCCGCCACCGTTCACCGCCGCCAAGGCCTCTTACCACCCGCTTCTCACCACCACCAACCTCTGACCATCTCCAACCTCACCGGTATCCTCTCCCTACCACCACCACCACTTCCTCTCAGCCTCACCAGCACATCCATCAGCCACTCACAAATTAGAGGACCCCACCCCGAGTCGCTGCGGAGTGGAGATTCCATAAAGCGTGTCTCGTGACATTCATAAAAAAAACATGTCTCGTGTCGTTCCTGTGAGTAGAGTTGAGTGTGGCTCTGGTGGGCAGCGGAGCGAGTAGTTGGGACAGTGATGGTGGATGGTGTTGGTGAGGGTGGATGATGAATGGTTGTGGAGGATGGCTGGTGATGCAGAGAGGATGGCGATGGAGGGTGGAAGGTCATTTGTGGTGAATGGTGAATGTTCATGTATGATGGAGGGTGACATGTGGTGGATGGTGATGGAGGGTGGATGTTGACGGAGGGTGGATGTTGATGCGTGGTGGATCGTGATGTGGATGGTGAGGGTTGATGGTTCTCACCGTGGGCCGAGTTGGTGGAGTCGCCCTTCAACCCTTGATTTGTCTCCACTTTCGCGTCATCCGAGTACTGATCGCGAAGCGAGCGGAGCAGCAGCAAGGGCTGCGAATTGTTACGTCTGGGAGCCACCGGGTGGCGCATGGGTACCGTGGGACCCGAGCCACGACCCCCTCATGCCACAAGTGCTGTTGATGCCCTGTCTTAGTGTCGGGGTGACCACATTGTCAGCTCAGGGATTGGCAACCGGGCAGATGGAAGACCCCAATATTTGATGTCTCTTTGCACGGTCGCACCCCAGGCTCTTCCATATCGTGGCTTCTCTTGCCCCAATCACATCGTCGTTATGCTCACGGTCTTGAACATTTAACGCTGTAAGGGGGGCCTCCTAACTCTTAGCTTTGGCCACCACGGGGATGCAAAGCCCCCCCCCACCCTCGTGACGCTACTGCCCTGCCCCGTCTCAAGGCCTTCCTTCCGTCCTTTGCCCACGACTGCCTGTCTCTCAGTGCCGACTCGAGCCACGCCGCCAACTCTCTGCGGCATCTCGAGGTCCGGTTGCAAGTTGCGCGCCGCCACTGAGTAAAATCCCCATTGCAGACGCACTGGGAAAGGGTTGCCACCTAACTCGGGACAGCCTGGGACTTGACGTCTGTGTTCGGGCGGCAGGAGTTTGCACTTGCACCGAGATCTGTTGCCTGGGCCGTCTCTTGAGAAATCTGACCGAGTTGGGGGGGGGGGTCTGCAGTGGCGCCACGGTAGCCAGATGTTAAATCCCTCGCCTGGTATAGAGGTCGTGGGTTCGATCCTGACCCGGACTGCTATATATTTGGAGTTTGCGTCTCTCTCTCCGCTTGGTTGCGGCTACTTTCTCCGCGTCATGCCAGTTTTCCCTCCGCATTTAGAACCAACATCACGCGTTTAGAGTTGGCTGCTGCTGCCATACATTTCCACATCGATGAGCCACTTCATTGAGCTATCAATTGTAATAGCCCGGTGGCTTCTGAAAAACACCTGCATAGCTCAGTGGGGCCCTTACCTGGTAAAAATAAAATGTTATGTTTTTTTCACTCGCACTCAAAAAACGCGAGGCGACTTCCTGCATCGACCTCGGTCCGCTCACTGCCAGCAGCGTTTATTCCACACACTTTGGCACAAACAGCGCATGGCCGACGTTCCAGAACCTGACCGCTGGGCAGGCATGAAAGGCCCAGATTCAAAAGCGCTCGGCTGAGGACCAAACGTTCGGCCAGAAATTTGTCCCGAACACCTGAATCGCGTGCCTCGTTCTTTCACAACAGAACGCGCTAATTCCTGGGAACATTACATTTCGATTTTCGCAGGTAACAAAAAACAGATGAATAACATTTGTAACACGAACACTTGAACAATCGCCAAGGCACCAAAGCCAATCGCAACAATTAAGAGTAGCGAGACTGTTTCCTGAGTAACAAGTGCAATAACACTAAAATCACGTTGGTTGGTCACTGGTGGGAATGTTTGCTCGTAACGGACTTGGTTGATTGTTGTGTTTTTAGCAGGGAACCCCCCCTTGATGAAGTCTGGTGAGAAGTTCCATGCGTGCTGGCTATTATTCGTCACACCCAGCCTTCTCAATCCTGCGTCTAGAGCTGGGACTGTGAGTCACTAAACTGTGTCTAGAGCTGGGGTCGTTAGTCACTAAATTCCGTGTTTAGAGCTGCGACCATGAGTCACTAAACTGTCTAAAGTTGGGACCGTGAAACAGTAAACTCTGTGGGTCTAGAGTTGGGACTGTGAGTCACTAAAATGTGTCTAGAGCTGGTACCGTGAGTCACTAAACTCGGTGTGTCTATAGCTGGGACCATGAGTCACTAAACTCTGTGTCTGGAGTCAAGACCGTGAGTCACTAAACTATATGTCTACAGCTAGGACAGTGAGTCACTAAACTGTGTCTATTGCTGGAGCCATGAGTCACTAAACTCTATGGGACTAGAGCTGAGACAGTGAGTCACGAAATTCTGTGTCTATAGCTGGGACCGAGAGTCGCTAAACTCAGTGGGTCTAGAGTTGGGGCCGTGAGTCACTAAACCCTGTGTCTATACAACTCGGTTAGTGAATGACTAAACTGTGTCGAGTTGGAACTGTAAGTCACTAAACTGTGTCTAAAGATGGGGCCTTGAGTCGCTAAACTTAGTGTGTCTAGAGCTGGGACCATGAGTCACGAAACTCTGTCTAGAGTTAAGACCGTGAGTCGCTAAACGATGTGTGTCTAGAGTTGGGGCCGTGAGTCACTAAACTCAGTGTGTATACAGCTGGGACCGTGAGTCAATAAACTCTGTGTCTGGAGTCAAGACCGTGAGTCACTAAACTCTGTGTGTCTAGAGCTGAGACAGTGGGTCACTAAATTACGTGTCAAAAGCTGGGACTGTAAGTAACTAAACTCTGTCTATAGCTGGGACCATGAGTAACTAAACTCGGTGTGTCCAGAGTTGGGACCCTTAGTCATTAAGCCCTGTGTGTCTGGAGTCAAGACCATGAGTCACTAAACTATATGTCTACAGCTGGGACCGTGAGTCACTAAACTGTGTCTATTGCTGGAACCATGAGTCACTAAACTCTATGGGTCTAGAGCTGAGACAGTGAGTCACGAAAGTCTGTGTCTATAGCTGAAACCGAGAGTCGCTAAACTCTGTGTGTCTAGAGTTGGGGCCGTGAGTCACTAAACACTGTGTCTACAGCTCGGTTAGTGAATAACTAAACTGTGTCGAGAGTTGGAACTGTGAGTCACTAAACTGTGTCTAAAGATGGTGCCATGAGTCGCTAAACTCTTTGTGTCTAGAGCTGGGACCATGAGTCACGAAACTCTGTCTAGAGTTAAGACCGTGAGTCACTAAACTCTGTGGGTCTAGAATGGGGGCCGTGAGTCGCTAAACTCAGTGTGTCTATAGCTGGGACTGTAAGTCATGAAAGTCTGTCTACAGCTGGGACCATGAGTAACTAAACTCAGTGTGTCTAGAGCTGGGACCGTGAGTCACTAAACTCAATGTGTCTGGAGTGAAGACCGTGAGTCACTAAACTCTGTGGGTCTAGAGTTGGGGCCGTGAGTCGCTAAACTGTGTCTATTGCTGGAGCCATGAGTCACTAACTCGGTGTGTATACAGCTGGGACTGTGAGTCACGAAATTCTGTGTCTGCAGCTGGGACCGTGAGTCACTAAACTCGGTGTGTCTATATCTGGGACCGTGAGTCACTAAATTCCGTCTAGAGTTAAGATCGTGAGTCACTAAACTCGGTGTGTCTAGAGCTGGGACCGTGAGTCAACAAATTCTGTGTCTACAGCTGGGACCGTAAGTCAATAAACTATGTGGGTCTAGAGTTGAGACAGTGAGTCACTAAATTCTGTGTCTACATCTGGGACCGTGAGTCACTAAACTCTGTGTGTCTAGAGCTGAGACAGTGAGTCACTAAATTCTGTGTCTATAGCTGGGACTGTAAGTCACTAAACTGTCTATAGCTGGGACCATGAATAACTAAACTCGGTGTGTCTAGAGTTGGGACCCTTAGTCACTAAACTCGGTGTGTCTAGAGCTGGGACAGTGAGTAACTAAACTCTGTGGGTCTAGAGTTGGGACTGTGAGTCACTAAACACGGTGTGTCTAGAGCTGGGACTGTGAGTCACTAAACTCAGTGTGTCTAGAGCTGGGACAGAGTTTAGTGACTCACTGTGTGTCTAGAGTTAAGACAGTGAGTCACTAAACTGTTTCTAGAGTTCGGACCCTGAATCACCTAAACTCTGTGTCTCGGGCTGGGACCACGAGTCACTAAACTGTGTCTATTGCTGGAACCATGAGTCACTAAACTCTATGGGTCTAGAGCTGAGACAGTGAGTCACGAAAGTCTGTGTCTATAGCTGAAACCGAGAGTCGCTAAACTCTGCGTGTCTAGAGTTGGGGCCGTGAGTCACTAAACACTGTGTCTACAGCTCGGTTAGTGAATAACTAAACTGTGTCGAGAGTTGGAACTGTGAGTCACTAAACTGTGTCTAAAGATGGTGCCATGAGTCGCTAAACTCTTTGTGTCTAGAGCTGGGACCATGAGTCACGAAACTCTGTCTAGAGTTAAGACCGTGAGTCACTAAACTCTGTGGGTCTAGAATGGGGGCCGTGAGTCGCTAAACTCAGTGTGTCTATAGCTGGGACTGTAAGTCATGAAAGTCTGTCTACAGCTGGGACCATGAGTAACTAAACTCAGTGTGTCTAGAGCTGGGACCGTGAGTCACTAAACTCAATGTGTCTGGAGTCAAGACCGTGAGTCACTAAACTCTGTGGGTCTAGAGTTGGGGCCGTGAGTCGCTAAACTGTGTCTATTGCTGGAGCCATGAGTCACTAACTCGGTGTGTATACAGCTGGGACTGTGAGTCACGAAATTCTGTGTCTGCAGCTGGGACCGTGAGTCACTAAACTCGGTGTGTCTATATCTGGGACCGTGCGTCACTAAATTCCGTCTAGAGTTAAGACCGTGAGTCACTAAACTCGGTGTGTCTAGAGCTGGGACCGTGAGTCAACAAATTCCGTGTCTACAGCTGGGACCGTAAGTCAATAAACTATGTGGGTCTAGAGTTGAGACAGTGAGTCACTAAATTCTGTGTCTACATCTGGGACCGTGAGTCACTAAACTCTGTGTGTCTAGAGCTGAGACAGTGAGTCACTAAATTCTGTGTCTATAGCTGGGACTGTAAGTCACTAAACTGTCTATAGCTGGGACCATGAATAACTAAACTCGGTGTGTCTAGAGTTGGGACCCTTAGTCACTAAACTCGGTGTGTCTAGAGCTGGGACAGTGAGTAACTAAACTCTGTGGGTCTAGAGTTGGGACTGTGAGTCACTAAACACGGTGTGTCTAGAGCTGGGACTGTGAGTCACTAAACTCAGTGTGTCTAGAGCTGGGACAGAGTTTAGTGACTCACTGTGTGTCTAGAGTTAAGACAGTGAGTCACTAAACTGTTTCTAGAGTTCGGACCCTGAATCACCTAAACTCTGTGTCTCGGGCTGGGACCACGAGTCACTAAACTGTGTCTAGAGCTGGGACCGTTTGTCACTAAACTCAGTGTGTCTACAGCTGGGACCATTTGTCACTAAACTCAGTGTGTCTATAGCTGGGACCATTTGTCACTAAACTCAGTGTGTCTTCAGCTGGGACCATGAGTCACTAAACTCTGTGTCTACAGCTGGGACCGTGAGTCACTATACTCAGTGTGTCTAGAACTCGGACCGTGAGTCACTAAACTCTGTGTCTAGAGCTGTGGCCGTGAGTAACTCAACTCTTTGTGTCTGGAGTTGGGACCGTGAGTCACTAAACTCTGTCTAGAGTTAAGAGCGTGAGTCACTAAACGACGTGTGTCGAGAGCTGAGACAGTGAGTCACTAAATTCTGTGTCTATAGCTGGGACTGTAAGTCACTAAACTGTCTATAGCTGGGACCCTTAGTCACTAAACTCGGTGTGTCTAGAGCTGGGACAGTGAGTAACTAAACTCTGTGGGTCTAGAGTTGGGACTGTGAGTCACTAAACACGGTGTGTCTAGAGCTGGGACTGTGAGTCACTAAACTCAGTGTGTCTAGAGCTGGGACAGAGTTTAGTGACTCACTGTGTGTCTAGAGTTAAGACAGTGAGTCACTAAACTGTTTCTAGAGTTCGGACCCTGAATCACCTAAACTCTGTGTCTCGGGCTGGGACCACGAGTCACTAAACTGTGTCTAGAGCTGGGACCGTTTGTCACTAAACTCAGTGTGTCTACAGCTGGGACCATTTGTCACTAAACTCAGTGTGTCTATAGCTGGGACCATTTGTCACTAAACTCAGTGTGTCTTCAGCTGGGACCATGAGTCACTAAACTCTGTGTCTACAGCTGGGACCGTGAGTCACTATATTCAGTGTGTCTAGAACTCGGACCGTGAGTCACTAAACTCTGTGTCTAGAGCTGTGGCCGTGAGTAACTCAACTCTTTGTGTCTGGAGTTGGGACCGTGAGTCACTAAACTCTGTCTAGAGTTAAGAGCGTGAGTCACTAAACGACGTGTGTCGAGAGCTGGGACCGTGAGTCACTAAATGTTGTGTCTATAGTTGGGAGCATGAGTCGCTAAACTCAGTGTCTACAGCTGGGGCCGTGAGTCACTAAACTCTGTGAGTCTAGAATTGGGACCGTGAGTCACTAAACTGTGTGTCTAGAGCTGGGACGGTGAGTCATTAAACTCGGTGTGTCTAGAGCTGGGACTGAGTCACTAAACTCAGTGTGTCTGGAGCTGGGACAGAGTTTAGTGACTCACTGTGTGTCTAGAGTTAAGACCGTGAGTCACGAAACTGTTTCTAGAGGTGGGACCCTGAATCATCTAAACTCTGTGTCTCGGGCTGGGACCACGAGTCACTAAACTGTGTCTAGAGCTGAGACCGTGAGTCACTAAACTCTGTGTGTCTAGAGCTGAGACAGTGAGTCACTAAATTCTGTGTCTATAGCTGGGACTGTAAGTCACTAAACTGTCTATAGCTGGGACCATGAATAACTAAACTCGGTGTGTCTAGAGTTGGGACCCTTAGTCACTAAACTCGGTGTGTCTAGAGCTGGGACAGTGAGTAACTAAACTCTGTGGGTCTAGAGTTGGGACTGTGAGTCACTAAACACGGTGTGTCTAGAGCTGGGACTGTGAGTCACTAAACTCAGTGTGTCTAGAGCTGGGACAGAGTTTAGTGACTCACTGTGTGTCTAGAGTTAAGACAGTGAGTCACTAAACTGTTTCTAGAGTTCGGACCCTGAATCACCTAAACTCTGTGTCTCGGGCTGGGACCACGAGTCACTAAACTGTGTCTATTGCTGGAACCATGAGTCACTAAACTCTATGGGTCTAGAGCTGAGACAGTGAGTCACGAAAGTCTGTGTCTATAGCTGAAACCGAGAGTCGCTAAACTCTGTGTGTCTAGAGTTGGGGCCGTGAGTCACTAAACACTGTGTCTACAGCTCGGTTAGTGAATAACTAAACTGTGTCGAGAGTTGGAACTGTGAGTCACTAAACTGTGTCTAAAGATGGTGCCATGAGTCGCTAAACTCTTTGTGTCTAGAGCTGGGACCATGAGTCACGAAACTCTGTCTAGAGTTAAGACCGTGAGTCACTAAACTCTGTGGGTCTAGAATGGGGGCCGTGAGTCGCTAAACTCAGTGTGTCTATAGCTGGGACTGTAAGTCATGAAAGTCTGTCTACAGCTGGGACCATGAGTAACTAAACTCAGTGTGTCTAGAGCTGGGACCGTGAGTCACTAAACTCAATGTGTCTGGAGTCAAGACCGTGAGTCACTAAACTCTGTGGGTCTAGAGTTGGGGCCGTGAGTCGCTAAACTGTGTCTATTGCTGGAGCCATGAGTCACTAACTCGGTGTGTATACAGCTGGGACTGTGAGTCACGAAATTCTGTGTCTGCAGCTGGGACCGTGAGTCACTAAACTCGGTGTGTCTATATCTGGGACCGTGCGTCACTAAATTCCGTCTAGAGTTAAGACCGTGAGTCACTAAACTCGGTGTGTCTAGAGCTGGGACCGTGAGTCAACAAATTCCGTGTCTACAGCTGGGACCGTAAGTCAATAAACTATGTGGGTCTAGAGTTGAGACAGTGAGTCACTAAATTCTGTGTCTACATCTGGGACCGTGAGTCACTAAACTCTGTGTGTCTAGAGCTGAGACAGTGAGTCACTAAATTCTGTGTCTATAGCTGGGACTGTAAGTCACTAAACTGTCTATAGCTGGGACCATGAATAACTAAACTCGGTGTGTCTAGAGTTGGGACCCTTAGTCACTAAACTCGGTGTGTCTAGAGCTGGGACAGTGAGTAACTAAACTCTGTGGGTCTAGAGTTGGGACTGTGAGTCACTAAACACGGTGTGTCTAGAGCTGGGACTGTGAGTCACTAAACTCAGTGTGTCTAGAGCTGGGACAGAGTTTAGTGACTCACTGTGTGTCTAGAGTTAAGACAGTGAGTCACTAAACTGTTTCTAGAGTTCGGACCCTGAATCACCTAAACTCTGTGTCTCGGGCTGGGACCACGAGTCACTAAACTGTGTCTAGAGCTGGGACCGTTTGTCACTAAACTCAGTGTGTCTACAGCTGGGACCATTTGTCACTAAACTCAGTGTGTCTATAGCTGGGACCATTTGTCACTAAACTCAGTGTGTCTTCAGCTGGGACCATGAGTCACTAAACTCTGTGTCTACAGCTGGGACCGTGAGTCACTATACTCAGTGTGTCTAGAACTCGGACCGTGAGTCACTAAACTCTGTGTCTAGAGCTGTGGCCGTGAGTAACTCAACTCTTTGTGTCTGGAGTTGGGACCGTGAGTCACTAAACTCTGTCTAGAGTTAAGAGCGTGAGTCACTAAACGACGTGTGTCGAGAGCTGAGACAGTGAGTCACTAAATTCTGTGTCTATAGCTGGGACTGTAAGTCACTAAACTGTCTATAGCTGGGACCATGAATAACTAAACTCGGTGTGTCTAGAGTTGGGACCCTTAGTCACTAAACTCGGTGTGTCTAGAGCTGGGACAGTGAGTAACTAAACTCTGTGGGTCTAGAGTTGGGACTGTGAGTCACTAAACACGGTGTGTCTAGAGCTGGGACTGTGAGTCACTAAACTCAGTGTGTCTAGAGCTGGGACAGAGTTTAGTGACTCACTGTGTGTCTAGAGTTAAGACAGTGAGTCACTAAACTGTTTCTAGAGTTCGGACCCTGAATCACCTAAACTCTGTGTCTCGGGCTGGGACCACGAGTCACTAAACTGTGTCTAGAGCTGGGACCGTTTGTCACTAAACTCAGTGTGTCTACAGCTGGGACCATTTGTCACTAAACTCAGTGTGTCTATAGCTGGGACCATTTGTCACTAAACTCAGTGTGTCTTCAGCTGGGACCATGAGTCACTAAACTCTGTGTCTACAGCTGGGACCGTGAGTCACTATATTCAGTGTGTCTAGAACTCGGACCGTGAGTCACTAAACTCTGTGTCTAGAGCTGTGGCCGTGAGTAACTCAACTCTTTGTGTCTGGAGTTGGGACCGTGAGTCACTAAACTCTGTCTAGAGTTAAGAGCGTGAGTCACTAAACGACGTGTGTCGAGAGCTGGGACCGTGAGTCACTAAATGTTGTGTCTATAGTTGGGAGCATGAGTCGCTAAACTCAGTGTCTACAGCTGGGGCCGTGAGTCACTAAACTCTGTGAGTCTAGAATTGGGACCGTGAGTCACTAAACTGTGTGTCTAGAGCTGGGACGGTGAGTCATTAAACTCGGTGTGTCTAGAGCTGGGACTGAGTCACTAAACTCAGTGTGTCTGGAGCTGGGACAGAGTTTAGTGACTCACTGTGTGTCTAGAGTTAAGACCGTGAGTCACGAAACTGTTTCTAGAGGTGGGACCCTGAATCATCTAAACTCTGTGTCTCGGGCTGGGACCACGAGTCACTAAACTGTGTCTAGAGCTGAGACCGTGAGTCACTAAACTCAGTGTGTCTACAGCTGCGACCGTTTGTCAACTAAACTCAGTGTGTTTATAGCTGCGACCGTGAGTCACTAAACTCAGTGTGTTTATATCTGCGACCGTGAGTCATTAAACTCAGTGTGTCTATAGCTGCGACCGTGAGTCACTAAACTCAGTGTGTCTATAGCTGCGACCGTGAGTCATTAAACTCAGTGTGTTTATAGCTGCGACCGTGAGTCATTAAACTCAGTGTGTTTATAGCTGCGACCGTGAGTCACTAAACTGTTTCTAGAGTTGGGACCCTGAATAACCTAAACTCTGTCTCGGGCTGGGACCACGAGTCACTAAACTCAGTGTCTACAGCTGGGACCGTGAGTCACAATACTCAGTGTGTCTAGAACTCGGACCGTGAGTCACTAAACTGTGTCTAGAGCTGCGGCCGTGAGTCACTAAACTCTGTGTCTAGAGCTGTGGCCGTGAGTAACTCAACTCTTTGTGTCTGGAGTTGGGACCGTGAGTCGCTAAATTCTGTCTAGAGTTAAGACCGTGAGTCACTGAACAATGTATGTCGAGAGCTGGGACCGTGAGTCACTCAATTCTCGCTGGGAGCACGAGTCGCTAAACTCAGTGTCTAAAATTGGGACCGTGAGTCACTAAACTCAGTGTGTCTAGAGCTGGGACCACGAGTCACTAAACTCAGTGTGTCTATAGCTAGGACTGTGAGTCACTAAACTCTGTGTCTACAGCTGGGACCATGAGTCACTAAACTCTGTCTAGAGTTAAGAGCGTGAGTCGCTAAACTCAGTGTCTACAGCTGGGACAGTGAGTCACTAAACTGTGTCTAGAGTTGGGACTGTGAGTCGCTAAACTGTGTGTCAACAGCTGGGACCGTGTGTCATAATACTTAGTGTGTCTAGAACTCGGACCGTGAGTCGCTAAACTCCATTGTGTCTACAGCTGGGACAGAGTTTAGTGACTCACTGTGTGTCGAGAGTTAAGACCGTGAATCACTAAACTGTGTTTCTAGAGTTGGGCCCCTGAATCACCTAAACTGTGTCTCAGGCTGGGACCGTTGTCACTAAACACAGTGTGTCTAGAGCTGGGACGAGTCACTAAACTGTGTCTACAGCTGGGACCGTGAGTCACTAAACTCTGTGCTTCGAGAGCTAGGATCGCAAGTTACTAGACTCTGTGTCTACAGCTGAGACAGTGGGTCACGAAAGTCCCTGTG
This sequence comes from Lampetra fluviatilis, assembly GCF_964198595.1. NCBI lineage: Eukaryota > Metazoa > Chordata > Hyperoartia > Petromyzontiformes > Petromyzontidae > Lampetra > Lampetra fluviatilis. Next base: position 976,880 of record NC_136325.1, on the reverse strand, counting down.
TCTAGAATTAAAACTGTGAGTCACTCAACTCAGTGTGTCTAGAGCTGGGACCGTCTTTCACTAAACTCATTGTCTAGAGCTAAGACCGTGAGTCACTAAACTGTGTCTGGAGCTGGGGCCGTGAGTCACTAAACACTGTGTCGAGAGCTCGGACCGTGAGTCACTAAACTGTGTCTCGAGCTGGGACCGTGAGTCAGTAAACTCCGTGCATCTAGAGCTAGGACCGCAAGTTACTAGACTCTGTGTCTACAGCTGGGACCGCGGGTCACGAAAGTCTGTGTGTTTAGAGTTAAGACCGTGAGCCACTAAACTGTGTGTACAGCTGGGATCGTGAGTCACTAAACTGTGTCTAGAGCTGGTGCCGTGATCCACTAAACTCTAGAGCTGGAAAAAATGAGCACCACTTTGTGTGGGAGTCAACAATGGTTCTTTTGGATAGATTCATCCCTGTCATAGGAACATGTAATTTCCACCACTTGCTCAGGGCTATAAACGGGGTGCACCGACGCTCCCTGGAGCAGGAAAGCATCTCAGGCCAATTGACTTTTGTAATCGACGAGAAAATCGTAATCGACGGCTCTTTCTGTAGCCAATTACCGGGTCCCCCTTTACAAATATCAGCCAACCCTCCCCTCCTTCCCCCTGCCATGAAACCCCCTACAAGCCACGTCCAGCAAGACACTGTTTCAATGACAGGTATAGTCTGCCAGCTGGGTGGCGATTTAGATATGTGTTTTTACTATTGAGAGCGAATTGCCATGTCGTTTTTTATAATGTGGCAAAAAATTGGACCGAGGGGGGCCTATGGACAACGGCCGACTCGTTTAGAATCGCGTCACGGGATCCTTAAAGTCCACTATGGGGGAGAAGAGGGGAAAAGCGGGTGGATCATGGCAACTCCCGCGGTTAACGCGACCGGCACACGACGTTAACTGGGGCGGTCGCTCGGCTTGAAATGGCCATGGGCGTCTCGGGCACGCAAGCGAACCGTTCGGTGCAGAGCACTCGCGGCCATACCCCTGAGAATAACTTAGTCCAAAAACGACAACGGAAAATAAAAGTTTCATCTGCTGCGACAAGAAAGAGCGCACGGTATTGAGCGCGTGAATGTGTGTGCGTGTGCAAGTATGTGCAAGTGCGTGCGTGCGTGTGCGCGCATGTGCGAGTGCGTGCGTGCGTGTGCACGCACGTGCGAGTGCGTGCGTGCGCTTGTGAGAGTGTGTGCATTAGCGTGCGTGAGTGTGCGAGTGCGTGCGTGCGAACGAGCGCATTCTCCGCGAGCGGTGGCCGCGGTGTTAGGCATCGCCCAAGCTGGGCTGCGCATAGTGGAGCGATTAGTACCAGCAAGTGAGTGTGAGTGCGCGCGCGAGAGAGCGAGTGCGTGCGTGAGTGCATGAGTGCGTGAGTGAGCTGGCGAGTGCGTGCGAGTGGACGCAAGTGCGTATGTCCACCGGTAACCCCCACCCTGCCCAATCCCGCCCACCCGCGGGCTGGCACCCTCCTATCTCCTCAGCCGCTCCAGCCTCCTGCGTCTGAGCTCCTCCGGAGAGAGGAATCCCGGCTCAGGGGGGGTGAACAATCCTGTACAGAGGTGAGGGGCACAGCGGGAGGGCGATGGTGATTGGAGAAACAAGCGGAGAGGAGACAGTGAGGGAGAGGAAGGAGTGGGAGTCAGGAGGAAAGCGGGGAGAGTCGGCGGGAGGGAGATGGGAGTGCAGGAGGGAGTGCGAAAATGAGTGGCACGGCAGCACAAAGAACGCGCGCACACGAGCGCGCGTACGTACACACAGGGGCACGCAGACACGCGAGCGCTTTACACGTGACAGCGTGCATACGCGCGCGCACGCACATTCACACGCATGCAAGTATATACATGCACATTCATGCAAACGTACGGACAAGCGAGCGCAAAGACAAATATCTCCCGTGTAGCCTTTAAGGGACTGTTGGGGCAAGTGCACCTGAAGGCCAACACTGCACACAAGGGAGCAGTGTGGTCAACACCACTCCCAGCCACTTTTATCTCCCCAGCGCCGATGTATGCACACCACACCGAGTACTCATTGAAGTAGCGAATCGACCTCGGGGAGGCCCAGGACTAATTGAAATATTCGCCACTTGCTATTGGTTGCGAGTGGGAATCGAATTCAGGTCGCTGGGTTCATAGCGCAGTGCACTAACCGCGACAATACCGCGGCCCGCACACACACACGTACGTGTGCGAAAAAACACATGCGAAAAAACACATGCATAGACACACACGCGTGCGCGCACACACACACACAAAACAAAGATCCCCCCTATAGCCTATAACAGACTGTTGGGGAAAATGTTGTTAGCGAGCACCTATGAAGGCCGGCATGGCACACGAGGGGGTGGGTAGCCAGCACCACGCCCGACCGCCTTTGTCTCCCCAGTGGCGATGTTTACACACCACACCAGGTACTCATTTGAGGCTGAGTTAACCTATGGGAGGCACATGACCGGGTTCAGATAATTGTTACTGGTCTCGGTGACCTTAAGTGGGAATTTAACTCGTGTCACCGGGTTCATAGAGCAGTGCAGCCAACCGCTCCTCACACACACTCTCACTAACAAACACACACACACGCACAGACGCAGCAATGTACAAGAAGTGAGAGTGCATTCACACACCCCATGCACACACTCCCGTCGCAGTGCGAGTGGGTGAGGTAAACTGTGGGTACTCTCACCTCTTCCAAAACAAGGAAGGGTCCCCTAAATACACTCTCTCTCGAGCTCTCTCTCGGTGGTGCAGCACTGCCCCTTTGACCGTCACCCCACGCCAAGTGCCAAATGAACCCCGGGAGGGTGGGGGGGGCGCTGCTCACTCGTGTCACGCAGGCTGGCTCGCATCGCCTCCTGCAGATCCTCGTCCTCCGATGTCTCGCCCGTGTAGCTCAGGAACTCGGCGCTGCGATGCTCGTAGCGGTGGTGGGTGTGCCATCCCGCGGCGTCTAGGGGGGGGGTCGACAGGTGTAGGTGACGTGCGCCGGTTACGCGTGCACGGGCGCCGGCTCGGAGCGGACGGGATGAGCGGAAACCGCTCACCAAACTTAATAACCAGGCTACAGTCTACATTATAGACTGCCAGTACACTCACTCCGATTAAGAACCAGGCTACAGTCTACATTAGTGTTTTGTATTTTATTATTTTTATTTACTTTATTTGTATTATGATCTTTCGATCTACGTGACTTTACCTAAAGAACCAAAGAATATGAATTCCTGCAGTCACGAAAGTTTTAAGTAAAAATTTTACGGATTGCACGTCGCACCACGTCGCCGCCGTTACCGTCGACAGCACACGAACCGCACCTGCTCCGGGCAACTCTCCGGTCACGGCGTACCCACCCCGCGCGCACGTCAATGGATGCTGTGGCAAATGAGACGTCCCATTATCGCGAGGGGCAGTCCCGGTGCAACGCTCGCATGGTTCCTTACCCCCCAGGTTCTGCGGCACCCAAAGCCGCTTGAGGCGGTCTCAAGCGAATCGCCACGTGATGGCCCCGGTCATCATCAATTCAACGAGATGAACAAAAGGCGCAAATCCCGTGGCACGACCTTCGCTCAGTCAGGGCAACGGCAGCGGCGACGTCACCACACCGGATCGGTGCCTTCGGTGCAAACGTGGCCTACCAGCACCACACCGTGTCTGTCACGTTTAGGCGGCCGCACGTCTCGAGCCAATTGTGTAACCGGGTGAGAACCCAAGAGGGCCAAGGAGGACAGCAGTCTCGTAGATTTACAAGATATGACCCGCGTAGTTTGACCATACTTCCCCACTCTGGTCAGCAAGTCAAATATGCACTTTGCCGACTCGGTTGCTTCTCAACGCCTTTCAAATCTGGGTGATGGTGTCCAGGGCCGGATCATAGTCCCGTGAGGCCCCTGGGCACATGTCTTTTGGAGGCCGCCCCTTTCCTATATTGGTGTCTTTCTTGCTTTCCTCCTCGCAAAATCATCCACTAGATCATCAAAATCTAGCTGTCTGACAAGGTCTGACTCTATTGACGTAAGTGACAATGAGCTGAGATGTGTTTGGCACATGCTACTCCGCAGCTCATTTTTTATTCTGCCTAAAAGGGAAAATGTCTGCTCACCCTTGCAGTTTGTCACTGGCAAAGTTAGAAAAATCCGAAGTGCCACGAAAACATTGGGGAACACTGACTACAGATTAAGTGCCTGCTACGTCTCAAGCAATTTAGTTGGGCACTTCTCACCCTCAGAGTCAGACTTGAAAGACTTGAATCGGATTAGTTCGTTGGCAAAGTTCATGTCCAGGTCTGATGGATATGTAGCGGAGAGTGCATTTACCTTGTCCACAATATCACTTTTAGACACCTGATCTGACATAAGCAGAACTCCAAAGAGACTGGTCAAACGCTTGTAAGCATCCAAGCGGTATTCAAGGCATGCCACTAGCTTATCAATGACATAAAATTTTTCTATTTTGAACTTCTCACTCCCCTCAAGTGTCACACCTGGCTCTGAGCTCTCATCTGCAAGTGTTTTGCGTTTCATTTCGCTAATGATCGTGCTTATATGACTGAGAGACAGCTGCCCTTTCAAAAGCCTCAAACTGGTCTTGCTGTCCTGCCACAAAATCCCTCAATGAAGATAAAAGCTGTGCTGCTACAGAGATGTCAATGTCACTTTTCTGTAGGTGCATATTTGTAGCGTGGAACTGGTCAAGGTATGACGTCCCAGAAATGTGCCATGAACACCATCTCTAAGGTGTCCAATTTAGCACATAGTCCAGCGGCCTGTCTAATGTGAGTGGAATTTCTCCAGTGCCTTGGCTGACTCTGCCCGAGCACTCCACCGAGTACTGGACAGCGATTTTAAAATCAGTCTGACATCTGTTGTCCGAAAGACTTTCCCCCATCCATGTGTGGATGAAGAGCAAAATGTGTAGTGACTGCAACATGTAAAAAAACTCGTCAGCCTCTGGGCTACTGCTGTCTAAGGTGTTAATACCAACTAAGTTAAGTTAATGCACTGCGCAAGGCACATACTCTATTGTAGGTTTTTTTTGTTTCAGGTGGGCCTGTAGTCCATTGTATTTTCCTGACATTTTGCTTGCATTGTCACATGACTGACTTCTACAGTTTAAGAGGTCCAATCCAAGGCCCTCCACCATCAAAGTCACAGTCTGTTAAACTTTTACCAGTGTGGCTCTCAATTGGCTCAAAGCCCAGGAATCGCTCCACCACATTTCCACTGCTGTTAACAAACCGGAATATGAACGTCAATTCGTCCACATGTGACAGGTCTGGGGTGGAGTCAACAATTATTGAAAAATATTTGGCGTCCCGAATCTCATCTGCTATTGTTTGGCGAGTTTTCTGATCCATTAGCTCAATGAGTTCTTCACATATTGTCGATGACAAACTTTTTAATATGTTCAGCAAAGAATGGATCAAACTGTGATAGCAATTCTAGGATGCCAAGGAAATTACCGTTATGGGTTGACCCAAACCATTCATCATCTCCCCTAAACGCAAGTCCTCTTTCACCCAAGAACTTGATGACTGCTACAACTCTTTCAAAATGTCCCTCCAGTATTTACGTTTCCATCAAGTTGCTGCATGCGATCTGCATCTATAGTACTGCCCTTTGTCCGCTGGTGCAAGGCAAGCATGCATGATCTGTGTTCTGCACTCTTTTCGTGTTCCCCTATTCTTTCAGAGTGTTTCCAGTCATTAAACCCCTGACTAAAGCCACCGAGGTTGCTTCAGAACAATTTGCATGCAAAACAGTACACATAACCTGTTGAGGGTGAGTACAGTAGCCACTGTCTAGAAACCTTCTGCCCATTTGGCAATATACGGTTCAGAAGTTAATTGTTGAAACTTATAGTCTTTCCACCAAGCGTTCTATCTCGGACTGAAGCTGGGTATTTTCCACTGTGGTTTTGGAAGGGGAATGCTCCTCTTTCAATAACTGACTTAACAATGTCACTGGAAGTGCTTTGCCATAAAGCAGGGTCAGTGACCTCAGAGCACCAGGAATGGCTTGGTTGCTGATTTGATTCTTGTGAACTGCCCAACTGCTCCTGAGGTGGAAATGGTTCTTGTATACCATTAGCTGTTGAGGGTTTGCCTTCAAAGGTTGGCTCTGGGGGAGTGACAACATTACTGGAAACTGAACTAGTTCCTACCTCACAGCTGACAATAGTGCTGCTGTGATCATTATTACTATCAGAGGGTTTTTGAAAGAAGTTGGCAATGAATAAAACACTTTGAAGCAAAACTGCCTCTTGCCTCCTTTTCTTTGTCTTTCCTTTTGGAAGCACCACTATTACAACGTTTGCGGTCCATATTTCAGAACTAGTATGCTATTTATATGAATATATTTATAGAATATCTCAATACTTATTAAATAATAATTGAATTAATATATATTAATAATGACACCATTCAAATACTGTTGTTGGAAAATACAATCAAGTGGTAGTATTTTATAGTGTACTTGTACCTAAAGGCAACTTTGAGTAGATAAAAGAAAAAAATAGAAAAGCACATGACAGAATATAACCCAAACCCTTTAAAAAGGCTGTTCGAAAATAACCCTTAGGAGTGATTGTTGAAATAGCCTTTAAAAAGGCTGTTGTTTTAGAAAAAGATGAAAAAAGTATCTGAATATATTACTGTGGCGTACCAAGCAAGAAAACGAACATGTCTGTGGCTTTTCCTACCAAGAAATGTCTTATAAACCCGCCTGACACAGAGATAATAATGTTGCTTGAAATACAAAAGATAACTTTTTTTTTTGGCTGAAAAACCACCAAAGGTTTCTAATGTCAGTGAAATTACGTGGTGGAAACTATGCACATAGGCCACACCCCATCGATGGGAAGGGGAAAAAGAGCTGTCAACAATTTGCATGTCAACGTTAGCATTATCTACTTCCGTGGATCTAAAAACAGACGGTCTATGGAAAAATGAATGGGGTTTTCCTCAATATTTAAGTATGGATTGGGTCTCTTATATATGCGTTAGTGTATGAAAAAATATAGCTTTTGGCATTTTTTTTTATGTTTCACAAAACCGCGGTGTATTTTTTATAACTTGTCAACGGCTAAGCTCTCAACAAACGAAGAGCCCTCGGTCTCACTAGCTGGCTTTTTAGTGCAGCCAATTTGGTTGTAAGGGCAGCTAGCTGGCAAAAATGGCAGCTCGCTATCTAATTTCTGTTAACAAGCTGAATCATATGGGCAGCTAGCTAGGGAAATTGGGCAGATAGCTAAAATAAAGGGATAGCTAGTTACGGTAAGTCTACGAACGGCTTGCCATAATGACGCCCTTCAAACTGTCCTGTTATGCAGAATGAACTGACTTGTTGGTGAATATTGTATCATGTCACAGCATATTGTAGCGTGCCAACCAGTGGCTAAGTTGTACAGAAGCACTGTACTCTCCGAGAGGCTCTCGTTTTAAGCATGCACTATATGTACCAAGGGGCCCCAGGTGTTACGCTTGATGTATGCACCGAGGGGCCTGGGGGCCCGAGTGGTCAACTCGCGCTTTAAGCACCGAGGGGCCTCATATTGTAAGCGCTGTGGGGCCCAGGGGCCCGAGTGGTCAGCTAGCGCTATAAGCACGGAGGGGCCCAGGGACCCTCACACTGTAGGTGCCGAGGGGCCCAGAGGCTCCAGTGGTCAGATCATGCTTTAAGCCCAAGGAGCCTAGGGGCCCTAGTGGTCAGCTCACTCTTTAAAAAACGCCAAGGGGCCTGGGAGCTCTGACACTGTAAGCGCCAAGGGGTCTGGGGGGCAGTAATGGTGAACTCACATTTTAAACAACAAGGGGCCCGGGGGCCCTCACATTGCAAGCGCTGAGGGGTCTGGGGGGCCCTAGTGGTTAGCTCACGCTATAAGCACCCAGGGGCCTAGTGGTCAGCTTGCGATGTGCGCATTGAGGGCCCTGGCGTTCAACTTCCTTCGGAGGTCGTGGGCCATGCACCGTGCGCGGCCTAAGGATTGGAGGCCCCCTGGCAGTGCGAGGCCCCAGGGCACTGGAACCACTGGCCCGGTCCATAATCCAGCCTTGATGGTGTCGGCGGCGTGCAGCTTCGAGGTCCCGGTGACTCTCGCAACGACGATGCAACGCGAGTGGCGTGCGAGTGTAAAGTTGCGTAGGTATCTAGGAACTCGCCGTACAGGAAACCGGATTGCACTGATCAAAGGCCTTCCCAACATTTGGCAATAAAAAATCCAGCGATGAGAGATTGGCCTTGTTGCCCACAGGGTGACGTCATATGGACACACACACGCACCTTATTCCTCTCCCCACGATGTCACTCGGACTAGACGGAAGTAACAGATGGACGAACAGAGAGACAAACAGATGGACAAAGCTAAAGCGATTAAACCTTCACTGGTAAAGCATTAGATCCGACGACAACATCAAGTGCACCTCCTCCTCCTCGTATCTTGGTTGAATTTCCGCTACATTAATCAACCAATTTCCTTTCCCGAATTTAAATCCTCGCTCCTCCCCGTCGTTAGCCAAACCGGGGAGGTGGGACCCCCCTCCCACCGGCACCCCCGCCCCCCCCCTTGGCACCCCCACCCCTCCCCCTGGCACCCCCACCCCTCCCCACCGGGGCCCGCGGCTGAGCACGTTTCGCTGTGAGGGTGTCAGGGCAAGACATTCACGGGCGGCTGCATCGACTTTTTAAACATTCAGACGCCTCTCGGCCATTCTGAGCACAGCCCCAGGCCTCAGGGCCAGCCGGGGACTTCTCCGCTCCTCACAGCCGGCCATGGCCTCCATGCGCTGCTGGATGAAGCCCCTCCAAGAGCCGTCGCCATCTCCACTCCCGCACGCGATCACGCCCGGCACATTGCGTTCGCCCGTTTGGCGACCCCGGGGTTGCTCTCGCAAAACGAGGCCTCATCCTTGTGTCTCGGGTCATTAAAATAAGTAAATGAAGGTGAGCTGGCGGAAGGAGCCGATTTCGTCGTCGCTCCATCTCCGCGGAGGATGTATTCTCTGGCACGTTCCATCCCTCGGCTGCCACTCCGTCGCCAGTCTCATCGGATTGTTCAAGTATGAATAAATATTTCTGATTCTGATCGTGTCTTCTAGCCGGGTCACATCCGGCCAAAGCTCACTTACTTATCCTAACGGTCAACGTGATGTCTTCATCTCTTGTTTGTTCTCAAATCCGAATCATCTCTCCATCTCTTTCTCTCTACTCTGCAAAATCAGCCTAAGAAAGATAAATCTCTGTGGCAGACCACCCACCCCTTCGCCCCTCCCAACCCTCCCCCAAGACCTCCACAGGCCCCTCCCCCTGGCGAGCTAATAAATATTGTAGGTACCGTCTGATGGCAGTCGCACGCATGTGGTGGTGGTGGCGACGATGGCAGTGGTGGCGGTGGTGGTGGGGGCGCCCGCCGCCGATGTTTACTCTTGTCATGGCCCAAATTCGACAAATTATTACAAACGGAGCAAAGGCAGCGAGCGGGGTGGACACGTGCAGGCCAGGTCCCCCCTCCCCGTGACACTACGCGGACAGTACCGGTGGCACGGAGCAACGGAACTGTGCCACACACGGTGGCAAGGAACACCATGTGCGGTGGCCTCGCAGGGAGAGGTGCGCGCGGGGCGCCTGAGCTAAAGGCTTTTCTCTGTTCGGCACCAATTTTAATGGCTTGGGGCGGCGCTTTGAACGTGGCTAGTTTTTTTCCAAAGGTGAGTTCTCCGATAGCCACGCAACTTTACACTTTGAGTTCAGATCTTCCTGACGAGTTATCGTGACCCCCGCGTGACAGACAGCGATACAGACGGAGCTGACGCACGCAAGTTTCCAACCTTAGTTGGAGAGCACTGAGCAATCGATCCGGTAAACTAATCTGGCCAAGGAATGGTTACGATTCCTAGAATCGTAAAGGGGACATTGATTTGCAATATCGGTCGACACGCACACAAGCGCAGGCAAGCACGCGCACGCTCGCACGCACGCACGCAAGCGCATGCGCGCACGCACGCACGCAAGCGCATGCGCGCACGCACGCAAGCGCATGCGCGCACGCACGCACGCAAGCGCATGCGCGCACAGGCACGCACACGCTCGCAAGCACTCGCACGCACGCGCAGGCACGGCGCTCCTCCTCTGCTCCTCCTCCCGTGCCCTCTCCACATAACACGCTCACGGAGAACACACTCACGGAAAGCAAGTGCACACGTGTACACAAGGGGTATCACACGCAACTCAGATCAAAAGACGCAAAAAAAATACACGCACGCAAGCGCGCACCAGACAGAGCATTCACAGGAACCAAAGCGCACGCGCAAACTCACTCACCGGCACAAGCACGCACATGGCCACCCGCACGCCAACACGCGCGACTACACGAACATGCGCAGCACGACGATACACACACAGCACGCCACGTTGTGTCAAGGCCCGGGACCTCTCTCGCAACACTTACAAGCCAAACCCCGGAGGCCCCAAAGGGCGAACCGCAGTGTGGCCAACAACGCGACAACGACGGCATGGCTTTGCCGACACGCTCGCCTCCATCTGCTCGGCAGCGATTTGCTCCACACCGCCCCAACCCCACACACCCCCCTTCACCCTCAACGCCCCCCCCCCACTCACCAGCATTGTCGCTGTAGAATACTCTGCGCAGGATTCTTGACCCAAACACCACGGCATCTACGCGACATAAACCGTGCAATTATTGATGCTGCCATCGTGGAACGATGGGAGGGAGGAGAGTGCATGTGTCTGTATGTGTGCCAGTCGACAGTGAGTAGCGGTAGGGTAGTGGTTAGTGTGCTGTGCTATGAACCCAGCCACCTGAGTTCGATTCCCGCTCACGGCCAACACCAGTGACGATTATGTGAACCTGGGCCTCCCCTAGGTCGACTCAGCCTCAAATGAGTACCTGGTGTGACGTGTAAACATCGCCACTAGGGAGACAAAGGCGGCCGGACGTGGTACTGGCCATCCACCCCCTCGTGTGCCGTGCCGGCCTTCATAGGTGCTCGCTAACAGCACTTGCCACAACAGTCTGTTCAGGCTATACAGGGGATCTTGGTCTTGCCAGCGGTGGTCCAGTGGTTAGCGCACTGCCAAGTTTGATTCCCAAAATCGGTGATGAATATCTAAACTGGTCCTGAGCCTCCCCAAGTTCGACTCACCCTTAAACATCAGAAATGGGGAGACAAAGGCGGCCGAGCATGGTGCTCCACGCCGGCCTTTGTAGGTACTCGCTAAGAGCACTTGTGCAGGCGACATGGGGGACCTTTGTCGTTGCGTGTCGGTTGGAGCGGTGCCACCCTGTCCAGGAATGAAACTCAGGTCACAGGGTTCGTGGCGAAGGTCACCAAATGCTTCACGACTCCGGGACCAGGCCAGGGGGCTCAGCGGTGGAGCGAGTAGCTCGCAGAAACCGGACTAAACTACCAAAACTATTTCATTATTTTACCAGGTATGGCCCACTGAGCTCTACAGCTTTTTCAGAAGCGTGCTGGCTATATCACGTAAAAATGTATACTAGCAGCCAAATACTCTAAACGCGTGACATTGATTCTAAACGTGGAGGGAAAAACCGGAGGAAATTCCACGCGACCACGGGGAGAGAGAGACACACGAAAACTCCAAATATACTGCAGGCGTCAGGGTCGGGATTCAACCCACGACCTCCTGTATACCAGGCGAGGTAGCTAACATCTCACCACCGTGGGGTTCCATGGTGGCGAATCCACATGCTGGTTGTGGGGGGGATTGACTGACCCCACATTGGAGGGTAGATCAACAGCGGCTGTCCTCCGAAAATACCCGCCCTGCCATAGTAATGTGGAATCTGCACCTCCGACTCAGGGGTTGAGCACCACCTCAATGGTCATTGGGGCAGGAAATGCCTGCGATATGTTTAAGAAGTCCGTCTCAAACTCGCTCCGTCACTCCGCGACGTGGCCCCCGACCTAAGCCAGCCCGTGAAACCGGACATCTGTGAAAAAGAGCTTTACGGCTCATCAGATTCCACGAGTACAAGTAAATAAATTCCGACAATTCTGATTCTGCAGCCAGAGGCGAGGGGGAGAGGTGAGGGGGAGAGGCGTACTGTCCAGCAGGCAACGCAGAGGACCGTGCACGTAGAAAAGGCCCACGAGGATCCCTGACAGGTGCCCGATGAATGACGCCCTGCACACACAGAGAGAGGAGAGAGGGGAGACAGAAAGAAGAAGAGACGGGGGGGGGGGGGGGGGGAGGTGTTAGGTTTAGAACATCTAGAATCCAAGCGTCTCTGCCCCCCCAATTATTGAGATCGCCATGCGGCTCACCACCTGCATTTTAAGTGAAGTTGCCAAGCATTTTGGGGTTCAGGTCATTGCGCCTGTGAGTTATGGTTTCAGGTGAGGCGTTTTGGAAGCTATAGGTGAGGTGTAGGCTCCACCCACTGCTCAGGTAACCATTCCCACTGCTCAGGTAACCCATCCCACTACTCGGGTAGCTCTACCCACTCACATCATCAAGGGTCAAGCAGGAAGCCAGGGAGTTTTAAAACAGTGACAAAATCCCGATTTTCACTGAAGCTTCAGCAAGGGTCCACCGGGACACGGCCATTATGGCTGAAGATGCATTATTGGATCACATACAGTCATATCGCTGTGGTGGCGAGATGTTAACTATCTCCCCTGGTATACAGGAAGTCGTGGATTTGATTCAAACCCTGACGTCTGTATATTTGTTCTCCCAGTGGTCGCATGGATTTTTATCCTCGGTCCTCAAGGTTTTCCCCTCCACATTTAGAATCATGTGTTTTGAGTATTTAGCTGCTGCTATACATTTCCACATGATAAACTCCATTAAGTGATCATTTCTGGCCAAGTCTGCTTTTTAAAAAAAGAGCTACACAGCTCAGTGGACCTTACCTGGAAAAATAAAAATATAGTTTTAATATTTTTTTAGTTTTATTATGAACCTACCGGGAAAGTTTTTTTTCCGGCCACACCAGGATGTTTTGTAGCTTGAGGCTCAGGGGGTCAGTTCCACAAAAAGCCTAAGCTCCCGTGTAAACCAACGTTCATGAGGGGTGCGTGCGATGGAATTGACCCAAGGGGGGGAGAGGGGGGGGGGCGTGCAGACCTGGGTACCAGCAGGTGGATGACGACGAGCTCGGCCCAGCATGCGTAGCGGTTCTGCACGGGGAATGTGTTCATCACGTAGGTCACTCCGCCAGGGTTGTAGTGGTTGTTGATCACCTTGAGTCCAAACAGGACACCTGGAGGGCACGGGGTGCAGCGGGGGGCAGGTGCGAGGCACGCCGAGGTCAGCCTCATTTTGTCTCTGATGTGGCGCCCTTCACGGCAGGCACCATCGCATCTCAAAAGTTCAGAGGGAAGCCCCCCCCCCCCCTGTAACTCAACACCTGGCCTGCAAGTGGGCATCAGTCTGCCAGTGGGGGTGATGATCGCTGCTGCTATGTGTGATCCCAATTGAGTCGTATATTTTTTTTGGTTTAACACGTAGGCTTTCACGACCAATATCATCCATGAGAGGTTTTTGGGTTAGAGCGTGTAAAAAAATAAATGTGTCCTTAAAACCCGCCACCACCCGACACAATCAACTAGTAAGGGTCGTCACATAATGCACATGCTCGCATAATGCACATGAATAATGTACGTTGCCTCAGTAATCCCCCCCCCCACATTGTGCAAGAGCGCAGAAGGGTGGTCAACACATCTACGCCTCTATATAAGGACCGAAACAGTAAGACTTCTCCACAAATCTGGCTGTCGCCTGAAGCTAGTTGTAATTACTGGCGAAACGTCGTACTGTTTGTAAATGTTGTGGCTTGGCTCTCCAACACACCGGTGTGCTGTCCTAGTGACGAATTGGCATGTTCTGTTTACGTGACAACCCTTACTAGTTGGCTGTGTCGGATGGTGGCAGGTTTTAATGACATATTATATATTTACGTGATCTAACCCAAAAACGTCTATTATGGATATATATTTTTTATTAGGCAAAATTGGGCCTATGATGCCGGAACAAGATGGTCTGCTCCATTTGAGAAAATGTATGCTGGAGGTATCCGATGAGCTGTAAAGCTCTTTCTCACAGATGTCCAGCAGGCTCTCGAATCTCCAGGGCATTTCACACGAGAATTCTGGCACTCCCGCGGCACGGGGGGGGGGGGGGGGGGGTAGTGCCTACCGGAGAAACCGATGGCGCACTGCTCCATGTAGGAGTAGCTGCCCGTGGCGAAGGCCAGCGCGGCGGCCAGCGCTAGTTGCACCACGCCGGTCAGCGCTGACAACACCAGCAGCAGGGTGCCGAAACGCACGCTGCCCAGCCGGCCCTCCAGCGCAACGCCCTTCCACAGCGCGGAAATCATGTTGAAGTAGAGGTGCATGTCGTCGGCATGGTGCACGGGCGCCAGCGCCAGGCGCCGCCAATCGCAACGACCCCACACGGCCTCCACGCCCAGGCAGGTGGCGTGGGGGCCGCCCCATGGCGCCATGAACAGGAGGGCGTTGAGGCCGATGGCGCCCAGCGTCACGGGCGGAATGCGGTGGAGGCCGAAGCGGAGCATTTCGACGCCCAGCAGCAGCACGCCGATGCCTGGGGAGTGGCCGCCCCTCTGGTAGCGCCGCATGTCAACGCTGCAGAGAACCAGTTTCTATATCAATGTCTAGGACAAGTTGGACATGTATTCGTTATTACGGTATTGTTATGCTTTCGCATGTTCAACCAGGAGGGTTCTACCAAGTTTTTGCAGTAAGGGGGCGATGCTGCTGCTGTGAATTTGAAATGTATTTATGCTGGAGGAATCCGATGAGCTATGAAGCTCTTTTTCACAAATGTCCAGTGTGATCCCAGTCAAGTAATTCGCAGGTACATTTTCAGCCCTGGGGTTTTTTTTGGCTAGTACCAGTTCCACTGCAAGTGTTTACCTTGGGAGGAAAACAGCAGAATCCAGAGAAACTCCACGCAGAATTGGAGGGAGAGAGATCGTAGAAACTCCACATTCACACGCTCGACATCATAGGCGAACAAACTGCACAGGCGTCACAAGAAATACTTCGCATAGGGTGGTGTGGTGGTGGTGACACTCGTGCCTCACAAGCAAGAGACGCCTGGGTTCGATTCCCGACTGGCGCCACTGCGTGGTGCAGTTTGTACGCTGTCTCCCCCGGTTCCGAGTGGGTTTCCTCCGGGTTCTCTGATTTCCTACTCCCATAGCTAAACCCACACACAGAAACTGGTTTTGGCCAAGGCATTCCAATGCTGAACAAGCCCCTGAAAATTACTCAATTGGGATCACACTAAAACTAAACTACAATTTATTTTACAGGTAAGGCCCACTGAGCTATGTAGCGATTTTTCAGAAGTGACCTGGTCATCACAAATGATATCTCAAAAAAGTGGTTTATCATCGTGTGGAAATGTATAGCAGCCATCTACTCGAAACACGTGATGATTATTAAAAATTTTGAGGGAAAAACCGGAGGACCCGAAGCAAAATCCACGCTACCATGGGGAGACACGCAAACTCCAAATATACAGCAGGCGTCAGGGTCGGGATCGAACTCACAAATTCCTGTATATCAGGATACTGGCAAAAAGGTCCCATAGATATAACTCTCGACCCGAGCTGTAAGTGCTCTGATACTTGCATTTCCTTTGTACTGTTCGCCTCTTGGCGTTCTCTAGTCTAACACTGGTGGTGAGATGAGGCCATAAAAAGGCTGTCTCTGGTGAAGGTCAATCCGTATCAAAGACAATGCACACATATTATCAGAGAGCATGTTTTGCCGCAAGTAACGTGTGGTTAATGCGGACTTGACGATGCCGTGTTGCAAAAGGTATGTATCTATTTGGCGTTTGAGCATCTGAACACAACTCCTGTTTAATTATTGACAGAATTGGGTAAAACCTATTCTTATCTTTCCACGCGAGGTAAGTTAACTATCTCGCCACAGCGAAACGTCGCCTCTTGTTGCGAGCAAGTCGGGCAGGACCCTCGTAGCTGAGGGCGTCACGAGACACGGCGGGAATCTTGACGGCGGGAGCAGTCGCAACGATCGGACGAGGCGCCGTGGACCTCACTCCCTCCGTGCTACTCCGTACAGCTCTCCCAACGAGCTTACTCGAAACTTAATTTTGTTACTCTTAGGTTTAATAATAGAAATAAAAGAATCATTTTAAAATTATTATTTTATTTCTATTATTATTATTTTTTTATTTTTACCTACGTGACTTTACCGAAAAAACCTAAGAGTATGAATCCTTGCAGTCACGAAAGCTTCAAATCTATAATTAATTTTGTTAATTTGACTCAAGGCCCCACTGAGCTGCCACGTCGCTCTTTTTCCGAAGCGACCCGCGCTGTTCACCAATGATAGCTCAACCAAAGTGACTCATCATCGTCGTCGTCATCGCGTGGACATTCATAGCAGCAGCCAAGTAACACGAAAGCGCGTGAGAGTTCATTATAACTGTGGAGACCCGGAGGATGACCCGGAGAAAAATCCACGCGACCACGGGGAGAGAGACGCCGACAACTCCACATACACAGCAGCAGGCGTCGGGGTCAAACCCACGACCTCCTGTAGACCAGGCGAAGGAGTTAACACCACGGGGCATCGGCGCTCATCTCCTGTGCACAGCCAGCGGTGGGAAACTCCACGTTACTAGGGCGAGCAACGCAACATCTCGCTTGGTTTACCGATCCCACTGGCGCCGCGCAGTGACGGCACGGGCGCTAAACCTGGGGCCTATCTTACGGTCAAGCGATTGCCTCGCGGGAGAAGGCAGCAGCCCCTCGACGGCTCTCCTCACCAGCAGCGGCAGCAGCAACAGTAAACAACAACAGTAAACAACAACAAAAGTAAACAACAGAAGCGCTCTGGGGCGTTCCTAACGGACCGCGCGTGACTTCCGATTCGCAAACGGCGAAACTTGGCGTCACGTGACCAGCGAGGGGGTGGGGGCTCGCCTCGCGCCCCGCCCCTCCTCTACCAAAACGTCCCGGGCACGCGATTGGTCCGTGCTGCGATGCCGGTGACTCGGCGAGCCAATCGGTGCTGCGCCTCCTCCTCGCCACCACCCCCTTCCACCACCCCTCCCCTTGCGCCTTGTACCACGTGATCCCCCGCGCCTTCACTGTGAGCGCAAACGGGAATGTTTTTTACCTCTCGAGAAATCCGAGGGGCTGTCAAGCTCTTTGTCGCACATGTGCCGCGGACGTTCCACGTTCTTGTGACGGCGCCAGGCGGATAGACGAGGGTTTTCCCCTCGCAGTGCGCCCAGGGTCTCGCGAGCAAAATCAGCAGGATCGAGCCCTCTTCGTGGCCAGATGAACGACCACAACGCCTACCAATGAGAAGGCTCGGCCATAGCAATGTGGAATCTCCAGGGCTGTGTACAGGAGATGATGCGCCAACCCGTCAGCCCCCGGTGACCTGTGCAGACCAAGGCCAACTCTTGGCCGGTTTCCCATGCTTCTGGCTCTCGTCAGCAATCTGCCGCGTGCCACCGTGGCGAGGAGCTGCTCGAGCGATGCCGCACGCGGGGCTCTCTGCGCTGTGGCTCACGGCGGAGGTGCCCTGCAGCGTTCCCTGCCCGCGATGCCGGGAGCTGCAGCAGCAGCAGCACCACAGCGGCGTGGGTTATGGCCCAGCAGCCGCGCCTGACCCCGCTTGGGTGGTTTGATCCGGCCGGCCGCCCCGGTTAACACTGCGGGAGGTTATACAAACCACCGTGGCTCCCAACCGGGGGGGGGGGGGGGTGAATAATATTGTATGAATCTGTCAATACTGCATAAAATAACCACGATAAAATGTAAATCCACGTAACCTAGAACGATATAAAGTACCTTCCTAAGCTCACTGATCGTACACAACGCGGGTTTCAAGAGGACCCGGCGAGCAAGAACTAATGACGTCACGCGTGCAGAGCGTCCTTTGATTTTGTTTTTTCGCCTAAGTTGGGATAACCTCACGAAAAGGACAATTGATTTCTAAAATATCGATGTCCGTTCATACATTAATTTCTCAGAACCACGTTGGGTCAGGCAAGGGGGGGTGGTGGTGGGGGGGTACGCAGCTCGGTTGAAACCAAATTCATCAAGGAGGGTGTCAGTAGACCACCAAAGGGTGAGACGCACTGCGGGGCTGTCCGTGTGTAGCGTCGGAAATACAAAACACACCGCCCGATGTACACTTACCTGTAGTTGCGGACACAGGCCCATAGGGGGTGCCACCCTGAGCTGGGGAAATACAGAGGGTGCCGGACCGTTGAGGGGCCGGGTTCTCCCCCCCAGACCCCAGGTGAGGGGTTGGGGGGTTCTTCCAGAGCCCCATGGAAGGTTCCAGAAAGGGGGCGGTACCGGGGGCGGAGAGTCCCCGAGAGGTGTATAAAAGGGGCACCTCAGGGACAGCTCGGGGCAGTGCTCTGAAGACGAAGAACCGAAGACCAGCTAGGCTAGGACCCCGGGACCCGACGTCCTTGTAGAGGCCGAGGTCGTGGACCAGTGGTCAGGACCCGTACCTTGGCTGGGTCGGGTCGGAGTAGCCTCCCTAGCTAGGACCCCGGGACCTCAAGCCCGACGTCCTTGTAAGGGCTGAGGCCGAGCACGGACAAGTGGTCGAGACCCGTACCTTGGCTGGGTCGGGTCAGTTGAGTACAGATAGGCGGAGGGCTGAGAGCCAGGTTAACCCAGTGTGAGGGCACGCTAGCCCGGAGGCTGTACCTTCCTAGATAGTGGGAGTTAAGGGGAGTATTTTTAAAGTTGATAATAAACCGTGTTGCCTCGAAAGACAACGTCTCCAGTACCCGTGAAACCCACGACATGTGCAACAGCGCAGCGCCGTCAGCTTCACTCTCAGTGGACGTTAAAGATCCCGTGGCGTCGGCACGCACCAGAGGGATTGTGCCCATTGCTTGCCGGCGCGAGCCACATTTTGCCAAATTCTAAAAAAGTTGACCGATGGAAAATTACTCGATTGGGATCGGGCACAGAAGCAGCAGCATCAGCGACATCGCCCTGCACTGTGAAGGGACTGCTGCTGCATCATCCTCCCGGGAGGCTGCACCGATTATCACGGTTTGGCTGCGTACGGTGCGAAATAAGTAAAAAATGTTATGGACTGATTAGCGGTATTCCACCGGTGCGGCATAACGACACAGTGACGGTCCTCGTAAAACAGTCTCACGATGTCGCCGTTGCCCCCTTAAGCGAGCTGCAGGGACTCCATGAGAAGTTGCACGTTCACTTCAGCAGCCGCTTTCCTATTTGAACGCGTGGCGATGACACCACCACGAGTCGTCATATTTGGATGACACTGTCCGCCAAGAAATAATGAATTGAGGAACCGTCCGACCAAGTCTACGGCACGAGGAGTCAAATGTTGCCTTTGGAACACGGAGGCAGCCGATCGTCATCAGGCTGGGTGCTGCTGCACGGCAACAGACAGCAAAGCTTCATGTTCAGCCGCTCATGAAGTTCCATCTTCCTACCGCTTCGACATCACGAAAACCGATTCTGATGCACTACCACTACCCACCACCCCACCCAACCACCACCATCATCCACCAACACCACCCACCACCAGACACCACCCACCAACAACACCACCCACTACCACCACCACCCACTACCACCACCACCACTACCCACTACCAACTACCACCAACACCCACCACCAACACTCACCACCCACTACCACAAACCACCACTGCCACCCACCACCTCCACCACCACCCACCAACACCACCCACCACCAAAACCAACCAGCCACCAACACCAACCACCACCACCCACCACTACCACCAACCACCACTGCCACCCACCACCCACCAACACCACTGCCACCCTACCAACACCACCGACCACCCACTACCACTACCCACTACCACCACCCACCACCGACCACCCACCATCACCCACCACAATCTACCATCACCCACCACCACTACCACCGACTGCCACCCACTACCTCCACCACCCACCACTGCCACCCACCACCTCCACCACCCACCAACACCACCAAACACCACCCACCAACACCCACCACCGACCACCAACCACCACCGACTACCACCACCCACTGCCACCACCCACCACCAACACTACCCACCACCACCCAACACCACCTACCACCGACCACCACCCACCACCCAACACCCACCACCACAACCCACCACCGCCTCCACCACCAACACCCACCATCCACCACCACAACCCACCACCACCCACTACCACCAACACCACCCACTACCACCACCACCCACTACCACCATCACCCACTACCACCATCACAACCCACCACCACCCACTACCTACCACCACCATCAACACCACCCACTACCCACCACCACAACCCACCACCAACTACCACCCACCACCACTACCACCTACTACCACCCACCACCACCCACCACTGCCACCCCCCACTACCGACCACCACCCACCACCAACACAACCCACACCACCCACCACCACAACCCACCACCAACCACCACCCACCACCACTACCACCCTACTACTACCCACCACCACCCACCACTGCCACCCACCACCACCCACCACCACCACCCACCACCGACCACCACCCACCACCACCCAACACCCACCACCACAACCCACCACCACCACCAACACCCACCATCCACCACCACAACCCACCACCACCCACTACCACCAACACCACCCACCACCCACTACCACCACCACCCACTACCACCACCACAACCCACCACTACCCACAACCCACCACCAAGCACCCACCACCAACCACCACACACCACCACTAGCACCCACCACCACTACCCCACACCACCATCCACCACTGCCACCACCCACCAACCCACCACCCAGCACCACCACCCTCCCCCCCCCCTGCAAGATTTTCTGACCGGAGTTGCGAATTGCGGGAAAATAAATAATAGTTGCAAAATATTACTCTTTGGTTACTCTTTGGTTCTTTCGGTAATGTCACGTAGGTAGAAACAAAAATAAATAATAAATCACGACGTTTCAATCACAACACAAGCAATCATCATTAGGTAGAAAGATACAGCAGTAGAACTGCTGAACAAGACAGGGCTGTTGCAACAAGAGGTCATATATAGGTTTGAGGTGGGTGTCACCCAAGGGCAAGTAGGAGGGGTCAGAGATGGAAATAAGCCCCGTCGTCACACGCACGTACAGCAGCTGCGTAAATGGGGAGATATTGGCATGTCAATGTAGACGAGTTTAATGGGAAGATTGTATGTCTGTGCCAGAGGACCGGGCATAGCGCCACCTCGTGGACAACACAAGCTGCGGCATTAGTTGCTGCACAGTGAGAGGCCAGCGTATCAACGGAAGAGAACTACCGTAACGTGGCCGTGCCAGTGAGACATATAGCCTATTGAACAGCGAAAGCTACCGTTACATCGAGGCAAAAGGGAACAGCAGTGGCTA
The DNA here is from genome assembly GCF_964198595.1 of Lampetra fluviatilis. NCBI lineage: Eukaryota > Metazoa > Chordata > Hyperoartia > Petromyzontiformes > Petromyzontidae > Lampetra > Lampetra fluviatilis. Next base: position 955,423 of record NC_136325.1, on the reverse strand, counting down.
TGTTAGTGAGACCTTCGTCTGTTAATATAAATACATTTAACAAGGTCATGTAATTCAGAGAGTCGGAAATAACTGCTAAACAACGGCAGGAAGGATGGAAACATCACAGCAAGTTATGACTTACCTGGTTAATAACATCCTTCCAATGATTGCTCAGTTTGTACCCATCTTCTCGGTTGAAATTGTGTCTGTGTTTCCTATCTGGATGGCTTCATGGACAAATTTTTGATGGTAGCCCAAAGGTTTGCCGAGTACCTTGGTCTCGGAAAAAAACAATATTGTGTGAACCGACCGCGTTAAAACAGTGATCAGCCACGGCAGAGGTATTGGTTCTGCCGTGTTTCAAATCTGCCTTGTGTTCGAGAACACGGTCCTAGACATGTCGTTTCGTTTCCCCGATGTAACTGCTACCGCAGATAAAACTTAAACTAGATTCGAAGACATGCTATCTTCCCATTAAACTCGTCTACATTGACATGACAATTTCTCCCTTTAACGCAGCTGTTGTGCGTGCATACGGCGACGGAACTTCTTTCCATCTCTGACCCCGCCTACTTACCCTTGGGTGACACACACCTCAAACCTATACATAACCTCTTGTTGCAACAGCCCTTTCTTGTTCAGTAGTTCTACTGCTGTATCTTTTTACCTGATGACGATTGCTTGTGTTGCAACCGAAACGTCGTGATTTATTATTTATTTTTCTACCTACGTGACTTCACCGAAATAACCAAAGAATATGGATTCCTGCAGTCACGAAAACTTCAAATCATGATTGCAAAATATTGGTGGTTTTTTTGTTTATACCGTGCACCACCGGTGTACCGCCAATAAGTTAATACCTACACATGTTGTGCCAATACGTCTATACACACATGTGGTGCCAATGCGTTCATACATGCACACGTGGTGCCAATACGTTAATACACACGCGTGGTGCCAATACATTTGTAGTGCCGTAGATGGGCCACACTTACCGGCAGTGGTGGACAGGGCCCACCTGCAGGGGGACCTCGGACCCCCAGGGGAGGGGCCACTGTGCCAGCCCAAGAGGGGGGGAGCTGCTGGGGGCTCAGGATCCTAGGCAGCTAAGCCCTCGGTGCCGAGGCCTCAGGATCCCAGACAGCTGAGCCCCTCGGCGCCACCAACGGGGGGCTGTGGGGGATCTACGATCTCACGCAACCCCACCCCTCGATGGGCAAGGGGGATAAAAGGGCCGCTCCCCAGCCGATCGGGACCAGTCGCAGCTGAAGACCCAAGATCAGCCAGCTTAGGACACTGGACCCCCTCACCCCGTTGTCCTTGTAATGGCCGGTGTGCTGTGCGGGCCAGTGGTGGGACTCTGGGACTCCCGGCCCTTCGCCCTTGTAAGGGCGAGGTCCGATGAAGCCAGAGTCGAGACTCGCACCTTGGCTGGGTCGGGTCATGTAGCCTCCCCTAGGGTAATCATAGCCGGAGGACCCGAGAGCGTAGCCAGCGTCAGGCACGCTAGAAGTAAGCTGTGTCCCTAGGCAGTGTCAGTACTGTTGGAGTGGTGTGCCGTAATAAAGAAGTTACCTAAGAGAAGCGTCTCCGGAACCCATTACACATTCATATACGCACACGTGGTGCCAATACGTCTATACACACACGTGGTGCCAATGCGTTCATACACGCACACGTGGTGCCAATACGTTAATACACACGTGGTACCAATACATTCATATACGTACACGTGGTGCCAATACGTTCACACACACGTGGTGCCAATACGTTTGTGGTGCCACGGCCATGGAGCAACTACGTAAGCGCCGCGACTCACCCCTGGCCCCCACACTGAGCACACACCCGCAGCGCGCACACATAGTGTCCTGGCGGGGGATTGCCTTGCACAACGGGTTTTCATCCAAAGGGTCCCTAGGAGGAAATTCCCGCGGTTTCCTGGTGCCAGGAGATTGGCCGACCCTTGCAGGACAAGTCACATTGCGGTGCCCTTGAGTTGGCTTAAAATTGTATGGGCGCACATAGGTTCACCGGGCCAGCCGCAATGAGCCATGCACGACATCGGGGAGGGGGCTGGAGTGAAATATTAAATGAGCAGAGCAGACCATGAGGTCAGGGGATCGCAGTGCCATGGCCTCCCCCGGCCCCAGACCGAATACACACTAGCAGGGTGTGTATTCGCCAGCCAGACGTCCTTCCAGATTAAACAGGATGAGTCAGAAATTAATGAGTATGGTGGATAGACAATACAGGGTGTTTAAAACATATCGACACAATGTCAAAGGAGTATATTTCACGATGGCAACATGTTACAATTACACAAAAAGTTACAAATGGTTTAATGAGTGATCAAGTTTTACTAACCATTTTATAAATGCTCTATGTGCCCTCCACTCGCTGTATGGACAACATCGAGACGATAGTTGAATTCGTCCCAAATGCCTCTCAAAGTGTCTTCTTCCACTGAAGTCACCGCTGCCGTGATTCTGTTTTTGAGGTCATCCAGATTAGTCGCTAATGGTGGCACAAAAACACGGTCTTTGACGTATCCTCACAAGAAAAAGTCGCAGGGTGTGATGTCTCGGGATTTTGGGGGCCAAGAGTGTAGCGCCAAGTCTTGGGGTCCCATGCGACCTATCCAGTGAGGCAGTGTGTCATTTAGCAAACGTCGAACCTGCAGGTGCCAATGTGGCGGTGCTCCGTCTTGCTGAAAAATGAAGTCATCGGAATCTTCATCAAGTTGTGGAAAGAGCCATTTCTGCAGCATTTCGAGATACGCTTGCCCCGTAAATGTGTTTCCCTCGAAAAAGAAAGGGCCATAAATCTTTCCTTGAGAAACAGCACAAAACACGTTCACTTTCGGGGAGTTACGCTCATGCTCTACAGTTTCGTGTGGATTATCTAATCCCCATATGCGCACATTGTGATGGTTAACTTTACCATTTAGATGAAACGTTGCTTCATCACTAAAAATCAAACGCGGTAAGAAGTTGTCGTCCTCCATGTTCTGTAACATTGCATCACAAAATTCTACACGCTTTCCTTTGTCTCCTGCACAAAGAACCTGTACCATTTACAACCGGTATGGCCTCATGATTAAACGTCGCCTTAACACGTGCCAAATAGTCGTATGAGGGATAGCAAGTTCTCGGCTGGCACGACGAGTGGACTTGTGCAGGCTACGCAGAAAATTATCTTAAATTCTTCTCACGTTTTTTTCTGAGGTGCGTGGTCGCCCTGTGCTCTTCCCCTTACATAAACAGCCTGTTTCTTCAAATTGTCGGTACCAACGACGAATGCTCTTTGACATTGGTGGATGAATGCCAAAACGCCGTTTAAATGCACGCTGCACTGCAATTACGGATTCAGTCTTGCTGAACTTCAGAACGCAAAACGCCTTGTGTTGCGGGGTCGCCATCTTGTGAATGACTGAGGCTAGGGGCTGTTTATGCACTGGGATAGGCATCTAGCGGTAATCATTTGAAACTCTATGCCCCGCCATTTCAAGTGGTAAGAGTTTCATTCATGGGCGGTTCGTGGTTGCAGAGATATAGCGATTTCAAATCGGGTCTATCATTTTAAAACACCCTGTAGATCGCAGAAGTAACCATCGTAGCGCTCCGTGTAAGGAAAGGAAAACGAGCGAGAATCACAGGTAGGCGCACGATTGATCGCGCGCAATGGAGGAGCCAGGATTTTTAGGTAAGGGGGGCAACCCCTCCAGCAATTAAAAATTATAGGAGTTGTTAGTAAGTAATGATTTTTCCCTTGCTTTTTATTCGACGCGTGTGTGGCGACGGCGCAGCCAACGATCCAGGGTCGAATTCGAACCGTGTGTGATCGGCATCGCGCTCGCTGAAGGTATGCCTTCAGGGAAATCGTGTACTGTATACGCAACTGCGCACAATTCTGTGATTCACTTATAACTGCTTTGCCGTTACTTATTGCCAATTATGGACTCAGACTATTGTCCTATCATCTCATAGAGTCCCTGACACGAAATAATATGCTACACCGTGTCAGTGGGGGTCGCAAAATGCCGATTTATTACTAATAAACCCCAATGATCCGATCAAAATTAGGGATTTCGATCAGATCATTGGGGGGACACGTGCCACCCCCCCGCACTGGCTCCGCCAGTAGTCGCGCGGGATAACGTAACCCTGGATTTTTGAAGTGAGGGGGCATGAAAAGCGGAGCCTGGGGCTGGAACCGTTCAGGGAAACTCTTGTCTTCAACCTCTGGGCTGCCAAGACCCACTCCCTGCCGTCTTGCCTTCTCGAGCCGCTCGCAGCATCCGTGTGATGCCAGTGAGTGCGGCTCCGAGGCAGTGATAGGTAAACTTATCTTTCGTCCTCCTCCCTCCGACTCTCACAGCATCCGTGCGACGCCGTAAATACAGCCGCGAGGTACGTGATAGGGCGTGTGAGTATTTGGGGACTTGGGTAGCAGTAAGCTAGGCTCTGCTCGCAGAATATTCCCTACGGGCAGTGCGGGGTATACGCCGCGAATAAAAGTTAGCACAGAGCATCGGTGTGGCGTCTGTGATGTGTGTGTGGAGTGGCTGCAGGGGGAAGCGCGCTGCGACGGTGAACGCGGAGCCGCAGCACGAACACGCGTTGAGGTAATCGCTCGCCGGATGTGGGCGCTAGCGTGCCGCTGTGTGCCGTGTTAGCGTTCGTTGTGGTTTGCTCGTGCGTGAGGATAATCGCCCGCAGGTGCGACAGCGTTCGCGCCCCTGTGGTAACGATAGCGCAGGGTGCAACGACGCTCGTTGAGGTAATCGCTCGCAGGCGTGGGCGCGAGCGTGCCGCTGTCTGCTGCTGTAGCGTTGGCTGTGGTGTGCGTGGGTGCGTGGGAGTGAACTCCGAGCCAGCAGTACGAGGATGTCCCTCAGAGGGGGCGCTCGCGAGGGGGGCCCGATCACTCGGTCGGCGGGGGCTCGGCGGGAGCCGACTGACGCGTTGGAGCGGAAGGTGCGACGTCGCGCCCCACCTGCCTAGCGAGGGCGGTGGGGTGGATGTCGTCCCCCACACGTTCACACACACACGTGGAGCTGCGAGGATGGGAGCGGTGGCCCACTGTGCGTGTAGCGATGGGCATCGACTCGGCTCTTGTAGCTGCCCCCGCCGCTGCTGCCCCTGCTGCTGCTATCGTCCAGAGCCGTGGCGAGGCCGCTCATGCCGAGTGGACTGCATCGGAGCCACTTTTTAACTTCGAAGCGTCATTCGTACCGCAAGCACTGCGATACACCCGATGCAGGTGTCACGTACAACTCGAGGGTAGATTAAACAAGTTTGTGCGTGGGTTAGATGTAACCTATAAGCAACTGTTGACTCGTTATATTAGTCGTGAAAGCAAGCGTATAACATTAATTGATTAATTCGAGTTATTATGGGATTTAAAAAAAATCTAGATTGAAAACTCATTTCTTTTTAGAACAGTGTTTTGTGTTGTTTGTTGTCCTTCCCGCGCGCCTCCGATTAGCACGGTGGGATACGTACGGTGCGAAAGAAGTTCAACATGCATACAAAGTGATAATTGAACCTTATGGCAGGACCCCGGGGTCCCGAATAAACGGAAGGCAAAATCGTAATTAATTTATTTATTTTTGGCGACTCCGTCCCACCGCGCACATCAGCGCCGCGACCCGCCTGGCGCGGATCATTCTGTTGTCGTGTCGTCCAAGCGCAGCGAGGACGAATGCGCAGAAGAAGCAAAACTTTTCAACTTTGATTAGCGCATCGTGTAGAGCTAATCTAGAGGAACAGATTGCCGCGCCGTTCGCCTTCAACAGACATAAAATGACGTCGCAATGCAGTTTATGCTAGAGGCGGGGGCTTATGGTACCCCGGGATCCTGCCATAAGGGGCCGTCCATAAATGACGTCACACACCTAGGGGGGAGGGGGGTCAGACATTGGTGACGATGTGTGACGAGGGGGGGGAGGGGGGGTTTGAGAAATGTGACGTCACATCAAAATGCGCAACTTTAAATAAATGTAAACAATATAATTGTTATAACAACACTAATTTTGATTAATTTTCATTATGAACTATTTTATTATTAACATTTACTAAGGTCACCTTTCATTTATTCCATGAAGGAGCATTTTGCTTCTCCATGGGAGAATGGAGAAGCACACATTGTGTAACATTTTTGAATGATTGTTATTAATGAATATGATTGTCATAATTGTACTCTCCATTTTGCTTCGTTCTACTACAAAGTTTAAAGTAAATTTTTATAGCAATAATTATTTTTAATATTTTATAATTATATGAGAATTTCAATATAATATTCTGAACATCTGCAGTTTTAGTTAAATGCTTTCTCCTACAATATCAGAGTGCAGCGCCACATTCAATACGCACTACAATGACAATAGTTTAAAGTCATTTGAAGCATATTTAATTAAAAAAATGGAAATATGGTTTTGGGGGGGGGGGGGCAGAGCTTTGTGACGTCATATTTGAGGGGGGGGTCTGACTTTTTGTGACGCCGTGTAACGAGGGGGGGGGGGGGGTCTGACGCCGTGTGAGGGGGGTTTGTGACGCCGTGTGACGAGGGGGGGAGGGGGGGTCAAAAATCGGACAAAACCGCGTGACGTCATTTATGGACGGCCCCAAAGGTTCATATTCCCGATCATACCCATATCACGTGATTCGTGTAGCATCGTCTTACCAGTGATATCGCGATAATCGTTACATCATGATTGATATCGTATCGTCTCAATGGTTATCGCGCGGCGCGTTCGCCACGAGGGGGCGCGATGCCCACGCTGCTTGAAGCACAGGGACAGAGGCGGCTTGGCGAGGCCTTCATCCAGCAGTGGATTGAGCACGGCTGAAGACGCACTATTGAATCACGTATAGCCACAGCACGCGCAGACTCCGAGCTACCCCCCCCCCACACACACAATCACCCAGCAGTGGGTAGACACGGCACTGGATGTGCTCGCGCGCTCTGCGTGCAGCAGCGCGGAGTCACGCGTGGGGCAAGAGCCGTGCATTCGACGTCGGAATTACATAACCACAACAACATCAATCAGCAACAACAATCTGCCACAACAATCGGAAACAACGATCAGCCGCGTGGGCGTGGTTGAACCCAGGGCCGCCGAGTCGCGAGCGCAGATCGCCTCCTCCACGTGCGTGCGGTTACACGGAAGGCGCCCACGATAGATGCAGCTGATGATGATGTTGCCCACGATAGATGCAGCTGATGATGATGTTGCCCACGATTATGCTGATGATACTCACGATGCTGCTGATGATGCTGCTGATGATTCTCACGATGCTGCTGATGATGCTGATGATGCTCACGGTGATGCTGCTGATGATGCTCACGGTGATGCTGATGATGCCCACGATGATGCTCACGATGATGATGCTCACGATGATGATGATGCTCGCGGTGATTCTGATGATGCTCGCGGTGATGATGATGATGATGCTCACGATGATGATGCTCGCGATGATGATGATGAGATGGACTGGACATTCCTGCTCATGTTACCCTCCTCTCTCAATCTCTCTCCCTCCCTCCATCTCCCCTTCAATTTCTCCCTCTCTCTCCCTCGTTCTCCCTCTCCCCCTCTCTTTCCTTCCATTCCTCCCTCCCCCTTTCCCTGCACGGAATGGTCGCTTCTCTCGTCTGCCGCCCTCCCACGTCTCCCAGACGCGAGTGTGTTCGTGCCCACGCACGCACTCACGCACGCGTGACGCAAGCAATCGCGTGCACGTTAGAGGCTAGCTCTCTTACGCAATGAGGTGGCCGGCACACGCTCTCACACACACATACAAATATCCTCCGTATAGCCTACGCAGACTTTTGTGGCAAGTGCTGTTAGCGAGCATCTATGTAGGTCGGCACGGCACACGAGAGGGTTGGTGGCCAACACCACGCCCGGCCGCCTTTGTCTCCCTCATTTGAGGCCCAGGACCGGCTCAGATAATCGTCACTGTTGTTGGCCATGAGCTGGGATCGGACTCGGGTCACCGGATTCGTAGCCTAGCGCGCTAACCGTTGCACGACCGCTCCCCATGTGTACAGACATGCGCGTGCAACATACGTGTACACATGCACATGCATGACACGCTTGCACACACATACCCATATACGTGCACGTATACAGAAACGTATACATACACATACACGTACACATGTATATAATACACACGCGCATACTAACACGTGTACACACGGACACATACACATGCATACACATGCACACATGTAAACACACATACACGTGTACACACTGACACCACTACGCGAGCTATGTGGCACCAACAACACTCACCCTGCAAAGATGTACACACACACAGACACAATCACACACTGTCAAACACACACACTGCCACGCACACACACGCGCGTAGCCACCCACATTGCATGCAGACCTCCTCCACCCCCACCCCTCCCCCATTCCTATCCCCCCCACCCCCAATCCTACCCCCACCCCCACGACCCCCACCCAACATCACAGATCTGGGGGTGGGGGTGCTGCTGCTGCTGCTCGCCGCGTTCAGCAGCAGCGGCGGCGGCGTCGTCGTCTCCCTCTCGGTGCAGGCGCCTCTCCGCACGTCTCATCCCAGCCCCGAGCCGCCCCCCACCACCGCCTCCCCCGAGGAGCGGCGTGAGGATTCGGCGGGGGCACGTTTATTCTTCCCGTTAACAACAACGACGGCAGCAGCAGCGGCAGCAGAAGAAGAAGCATTGCAGGGATTGCGCATAAATACTGCGTGCAGGAGCCGGGGCTCGAGGGCTCGTTGCGGATTGTGTATATTCTTTATTTATTGAGTCATTGTATGTTTTTAATGAAATAGATCGACGTGGCTCAGTGTGTGTCGGCGAGCCTGCTGGTGAGCGTGCTGGTGAGTCTGTGGGTATCGACAGGACCCGGCGGCCGGCGCGCGCGTGCGCGCGACGCGCGCGCCCATGTGATCCCCACGGTTGATGATGATGATGATGCCTATGATGATGATAACGACGATGATGAAGACCGGGATGACGCTGATGACGATGACGACGCCTGTGCAGACGCTGACAACCGCGATCCCACCATCAACAACAACAACAGCAGCGGCGGCATCGACAGCGTAAAAAAAAACAACCGCACCGAGACTCGGGCGACCATGACCGCGCAGCGGGCGTGAGCGGCTCCGCATGCATGCGGCGCTCGGCCGGGCAGGCATGGAGCAGCAGCAGCAGCCGCAGCAGCAGCCTCCGCAGCAGCAGCAGGCGACAGGCAGCAGTGGTAGCAGGGAGTGCAGTGGCGGTCATGAGGACGTGCGCAAATGCGGCTATCTGCGCAAGCACAAGAGCTCGCACCGCCGCTTCTTCGTGCTGCGCGGAGCCAGTGACGCGGGCGGCCCGGCCCGGCTCGAGTACTACGACAGCGAGAAGAAGTTCCGCGGCGGCGCGGCGCCCCCGCGGCGCTCGGTCAGCCTCGCCGCCTGCCTCGGCATCATCCGCCGCGCCGACGCCAAGCACAAGCACCTGCTCACGCTCTACGCCAAGGACGAGTGTCTGGCCATGGCCGCCGACAGCGAGGAGCAGCAGGCCGAGTGGTACGCGGCGCTCACCGAGCTGCACGACGAATGCTGCAGGGCGCCGCACGGAGCAGCGGGGGGAGGAGGAGGATGCGGCGCGGCGGCCGGTGGAGGAGGAGCAGGAGGAGGGATTTTCGGCGCGGCCAGCGATGCGGGCGGAGGAGGCGGCGGCGGCGACAGCGGCGAAGACGCTGGGCCCGCGGGGTGCGCGGGCGGCAGCTACGGAACGATGCCGGCCACCCCCGTGTTCAAGGAGGTGTGGCAGGTGAACCTCAAGCCCAAGGGGCTGGGGCAGACGAGGAACCTGACGGGCGTGTTCCGCCTCTGCCTGGGCACGCGAACCATCAGCTTCGTGAAGCTCAACGCGGACGCGGCGGCCGTGAACCTGCAGCTCATGAACATCCGACGGTGCGGCCACTCGGAGAGCTTCTTCTTCATCGAGGTGGGCCGCTCGGCCGTCACGGGGCCCGGGGAGTTCTGGATGCAGGTGGAGGACTGCGTGGTGGCACAGAACATGCACGAGACCATCCTGGAGGCGATGCGTGCCATGAGCGAGGAGTTCCGACCTCGGAGCAAGAGCCAGACGAGCGGCGGCGCGGGCGGCGCGGCCGGCGCTGCCGGAGGAGGCCCCCACCGGCGCCAACAGCGCTACCAGCCCCCACCGAGCCAGACGGGCCTCAACCGGCGCTCGCGGGCCGAGAGCGTGGCCGGAGCGTCCCCTGTGAGCGGCGGCGGCGTCACCCCGCAGGGGAGCGGCTTCTGCGCCTCGCAGCTGCGGAACCGCGCGAGCAGCGAGGGGGACGGAGCTCCGGGCGCGCCGCGCTCCGAGTCTGCGGACGCCATCTCGGCGCGCCTCCTCCTCCTGCAGGGGGAGGACGCCGAGGGCCGGCTGCAGTCCTCTCAGCTGGTGTGCGCGGGGCGCCGGCAGCAGCAGCACCACCAGCACCACCAGCACCACCAGCAGCAGCAGCAGCATGGGCAGGTAATCGCATCGTACCAGCGGCATCAGTCTCGCATGCAGCAGCAGCAAGGACATCTCCACCACCACCAACAGCAGCAGCAGCTGCACCACGCGGCGGCCACGCTGCTGCCCGGGCGCTCCGTGTCGGCGCCCATCGCGCGATCCCCCCCCGCGGGTGGCTGCTCCCCCTCGTCCCTGCTGCTCTTCTCGGCATCGTCTCTCATCACGAGCCCCGTGAGCGTCTCCTCCAGCAGCGGCCGCGGCTCCGTGGACGCCCCGTGCTGCGTGGGCAGCCTGGGCAGCACGGGGGGCGGCGGGGCCGGCGGCGGCGGCGTTGGCGGCGCGGCCGGACACGCGGCAGTCGGCGCGGGAAGCTGCGGGGCCGCGGCGCTGGCCCGCGGCTCTCGCCCCTCGAGCGCCTCCATGTCGCTTGGCTCCCTGAGCGACGGGGGCTTCGTGTCCTCGGACGAGTACGGCTCCAGCCCCTGCGAGCCACGGGGGTCCGCGACCCCCGACTCGCCCAGCCCGACCCCGTGCGCCATCCGCGAGGAGGAGGAGGAGGCGGCCGCGGCGGCCGCGGCGGCGGCGGCGAGGGGAGGCCCCTACGCCTACATGCAGATGGGCCGTGCTCGCGTCTACAGGGCCGCGCCCCGCGGGCAGGACGCCCCGGACGCAGCCACCACCGCGTCCACCACCTCGTCCACCTCCCCCGGTTTCCCCCCAGCCTCGTCTTCGTCGCAATCGTCGGCGGCGGCCGCGGTTGCGGCGGCCCTGGCCTCGGCGGAGAAGGGGGTCGTGCGTAAGCGAACATACTCGTGCGCGTCGGCGTCCGCGGGGCCCGCGATGCCACCGGCCGCGCTCGGGCCCTGTCTCCAGCAGCGGGAGCAGGAGAAGACAGCCTCGCAGGAAGAGTATGCGGTCATGGGAGCGCTGTCTTACCAACACCACCATCAGCATCATCAGCAGCACCTCCAGCAGCAGCATCATCAACAGCACCTCCAGCAGCATCATCAGCAGCCGCACGCGCCGGGCCGTGAGGCCGCTGCGCCTCCGTGTTGCCCGCACACTCGCGACCCGCACCATGGCGACCACGATGATGATTATGACGATGACGACGGGGGCGGTGGCGATGATGAGGAGGACGACGATGCGGGTGGAGGAGGAGACGTGCAGTCCAGGCTGGTGCATAGCGGGGATGACGGCTACATGCCCATGCTGCCCGGCGTCACCGCCTCCGTCGCGGGAAGGTGCAGGAGCGGCGGCGATGCGGACTACGTGCCCATGGTGGCCACGGGTGCCCGAGACGGTAACATAACCGCAGCCGCCGCCACCACCACCTCGGCAGCGGCAAGAGGATCGCTGATACAACATCAGCAGCGGCAGCGGCACCATCACCACCATCACCAACAGCAGCAGAAGCAGCCGTGGCAGCGAGGCCAAGACGGCCTCTGCGACGCGCAGCCCCAGGACGCTGCTAGCGGCTACATGGTGATGTCACCGGGCGCGGGCGAGGGCCAAGCGGCCGGGTCCATCAAGACGTGGCCCAGGCCCAGCGTGGCCAGCGGTAGCGGCGGCGGCATCGTCGGTAGTGGCGATGGCGTCGGCGCGAAGGCGGCGTGTGAGAGAAGCGTGGAGGCGCGGGCAGGCCCGCCGGGAGCAGGCGACTACATGAACATGGCCACGTCACCCGCCAACCCGGCCATCGTGGCGGACACAGCGGCTGTCCCAGAGGGCTGCTACTTCAGCCCCATGCGGGATGGGGAAGGCGCGGGTGGTGCTGGTGGTGGTGGCGGTGCTGCTGGCAGCAGCAGCAGCAGCAGCTTCTACTCGTTGCCCCGGTCCTTCCGGCCCGTGGGGCAGCAGAGTAGCAGGCTGGCGGAGAGGGCGGCGGCCACTCGGCCACTCGGGGAGGTCATCCGGGAGGCGAGGGACGCCACTCCGACCCCCACGAGCAGGCCCGCCGCGCTCTCCCGGCCCCGCGAGGACGCATCGAGCAGTGACCCCGGGAGGGAAGGCGGCGCGCGCATGAGCGGGGCCCCGAGGCGGGTCGGGGGAGCGGCGGCGGAGGGGGTCACCATGAGGGATGCACAGGGCCGGTGGCAGGGAGCTCCCCCTGAGCCCAGGAGCCCCGGGGAGTACGTGCACATCGACTGCGCCGCGGCGGCGAAGGCGGCCTCCCAGCCCGTCTCATCGTCGTCCGCTTGGCGCCCCCCGCAGCACGCGGCAGGGCCGCAGCAGGGCAAGGGCCCGGACGGTTGCCGCGCAGCGCACCGCGGCCCCCCGTACCTGGCGCTGTCGTCGGGAGGCGCCGCCGCCGCCTCGGCCGCGGCCGCCCAGACACGCGGCGATCGTCGGAGGAGGAGCGCGAACGAATACGTGAGTGTGGCGGCGGCGGCGCGTGCCGGGGGGCCACCCGCGTCCGTCCCGGCGGGCCCCCGTCCCGCAGCCCACCCGGGTCCGTGGGACGCCGCCTCGGCTGGGCGCGGCGCCCCCGTGGGGGGGGACTACACGGAGATGTCGCGCCGCGGGGAGGCGAGCGAGGAGGAGGAGGAGGCGGCGGGGAGGAGGAGGAGAGACGCGACTGGGGGGTACTCAGCCCCCACCGCCTCGTACAGGGCTCCTCACGGCAGCTACAACCTCCAGCATCACCACCACGGGAACCACAACCACATCCACCACTATCAGCTGCTGCAGGAGCAGCAGCATAAGCCACTCCCTCTCCCACAGCAGCAACAACATCAACAATATCACCAACAGGAGCATCATCATCAGCACCCTCAGCAGCAGCATCAGTCGCACGCAGGAGTGAGGCCCGGATATGCGGCACTGAAACCCTGCGTGCCGCCAAGGATCGGCTTGGCCTTCCAGCCGTACGCGGCCGGGTCTGGCGCGGTGGTCATCCCGGCCACGACCGGGGCCACCGCCGCACCACCACCACCTCCTCCCCCTCCTCCTCCACCAGCGGCGCCGCGCCGGCAGAGCGCGTTCAGCGTGGTGCCACCAGCAGCCGCGCAGCACGGCGCGACGCGGCCCGGGACCGCGGCCACGACGGACGAGGAGGAACGGCCACGCGGTGGCGTGGCCCGGGTGGCAGTGGCCTTGTCGTCCGCCGCAACCCCGCAACGGCCCGGCGCGGCCGGAGGACACCACAGCGCGGGTCCGGTGCGAGAAGCCGCCGGGTCTCACTCTTTGCATCAGCAGCATCATCAGCAGCAGCATCAGCAGCAGCAGCTGGAGAGCGGGCTGAACTACATCGCGCTGGACCTGCGGGGCGAGGAGGGCTCGGCGGGCAGCAGGGGCAGCGTGAGCAGCGTCGACTCAAACGGTTACGCCACCATCGACTTCTCCCGCTCCGAGAGCGCGGGGTGACGCGGTGAGTCGCGACTCGCTCACCCCGAGACTCACCTTGACAATCACCCTGAGACTCACCCCGAGACTCACTCCGACAGGACACCTCATCCTCACGAGACTCACTTGAACGAGATTCACCCAAGTACTCACCCTGACGAGACTCGCCCATAGTTCATCCCGAGACTCACCACGAGACTCACCACGAGACACACCCCGTGGCTCACTCAAGGGACTCACTCAGAGTCTCACCTTTAGACTCGCTCACAGACTCACCCCGTGACTGACACGGACACTCACCCAGAAACTCAGCTGGAGACTCACACGGACACGTACCGAGATACGCTGTCCAATAATCGAGTGTTAGCCCCTCCCCTTGGCACGAGTGGGGTTTTCTCCGGACACTCCTCCCTCCCACGTGTATCGTCGACTAGGTGGTCGAGGAATGTTGGCAGACAGCCCCAGTATGTACAGGACCACAGAGCTTGGGCATTTGTTGGTCGCGCTCCGCTTATGGCGGCCTTCCAGCTCAGCTGTGGTTTCCCATGCCGCGAAATCATTCTCTCGCTCTCTCTCTCTCGCTCTCTCTGAACCATTCTCTCTCTCTGAATCATGCTCTCTCTCTCTCTCTGAATCATTCTCTCTCTGAATCATTCTCTCGCTCTCTCTGAATACTTATCTCCCACTGAAGCATTCTCTCTCAGAACCGTTCTCCCTCTCTGAATCATTCTTTATTTCTGAATCATTCTCTCTCTGAATCATTCTCTGTCTCTGAATAATTATCTATCTCTGAATCATTCTCTCTCTGATTAATTATAAATCTCTGAATCATTCTCTCAGAACCATTATCCATATCTGAGTCATTCTTTATCTCTGAATCATTCTCTCTCTGCATCATTATCTGTCTCTGAATCATTCTCTGTCTCTGAATACTTCTCTATCTCTGAATCATTCTCTCTCTAAATAATTATAAATCTCTGAATCATTCTCTCTCTGAATCATTCCCTCTCTGAATCAATTTCTCTCTGAGTAATGATTGCTCACTGAATCATTCACTCCCTTTCTGAAAGCGAATGATTCAGAGAGAGACAATTCATTTTCTCTTTCTGATAGCGAATGATTCGGAAAGAAACTTCAATCTTTCTATATCTGAGAGTGAATGATTCAGAGAGAGATAATTCACGCTCTCTTTATGAGAGTGAATGATTCAGAGACAGAGATAATGCATGATCTCTTTCTGAGAATGAAGTAAAACTTGTGCTCGTTATGAATCTGAATCGCGAGGGCAGCAATGGGGGGGGGGGGGGGGTGACGCTCCGTGCCGCCTCGCAGCGAGAAGACCCTGGGCTGGGCCTCAGACTCAGGCACATTTACGTGTGCGGTGTGTGTGTGTGTGGTGTGAGTGTGGTGTGTGTAGTGTGTGTGGTGTGGTGTGAGTGTGGTGTGTGTGGTGTATTGTGTGTAGTGTGTGTGGTGTGTGTGGTGTGAGTGTGTGTGGTGTGTGTGTTTGCCGAGTTCAAATCCCGCTCACGGCCAACACCAGTGACGTTTATATGAACCGGTCCAGGGCCTCCTCGAAGTTTGCTAAGGCGCAAATGAGTACCTGGTGCCACTCTGGAGACAAAGGCGGTCGGGCCACCTCGTGCGCCGTGCCGACCTTCATAGGAGCTGGCTAACAGCACTCGCCCCACCCGTCTGTCAAGGCTTTACGGGGGATTAATGCTTTATGTGTGTGGGTGCGATGGGGACACAAAGGTGGCCGGGCGTGGTGCTGGTCACCCCACTTCTGTGTAGCCTTCAAAATTCTGTTAAAGGCTACACGGGAGATCTTTGTCTGTCTGTCTTTGAGTGAGCTGGAGAACACACACGTGACGTCCAACGTCGTGAACAGACGAGCCGCAAGGGAGACGCGGGGTGTCCCTGGCCACGCTCCGGCTCGCACGCGATGTCACGTCGTGGGTAACATTCTGTCTGTGTGTGTCTCTGTCTGTGTCTCTCTGTCTGTGTCTCTCTGTCTGTGTGTCTCTCTGTCTGTGTGTCTCTGTGTGTCTCTGTCTGCGTGTTTCTCTGTCTGTGTGTCTCTGTCTGTGTCTCTCTGTCTGTGTCTCTCTGTCTGTGTCTCTCTGTCTGCGTGTCTCTGTCTGTGTGTCTCTCTGTCTGTGTGTCTCTGTCTGTGTCTCACTGTCTGTGTGTCTCTGTCTGTGTCTCTCTGTCTGTGTGTCTCTCTGTCTGTATCTCTCCGTCTGTGTGTCTCTGTCTGTGTGTGTCTCTGTCTGTGCGTCTCTCTGTCTGTGTGTCTTTCTGTCTGTGTCTCTGTCTGTGTGTCTCTCTGTCTGTGTCTCTCTGTCTGTGTGTCTCTGTCTGTGTGTCTCTCTGACTGTGTCTCTGTCTGTGTGTCTCTGTCTGTGTGTCTCTATGTATGTGTGTCTCTGTCTGTGTGTCTCTCTGTCTGTGTGTCTCTCTGTCTGTGTGTCTCTGTCTGCGTGTTTCTCTGTCTGTGTGTCTCTGTCTGTGTCTCTCTGTCTGTGCGTGTCTGTCTGTGTGTCTTTCTGTCTGTGTGTCTCTGTCTGTGTGTCTATCTGTCTGTGTGTCTTTCTGTCTGTGTGTCTCTGTCTGTGTCTCTCTGTCTGTGTGTGTCTCTGTCTGTGTGTTTGTCTGTGTCTCTCTGTCTGTGTGTCTCTGTCTGTGTGTCTCTGTCTGTGTGTCTCTCTGTCTGTGTGTGTCTCTGTCTGTGTGTCTCTGTCTGTGTGTCTCTGTCTGTGTGTGTCTCTGTCTGTGTCTCTCTGTCTGTGTGTCTCTGTCTGTGTGTGTCTCTGTCTGTGTGTCTCTCTGTCTGTGTGTCTCTCTGTCTGTGTCTCTGTCTGTGTGTGTCTGTCTGTGTGTCTCTCTGTCTGTGTCTCTCTGTCTGTGTCTCTGTCTGTGTGTCTCTGTCTGTGTGTCTCTCTGTGTGTGTCTGTGTGTCTCTGTCTTTGTGTCTCTCTGTCTGTGTGTCTCTTTGTCTGTGTTTCTGTCTGTGTGTGTCTCTGTCTGTGTCTCTGTCTGTGTCTCTCTGTTTGTGTGTCTCTCTGTGTGTCTCTGTCTGTGTGTCTCTGTGTGTCTCTCTGTGTGTCTCTCTGTGTGTCTCTGTCTGTGTCTCTGTCTGTGTGTCTCTCTGTGTGTCTCTGTCTGTGTGTCTCTGTGTGTCTATCTGTGTGTCTCTGTCTGTGTGTGTCTCTGTCTGTGTGTATCTGTCTGTGTGTGTCTCTGTCTGTGTGTCTCTGTCTGTCTGTTTGTTTCTCTGTCTCTGTGTGTCTCTGTCTGTGTGTCTCTCTGTCTGTGTGTGTCTCTGTCTGTGTGTCTCTCTGTCTGTGTCTCTGTCTGTGTGTCTCTGTCTGTGTGTCTCTCTGTCTGTGTCTCTGTCTGTGTCTCTCTGTATGCGTGTCTCTCTGTCTGTGTGTCTCTCTGTCTGTGTCTCTGTCTGTGTCTCTCTGTCTGTGTGTCTCTGTCTGTCTGTTTGTCTGTGTCTCTCTGTCTGTGTGTCTCTGTCTGCGTGTCTCTGTCTGTGTGTCTCTCTGTCTGTGTGTGTCTCTGTCTGTGTGTCTCTGTCTGTGTGTCTCTGTCTGTGTGTCTCTCTGTCTGTGTCTCTCTGTCTGTGTGTCTCTGTCTGTGTGTCTCTCTGTCTGTGTCTCTCTGTCTGTGTGTGTCTCTGTCTGTGTGTCTCTGTATGTGTGTCTCTGTCTGTGTGTCTCTCTGGCTGTGTGTGTCTGTCTGTGTGTCTCTCTGTCTGTGTCTCTCTGTCTGTGTCTCTGTCTGTGTGTGTCTGTCTGTGTGTCTCTCTGTCTGTGTGTGTCTCTGTGTCTGTGTGTCTCTGTCTGTGTCTCTGTCTGTGTGTCTCTCTGT